>NC_091455.1:192726833-193326833 GCF_027789765.1 Dendropsophus ebraccatus
AGGTATATCTTTTACCTTTCTCCTTTTCACCGTTAGTGCCAGTGCTCCACGTTTCGGTGCCTGTTAACTTTGTCCTCCAAGTTCCAGTGAGACTATTGAGAGCACTTGGGAAGGGGGGTGGCACTGTCCGTCCCCATAGCGCCGATCCTCCCCTGACCAGGCCTCCTCTTTCTAATGTTAATGAACTAAGTGGGCGGGCCGGATAGGTGCTATGAGGGTGGGCAGTACTCGCTGTGGAGCACACAGCTAACTGCACGGGAATGGCGCCGAGGAGGAAGGTAAGAAACATACCTTCCTCCTCGGCATCTCCTGTGCAATAGTTACATGCAGCGGGTTAGATTCGTCTAACATACATGTTTACAATTTTCCCAGCACCCATGGCGAACATGTCCATTGGCTTTTTTGCACCCAGCATAGGCCTATTTATATAGGCAGGGCTGTGGTGGGGTACCTCCCAGTGTCCACATACATAATCTACTCTGATATTGATAGTAGAATATTTTTTTTTGTATGCTACTGTATCTTTTTGTACTAGTAAGTATTGGAGGCTTTGGTCCGAGGTTTACATCAGAGAATTCTCACAGCCTTTACCTCCAATGGAAGTGAAACATGAACATAGATAGCATATGGATGTACCGTAGAGCCCCCAGAAGTCTATGTTTCCCCTATGATTCCAGAGTTTACCTTAAAGGTTTGCTGAGCTGCAGTCTTTCCATGCACAGTGAATGAACAGCCGCTGTCTTTCCTCCAATAAAGATCAATCTGTTGACTTTGCTGCGGTCTGTTTCTCCGTCCGTCATTATACACCTGATACCGCCCATTGGACGTTCTTTCCTTGCACTTAAGCAAATTCATGTTCTCTAAAATCAATAGCTACCCTGAAAGCAGAAATATTTGGCTTGTTCAGTGTATCCCGGGCTCTCTCCTCCCAAAGATGTTTTCTCTGTAAGTTAAGACTTCCTCACCCATCACGCATGGTAATACACCGGGGATGAAAGGATGGAAACAAAAAAAAAACACAAAGTTTCTGAAAGACATTTGAGATCATTTTCTTTACGGGAAAATG
Source organism: Dendropsophus ebraccatus (assembly GCF_027789765.1). NCBI lineage: Eukaryota > Metazoa > Chordata > Amphibia > Anura > Hylidae > Dendropsophus > Dendropsophus ebraccatus. The sequence continues at coordinate 192,727,900 of NC_091455.1, forward strand.
GTAATTGCATTTATTTTCAATTTCTTAAGTAAATAAAATAATATATCGCGGGTAACTTTATCTCCAGATCTCTTAAAGGGAAATGGTTTCTTGGAGGGGGGGAATAAAAGCTGATTTAAGATGAACAATTGTCTGTCTGTAAAACCTTCCAGAAGCCGCAGGAGACGCTGCTTGCGCCGTTTTAATTAGCTAATGCTGTCTTATATAAATATCCCGCTCGCTCTTGATGTCGCATCCACATTTGTGGCTATTGTTTGAGCCTGTACAGGATGTTGATTCTGTTCAGTCCCCACAGCAGGTTAGGAGAGTGAGATTGGGAACGTACGTGGGCTACATATTAAAGGAGACACCTAGTGACTTTCCCGAAGACAGCCAAATAATAAGACATATGGAAGGAGTTATTTGATTCCTTCTTGCATCGCTTTGATTTTTCCTAAAGGATGAATATCACATACTATTAATCCCCCCCCGCCTTTGAAAATACCCATCAGGTTCGTCTTTTTCAAGTGCGCATTGAAATTAAACTCAGACTTATCTTTTGAAGTGTCGGGCCGAGGTTGTAAGACATTATGGTAGAACTTTACCATTGAAGGGTTTCTCCCTTATTAAAGGAGTTCACTGCAAGGCTCAAGTCTAGTGAATTATTTCTATATATTAAATATAGTTTGTCGGTTAAATTAAATTTAGTGAATTCTTTATGGTCTGTGACGGGAGGTTGAGGGTCAGGCCTCAGACATGTCGCTGTTTCTTGATGACTTACTAGAATCTATAAACTAGCAGTAGCCTGCACCTTGCAGAGAGAGACAGACAAAACAAGCCTGTATAGCACGAAAGGACAGTCTTATGCAGGGATTGGGAACCTTCAGCCCCCTAGCCGTTGCAAAACTACAATTCCCATCCTGCCTGGACAGCCAATGGGAATGATGGGAATCCAGGCATGATGGGAACTGTAGTTTTGCAACAGCTGGAGCGCCGAAGGTTCCCAATCCCTGGTCTAATGTATAGCAGAATATGTCCTGTAAGCATTTCAATAATTTAACTTAAAGGGAATCTGGCAGCTATTGTGCTGCTAAGACCTGCAGACACCATTGGAGAGATGCTCAGGTATAAAAGTAAACTGTACCTTTCCAGGAGCTCATGATTGTTGCCAGATGTATAAAACTTCATTTATATTTTTATATTTATATATATTTTATATTTATATTATAGAAATTAGAGCTGGCAGATTGACTTTAAAAGGGTTGTATCTGCAAGGGAAAAAATTGGTCAAGGGCTGGGTGGTTTAAGAGTACTACACTCACTTCCTCTGGTCCTCCATTGGTCTCCACTACTTCTGGCTTGTATGCGGTACTCACAGGATTTACTTGCTTAGCCAGTCAGTAACTTAGGAGGGATCCTTTGTGGATGGGATAGCATGGAACCTGGACGAGGCATAGACCAGCGGGGGATATGCTGCGCTGGCTTCGCAGCTGCGGAGGAAAATAGGTATTATCTTAAAGGAGAAGTCCGGCGAAAATTATTTTTTTATATGTTATTACTGATGGAAAGTTATACAATTTTCTAATGTACATTAATTATGGGAAATGCTCCTATACTGCTATTTCCCTTAATTTAGTGTACCAGGAAGTGTTAGAATTCTCCCAGAAGCAGTGGCGTCACGATGAAAGGTGTAATTCCCATGGAGTGTCCAGCAGGGGGCGCACTATATATAGAAGTCAATGAGTACCATTGACTAATATATATAGTGCGCCCCTGCTGGACACTCCATTGGAATTACAATGGATGTGTATGTAATGTAATATACAGTGTTTTTGATTGAGTACATTTATGAAATACTTGCTAGTGTCCTTGCTCCCCAAAGTATTCCATAAATGTAAGCAATCAGTACATCACAGTAAGCCCGCCGCTGCCGCCGCTACCGAACGTCCGCCGCTGTGGACTACTCTCAACTACTACTCTCCCCACCTGCTCATAGCATGTGCAGGTGATGGGAGAGTAGTAGCCGGGTTATATGGCTGAGATCGCCGCCGCGATACTGCGCAGGGGGAGCCGCTCATCACTGCAGCTATCATCCCCCTCCGCTCCCCCCTCCTGCTGCTTCCTTACTCTATGTGATAGCTGACTTCCTGCCGGGCCGCCGGCACGTGTGAACGGAGAGCTGCGGCCGGGCATATAAAAAAATAATTTTCGCCGGACTTCTCCTTTAAGGATTGCCTGATCACTTTACTCCAACTGCATGTTGAGGTTGGGCCATAAACAAAGGTCAGGAATATGAAGCAACCTTCTATGCATACAGTGACTGGCAATTCCTGTAGGAGGCGCTGTTGTCTTCAGAAATGACACCTAAGCAAACAAGCCTTTCCTATTAAAGTAGGAGGCAAATTAAACTTTCTAAACGGTCTTGAAAATACAATTATGTTTGGCAAGTGATTTTTCACAGCTGCTTCCAAATAGCATAAAACAATCCCCGCCAGATGTGGAGTATTAGCTTAGATAATGAAAATAATGAATTTTAATGTATATGTGCAAATAGGGTTCAATAAGAGCTAGCTGGCATGTGGAGGAAATTAAAATCTTTCCTTTTCAAACTCTTGGCAAGAATTGGAATTCATTGTGGTAAAGAGAACACGCACCAAACAGCGTCATCCTGCCCGGTCTCTGGACGTCACATTGGATTGACACGTTGCATTAGGGTTTCTCACTTACTGATGGGATTGTTATTCATGTTTATATAGGGTCAGCAAATGACTCCAGATATGCCATGTCAGCATTGAGGAACATAAGCCAAGTGGATTTTATTTTATTTTTTTTGCAGACACTCATCCTTATTACTGATCCACATAACCACCAAGTTGTAGGTAGTCATAACAGATCACCCGTAGTCTTCTGTTTACTTCTGCATGACTACTGCTCTGTATGACTTTATTTCTGCCATTGGAAAATTATTACTTGCGCCATTGTGTTGCTCATTTCCTTACTTGTCCATTTTAGTACATACTTGTATTCACCATTAAATAACAACTGGGGATCATCTTTTCTTATAGCTCTGTGATGTGCATGCCTTAATAGCCAACTGGGTGTTACTAGCTGAGGGCGTGTCCTTACACTATCTGGCATGATCGCCTATTAATTGAAACACGCCCCCAACTGATCACAAGAAATTGCCTATTGAGGCTTAAATGTCTAGTACAAATAAAAATGCAAAAGAAGAGCCTGTGGATCCTCATCGAAGAGTCTCAAAGCACAGGACTGGTCAGATATTCCTCCGTAAAGGACCCAGCCAAGGGATGGCTCCTGTTAGGAATCCACCATATTAAGTGGCCCTATAAGTCAATGTAATGACAAGGGAAAAACCAAGACAAGGTATCCATCTACATACAGCTGTTTCGGGGTGTTGCCCCTCATCAGTGTGGAGCAGGATTCTGCTCAACACATGGAGTGCATGTGGTTTCATAGTACAGGCCCACATGGCGCGGGTGCCAATGTATTCTGGCTTTGCCATATACACCAGGTATACATGCAGTATTTAGGTTTCATTCATCATTCAAACTCCTGTAAAGGCCCTTTAACACAGTCTCCTGAGAACGATTGCAGATCTTGGCAATCAATACTTATTTGCTAATGGTCATGGCTGGGCCACCCAAACGATCACTGGATCATTCCTGTGGCCCATCACACAATCATTGTCATTCGAGCATTTGTTTTTCACATAGTATTATGTTAGGCCAATAATGATGATTTTATTGGATACATACACACAAAAATAGCTTATGAACAATTTTTTTTTATTTCTATGAAGGCTATTAAGTAAAAACAGTATCAATATGATTCCTTTGTCATGTGTGGTGTATTGAAAAATACACAGTTCAAATGAAAAACGACACTGTCCCACATCTAGATGGAGCAGACAGGATTACATCACTTACCAATAGATCAGTTTTCTTTCCTCTTCTCCCCTCCAAAGATCGAATAACGGCATAAACTGTTCCTCACCGATTGGCATATCCGCCCCTACAGGAGTGTAGACACCCTAGTTTGTTGTAGTTTTGCTCACTTGGCTAATCCATTCCTGCCGCCCATTTTTTCTGTACATTTGCATATAAATACATCAGAGTACGGATTGCAACTTGCTGCACTGTCACCTTCATATTAAACTTGATAAAGGGAAAATATTCACCATATTTTATCATTCATCAGTTCTTTATGAGAAATTATATACATGAGCAGCTTCAATCAGCCGAAGTCATTTCCAATGACCTTTGTGTCAAGTAAATGTTTTGAATGAAACATGGGAAAGACCTAATAGCCAGAAAAGGTGATGAATATGTAAGTAGGGAGTTGTAGAGATAGCAGCTTGGGGGTGGGCGGATTTTCTCCTTAATCTACTGGGAAGAGATAGGACCGACTCTTCTTACTGGTGGAGTTGCTCATATAGGGTAGACTTCATTTTTTCTTCTGTCACCTTCTGACATCTTGTCTAATTTTTCTTGGTGAACTAAGAAGTACCTTGTGCATGCTTGGTCACATACTTAGTGGACATAATGCATTTGTGTAAACACAGTAAAGCTGAATTGATCAATGTCATATGTATGATTTTTTTTTTTTTTTAATAATTGTTGTTATTATTATTATTTTAAGATTCCTTATGACTTGAATATTCATTCTCCCCTTGGAAAATAAGTTTAGTCCCTCTTTGAACTCTCTAAAATGTGCTGATTTATTCCATGTTGTATTTTTCATGGGGAGGATACATGTTCCCATTGATGCAACAGAGACCCAGCTGCTGTACAGAGATTTACAGGCAGTGCCCCATGGGAAATGAGTATGCAAATTAGCTCTCCAAAAGGAGAGAAGCAGAGCTAATGTGCATGCTGCATGTTTTTTTAAAGGGGGTTTGACGCATGCATACCTGTTAAGGGCCTTATTGTAGAGGATCACAAATTGCGGGACCCCTACTGATCATGACCTAGTAACACACTGGTCCTGAGCCGCAGTTGAGCATGGGTATTGCCACTCTATTTGCTTGATGTGGGACTGATGGAGATGGCTGAACACTGTAGTCTGCAATATCAGTCAGCCCCATAGAGAGTAAGCACGAGTGGCAATGTACTTGCTCAGCTGCCGCTCCATTCTCAGGGAGGACATGATGCCCTTATTTTCATTATCGGTAGGTGGAACCGTCGATCACACACTTATCAGCTATGCTTTGAATGAGCGTTAAGGGCCCTATTCCACCGAACGATTATTCAGATTATCGTTAAATCATTTGAATCTAAATGATAATCGTTTGGTTGAAATGCAATTAACGATTGACGACCGACCGAGAAATCGTTGATCATTTTATAAGACCTGGACCTATTTTTATCGTTGCTCGTTTGCAGAACATTCGCAAATCGTTCGCATTGAATAAGACGTCGTTCGGTCGTTCGCAGTAGATACGAACGCAATAGCGAAGAAAAAAAACGCCTAAGCGTCTAGCTTGGGAGAATCCCTAAAAGGGTTATAGATAGAGTTAAAACATTCTTGTCGCTTATAAAAAAAAAAAAACAAAACAAAAACAAAACTAAAAACTTTTGACATGTCGTAGAGACGTGTTAATCGTTTTGATCGGTCAGGGTTTGGATGTTCAGGACCTCTAATCTTTCGGCTAAGCACATTTTCCCCTGCTCACTGCCTTTTCCATCCTGTTATAAACTTATGAAGACCAACTACCGCATCAAGACAGAGATCGCAGCATACCAGGGGGTAAAGCACTTAGTTCAGTAAAGTGAACGAGCGCCGTTCTGCTAGGTTATTGCTTGTTTACTGAACCTATTACACGGCTTGACTATCGTGCATCAAGGGATAGATAGAGGACGATGTCAAATAATAAAATATATACATCTTCATGCTCCCTGGTATCAGCCACCGGAAGAACGGTCACCCTGAAGTGACAATCACTGGACGGGGCACTGTCATGTCTCAGTCAGTGATTGGCCGAGCGGCCTGTAACTTAAGAGACCAGCTCTGAAGTTCAACAACTGGCTGCGGGCAGAAGCCAGAAAGATACCAGACACCAAGGAGTGTGGACAGGTATGTATAAACGTTATCATTTTCTTTGCAGATTCATCAGCCGTTGGACGTGCATCACTTTTACACACAGCCGATATTTTTAGCTCAGGACAAAAAGAAATAATCAGCCGATGATCGTTTGCTTGCCCGATTGTCTTTATTACACAGAGCGATAACCTGCTGCATCAGTCTGATTTTACACATTATTGCGTGTAATTGCGTATAATTTTACATTATTACTGCGTGTAATAGAGCCCTTAGAGAGCACTTCTCTTGGCTCTTTCTAGCAGTTGGTGGGATTCTAAATGCCTATGCCTCCACTAATAGAAACTTTTGACATATCCCATAGACATATAGTTTTTTTCAATTTATTATTTACTGTAACTGTGCCCCTTTAAATAAAAAAAAAAAAAAAAAAAATTGTGCCTACAACCACCACAAGGGGGAGCTTTATTACTTACAGATCTATACAGCTTTCATGGAAATTCAGTATTGTAGTACAGTAAGCTCCTATGTTTCCCCATACCAGAGGCTGCAGGCTGTAACAATTGTATTGACATGTAGTTCTTATTGAACTTACCATGTGAGCCTTTATAGAATCAAATACTGTAATCTAGTACCTGATTCTATTACTTCGTGTAACACTTTGATTCGCGAGCTCCAGCGGGGCAAACCTTTGTACAATTTCCATAACCAAAGACGACTGTAGTGCCAAATGAGCATGCAGAACTTTAGACTAAAGGCGTCCCTAAGTCGGCGCCATTGTTTCGTCGCCCTCGGAGAAACGTCTTCCAAGAGCAACTTGTAGCGGAATCTGAGACACATTTGAAGTCGCATATAACAGAGAAGATTATTAGCCGACGGAGATCTACAATAATTAATGTACAAAATTCCCTTTAGTTTACATAAAAAATGGAAAAACCGTCTAATAACTCCTATTGTAAGTTTTCAGGCCTGGAGCCTGAGGCTGTACTACTGCGAGGAGCCTGTGAAGGAGTGTTGGCAGTCAGGAGGGACACACAGAAGTTTACATGCTCTTTTGCGCTTCACAATTCCTCAATTAATTCTCACCTTTTCGGAAAGGTAAACAGGGAATTTCACGTTCACGTTACGAGTTTGCCTCGCTGGAAATGTGTGATTTAGTAATTGAGCAATTACTGCAAAGTTTGAGCTCACGTTGTCTTCAGTTTGCAGGAGACAATGTGTGAACAGCGTCCATTAGAGCTGCCCCTGTGTCATTTATGGATCCATTAGATGCCCTTCACTCTTCTGTGAATTTGGCAACATCTGTTACGTTTTTATTATTTTTTTTAATATGATAACACATTAGTTGTATTTTTCTTGTGCTTAATTAGGGCATTCTCACTTGTAATTTTTAATGTAATTTTTGATGCAAAACAGAGTGGATTAAAAAAAAAAAAAAGTACAAGCTTTTTTATGGCTCCCATGTGCTTGACTTAGTTGTGCATGTTAGAATGTGCCCTTAGGGTGAAGTCCACTGACTTAAAAAATTACATTGGGGTTACAGGGCCATTCCATGGCCTCCCTTCCCTGCATGTGCACACTTTGCAGAGTTGGTGGTCACTGACCGACACTGTGTGGAGTTAGCATAGGGACCCGTGTAATCCAGGGAACCTGCACGTGGTACATGGGGCTATTATGGTTTGATCAAATTATATACAGACACCCTGGTGTTGAATTTTAAAATAGGCCTAGCGGCATTAGTGTCAGCCATAAATTGGATGTGCAGCTGTTCCTTTCTCTCCATGTCACCAAAAAAAAATGACGGCAGCATAAAAATCAGTCATTACTTATCTTTCTCTGTGCCCACCAAGTGCCGGTTCACAGGCTCTAGGACCCCTAGAGGGGGGGGGGATGGGGGGGATGCCTGATCCAGCGGACGGATGGGCTGCTCAGCCAATGAGCGACTGCAGCAGTGTCACTGACAGGCAGTCCATCACCTGGGTCTTGATGTTGGCTGTAAGGCAAATCCCAGAGCCTGGCGGGGGTCCCAGCGCTGCAAAGGCATGGAAAGAAGTGAGTAATGATTGTTTATCACGTTCTCTCCTGCCATTTTATTTATAATATATATATATATATATATATATATATATATATATATATATATATATTATATATAATTTTTATTTTAAATCACCGGACTTCTCCTTTAAAGGGAATACTATAAATACTTTTGCAGTGGCTTTAGAAGGAATGAAGGCCTAGCAGGACAAACGTTCACTATATCGTTTGTGTGGCCATTTAAACATATTGCTATCGGGCACAAATCCCATGTTTACACAGCGGCCAATAGTGAGATATTTTGCCCCCGGACAAGGGATGCGGTCAGCCGAGGATTGGATGTTTTCCTGATCCCCAGCTAATTGCTGCCACTTTTACTAGGGGCGATTATCAGCCGAAGGAGCATTTCTATCAATTGGCCAGTGTAATCGGGGCTTTATGGGCCATTCATGTTCCACACAGAATTCTGGGAAGAAGGATATACATAGCTACATCCAAAAGGCACTGCTTGGTATAACCTTGTTCCTTCAGGGTACGTGCTAACACTACAGATCCAGAGGATTACAGTACCATTTATATAGATGAAATCTGCAAATACGGACTTTAAATAAGTATTTTTTTCATGATATTAGAAAATATGCAGCAAAAAATGAATTATGAATTAAATAATAAATTAAAACCAAAATCTACATGATTTGCTGTTAAAACCAAGGAGAAATAAAAACCTTGATGATCTGTGTCCTAAAAGTTGCTGTAAAAACACATTGTGTGAACGAGGCCTTACCATTGCCTTTATTTGAGCAGTGTGCCTTAATTTTTATTGGCTTCTTTCTTAACTTTCCTAGAAACCAGAAGAGGATGATCTTGTTCTCACACCGGATGGCACGAGAGAATTCCTAACGTTTGAAATCCCACTAAATGATTCCGGGTCGGCCGGTCTCGGTGTTAGCGTCAAAGGTAACCGGTCAAAGGAGAACCACGCTGACCTGGGCATCTTTGTAAAATCAATCATCAATGGAGGAGCCGCATCCAAAGTAAGTATTACTATTACACAAAGTAGTTATCGTTCAGTTATGAACTATCTAACAATTTTTCAAAAGATAATCGTCCCGTAGAATGGGTCCCTTGAGCTGGTCTCACATCAGCGTGCTAGGTGCATATTTTGTTTCCATAAAGCTGTCAGTACAGGCCATCAAACATGGTCACAGCGGGATAATAAGCATGTAACCCTACACGTGAAACCCTTATAGGCATAGCACCAATAAATTGGTACTATGTAAGCAACAGGAAATCCCTACGCCAACCAACATGACTCCCATGATCACCAGAACAGAAATTCCCAACTGCCTTGTGAATGGAGTGGCAGTGCACTTGGGTGACCACAGTTATATATCCTGCTGTCAGACTGGCCGGGATCGCCCTCTGCCATCTCTTATTCCCAGTGATGCAGCAGTCATGGAAGCACGCTGCCTCTCCATTCTAAAGGTGCAATTGGGAACCCCTGTTAATGCCATTGGTTGGGCCGTCCCTATGTGCCAACCCTCAGTGATGACACATTTATTACATATTCTGTTACTGGCTGTATACCCTTGTAGAGTTGGTCCTGGAATCTTGAACTTATTATGACACATAGCACAACTTCATCATGACCCAACTGGATGGACATTAGGAATTGCAAATGTCTTGTTACATTATAAGATGATCAATGACAGATAATAGGTAGGTTGTGTACATCTGCTGTTTACCATGTATTGCCTGTAACTACAACACAACAATCACTAAAAAATCCATTGCAAAAGATCAGTTTTCTACTGATCTCTGTCTTCGGTTAGCATTGAACTTTCCAGCCACCTGCAATCCATAATGTATGGCCATCTTTATACCCTATAGTTGAAGTTTTTTTTCCCTTTCACTTTCATTGAGCGCTGTTGGAGACAGAACAGATCTAAGCAGCGATTGTTTTATGGTAATCTGCACTTTTGATAGTCTGCCAATGATAATTGCCTCGATGTAATTGCCAATGCATAATCCCAGCGTTACAGCCTGCAAAGTAGCCGTGATATATACTGATCAATAATGGACAACACTGCACTTCCAATTACTTTTTTTTTTCTTCTCCCTCTGAGAGGGATGAAAATCAATATATATGTTGAGATTATATCCAGTACCGTACGTCTTCAGGGAGCTGTACACCTCGGCGTTATCTACTCATACTATTCATTTGTTGATTTTTAGGTCAGCGCTGAGCAGAATTAATATTTGAAGCAATAATGTTTTATTTCAGTTGAACTCCCCACGGTGTTAATTTTAGACTGTCCAGGGGATTTCTCTTGCCGTGTCACAGTCCCTTTGACTGACATGACTTGGACATAGAGAAAATTGTTCTTTCTCTTGATATGAACAATGGCTTGCCCTGCTGGAGACATGAGTATACTGGCCTGCTGGTGACATGAGTATACTGGCCTGCTGGTGACATGAGTATACTGGCCTGCTGGTGACATGAGTATACTGGCCTGCTGGAGACATGAGTATACTGCCCTGCTGGTGACCTGAGTATACTGGCCTGCTGGTGACCTGAGTATACTGGCCTGCTGGTGACATTAGTATACTGGCCTGCTGGAGACATGAGTATACTGGCCTGCTGGTGACATGAGTATACTGGCCTGCTGGTGACATGAGTATACTGGCCTGCTGGAGACATGAGTATACTGGCCTGCTGGAGACATGAGTATACTGGCCTGCTGGTGACATTAGTATACTGGCCTGCTGGAGACATGAGTATACTGGCCTGCTGGTGACATGAGTATACTGGCCTGCTGGAGACATGAGTATACTGGCCTGCTGGAGACATGAGTATACTGGCCTGCTGGAGACATGAGTATACTGGCCTGCTGGTGACATGAGTATACTGGCCTGCTGGAGACATGAGTATACTGGCCTGCTGGTGACATGAGTATACTGGCCTGCTGGAGACATGAGTATACTGGCCTGCTGGAGACATGAGTATACTGGCCTGCTGGTGACATGAGTATACTGGCCTGCTGGTGACATGAGTATACTGGCCTGCTGGAGACATGAGTATACTGGCCTGCTGGTGACCTGAGTATACTGGCCTGCTGGTGACCTGAGTATACTGGCCTGCTGGAGACATGAGTATACTGGCCTGCTGGTGACATGAGTATACTGGCCTGCTGGAGACATGAGTATACTGGCCTGCTGGAGACCTGAGTATACTGGCCTGCTGGTGACATGAGTATACTGGCCTGCTGGAGACATGAGTATACTGGCCTGCTGGAGACATGAGTATACTGGCCTGCTGGAGACATGAGTATACTGGCCTGCTGGAGACATGAGTATACTGGCCTGCTGGAGACATGAGTATACTGGCCTGCTGGTGACCTGAGTATACTGGCCTGCTGGTGACATGAGTATACTGGCCTGCTGGAGACATGAGTATACTGGCCTGCTGGAGACATGAGTATACTGGCCTGCTGGTGACATGAGTATACTGCCCTGCTGGAGACATGAGTATACTGGCCTGCTGGTGACATGAGTATACTGCCCTGCTGGAGACATGAGTATACTGGCCTGCTGGTGACATGAGTATACTGGCCTGCTGGTGACATGAGTATACTGGCCTGCTGGTGACATGAGTATACTGGCCTGCTGGTGACATGAGTATACTGGCCTGCTGGAGACATGAGTATACTGGCCTGCTGATCAGACGGGTACTAGCATAGTGCCCACACACTGCAGCTGTAATCCAAGGCCACCGCTCCATCACATTGGTTTCACAAGAAATATGTGCTGTAGATGTATTTTTTTTAAATCATGGATTTCTACACATGAATAAGTAACATGTTACTTACCATTATGTCAGGACGGCAGGGCACAGTTTGTCTCCATTAAATTGGGCTTATCTACAACCAAATCCAGAATTAGACAAAAACACAGCTCCTGTCTTTCAATAAACAGCGCTACCCCTGTCCTCAGGTTGTGTGTGGTATTACAGTTCAGCTCCAAGTTGCTTAAGGCACTGGGGAGTTTCTTGAGGTTTTAATTTTTTTTTACACAATTAGCACCCGTTCACACTACGGAATCAGCGTGGAACCCAAATTTTTGGTGCGTAAAGTTTTTTTTTTAAATGACAGGGAGACTTTGCATCCTTTATGTGCCAATACATCTAAAGCTGTGTTCACACTACGTTTTGCAATCCGTTTTTTTTCCCCGTTTTTTTTTTTCCGTTCTTTTTACAAAAAAAAACTGCAATTGTGTGCATCTGTTTTGATCCGTTTTTCCATTGACTTACATTATAGAAAAAAATGCATCAAAACGGATCAGTTTTTCTTAACGGACACAAAAAAAACTAATTGCAAAAATGTAGTGTGAACCCAGCCTAACCCTGGAAAAATATAAAACCTAATATGGGCCTTTATTATGGGCCATTTTTTCCCCCTGCATTGCCTATGACATCTTATTCCTCTGAACCGAAAATTGTGTTCTGTCTGATCTCTCAGTATAAGTTTGGGGAAGAGATGACAGTCGTAGTGACATTCCCAAGATGTAACTTCTCCCTACATCATTGTACTGTCTAGAATCGTGCACGTGTTTGACACCTGTTCTTTCCCACCTACCAGGATGGAAGGCTTCGTGTGAACGACCAGCTTGTCGCTGTCAATGGTGAATCTCTACTAGGCAAAACAAATCAAGACGCCATGGAGACTCTGCGCAAATCCATGTCAACGGAAGGCAACAGACGAGGGATGATTCAGCTGATTGTAGCCAGGAGAATAAAGAGGAATGAGGTAAAACGTCACGTTACATCTGTAAACAGGGACCTATATGAGAACTTTTAGCAGTTCTGTCCACTAAATCTGTTGTAAGGTGCATGATATATACCCCCTGTCTTTATAGTTCACTAAAGGGCACAGAAATTGTAGAAGAGGCTTTAAGTATTTATAAGGTTTTTCCTGTGTTGTTAAAGGACCTGGAATTGTTTAGCTAAGGTGCATACGGTTTAGTACCAGATTATAGGCTGTAGGTGGCGCTGTGTGCATAGCTATCAGTGGAGTGTGATGACAAGGGTTAAACCTAATTAACAATGCAGCACTAATTGGAGATAAAAAAGTAATTCCGTTAGGCTTGGGCTTCGTGGTAAGTAAGGAAGTAAAATAGAAATTGAAACTAAAGTACTGCAAAAGTAATACAAAGACCCCCCTCTCTATATACACATACACACATACAAACACGCAGAGGTTTGGCTGGGGTATATATAGCTATAATGTAGATTTACAGAGAGTGTGTGTGTGTGTGTGTTTGTGTGTGTGTGTGTGTGTGTGTATAAACTGTATATGTATTAATATGTATGCTATGGCTATATACCCCTGCCAGACCACTGGTTTTAGAGGTTGATGAGTTGTTCAAGTATATCTATATCATTTGAGGTAAGGTTCCGTGGCCTCCCTTCCCTGACTGTGCACGCCTGCGGGGGTGGTGGTCACTGACCGCCACAGTGTGGACTTAGTGTAGGGACCCATGTGTATCAGATACCTGTACGTGGGCAGTGTGGCTTGATCAATTCATACACAAAATTCTGATGTTTTTTATGCAGCCGAGAGGCACTAGTATCAGCCATAGGTGTGAGGTGCAGCGCTCTTTTCTCTCCTGTATTGCATTGAGGTGGCAATACCCCTTCTATGTATATCAGTTCTGTAGCTGCACCTATGTCTACAGATTCACCCCATATAGATTTTCAACTTTCTCTTTGAAGTCTATGGGGAAAATAGAAGATTTTGTAAATTGTTGTTGGGGCTTTTACATGTGGTTGTACCCTTTACTGTTGATTGATTAAATATAGAGCAGTTTATTTAGCTCGTATGTGTTCTTGAATATTACTAAGATCTGTAGTCTGATGTATCGGACCAGATGGTTAGGTCCGTATTCTTGAAATAGCAGAAGAGGCTTCATCTATTATTCCAGCCTATACATGCACTAGATATTACGTATTTACTCTCTTTTGTAAAGAGAGACACCGGCCGTTCTGTGACCCAGCTAAGTCACAGAACAGTCCATGTCACTGAAGTTCATCCTGGCCGGTACTGCAGTACCGTCCGGATTAACTACATTTGTACTGAATTCAGATGTGGGCTCATCCCAGTTCACCAAAGCACACAACGGAGAGTGCGGCTGGAGCCGCGCGCTCCATTGTGTAACTTGTCAGAGTTGTGTGGCCGCTAATCAATGAATAGAGGCCACACAAAACTGACATGTCGGCTGTGGCGGTTAGGGATCCTGGACAGAGCGTATACTATGTGTATACACTCTGGCCAGGATTCCCTCTGACTGCAGTGCAACATAACTTTTCTATTAATCATGGCCGTTCTTGCAAATCGGCAACAACGGCCGTGATTAATAGAAAAGTTACGTTGTGTAAACGTAGCCTTAAGGTTTATGTCCACTATGAATAATCATATATGTGCACTATAATTTTGCACAGTTTTTTTTTCTCACCCCATTGTCCCACTTTAGTTCTCATGTGATACCCTGCCTACATTTTGCCTAATTTTTCAGGTTTGATGAGAGAGATCATCATGACCAGAAATCGTGTAGCTTTGGTGTACACTCGTAACACGTTGATATGTGCGAGCCAACGTGAAAGTTCAGGAATTGTTCCACATGACATCCAGCTCTGCAACATCTGTAAATGACCTAACCTACAAGTTTCACCCGGCTAATTGGGTGATTCCAACATGTGTTTTCTGTACCCTTCTCATCTTCTTAGTCTGAATGTGCCAATCATCTTCATTTACAAAGTGTTACCACCTAAAATAACAAAAATAAAAGTTGCCAGTAAATAGATGTATTTCACACAGTAATGTCGAAACAAATTCCAAATGTAATCGGAACCAAATGGACAGATAACTCCGCAATTCTGTTCTCTGTATACACCTGGAGAACACATGTTCTGCACACTCCACACACTGAATAATCCACATAGGGAAAGATGAGCAGAAAATGTCAGTCCGTCTCCTCGGGGAGAAAGCACAAAGACAGCCGCAAAGCCAAAGAGAGAATCTTTATGGTCTAAGTCAGCAGTCACGGAAATGCACGCTATGGATTTACACACGACTAAGTGCCATGAATTAGCCATGTGGCGTCCAGCGGCCAGCTGGGGAGAGGATCGCAATGCCACAAGGTTATATTTTCTGATCAAAGCTACTGAGACCCGCTGTGATCAATAAATTTTGACATGCCCGTTGATGTCATAAGTTATTTTTAGTGCCGGTGCCTATTTTTTTTTTATGTTAAAACGAATATACCATCAGGTACATTCGCTTTAACATGACCCACGGATCGATTAGCGCCAGTGCCGTGGCCCATATTTTAAACCGCGGCCCGGTTCCGTGTATGGTGCTGTTCTATCCATTGGTACCGGGCTGGGGCTGAAGCACTGGAGGCAGGCTGGCCCGCCCCCAGTGGGAGGAATCCCCCACCCCTCTATGACACTGCTTCGTTAGAATCAATTAGGACACGTTATAGAGGGGCAGGGGATTCGTCCCACTGGGGGGCCGGCTGGCGCGGTACCCATGGATAGAATGGTGCCATACACGGGAATTGGGGCGCGGTTCAATGGACCATGGCACCGGCTTCCCTGTGCCGGCGTAGATATATCAGTGGGTCATGTTAAAGCTAATGTACCTGATTTAAGCATATTTTTAAAGAAGTTTTTGGTAGTGTTTTTTTAAATCTTTTTTTCCCATTTGATTTAACCTTTTTAAAATCATGTAATCTTGCAGTTCATTCTGGCTGCTAATCCTAATGATAAGCTGACACTTTGTTTCATCCTCATCATAACAGGCAGGATTACAATCAAATGTGACCCACACATATAGGTAACATAGGACTAATCGTTCACAAGATACAATGGGATCAGGCCACTTACAATATGTATTGTTTACAGCTCCCCTTGTACAATGACCTTTAGACAGGTCACAGAGCATGCAAAAAAGAAAAACTGTTAAAAAAAACTAATTAAAAAGGTTCAAAGACCCACGTTCAGTAAGTCAACCAAGAAAATAATTCCCTATAGTCTGTCGCTGCAGTAAACCACTCTAAATACTGTCAAAGGGGTTCTCTAGAGAAAAACAATTGTTTTCACATGAACTGTTGTCAGAAAGTTATATGATTTGAAAATTACTAATATTTCTTCCTATTTCTTACTAATAAAGTCTTCCACTACTTATCAGCTGCTGTATGTCCTGCAGGAAGTGGTATATTCTTTCCTGTCTCACACATTGCTCTCTGCTGCCACCTCTGTCTATGTCAGGAACTGACCAGATCTGTAGTAAATCCCCATAGAAAACCTCTCCTGCTCTGGACAGTTCCTACCACGGACAGCAGTGGCAGCAGAGAGCACTGTGTCTGACTGGAAAGAATACACCACTTCCTGTAGGACATACAGCAACTGATAAGTCCTGGAAGACCTCAGATTTTTAAACAGAATTAATGTACAAGCCTATATAACTTCTGGAGTATCCCTTTAACAGAGCAGAACAAAAAAAGGAAGTCAGTCAACATAAACAGAGTAGAAAAAGCGACATGCTTTAGTATCAGTCTAGATGACACAACCCCTTTGTTTTTGTGCGGTTCACCATAATACAAGGCAATGGTGTGGATTACTGTACTCCTTTTCTCTCTTATCCATGTACCAGTAGCACCCTCTCCCTAGCCGCGTAATGGTATTATCGGGACTGATGATTGGCGCCTTAAATCCACAAATGATCCAATTGATCCTCTGTTACCTGTGTAAACTCTTTAATTTCACCTTATTTATTTCCCTTTCGTGCCTCCAGCCGCTCTGAGCAGTGATTAATTCATGTTTTAGTGAAGCTGTCACTCCTAATCTGCATTTTATGTAAAAACTAATAAAACAAATCCTTATTTTGCAATTTAAGCCTTATTGAGTCTAATTCACTGGCACTGCAAGTTTATTGTTCTCCTGCAGCTTGACGTGCTTCCAATTGTAATTGTGTTGACCCTTTATTGCAGTAAATCTCCCCAGCGCTTATCAAACAGGGGAAGATAAGGCTACCATTCAGAGCTTCATTAAATATCTCATTTGTATTAGGCCACTGAGTGTTGGAATGGGAATCTTTTTAGCAGACTCTCTGACCTCCTGCGCTCACCGCTCATGGGCTCATGTGCCTGGAATGTCTTGTTTCCCCCCCCCCCCCCCCTTACCGGCCAATGCCTCCCCTTTTTAAATCCATGGCTATCAGACAGGTCTCTACTTTTTTTTTTTTTTGTGTGTGTGTGGTTTTTTTTTTACATCAAAGCTTTAAAAAAAATTAAAGTGTCACTGTCGTTTAATTATTATTATTATTATTATTATTATTATTATTATTATTATTATTATTATTATTATTTTTTTTTTTTTTTTTTGCAAAAATCAATAGTACAGGCGATTTTAAGAAACTTTGTAATTGGGTTCATTAGCCGAAAAAGGCATTTTTATCATGAAAAAGCAGTTTGAAGCTCTCACCCTGTCTTTATGGTTCTCTTATGGAGAGGGGAGGGGTTGAGGGAGATGTGGGACCAAAACAGGACAACAAAGAGTTCATTTACAGCTACATCACCAGGCTATCTCCTCTGAAGTCAGCACTGACCTCTCTGACCTCTGAATACGGCTTTCACCCAGCTCCCTGCTGTGTAATCCTTTGTTCTCTGCTCTCTGCTGGCGACTATTCTCCCTCCTCCCCCCTCCCCTCTCCATAGGTTACACAGGGCTTGACTGATGTAAAAGAGTCGAAATTTCCTAATAATGAGCAGTGATATTGATCTCTGCCAAAAAAAAAAAAAATGACAGTGACACTTTAAAGTGAATGGATCGCTTTTTTCTTGTTCTTGTTTTCTGATTGTAGGTTTTTTTTTTGTTTTGTTTTCTATTTTTTTTTATCCTAATTTCTCTTATGTAATTTGGATGCAGCCATCTTGTTTTGAAAAGCGTTAAAAATATTTTTTTAACCATCTACATGGTCTATAGAAACTTGTAGTCTTAGGGTGCGTTCACACCTACAGGATCTGCAGCAGATCTGCAGCAGATTTGATGCTGTGTTCAGTTATTTAAATGAAATCTGCTGCAGAAAATCAGCTGCAGATCCTGTAGGTGTGAACGCACCATTAAGGGACGAATTGACTTATATGGAAGAGTTTTCAGCAAACACGGTAAACGTTCAGTATGAGCAAATTTCCAAAAAATTCTTTAAGAAAATCTCTTTAAGAAAAACTGACACCATGGATATGCATATACCTGTACTGCCATTTTAAACATTTAGGGGGGAGATTTGTTAAATACATTTAGAAACTTTTATTCACTGTAAAACAATGTAATCATTAGATTGCTTTTACTGATCTATGCTATGCCATAGCATAAATCAGTGTTATCGGCAATCTGTGCATAGAGCCTACTCTATGCACAGAACACCGATCTGACAGGACGGAAGGAGGTATGTGGCTTACCCCCGCCAGTCGGTTAGTGATCGGACATGCTTCGGGGGTCCCGATCAGTCAATGACAGGTGTTTGTCCTGTCACTGACTACCTTAAACGCAGCTATCGCTATAGATCACAGCGTTTAAGGGGTTAATGACAGGCAGCTGCGTGATTGAAGCTGCCTGTCATTATCTCCGGCCCCAGACACGCTGATGTGTGCGGGACCGCTCTGACTGCGGCGGTCCCACACACATTTAAAGCCCCTCACTGTCAGGAATGTGTATATACATATTGCTGACGTGAAGGGGTTAAAAAGTAAAGTATTCCAGTACGTCTCAGCTGCAGTATGTTCTGCAGGAAGTCATGTATTCTTTCCAGTCTGACACAGTGACCAACAAAACACAGTTATCACTGAACTCAAGGAGAACAGTGAAAAAATTTCCAATGAAGTACTCAATCAAGAGTCTCCACTGATGCCCCCAAAAATTTAAATATGCAAAACAGGAGTCCGTGGAGCCTCGGTGGCGAGTCTCAAAACACGGGATAACCCGATATCTCTAGCCTGTTGCCACGGGGTGCCTCCATGATAGGGAGAGCACCACACCACCCTGATAAGTAGCCCCTTAAGTCCCACTCGGTTGCGAGTATTGGAACATAAATAGGGAAACACCAGGGTGGCCCCTTTTTGTCAATGTCTAACTCAAGGTGCGAGTATTGCGATCATGACAAGGGCTTGCCAAGGCAGGCTTCCATCCACAGACAGCCGTTTCGGGTTTTTTGCCCCTCGTCAGTGTGGAGTAGGATTCTGGCTAGTTGGGGCAATAGCAAATCGACCAACAAAACACAGTTATCACTGAACTCAAGGAGAACCACTACTTATCAGGGTGGTGTGGTGCTCTCCCTATCATGGAGGCAACCCGTGGCAACAGGCTAGAGATATCTGGCTATCCCGTGTTTTGAGACTCGCAACCGAGGCTCCACGGACTCCTGTTTTGCACCAGTCTGACACAGTGCTTTCTGCTGCCACCTCTGTCCATGTCAGGAACTGTCTAGAGCAGGAGAGGTTTTCTATGAGGATTTACTACTACTCTGGACAGTTCCTGACATGGACAGAGGTGGCAGCAGAGAGCACTGTGTCAGGCTGAAAAGAATACACCACTTCTTGCAGGACGTACAGCAGCTGATATATTCTGGAAAGCTCAAAATTTTCAAACATAAATAATTTACAAATCTGTGTATCCAGTGGGATATTTTTCTGCCAGTGCATTCAGAGGGCTTGTCGAAAAAAGCGAAATGACTTGTTAGACCAAATGGTATTTAGAGGGGTGTATATGTTCATCAGATTCTTGGAGTAATATTACCACCACTATTACAGATAGAAGGAAAAATGGGAGGAAGTGGGTACCATACCCACCAGGTTCCATATTATGCATGCTACCTGCCAACTGCATGGTGGAAAATTCATAAGTCCAACTTATTGAGGGATAATTGAAGTATTATAGGAAATAGTCTTGATCATATACTTTTGGAACATATTTCCTGTATTTTTACAGTAAAGCGAAAAACAAGTATACAAGACGGTAAAAGTAGGCTGCGATTTCATGGTATATATAATCGCTCTACTGGGGAAAATATGTATGGAGGGAAAAGGAAGAGTAAACAAGCAATTATAGTGAATGGTAGATATCCTTCCAACAGGCGACACTGCTGGAGTAAAACACTCTTCTCACCATTAGATTGTTCTGTGAGCACAATCCATCCACATGGGACGCTTCAAGACTTTTCTGATGGAAAAAATAACATTAATGTACGGGGGGAAGATAGTTGCATTGTGGGTGTCAGCGCTCATTGTCTGGCAGCAGCGATTTCCTTCAAATAAGAGTTTAGCGCAGCCATTTCCAGTTTTAATATTTGATCGGTTTTGACAGCTTTAGTCTTACAAGAAGGAGAGACGATTCCACCGGCAGCTGTGAATTATGGTTTCACTTTGGTGGGTGACAGTTTTGTTTAAGGAATACTTGATGCAGATTTGATTACTTACAACTGAAAACAAGAGACAGGCCTCGATGTGTCAGCCGAGCTGCCGGCATCCTTGTTTTTTCCTGCCTTTTCTATCATTTCCTTGAAGCAGGCTGCGCATTGTAATAAATTTCCCTTGGTGTTGATCTCTTCTTGGGCTCTTTGATTTTAAATTTTAAATTTGAATGATTACATTTTTGGCATAACAGTTGTCAGTTTAATTTAAAAATTTGAAAAACAAATACAATCACCTATCTAACTGATCCATCTATCTATCGGTCCGTCTCCTATTTATCTATCTATCTATCTATCTATCTATCTATTATCTATCTATCTATCTATCTATCTCTCTCCTATCTATCTATCTATTATCTATCTATCTATCTTCTATCTATCTATCTCCTATCTATCTATCTATATTTATCTATCTATCTATTTATCTATCTATTTATCTATCCATCTATCTATCTATCTATCTCTCTATCTATCTATCTATCTATCTATCTATCTATCTATCTCCTATCTATCTATCTATCTATCTATCTATCTATCTATCTATCTATCCATCTCCTATCTATCTATTTATCTATCCATCTATCTATCTTATATGCTATTAATGTAGGTCGTAATTCTAAATGAAATACGTGTTGGCTCTGGGTTGTTACCCTAAGGCTGGGTTCACACTCAGTTTTTGCAATTCGTTTTTTTGAAAAAAACTGATGAAAAACGGATTACAAAAACGGATGCATTTGCGTGCATCCGTTTTGATCCGTTTTTCCATTGACATCCATTATAAAAAAAAAAACAGATCTGTTTTTTTTTGACGGACACAAAAACGTTGCTGACACTTTTTTTTTTTTGTCCGTTAAAAAATACGGATCCCTTAGACGTATGCTCAAAACGCAGTGTGAACCCAACCTTACTATTTCACAACAATCATATTGATAATTGTCTGCTTTTATGCTCAAACAGATCAATGGAAAAGCTATTGTTAGTCATTGATCTTTGTTGACTTTACCAACTAAAAATCACTCAGTGTATCAATATTTGCCTTTACCGTATTATAGTGCAAAGACGCTCCTGGCTGGGTCAGGAGAAAACTCTTCCCTGCTGGCGGTGAGGATCCAAATTGGATAGGTCAATTAGATTCTCTCTAATGGATGGTTTACCAAACCAGTGATCTGTTTTTCACATAGAAATATTGTTAAAGCGAATGTACCAGCAGGTACATCGCTTTGAAATTTTTACCAGCCTCCAGTTCTTCAGGGCGGTGCCCGCGAATAGACTTGCACCATGTGTGGGAAATGGGCCACGGTTCAAAAAAAGGACTGCGTCATCGGTATCCCCACCCCAGCACTGTTCTATTGATGGAAAAAATGTTGAAGCAATGGTACGTTCGCTATAAGCTACAAATTAGAATTCTGTCTGATCCCTTTTTTTAAATTATTATTTTTTTAATAATGTAAAGTATGTTGGAAATTGCATTTAATTTTTTGCAAAGACGTGGTGGGTATCGTCGGATTGCCTAACAAGACGTCTAATGATAAACTCTCTGCAAATGGATGCTAAGATGCTACAGGTCTTGAGTAGAGTCCAATGAATTTCAAGGGCACTCGGGCTGATCAGAACCCAAACGGGCAGCATTTGATTAGCGGTGGCTGCCGAAGTTGGATACAGCTCTAGGGAGTCCTTGAAAACAACAGGCTGCATTCATGTTTTCCAGGACTCCTTAGGGCTGGAATCCCTGATCAATGGGGTGACGATCAGCTGTTCAGCAGCCACACTTCGCAGTGTATAGAGCTGGAAGTAGTTAGCTGTGCCTACCGCGTAGCACTGGTGACGCTGAATGGCAGCAGGGCTGCAGTAACCCGGCCTGACCACTATCGGTAATTAATGGCCTGTCCTGTGGATCAGCAAGTAGTTTAACCCAGAAAAATCCTTTAAAACTAATTATAATATATAGATTCATATGGATAGAAGTATTGTATACTGTTATTACCAGAAAATTGTTAAATATAGGCATGATGTTTCTATTCAGTTAAATCTTTAATAGAATTTAATAAATGTGAAATTCAGTGCTGTAAAAAAAACTAAAATTTTAGCGTTTTAATAAAATGGTCTTCTGATTGTATTGTAAGCAGTAGACAAAGATTTGGGGCAGAAACCTCAGTATTTCTTATAAACTTATACAACGACAAAGCAATGCATACACACAATAACACATCATGGTACATATTTCATAGTATTGTAAATCCATTGTGGAGGAATGGAGATCTCATCAGTCAGCCGCATGCCTCATGGTGGGCGGCCATGCCGAAATATTTTATTTTTTTTGCTTTTGCTTTGCACATATAGGAGACAAATAGGAAGCTGGGGAAGGAGGGGGTTAAAAGACCATAAACATGTGAGCAAATTTGGCCTAATATGATCAGAGACATTGTCTTTGTGCTATTTATTTTTTGCTTAAGGGTGTTGAAATATGACAGGCGCTCCACGGGAGGTATACAACAAAGCGGCACAGAAAGTTGCCCATTAAGCAGAACTGTCAGTGCAAATTATTTTGGTACAGGGTGAAAAGTTCTAGCTCATTTGGTACCCAGCCGGGTGCAGGCCTCAGGCACGTTGTTATTGTTCCCCCATGCTGTTAAATAGACCGTCAGCACTGATATCCCTTCTCTTCTGATTCTACAGTTGGAGTCACCTGGAAGCCCCTCCGGGCCTGAATTGGCCATTGAAACAATGCTGGACGACAGGGAACGAAGAATTTCCCACTCTATGTACAGCGGCATTGAGGGGTTTGACGAATCGCCCACAAGGAATGCCACATTAAGTAGGATAATGGGTGAGTCAAGGCGACTCTACTAATCATGTCTTGTTTTTGTTCTTCTCCCTGTTCATTGAAGAGTGATTAATGCATTATTTACAGTGGTGACAGCCAGCATACAACATCCCCAAACCTATTTGTAAGGAGCGGGATAAAAAGGATTGTAATTTGATTGACAGTGTTTTTCCTAATGAAACAGGTGAAATGGCCCGCTCGGCTGTACGCTGGGACCGTTCTTTATTAGATTACCTTTTATTTTTCTCTTTCGTCCTATAATGGGCCTATTAAATTAGAGGATGTGCATTGGACATGGTAAGGCGCTTGATAGGACTTTATTAGTAAATCATTGAGCCCTCTCTTTGTGTCAGCCTTGAAGGCCCGCTTGTAATGTATGCACATAGGTCTATTTGATGTTTATTGACTCAAAAGGAAATGCCTCTGCTGGGAGAAGACTTCACGTCTGAGCCACCGATTCTCCGGCTGCATGGAGATAAATGACGATTGTTCTCCGGTAAACTTTTGTCGCCTTTTCGATTATTTGGTGTTTCTTCATTAATCTTTTAATAGGCTGAAAGTGCTCCAGATACTGACTTCAGCATCATTGTGCAATGCAAGGCTTTCCCACTTTTTGTATGTTAGCTTGCCTATGTCAGCACTATATACCTGAGATAAGCATTTAGTGGAGCATGGGTTACTGAACACTGGAAAGCTGCCACCGAGACATCTCTTCAGCTGTACACTAATATGCCAGGCCAAGAGGATATGGATTTTTTTTTATGAGACATGTTTTTTGTGATTTTTATTGTAGAAAACATTTTAATTGGAAATACTATTATCTGATACTTTCAATAAGGTGGCAGCTTGGGATACTCAATTGTCTAAAATGAAATAAATAAATACATGAAAAAAATGTAATCCAGTAATATTAAAAAAAAAAAAAAAAGAGAGAGAGAGAAATAATGTAAACTAATAATGGAAACTGAGTTAATCTATGAATAAAAGTATGCCCTAGCATTACACATCCCTGGTGATACAAAGGCTTTGTTCACATTGAAGTTGGATCTTTATGATTTCTATTATTGATGCTATAATAATTCCATTCTTGTACAATGTATCATTTTAAAATGGAATAAGAAAACTAGATGAATCGTCAAAAACATTGGTGGCGTATCACTATGTAGTAGCAGAGAATCCAGTTGCTTAAAGGGAAACTAACAACAGGTTAGAAGACTCTAAGTCACGTAACAATCGGTAAGGTGGGGAGAGGCCCGCAATGCAGCTCTATGTAAGAAAAAAAAGCTCCATAGACATTATCAGCACAACTCTCTTTTTCTAACCACACTGCAGCGCGGGCTTCTCCCCGCTCTTTTTTATATCAGCATGGGTCTGAACACTCAGACCCAGACCGATCAAAACTTTTGACATGTCTGGAGTTGGCAGCACTCCAATGCCTCTGTTCACACTGTAGGTTGTACGCTGCAAAAAACAAGTAGTGCAACAGCAACCTGCAGGTGCAAGCGCTTACCGTACGTACTTCCCCCAGCATACACACAATAAATACCTTCCCTATAGATATTAGAAATGAGGATCTTGGCAAACAATTTTATCTAACAGAGTGTACCATGTCACCACGTTAAGGTGTCCTTAGAGACATAGTCCTACTCAAGCATTCTCACACTAGCAATGGCCTCTCCTGGGCTAACAATAAGCCTATAACTGGGCAGATAGGATCCAAATAATCTCTTCTTTTAGCACCCTTGGAACATGAGTGGAGTGCAAGCCAACAGGAGGCAGCCCCCCCCATGTCTCTGAGGACCCCTTAACGTGGTGACATGGTATAATCAGATGGTCTTTCAAGATCCTCATTTTTAATATCTATAGAGCAGGTATTAATTGCGTGTATGCCAGGGGGAGTATATAAGGTAAGCACTTGCACCTGTAGGTTGCTGTTGCACTTCTTGTGTTTTATGTCTCTTTGACATGTCAGAATTTTTTTTACAAACGCTGGGTACACTTTAAATATCACAAGGAAAAGTGTAAACTTACATCAGCGCTGCTTGTGATCTGCTATTTAGGTCTCCAGTCTTCCGGCTGAATCTTCAGGCCTAACTCCTCCGGCTGTCATCATTGGGGAGGAGGCGAGGCCTGAAGATACAATCAGCGGCTGGAGGATGGAAGACCTGGATCCCGGATCACAAGCAGCACAGATGTAAGTTTACACTATTGCTTGTGATATTTAAACTGACAGCACAGATCATCGCTATCAGCCACGCATTACTCAATGTGTGGCCAGCAACGATAAATGTTAAAGCTTGCCCTAAAGAGCCAATCAGCCAAGAATCTGGTATTTTCCCCGCACTCAGCAGATCCATGTCACTTTTACACGGGCTGATTGTTGGCCACACTAGCGTTTTTAGCAACACTCCTGGACAATAATTGGTCCCTGTAAAAAGCCCTTCACCTGCTGTTATTTTTCCATAGATCACCAAACACTGAGAATAAAGGTAATTTTCTTACCTTCATCCTTCACCAAATCTGCCTTTAATCAATATGTACATCAGGTGGTTTGGTGCCCTGGGGGTTGGGGCTACTGTTCATCCATTTGGCATGTCCCCATTCTATATGCATTGTATTCTAAATATTCATTTGGCAGTCTGCAGTGATGAGCACCGGACTAATAGCATCCCCTATATTTTGAGAATGTTAGTCCCACTACCGGTTAGTCCCACTACCTGCTGTTGGTTTTCCTTTAATAAATATTATAGATGTTCCCAGCTGTTGCACTCCAGCCCCTTTAAAATTGCAATTTTATCCTTCTATCTTTGGTGAACCAATCTACTTTACCTATTTATTCAAATTGCGTTGAAGGAAAGGGAATAAAATATAATAAACTACATCTAGTTAAGAACAGTAAGGCCCATTAGCGCCCCCCCTCATTATAAGTCTGTGAAGCCTGTTTGGCACCATTTGTGTTTGCCATGTGATGGATGTGGCCACTCTATTTTTTTTTTTTGGAAACCCAATGTCTAGAGCCTAAGGCCTCACTCACACGTTCAATGATTTATCTGGGCCGCAGAACCTCCCGTCATTTTATTTTCTCTGTGATCCATGGAAAATTATGTGTATTTGCCTCCCTTTCCGTTTCCATATCCATAAAACGTGAATGGTACTAGTTTGCATAGACTTGATCATTACCGGTGATTTAGAAAGATGTAGATTCTTTTTTTTTTTTTTTTTGTTATGACTGATGAATATCAGTGACTTTTCGTTATGTATTTTCAACAATTCTTCTATTTGTAAAATATTTACAAGGCAAGAACGTATACATGTAATTGTAAGACCACAGAATGGGTAATTTGAGTGCCATCCATGACTTGCTTGGATTTCCTATTTCTCAGTGCATTAGCTCTGTAACGGTATAGATAATTTTCTACATCCTTTGTTAGCATGCAGCATCACGCTGGCTCTGTCGTCCCCTGTGGCCAGTGAGGTTATTAGCGCTTGCTTTGCAGCCATCCAGCTTTCCCATAACAGACCCAGTTAATAAAGACTTGTCTTGCCACAGGAGAACTGGGATTTACTGGCCAGCTCATCTTGGGATTAGTTCATAAGGATTTTCAAATTTAAAATACAATGAGCTGTTTGATTAAAATTGCTCCTGACATTAAAAAACATTTTTCTCTTCTTATTGGCGAGTCATTTTTTTCCCCTCCCTTCTTGAATATAAAGACCTAAGCAGCGCGATTAGATCATTCAGATTCCAATGTTTCTAATGAGCTCATTAACACCGGAATTAAGAAAAATAATGATTTTTTTGTGGTGTTCTTATAAATCGGCCTTCATGTTTGCTGTAAACATAGCATTGTAGGTTTTAGCATACATTATATTAGTAATAATGTGCCACTGTTATGTAGACAATTCTGTTTGCCATCCTAGACTGTATAGGTAGACAGTGTTTTATAAATTGGTTAAATTAGGTTCAGTTTAGGAGATTGTCTGTATATAATGTGACCATGGGTCATCTGGTTTGTTTCATGACCTAAAGCGAATGTACTAAGAGGTACATCGCTTTAAGATTTTTACATTGATAGAATGGTGCGAGGGTGGGGATGTCGGTAGTGCGGTCCTTTTTTTAACCACGCCCCCAGTGTGAAGAAACCCCGCCCCTCTGTGATGCAGCTCTGATTCTAATGGAGCCATGTCACAGAGGGGAGGGCAGGACATCACACTGGGGGCAAGCGGGCCAGACTTCAGTGCTTCAGGGTGGCCCGGAGCCCAGAAATAGACGGAGCCAGAACCGGGCGCAGTTCAAAAGAAGGACCACACCTCCGAGATCCCTGCCCTGACACCAGTCTATTGATGTAAAAATCTTAAACCAATGTACCTGCTGGTACATTCGGTTTAAAGATGCATTCCACATTTTTAATTCCTCCCCCCAGGCAGCAGGCTGGTGCATATACTTACCAATGATGATTGGTGTCCTATGGCATGGCTTCATTCACGTCCTACGGTGACATTCAAATCCTGCGTGCGAGGACGTCAAAGCATTTCTGACCCTCTTCTTTCTCCAAGGCTAGTGAAGGCCAAAAAGCAGGGTCTCTAATGCATCTCTATAAGATCGCTTTCATAGAGATACATTAGGGTCCTGACGTCCAGCCTCCAGCTGCAGGCCAGCCGGTGAAGAAGTCACATGGGCGCCCACGGGTTTTAAACGGACCATCATTGGTGGAATGCTTCTTTAAGAACTAGGAATGGATTTTGTAATTGTCGAAAAGCATAAAATAAATAAGACTCACTAAAAACTCCCTGAAAGTACAGACCAAGAAATGCACTTCCTGTTCTTCATCAGGACTTCGAATTATTTATTTTATAAAAAAAAGAATTCAAGACTTATGGGCCGTACATTACTTTTGGGCTTGAATTTTGGTTCTGCCATGAGAAAAACTAGAAAGCTGGTAGACCTTATTATCAGAGCTTTCCAGGAGCAAATCATTGATAGCCGTTCCTTTGGATAGGTCAGCTGTGTTTGATGAAGGAGTCTGAACCTCCAGATTCTTGTAGGTCAAAATGAAAGGACTAGAATGGAATTGAACAGCAGCATCGGGCAGATGAGCCGCTGTGCCTGTATAAACAATGAAGGGACCTGCAATGATCAAATCTTGATAGTAATAAGAGTAAGCCATCAGTTTTTCACTCCTGGAGTCCTTCGTGGTTCACGTTATCTCTTCAATATCTTATATGGGTCATAGCAGCCATAATGTTCGTGGAAACCAAGTAATAACATGGCTGGCAATTCTTTCATTGACTATAGGAGAATTCTAATGAAGATGTATAAAGTTACATTGCCACCCATAGACAATAAACAGAACAAATTATATAAACTTGTAATTTTGCTGTCACGGGAAGAGGCAAGATGTTACGTCTCAATTTTCACCCATGAATTCCCCTCGCCCCAGCGTTATCCCTGTGTGTATCAGGACTTGATAAATGCCTATTTACACAATAATGTTTCACCTGTTATAGCAATAAAGCATATCTCCAGGGCTGGATTCTTTATTTCTCCAGGCACAAGGCCAACCTTCATTTTTATGATAACCCATCACACCGCCGACGTCTCCTGCCTCTTCTGATCTATATCAATAATAGTTTGTTCCAGCGAAAGCCTTTATTATGTAACGTCACCATTAGCGCTAACAGTATTCCCCTTCTCCTAGGAAGATCACATTAATATCATTACTTTAGGTATCGAGGGAGGTGTAAAAATGTAATGAAGTCATCAAAATAAATTAGACAATTGTTGTTATCTCTATTAGTAAACTTCAGAAAGGAAAATTTACTGCAAAACCATTGACAGCACAAAAGGAGAACCAAAGTGTTCTCTGTCATGGCGGTAATGTGGCTGCATGATAGGCTTGGTGTCAAAGTATATTATTGATCGGAAGTGAATTCTTTGACTTTTTCTTTTGTTCAAAATTTTGTGTTTCCATTTCCTTTTAACCAGGCTTAGTCAATCTGCTGCTGCGAAAGCCGCGTTGTAGGGCATGGAGCCATACCCACTAGTCTTGCTCTTAGAAATACCTACTAACACTGTAATAGGTTGTATGCTGCTCTATTAAACATGACGTTAATATTCGGTTGAGTTGTACATAGATCTTCTTTCCCATCCAATCTATTCTTCATTGGAGTTTATCTTGTATCATACAAATTTAGACACTAGAGATGAGTGAACCTCAAGCATACTCTGGTTTGTCGGGTCTCTGCATTTGATTACCGGTGGTTGAACAAGTTGGATGTAGCCCAAAGGCTGCCTAGAAAACATGGATACAGCCATAGGCTGTATCCATGTTTTTCATCATTTCCAAGGGTTGCATTCAACTTCTTCGGCAGCTGGAAATAAAATACAGAGAGTTTGGGTTCTGGCACCCTAGGGATGTCAAACTCAAGCCCTCCAGCTGATGTAAAACTACAATTCCTACAACAGGCCAGGCTTTTAACATTAGGCTTTTAACATTGAACCTTGTACATCATTCCAGCAAGTGGGGGAGGGAGGAAGTGTGCATGCTGCAGCTCTGCATGGTCTCTGAAGCACTCATATATGTGCCTTTTGTGCCTTGTTCTAATGATTGATCTGGGTATAAACACTCAGGCCCTGAGCAGTCCAAACTTTTTCAAATGACAGAGTCATTTTAAATCCTACAGCCATTGGCCCCTATTGTGACGTTGAATCTTTACACTTTTATGACTTGTCCAGCTTAGTTTCCATTAAAATAATGCTTTGTCTTTTCTTCGTGCAGGTAAATACCAACTTTCCCCAACCGTGAACATGCCTCACGATGACACTGTGATCATTGAAGATGACCGGGCGCTAACGCTGCCCTCTCAGCTCTCTGACCAATCGTCTTCCAGCTCTCACGATGATGTAGGATGCGTTACTGACTCTGCCGGAGCCTGGTCCAAAACCGTAACTAGTGAATCTACCGAGAGGTGGGTATTGCCTAGATAAACAGTACTACAATATCTCACCATCCAGCATAAGATTTCTGGTACAAATAGCAGCATTTGGTTCAGAGACTAGAACAGTCAAGGAAATTAGCTTCATCCTAAAGCAGTCCACAAAAATCTGTAATTTTGATTTATTCGGTGTTCACTCCATCTGCCTCTGGGTAAAGGCCCCAAGTGGGATAAACCACTAATTATTAATGATGGAGGTCGTAGTGTTGCAAATTGCCTATAGACTCCACTTTGTTTCACAGGTTTGCACAGCTTTCAGAGCATAATGATACCCAAAGAGATGATCTTCGACATGAATTTGATAATTATTAGACAGTCTTGAAGACTCCAGTCCTCTCCGTGTAATTGGGGAATTATGCATTAATTTGCAAGCCTAGTAATTATGTACATCAATAAGCAAAATAAAGCTCTCGGTGGAGCCTCCTCCTAAGGCTGTAGTGATAATGAACCCGAGACGGGAGAGTTATTATCTGCCGCTTCTGCAGTCGGGCCTTCTCCTGAGTTTCCTTTGAGTAGATCAGCAAGATTATGGAGAAATGAGTGACGCTGCGCACCTTCCCTGTACTGCTCCGCTCAGCTGTTCTAGGCTCCTGCTCTTGGCTCGCGTTCAACCACAATTATTTGTACACTCTGTGTGACAGCATAGTCAGGCCGAACGCTTCAGTGGCTGTCACCAGGTTCATGCTGCTAAAGTCTTATTAACTGATGGCTACTGAATTGCTAGCTCCACCTAGCCAACTTTTTTTATATTGTTTCTTTGCCAACAGTTTTCATTAAAATTTAGTTACATTTCCTATACAGAATGCAACGGAATATTCAGTCACCTGATTCTGCTGTCCATCTACTTGAGGGATGGGCAAACTTCGGTGCCTTCAGCTGTTGCAAAACTACAATTCCCATCATGCTTGGACAGCCAAAGCTTACAGAGTTCAGAGCACAGACCTTCCTCCTTAGCATCTCCTATGCTATAGGGGGCTATCTGCAAGTAAGATTCGTATAACCTGCTGTTAGTTCCCCTTTAAAAAGTTTTGGAACTTCCGGCATCATGACGAATGATGATGCTGGGAGTTCGAAAACTATTTAAAGGGAGCTATCATCAGGTTATACGAATCTTACTTGCTGATAGCCCCCTATAGCTTGGGGGAAGCTAAGAAGGAAGGTATGTGTGTTACCTTCCTCCTCTGCACCCCACTGTTAGTAGGGGTAAAGTCTGCTCTGGAGCACCCTTAGGAGCACTGCCGTGTCATCCGGCCGCCCCTTGTATTGATTATCATTGGAAGGGGTGGGCCAGAGGATGCAGCAGTGCTTTGGATGGAGTGGAGTTTACCCCAACTAACCGCATGGGATTGGCGCAGAGGAGGAAGGTTACACGCATACCTTCCTCCTCACCGTCGCTGGCACTATAGGGGGCTAACAGCATGTTAGATTCATCTAAACTGCTGATAGTTCTCATTTAAATCTTCACGCTACTGTACTGGCACAGTGTGTCAGTACAGTAGTGCAAAGCTTGAAACAGTTTTGGAGCTCCCAGCAACATAATGGATAATGATGCAGAGAGCTCCGGATTCTGGTACGTAGCACATTGTCTGTGCACGGACTGTGATTATGGAACGTGTAAATGAGACAAGGAACACACGTTGCAAAAATGCTGCAACAGATATGTGGATCTTGCAGAAAGGGGAGGTACGTCCACAGCAAATCGGATATATGTGAATTTATCCTATCAAATCTATGAATGGAGACTCACTTCTGGATCGGGCTGTACAAACATAATGGAATTAAACACTTGGAAATACATAGATCTACGTGGGATTGATTATATAAAACAATAAGATAATTTATAATTAAAGCTGTTTTCAGGGTTTTTTTTTTTCTTCATTTGGTCCATATAAATTGATTCTATACGGCCACTGTCATTACCAGTAAATAGGAGGTGATGGCATCTTTGCAATTTATTTATTTTTTGCCTGTTCTCTATATGGAATGCAATGCTATAAATTCAGCCACTAGGTGTCTCACTTACTGGAAAATTGCAGTCAAGGCTCTGTTGCTAAGCACATTTGGTCTTTAGTAACAGCAAAAAAAGACCAAATACAGGAAGGGATGTCAGTTGGCCCAGTGAAGATGAATGTTTATTGGCCAGCAGCTGTACACTGTTGTAAAGGAGTAAATTAACTAATCTTAGGGTTCAGCCACCGTCTTAGAGGGAAATGCAGAAGCATGGGCGTTAACTTTATATTTGCTTGGATTTTATTTTTTTTAATGTCATGTAAGGTACACTTTATATTTATACAAATGTGAAATAATAGTAGCGATATTTATTAGTTGTTAATATCGAATAGAATTAAGCCTTTTAGGGATCCTCTTTGCGTACGGATGTCACTGTGGGCCGTCCCCGCTAAGTATGAGTTCCTCGTTCTCTGGTAGTCCCGTCTGTCCATGTAGTACATGGTCAGCCACTTGGCAGGGGTGTAATACTACATTTGTAAGACCAGACACGGCTTCCCCAGCAATAACAGCTGCTTGGCAGGTTTAGCGACACTGTTGGCAGCTAGAGCTCAGTATGTGGTTGGCATAAACCAGGTCTAGTCTATCATTATCTGCCAGGTGTATGGTGTAAATGGAGAATTCTCTCTGCATGTCATAGACAGCCTTAGATGTTATTTTTTTATGTGGCTGTCTCTTTACTTTGATCCTGAAAGTAATTTTTTCACAGCTCTAATACCTTGGTTGTTTCTGTATAGACCTTATGGTGGATGTTCTTCATTATTAGGATGTATTGGCCAAAGTCTTTTTAAAATGGGTAAGGTATGTCATAGCTAGATTTAGCCATCCGCTGCATTGTTAGGCTCGCTTTGTTAAAATGCATTTACCTTAGGATAGCTGCGCTGTTTGTTTTTGCTATCCCTGACTTAGACTGTGACCCAGGCTCCTTAATGGATGTTATAACTACTGCCGGTCCTCTAATTCAAGGAGTTCTCGGCACTATAAAAGCACATTAGTCATGGGGAAGTGCTCAAAAAAAGCAGGCAAAATGTTTTACCCGCATTATAAAGTACTAATAATGCGTCTTTCAGCAACGTAGCTCGCATCTAGATTTTACGGAGATAGATTTCCGGTCCACCCAAACCGGTGAATGGCCAAAGCTGACAAAGGCATAATGTTACTAGCCAAGAAGTGGATGACAAAATACAAAATACTGCTTCCAATAGAACACAGGTTTCCATTTGTGGAGCAACGGGTCTTTTTTTTTTTGGATTTTTTATTTGCGAACTAAAAGTACTTTTATAAATGGATGGAGTTTCAAGCAGAATAGTTCTTCTATGGGAGACAAATGCCACAAACATACGAAAAAGTGTTTTGTTTTTTTTGCAAAATGCTCTGACTTTCCATTTCCTACCAGGCATTGGTGTATACACTGGTTTGTAGCTGTGGCCCTTTACATGGAAAATCCAGCAAAAACAGCTTTAAAATCATCTGGTTTAAAAAAGTTATATAGATGTGTAATTTACTTCTGTTTAAAAATCTCAAGCCTTCCAGTACTTATCAGCTGCTGTATGTCCTGCAGGAAGCGTTATGTTCTTCTGCCACCTTTGTTTGTGACAGGTACTGTCCAGTGCAGGAGAGGTTTTCTATGGGGATTTGCTATTTCTCTTAAAGGGTTTGCCCAGCAAAATCTTTTTCTTTCAAATCAAAATGGAGTCAGAAAGTTGTATAGATTTGTAATTTACTTCTATTAAAAATCTTAAAAAATATTCCCATACTTATCAGCTGCTGTATGGCCTAGAAATTTTTATTTCCAGTCTGACACAGTGCTCTCTCCTGACATCTTTTGCCGAGACAGGAACTGTCCAGAGCAGGAGAGGTTTTCTATGGGGATTCATAGAAAACTGTTCCTGTCTCGGCCTGAGATGTCAGCAGAGAGCACTGTGTCAAACTGAAAATAAAACCACATTTCCTGCAGGACATACAGTAGCTGATAAGCACGGGAAGACTTTTTTTTTTTTTTTTTTTTTTTTTTTTTTTATAGAAGTAAATTAAAAATATATATAACTTTCTGACACCAGTTGATTTGAAAGAAAAAGATCTTCGCTGAAAACCCCCTTTAGTTCCTGACATGGACAGAGGTGGCAGCAGAGAGCACTGTGTCAGGCTGGAAAGAAAACACTACCACTTGCAGTTTTTTTTTCTTCTTACTGGAGTTCCTCTTTAAAATTAATTGGCCTCCCTGCAATGCCAGGTACGACCACTACTTAGTTTATGGAGCTGTGCCAGCTAGTAAGTAAAGATGCCACTCTGCTCACAGGAATCGGCTTATCGACAGGGGGTGCCCACTAATCGGTTACTGATGGCTTATCCCAAGAATAGGTTTTCAATTATAAAGCCATTGAAATGTATATCCTAGCTCAATAAAGTGGCCTTTGCGCCAAAAAGTAATCTGCAAAAAAGAAAAAATATGTAAATATGTAAAACGCTCAAAACAAACAGTTCTATAAAAAAAAAAAAAAACAGCCTCGGAGATGGAGCGGTTCAATTTCCTGCAGTCAGTGGGTTGAGACGGACAAACAGAGGGGAGACACATGTTCTGTACAACCTCTTGGTCAGAGCCAGAGACTTGGAGCATTCACCATGGACAAAAGGGGGTTATCCAAACAAGCCGGGCAGCTGTTCCGAATCACAGAGGGAAATGTACGCTGTCCAGCATGACATTATCTGCCTAATCCTTCATGAAAATATTATGAAAACAAAGTGTGCAATAAGAAGGGATTAATATTAGGAATGTTAATAATATGCAGGGTCACCGGGTGGCTAGTCTCTTCCCAAATCAGTCTTGGGGATGAGATGTGCATCTGCTGAAATCTGATGAATATTCTAGTAATTGGAAATAAGAGGGATGAATGTGTTGGTGGGATGCAGCTTAATGACGGTGCTCGGTAATAAGCCGGACAAGGTGACTTTCAGGACACTTAGAAATATTTGTTCGCTAAATCACAGCTAGGGTCACACTTTAAGCTAATGTATTAGATTCACGTCTGTAAATTCAATTTGCAATTTTTTTTAACAATAGACATGAAGGAAATTGAGGTTTTGGTAGTTTTTTTATGAAAGGAAAGTTGAGATAAATGTTGACGAGATGTATATGGCAACGGAAATGGAAATTCCCACTGTGTTGGATGTTAACTCTTTCAAGATGCATGCAAAACAAGGCAGAAATATTGAATTGGATCACACAGGAACTCTTAGAGTGGAGTGATCCAAAATTTCATATTGTTCTGCAAATATTCTTTGAGCCACAGGAACATTTATTATTGGATTTAAGGATTCTTTCACTTTTTCCCCCTGCACTGTGGATGTTTACTCAGCATGCTCAAAAAGACATGATTGTGAATGAATTGGGCCTTATTCTCATGGCTGCAAAACTTGTCCACGATTGCAACTCCGCCAATAAGTTTCTATGTGCCGATTCACACTTCCACAGTCTTTGCTAATCTGTGAATAGGCAGTGATCTGTGCTGCAAAAAAATAGGACATGTTGTAGTGTGGACCCACAGTCGCGGCAAAGGTCTATAAAGTAGTAGTCCTTGAGCTACAGACCACTATAGAGACACAAAGTGCTGCCTGCAATTGTGGGTTCGTAGGTTTTAGCGGTTTTCGTAAATTTAGCGGTTTTCATGCCTTATTTTACATCATACATCATGGTGCTTGTTCAAGTAAAAAGTGATATTTTATAATCTGTGGATTGTGCTAAGTGGGCAGGGCTTCACAGCAACTGCACCACTTAGCCCCGCCACCGTAGGCCCCACCCCTCCGTGGCGTCATTGACAAATAGGCCCCGCCCCCTCGCTGACCATAGGCCCCTAGGCTGGCCTGAGGCCCCGTTCCCACTGAGGAAAGGTAGCGGAATTCCGCAACGAAATTGTCCGCTGCGGAATGCCGTTAGCCTCCCGCTCATAATGGGAGTCTATGGGAGGCGCGCGCTCCTGCTCTGTACGCGCTGAAGAATGAACATGTTCATTCTTCAGCGCGTACAGAGCAGGAGCGCGCGCCTCCCATAGACTCTAATTATGAGCGGGAGGCTAACAGCATTCGTCGCGGAATTCCGCTACCTTTCCTCAGTGGGAACGGGGCCTAAAGGTCTAAACCCCACCGCCTCTAGGTTGGCCAACACCAATGGGCGTCGAGGGGGCGGGGGCCTATGTGCCGATGACGTCACGGAGGGGCCTATGGTGGTGCTGGCGGCGGGGCTAAGTGGCACAGTTGCAGTGAAGCCCTGCCCACTTAAAACAATCTGTGAACTAGCACGTATGATGTAAAATAAGGTATGGAAACTGCTAAATTTACCCTTTACACCTGTGTAGAGGAGTCAGAATGCAAAAAGGGGCGGGGGACAGTGTCACTTTAAGTTGTAACTGATCACTGGAGTGCTGGATTGACACCTTTTTCTATAGGATTTCTATTTGGGACACTGGTTGGCAACCTAGAATCCATTCATCTTTCTACTAATATGTGAGCTGCCACAAATGCACCCGGTCTAATGAAAGTTACAAATGAACAAAATTACAGTAAGTTTGGGGTCCATGAAACCCCAAACACTCGGCATTCGACTCCCAGTGGCTGGAGAAGATGGATGCAGCCCTATTTACTGTAATTTTGCTTATCTCTAAAAACTACGGACAGCTGTTTACATTGTCGCCCACGTATATGTACAGAAAGTAGAATAAAATATACAACTAGAACATGACCAGTTCGATATAAAGATGGTGTTTATAGCAAAATCCTGTTGGGTATATTGTAGTTTTGCTCCAGGTAGGGGAACTGTTTGTTAGTAATGATTCTGCGTCTTTCATGACCGTTCTTGTCTTCTTACCAGCAGCACTCTGAGCCCAGATGTAGATCCGTCCCTCGCCTTCCAGAGAGAAGGATTTGGACGCCAGAGCATGTCGGAAAAGCGCACTAAGCAGTTTGGAGATGCCAGTCAAATGGAGTTTGTTAAAACACGGAAATCAAAGAGCATGGATTTAGGTAAAAAATGTGTGTATTATTTTCCCTTTTATACCAAACCAATGTCCTATAAATTTACAGAAAGCTAGAAATGAGCACTGCAGGATTCCGAGGCCGTATGGTCTTCCCATTAAGCTGTGCTCATGGACTTTGGGGAATTTGCCTTGATCCCCTATCAGCAGCTGAGCATCCCTTGCAGTGTCATCTTTCCTCATGCCTGGGAAATAATTCCTAATAGTTCTAATTAAAATTCCTCCAATGCAATATTTCCATCATCACCCTGCTGTATATGTGTATGCGGTCGCGTACAGTATCTGGAATGTTAATGCGCCTTATTAAATGGCTTTACAAGGTGCTGCCTCCCAGAAGTCTGATGGGGAGCGGCCATTCTTTATAACACTAAGAAGTACATATTAAGATAGGATTTATCCTTCCTGACAATTTCATAGATAAAGAAGCTCAGCTTTTCCTTCCTCACTCAGTGGGTAGATTAATTCTCTAATTCCCCCCCTTTCCCCGATCCAGCAGGGCCCTGCCAGATGATGGGCTGTGCAGCAATAGGGCAAAGCCTTGGCTGTGCGTATGTGACGTCTGCTGTGAGTTGTGATAAGCAGATACTGTGACTTATTCAAAGGTCACCATCTCCCAGCTCATAGCCCATGCACTGGATCATAGCCGCATTATCTGAAATGCAAGCTGTGAAATATCAGGCTCATGGGCTGCCGCTCATTATTATGGGTTCACTGAAAATCTAAGGATTTCAGTATCTAAGTTTCCTTTTACTCATACAGCACATGCCAAGCAAACGTCACCTGACTTTTAATCCCTGATATATATGTGCGTTTTTATGTACATCTATCTATCTATCTTATCTGGATGTAGATATATATATATATATATATATATATATATATATATATATATATATATGTATGTAATGTATGTACATATATATGTGTGTGTATATATATATATATATATATATATATATGTGTGTGTGTGTATATATATATATATATATATATATATATATATATATATATATATATATATATATATATACACATACACTCACCGGCCACTTTATTAGGTACACCTGTCCAACTGCACGTTACCACTTAATTTCTAATCAGCCAATCACATGGCGGCAACTCAGTGCATTTAGGCATGTAGACATGGTCAAGACAATCTCCTGCAGTTCAAACCGAGCATCAGTATGGGGAAGAAAGGTGATTTGAGTGCCTTTGAACGTGGCATGGTTGTTGGTGCCAGAAGGGCTGGTCTGAGTATTTCAGAAACTGCTGATCTACTGGGATTTTCACGCACAACCATCTCTAGGGTTTACAGAGAATAGTCCGAAAAAGAAAAAACATCCAGTGAGCGGCAGTTCTGTGGGCGGAAATGCCTTGTTGATGCCAGAGGTCAGAGGAGAATGGGCAGACTGGTTCGAGCTGATAGAAAGGCAACAGTGACTCAAATAGCCAACCGTTACAACCAAGGTAGGCAGAAGAGCATCTCTGAAGGCACAGTACGTCCAACTTTGAGGCAGATGGGCTACAGCAGCAGAAGACCACACCGGGTGCCACTCCTTTCAGCTAAGAACAGGAAACTGAGGCTACAATTTGCACAAGCTCATCGAAATTGGACAGTAGAAGATTGGAAAAACGTTGCCTGGTCTGATGAGTCTCGATTTCTGCTGCAACATTCGGATGGTAGGGTCAGAATTTGGCGTCAACAACATGAAAGCATGGATCCATCCTGCCTTGTATCAACGGTTCAGGCTGGTGGTGGTGTCATGGTGTGGGGAATATTTTCTTGGCACTCTTTGGGCCTCTTGGTACCAATTGAGCATCGTTGCAACGCCACAGCCTACCTGAGTATTGTTGCTGACCATGTCCATCCCTTTATGACCACAATGTACCCAACATCTGATGGCTACTTTCAGCAGGATAATGCGCCATGTCATAAAGCTAGAATCATCTCAGACTGGTTTCTTGAACATGACAATGAGTTCACTGTACTCAAATGGCCTCCACAGTCACCAGATCTCAATCCAATAGAGCATCTTTGGGATGTGGTGGAACGGGAGATTGGCATCATGGATGTGCAGCCGACAAATCTGCGGCAACTGTGTGATGCCATCATGTCAATATGGACCAAAATCTCTGAGAAATGCTTCCAGCACCTTGTTGTATCTATGCCACCAAGAATTGAGGCAGTTCTGAAGGCAAAAGGGGGTCCAACCCGTTACTAGCATGGTGTACCTAATAAAGTGGCCGGTGAGTGTATATATATATATATATGCCTGGATTTTGCATATGTTTTCTTTATGTACAATATTATTTCCCACAGCCCACCAGGACTAATATTTGGACTATTCCAATTTTTGCTATAAGTAGAGAATGGCACATAGTATAATCCTTATCCAGGTTTAGAAAAAACACAACTACTTTCTTGTAAAAACAGTGCCACCCCTGTCTCCCCAGGCTTTGTGTGGTATTGCATTTTAGCTCTATTCATTTCAATGGTACTGAGCTGCAAACCCCACACCCAAAGTGAAGACAATGATTGTTGCTGGAAGAAAGCTGCTAAGTTGTTCTAAGCCTGGATAACCCCTTGTTTTTCCACCAAGTCTGCTAGTCGGAATCTGTATAAAATAAATAAGCCATAATTTCAATGGATACCGTTGCCTGCAGGAAGTTTTTTCCAATATGCAACTTGTTACTGTTTCTCGTTAACAGTGTAAAAGCTACAGAAAAAAGGAGTTTGGACTTTGCATAAAGTCCTTTTATAGACAGTATGGATTACCACAGCCCATCAGGGCTAATATCATAAATGTTCCAGCTCGTATAATGAGCAGTTCCCGTTATAACATTAGGAAATAGCACTCAAAATAATCCCTGAAATAATTGCGTCAGCTTCTCTGAAACGTTCACTGATTGTATAAAAACAAACAATTCTGGCCCATAATTTTATTCTGAATCCAGTGTGAGGCCTACCTGCAATGACATCACATGATGCTGCAGCCAGTCCTTGGCCACAGCAGTCTAGTCCTGTATATAAGTGACTGCTAAGGGCCCTATTTTATAAAGCGATAATCAGCTGAATCAGGGCGATTATTACTCTGTGCAATAAAGAGAACGAGCGGCCAATTAAACTAGCGGCTGATTGTTTCTTTCGGTTCAGACCTAAAATCATTGGGCACCGACCACACATTGCTATGTGTAATAGTGATGCGCGACCGACGACTGATGATTCTAGCATAAAATAATGAATATTAACTCACCTTTACACTTTTCCGGGCGTCCTCGAAGGCCTTCCACGCTGTGTGCAGCTCTGCCTCTGCTCTGGTCTTTGCAGTGACAATCGCAGCCTGTCTCAGCCAGTGATTGGCTGAGCGGCTGGCGACCTAACACTGCAAAGACCGGAGCTGAAGCAGAGCTGCACACAGCGCGGCAGGCCTCCGAGGACGCCCGGAAACACGATAAGGTGAGTTAGTATTTATTATTTAACTATGTCCGTGCAGCCCTTGCTTCCCGATAATAGCTCAGCAAACGAGCGTCGATCTACTGTTTATTATCTAACTTAGGACGCTTAGTCTAGTGACTGGTTGTAGAACACCACCACCACCACCTTCCACTTATGTGCATTTTGTTTAATTTTTTTTTTTTTATTCTTAACAACCCCTTTTATGACTCCAATAAACATTATATTATATGCAAGTCTCATTGTTAGAATGGGAAGTTCCAATGTTATCCCTGGTGGGCTGTGGTAAAGTCATATTGTTGATGAAAGCACTATATGTATAGGTCAGGCATCTTCTACCCTAGATTTTATACTGTGGATGAATGACAAAAGAAGGTTTTTTTTATTTACTTTCAGACAGCGAGTCTCTGTGGACATTGATGGCCAGCAGAAATTTCCTGCATCCAACCCAACCCGTTCATAAAAGTAACAATCCAGTAAGGCTGGGTTTACGCTTTGTTTTTGCAATCTGTTTTTTGCCAAAAAAAAAAATGAAAAGATGAAAAAACATGCATTTGTGTGCATCCGTTTTTCCATTATAAAAAAACCCAGATCATAATGGATCTGTTTTTTTTTGTTTTGTTTTTTTTAACGTACACAAAAATGCAGTCGACCTCATTTTTGTGTCCGTTAAAAAAAAATAAAAAAAAACGGCTCAAAACTGACGCACACAAATGCATCAGTTTTTTTTCCGCAAAAAGCAGATGGGAAAACGGATTGCAAAAACGTAGTGTGAACCCAGCCTAATATGAGGCGTTTACTTGTTGGACTGTCATTATGAAGTTGCTCATTGGAAAACAGTTTAATGTCAATGGCCGTCCTATGCATAGATTTGCCCCGGTCCCGGGTTAATCGCCCAGGCGCACACGGATAGATCTCACTGCAGATTCTATAACATTAGGTCAGGAATCCGCAGGAACTGGCCAAAACTCTTGACATTCGATTCGCTGCTACTGAAACAAAGTGTTTACTTTTAGATTTAATCTCAGCCGCTATTAGTTTAATTGACTGTCTGTGCCAGAGTACTTATGAAAGCAATGTGACTTTGCCAGCCAGTGGAGAGCAAGGTATTATTTCTCTGGGATAATAAGATTAAATGGCTCACAATGTAGAACCTTAGATGTAATAATAAGGCCAATCAATAGTGTGGCTGGATACAATTGTGCCGGACGTGGATATTTGCATCTGGCAGAAACCTGAAGCAGTATTGTCACTAAATACTAAGCTGGTACCTGCATACTGTACCCTGCACTATATAGAAGCCCCGAATTCTGCTTTAACCCCTTATTTTCTGGAGACTTTCAATGTAATCCTTTCCCTGGTGTAAGGGCAAAAGGCAATTTAACTCGCTTATATACAGATGACTGAAATCCCGACTTGAGTGCATGTAACCAAAGCGCTAATATAAACTAATCTGGTGGTATTCTACTATGTTACTATGTTACTTTTCTATTTCTTCCACACATAGAAGGGGCTGTCTCTTTTTGCAGAAATGACGTCACTCTTGTCTATGGGGACTATAGATTAGGTATAGCAAGTCTGTCTGGATCGGAAGATCTAATGCATATGGCTGCTTCCTGACTCCACCCCTAATAACAGATATGGGTAGAAGGGTTTGATAACTGTCGGCCAAGTAATTGTTCGACAGACAATTATCTCTCCTGTCCTCCCCATACACAGGAGAATTTCTGTGATCTCTATAGGGAGTGGTAAACTGCAGCCAGACAGCTCTGATGGCGGCTTGTCTCTCTGAGAACAAAGGCATTGGGGATATCCACTGAGGATATCTGTTGGTGGAGTTTTGGAGAGCCCCATACACTTCATACTGATGGTACAGCCAACAGAAATATAAAGTGTGTGGAGTACTTTTTGTTCTCGGGGAGATAAGCCACCATCATACGACTCCGGCAGGAGTTTTCTCCTCCATTCATTTTATATATATATACTCAGCCAAGCATGAACAATAGAGATCTTAAATATATGGCCAGCTTAAAAGGGACTTTAAAAAGACTTTAATACTTTTCCCCTATACACACAAGATCTTCTGGATATAGCGAGACACTGTATGCTACCTCCCACAACTGATAGAGACAACAAATGGAGCTTCTCCGTTCTGATGGGACACACTGGGACTCCTCGTTTGAAATCCTAGGGGCCCCAGTGATCAGACACGTAGCCCCATCCTTGTGGATAAGTGTTACTAGACTTGAGACGACCGCACCAAATTCAAGCGAGTCTGTCTATGCTGCAATACCAGACATGGCCCAAGAAAGCATAGTGTCATCCATTGTTGTGAATGGCATATGTGCCATATGGGGACAAGGCATGTCTCATTACACCTAAAAGTCTGAAAGGAGACAATAGAATACATGTATGTAGCTATCCTGTACCATGCTATTATCTGCACATATTATCCCTTTCACAGCTAGTCACCAAGTGCACTATATATATATATATATATATATATATATATATATATATATATATATATATATATGGCGTTCTTCTTCCTTGTAGCTATAGTAATTCAGTTACTATATTTTACCTATCACAGCCACATCTGAGACGTATTGTCTCTACATGTCCCCATTCCTTCACTTTTTTGGCCACAGGCAGTGTCTGGTCACATTCTCTCCATCAGATACAGCAGGTCTGATGTCTACAGGCGTACGCATGGATATTATTGCCCATACACAAAAAGCACAACGCTCGACAGACCAGAACTAGTATAGTGTAGTGTCTCCTTGTAGGAATGGCTGTGCTGATATCCTCTAATACGGTTATTAATAAGCCGCCATTGATCAGCGTCCTGGATAAGATGCATCATCGTGACTCTGTTTACTAGCAATGATCTGCTTGGGGCATGAACAGACAATGCAAATAATTATTCGTTTAATTCTTTATATGTGGGTGATGCTAACATGTACAGCGATGATAACGCAAGTGCCTGTAATGCCTCTACTGCATGGAGGGCTTCAGTCTCTTAAAGGGATTTGCATGAGACATCTCATATTAATGTTCCTATCATTTGTTTGCTGCATGTGGAATGTGGGCACTAACCGGGCTAACCTTCTTACATTTACCTTTTTAACAGTAGCTGACGAGGCTAAGATCAGTGCAATGGCTGACCACAGTACAGGTAAGAGATTATACTGTTGCTATAGAAATCCAGGTCAAAGCAGATTAAGACAGAAGTAGCATTCACAATGCATGTCGGCATGACCTTTGTAAGGCTGGCATGCGCCTCTTACACTCTTAAGAGTACTCATTACAGAATTGCACTGTTTGACACGCGCTGTGAAGATCTGACCAGTGCGTACTTGATTTCTTCAGCGGCTTGAAGTGTTCTCTCTGTCTTATTTTTCTGTTCAGGTTCCGGTGTAAGCCATTTTCTTCATACGTTGCCTAACTTCTTCTTAAAGGGAACCTGTCACGTTAAAAGTGCGGGCAGATCTGCCAGCATTTTGTCATAGAGCAGATGAATATATAGTTTTGTGGGAAATGACTGTGAATTTAGTAGTCCAGTGGGTGGTCCTAATAGTGCAGCTTTACCGGTATGAGAATGCATTTGAAGATAGCTGTTAGTCAATGAATAGGACCGCCCACTGGACTCTTAGGCCCAGAATGAGCAGAGGCCTAAAAAAATAGTTCTAATGAATGTTTTCTTATAAAATATCCATCAATCTACTCAGCTTCTCCTTTTCTGTAACGCATGCCATATAGCATGACAGTGAGACAAGCTCCTATTAAAGGGAATCTGTCAGCTCTATAGCATGCCCAGAGATGCAGATAGGAAGATAAAACAAATGATGGCTGTAATGTTATGAAATTACCTGTTCTTTTCAAGCTAATAGAGGTGGTGCTGAGTGGCAGCATGCATGCCTCCTCCACTCTGCTTGGCTTCCTGCACTGAGTTTTATATGCCAAGGCAGATTAGGGGTA
The DNA here is from genome assembly GCF_027789765.1 of Dendropsophus ebraccatus. NCBI lineage: Eukaryota > Metazoa > Chordata > Amphibia > Anura > Hylidae > Dendropsophus > Dendropsophus ebraccatus. Next base: position 192,772,786 of record NC_091455.1, read on the forward strand.
AGAGCCTGAGGAGGCAGGCATGCTGCTGCAGCATAGCACCACCTCTATGACTCTTGATCCTTGAGCCCTGGTATGGAGCTGAAGATTTCCAGTCTGAAAACCACTTTATTCATATTGCAGATTCCAGCCAAAAATAATGTCTTCTGCCTATTTTCCCCCTATTTGGTATGCTCCAAGATATACCATCACTTTAGGGTTCTGGATTCTGACTTATGAGCCCCCCACCGTTAAAAGATTAAAAGTGGTGTAGCCCATACACTATTTCTCCCTGCGTTCCTTCTGGTTGGGCAGAGAACTGCAGCAAGTCCTATTCATTTTCTATATTGGTAGAGGTCATATCCCCAGTGATCATACAGGGATGAAGAAGTCTCATGGCTTTAGTTTTAAGGCCCTATTCCACGGAACGATTATCGTCCGTAGCGACGATAATCGTTCCGTGGAATAGGGCCTTAAAACCGGTGGAATAGAGTGCAACGATCAGCCGACATCGTTCATGTCGGCTGTTCGTTGCAGTCGCAAGCGACTGATATAGCAGCGATCTGCTGCCGTCGCTCCGTTGAATAGCTGCATCTGCAGCAGACGCTGCTATATCCTATGGGCTGCCTGGACGATCAGCGATCCCCCGGGCAGCCTACTGCCCCCCCCCCCGCAGCTCCCCGCCGCCCCCTCCCGCACTCACCCGCTCGCTGTAGCCGCGTTGAATAGCGGCGGCAGCGAGCGGGGAACGGGGAGCAAACAAGCGCCGAGAGCGCTCGTTTGCTCCTCTAAACGACCTGTGGAATAGGGGCATTACTGTCGTTTTAAATTTTTTTTTTTTTTTTTTTGGCGGAAATCAGTAGTACAGGTGATTTTAAGAAACTTTATAATTTGGTTTATTAGCCAAAGAAATTCATTTTTATCATGAGGGGAGGGTTGGAGGGAGATGAGGCACCAAAACAGGACAACAAAGAATTTACAGCTGCATCATCGGGATATATCTCCTCTGAAGTCAGCATTGACCTTTCTGACCTCTGAATACTGGCTTTCACACAGGTCCAGCTGTGTAATCCTTTGTTCTCTGCTGCTGACAATTCTCCCTCCTCCCCCTCCCCCCTCCATAAGTTACATAGGGAACGTCTGATGTAAAGAGTCGTGATTTCCTAATAATGAGCAGTGAATGAGAGAGGAGGGAGGGGGGACCTGCGGAAAGTCTTTTTGAATGCAGATAATGGCATATTTGCCTAATAAACCCAATTACAACGTTTCTTAAAATTGCCTGTACTATTGATTTCTGCAAAAAACGACAGTGACACTTTAACAGTGGTGATAATGAAAATATATAGGAGCTGCTGTATGATTAGGTTTTACGTCTCCTTATCCTTAGCTTAAGGGGTTAACGTATATTCCTATGTATAGAAAAATCTGACTCAAGAATTACCATAAATCCATAAAGGTAGAAGATGTAGCCCATATCTGCTACAGATTATGTATTGGATCTAGATTCTCTCCTAAGAATATTTGCCTGACCCTGAACTTACACCTCAACTTTTCCTTAACGGGAAGAATTATGCGATCGCCATTAGTCGATAAATTATGGAGTTTAACAGCTTTCATTTTTTTTTTCAATGATCAGCTGAAGAAAAATGACTTCTGAGTAATAATGTTTTTTTTTTTTTTTTCCCGAGCAATTAAAATAATGTGCCGGCTGCAATTATGAGTTTCTGTGATTTATTAATCCGCTTTGGCTTCTGACCTTTGGAATGCTATTTTAATTAGGCCGAAACCGCTCTTATGTGGGAACATCGCTCTTATATTGGATACACTCCATTTGCACTTGCTGCACTGCCGGCATTTTACATCTTCTAAATCTGAATTATTCTCTTTTTTACTGTCTGAGATCCAAACCAGAAATTCCAGGAATAATGTATTTTTATATATTAACATAACAAAACTATATATTACAATGGATTCCAAGATCTGTACGTCAGCAAAACACATCTCCAGTATCGGAGGTGGGAAATAGGTTTAGCTTAGAGGGACTGTCTGCCCTTAAAAGCACCCTTTTTCCCTAAATAAATTAAAAATTCTCAATTGTGTGATAATCTGATAGCATATACTTATAATCCTCTTAAGGAGGTATTTCAATGTAATTACAAAAGCACAGAGAAGCCTCCTAAGAGTGTAAAATACTAAAATGCTCGGGAGCTCTAGTACATCTGCTGTGGTACATCATGGTACCTCTATGACGCGCTCTCCCTGCTCCGCTGATGATGATCCACTCAAAGCAGCCAATCACTGAGTGGATGTTGAGCGCCATCAGACGAGCAGGGAGAGCGCATCATCAGGGGTAGTAAACAGAGGTATTGGAGGGACAGCGCTGTATTGGGCAAGGTGTATTTGCTCTACTTTATTATCTAAAAGCATACCGTTCTTTAAAAAAAAAAAAAAAAACAGCAACTTTTGACTTGTTTGAAATTTTGATCATTGGGTGGTCTCACTGCTGTGATCCCCACCAATCAGGAGAATGAGCGGGGACTAGATTTCTGCACTTCCCTGCTGTCAGTCATATGGAGTTATAATGGAGCTGCTAGAAGTTCTCCTGTTTGGGGGGAGGGCTGTTTAGCAGTGGGACCTCGACTCGACTTTTTTTTCTTCTAAACTTCTAAGCTGTAGTTGTTTTTATAATTAAATTGGAATACGCCTTTTAAAGTAGAAGTCCGGGGAAAATTTTTATCAAAGTATTGTATTGCCCCCCAAAAGTTAGGAAAAACAGAATTTTTCTAATACAAAGCTCAAACTCCTCTGCGTAGACATATTAGGGGAACCTTAGTATATTCAAATCCCAAATTGACATTTCATCTGTAATATCACGCTTGATAAAGGCCATTACGGTCAAAACGTTGCCCTTCTGTACCAGTTTTTGTAAATTTTGGATTTGACTATATTATAGATGATTGGACTGTACTTTTATCTTGCTACTTCCTGTCTATACTGGGATTGTAGGCTTAACTGTGTGCATCCACACTCTACAACATAGAAACATAGAAGATTGTCGGCAGAAGACCACCACTGGGTCCATCTAGTCTGCCCTTATATTATTTCCTCTCTTTTTATCTTAGGATAGATATATGTTTATCCCAGGGAGGTTTAAATTCTGTTGTTGTAGATTTACCAACCACATCTGCTGGAAGTTTGTTCCAGGTATCTACTACTCTTTCAGTAAAATAATATTTTCTCACATTGCTTCTGATCTTTTCCCCAAATAACCTCTCACTGTGTCCTCTTGTTCTTGAGCTCAGTTTTTTAACAAATGAGCCTTGGACTTCATTCCATGTTGCATTTGGAACACTTTGGTTATAATAAAGGAACCTGTCATGACTTTCACGCTGCTTGAACTATGTGTTATCGAAAGGGGGGAGGGCTGGGTGTCTTTTTACTACCTCACCAGCCTTGAGTGATAGACTTCCTCTTGTGTTGGTATAGGGCAGTGATGGGGAACCTTCAGCACTCCATCTGTTGCAATACTACAATTCCCATCATACCTAGACAGCCAAAGCCATATCTTTTGGTTGTCCAGGCAAGATGTGAATTGTAGTTTTACAACAGCTGAAGTACCAGAATACCAGTGCTTACTGGATGTTACCAAAAATGACTGATCACAGCATTGATCTGTGTGTCAGTGGCCGAAATTATCATTCGCTTTGATGACAAGGATGTCCCGGTTTCCATCATAACAAAACATGTCACGGTGTCATTTTCCAGACTCTGATGATTATCCTAACAGTGAATTATTAGGACATTGGTCTGATTGGGGTCATAATCTTAATGTGTGGGCCTAGTCATTTTAAAGTAGGAGCCCAGACTGACAGATGAGGAGACGCTGCCAGGTAGCTACAGACTGGGACTATAAGTAATTGTGTAAGAAGATAACTATGCATTGAAGCTCAGACAGGAGTGTTAACGCCTGACGGATGCGGAAATGTTAACAGAATATGTTGCCACAATGCCTGTCTTTATAGAACAGTTATAATTGATTATTCACGATACATTGTTTCCCTTTATCTTTGTTAATGTTAACCAGTCTGTTCCTACACCGAAGGCATTAGGAATGTTTTGGCCTAGATCTTCAGCTAAACAATAAATTCGTTATACAAGTTTATAACTTAAAGGGACACAGAATAGGTAGAAATGAGCAAACTTCAAGCATGCTCTGTTTTGTCCAAATCCAAGCGTGCAGCCATTGGCTGTATCCATGTTTTTCCGGACTGCCTTCAACTTTAGCAGCCACTACTAGTCAAATGCTGCATGCCACACGCAAACCCGAACGTGCTAGAACTTTGTTCAATTCAACTCTAATGCTGCATTCTCACGTTTTGTGTGCCTCACGGAACACGGGCGTGGAATGCCTGTAATGGACTCTCCCCCGCCCGGGCAGCATCTGTAATTAGATGCTGGGAGCGGGGGAACTGTACAGATATGACAGCACCGCACGGCTGAATCATTACAGTGCGGCGCATGTCTGTACAGTTCCCGAGAATGCAGCCTGGTGCCCTCAAAAATCATCTTTTCAGGGACCAAAGTACAGAAGGAATTGGGTCAAAAGTAGCCTCTATTCACTCTGTAGTGCAGGGGTAGGGAACCTTGGCTCTCCAGCTGTTGCAAAACTACAACTCTCATCATGCATGGACAGCCAAAGCTTTAGCTTTGGCTTTTCCGGCATGATGGGAGTTGTAGTTTTGCAACAGCTGGAGAGCCATGGTTCCCTACCCCTGCTGTAGTGGCCAGACCACTTGATCTAGTACTGAGTTGTTATGCATCGACACCACTACACAGTGAATGAAGAGAACTCCTTCTGGCCCCATCGGCACCATGCTGATCAGTGATTGATGACCTATTCTATGGATAGTCCATCAATTTGTTTTACCCGAAAAACCACTATAATAATTTTTCTATAGTGTTCCAAACCTTCAATTTCCATGCAGATTTTTATATGCAGTGCGTGGATGGGATCTGTTAAAATGTAATCCACATTGCAAGTTCTGTAACACACTTTGGAACTTCCAAGTGCAAATCTGCAGTAGAAATGCCCCCTAATGGTGCGTTTACACAGAGAGATTTATCTGACAGATTTTGGAAGCCAAAGCCAGGAATGGATTTGAAAAGCGGAGAAATCTCAGCCTTTCCTTTATGACCCGTTCCCTGTTTATAGTCTGTTCCTGGGTTTGGCTTCCAAGATCTGTCAGATAAATCTGTCTGTGTAAACGCACCATAAGGGTGCGTTCACACATACAGGATCTGCAGCAGATTTGAAGTTGCAGATTCAAAGCAAAGGAAATCTGGGCCATCAAATCTGCTGCGGATCTTGTACGTGTGAACGCACCCTATATGTTTCCGTCTGGAGTTGTATAGAGCAAAGTAAAGGAGATGGAGCAATAGCGTTCAGTGATAAGCCAATGTCAGGTTGATACTGCACAATCCTTTCTTTTACTTGCACAAATTAGATTTGTCCCAGCTTGTAAAATAAGTGGTTTGATAAAAGCGCCCGCTGTCTGGCGGGTCGTGAGTTATGATATTTGGGGGGGAGAGGTCAGGTCTTTAACCACAGAGCCACCTGTTTGGGAAAAGATAAATATTTTATTAAACAGCTCGAGTCGGATCAAGGGAGAGACGTCTCATAATGGAAGTATCTGTCTCAGAGTTATAAAATAATTGTATTTCTTGCCACGGCTTGAAAGGGTTAGAGGTTAACACATTCCACCGAAAGAGATGGAGAAGAAATATACAACTGCAGGGAGAAAAGTAGGTGTCAAAATTATGTTAATAAATCTTAAAGTATTTTCCTCCCCCTTTGTTTAGATTCAGGCCACTTGTAAAAACCTTGTTTTGGAGTCTCACGCTGAAAGCTGTTAGATGGATAAGAAGTGTTAAAGTAAACCTGTCCTCAGGCGGACAACATAATCGAGCTTTAATTATTTTTCTCTAGTTTATTTGGCCTGTCTGATCTTTCTGAATGTTTAGAGTTGAGTGCAAAGGTTGGAGTGAAGTTCAGTGGTAAACCTCCGATCGCTCACCCTGATGGAAGCATTAGAGCTATTACTGCATCTACAAAGATTTACGCCAGAGCATTAACACTTTCTGTCTGTCCTTTATAGGGTTAAGTCGGCCACACACAGTGGTTTTCATGGGCCAATGTGTCCCATGTTATCCCTCTATGGCCTGTTTGAATGTTTGGATCACCAAATGCCAAAGCAAGTCTTTTGCTGTAGTATTCAGGCTTCTTATAGATTTTTGGTGATACATAGAAATTTTATTGTTATATTAAAATTTTAGAAAAGTAAAAGGTTTGAAAAGAATTTATTCGCAAATATTTTAAGGTTTAGATTAATTTTTTGTCATAGTTTTTTTTTTTTTTTCTTTTTGTGCCCCAATGGGTTGAAATCCATCATGCATGACCCTAACATCATTTGACAGTGGAAAGCTAAGAGGCCCCATATACCTTAAATAGTTACTGGTCCCACTGTGGTCAGCGGATTTTGTTTTCTTATGATTAGGTAGTATAGGGATCTGAATGTGTTCCTATTGTATAAAAAATAAATACTTTTGACGTGGCATTGAGAAATGGTAAAAGTGTTGATTAGTCGGGGTCCAATTGTTCAGAACGTCACCGCTGCTAGAGTGATCCGGGAGACACCCTCAGTTTAGCATAGTTCTAGCAATTGTAGGGGGTCTAAACAACCTGGATGTAAAAAAAAAAAAAATAATAATAATTATTTCATGGTTTAAGTCCTATGGTATAGCCATTGTTTTGGTCATTTTTTTTCTTTAGTGTGATGTCTTGACTTAATTGACTTTTACAGATTAGATAGATATAGAGATAGGAGATAGATAGATAGATAGATAGATAGATAGATAGATAGATGCCCCCATCTTGAATACACTAGCATTGCTGGTTTCCTTTATTCGCACCCTCAGGAGCAGAGTATTCCTGACAATACTTTATAATCAGAATATATTTGACCTTAGGTTGCCCTCCGGGTAAGTGGCCAATCAAAGTAGCACTTAGTGTTAAATGCTCTGATTCGGCTGATGATTTCTGCAAGGTAATTGCAATGAATTCCAATCGGATTTAATAGTCTGCTTCTGCATGAGAGAGAACTGTTAAAGTGCAGGTGAAAGCAGAAAGATAAAAGAATTAATACAATTATGAAACTTGTAAAATATTTATTTAGTGGAATGGTATTTAGCAGCTATTTCTAGCGGTGTATTTGCCTGAAAGTATTTCCCATGGTACATTAGTTATCGGCTTATACACAGAGGATTAGGCTGTAAAGTCACTTTGTTTTTCAGTTACCAGATAATATACAGTTCTCGTTTGCCATAAAAAGTATCTGTTCACCATAAAACTTACATCTGCAGAGTATTTCGCTCGTGCTCTAGAGCTGCTCTACTTACTGTAACTCTAGATGGTAGAAACCCCTTAAAACCATTCTGTAGAGTTTGTGTAGTCACGGTTAGTCATCTAGTCACCAAGTAAGCGTGTAAGGGGGCATTCACACATCCGCAATTTTGCGGACATTATAGGAGGGGAAGGTGAGTAATGGATTTGTTTCCCGCCTGAAATGATGTGTCAATATGAGAAACTCTTTGAATAACCGTGGCTCTGTAACCACAGAGCCGCAGTAATTCAATTTTGTGGAGGTGTGAATGCCCCCTAAGTATAGGCGGACTGTTCGGCAAAAATTGTTGTCCAAAGAAAAAGTAGGTACAAAACGCAGAAGGAGCTGCAAATAATGATTAGAATACAGTTTTTGAACACGGCCTTATAGTAACGGCCCTTTGGGGGTCTGTTCCTATGTGGGAGCTAAGCTATCCTACACCAAGGAATGGATGCCTGCATTGTAGCCCAAATGTTTTTTGAGAACTGGCAATGCAATCTTTTTTTATCTTGAGGCTTCTATTAATATCAAGAGAAAGAGCAGCAGATGAAATACAAAAAATACTACTAGTAATGTTAGTATACCTGTTCGGGTTCGTCAAAGTTAACCAAACCAAAGTTCATTGTTTGATTCCCTGCGGCTGCTGAAGTTGGATGCCAGCAAAATATGAGTACAGCCATAGTCTTCTAAGACTCCCCATGGTGGCGTCCAACTTCTGCAGCCGCGGGAAATCAAACAATGAACTTCAGGTTGGGTAACGTTGCCGAACCCGAATATTTTGACAGGTTCGCTCAACACTAACCACAAGCAACCTGTGGTTAGGTGTGGCGCTGTTTATGGGAGAAGCTGCAGATGTTTTTGAAATCTTGTACAATGACCTTGGGGCAATTCCCTGTTCTTGAGATGACTGGGGGTCTCGGGGGTTCAGACCAACCCTTTTTAAAACCATAGAAGTTCATGGGCAACATTTAATGGCATTAATGAACATAGACACAATACCTATAGTATGAATGGGGTCTTATGTTGGACATAAGTTCCTGGCCCCCGCACTTTTTACGTGTTCTGATACAATTTCACTCGTCTCACATCTGTCAAACTATTTTTTTTTTTTTTTTCTGATCTACTTTTCATCCAAAAACTTGTGCAAGTAAGGATTGATTTAAGGACATGAAGGTTGGTGTAATGAGGCTGGCATCTTCTGTGAGCGCTTGTCATTTCAGTACTATCTGTACAAAGCATCTTGAACTCGCACTTGACAAGCCAATACTAATTAATAAGCCATGTCTGGGCTTTCAGTAAATGACGGCAAAAGGCAGAAGAGTGCCCTGCTGGTTAATAGCGGCATGCCAAAGACATTCTCTCCTTTCAGATCTCGCTTTGTAGTGGAGACAATTTAATACGTATTAAAAAGAAAAAAAAGTAATATATTTTAGTTGAATTTAAAAAAAAATAATGTACCCAGCCTTGGATATAATAATGCTTTAAAATGAGTGCCAACCTATTCCGAAGCACAATTTACAATATACACAGTACAATAACAGGCAAAGCCAGATATTACATTGTAACCAATTGATTAACAGTTCAAATAAGAGCTTGTAGTGTTTGAGAATGAGTCTTTCATCGAGACGCCGCCTTCTTAATATTCACAGCCCGAGGTATAAAACAATAGCAAAAATGTGTGAAATTATAGAATAATCTCATACTGTTTTGTCAAAGGAATTGCTTTACAAAGACACCTCCCTTGTTGAATAGAAATACAGCATATCTGTCCGCCTATACAGGGGCTGTTGCTGTGGGAGCTTTGTACTATTACTTGGTGGCTGATCATGTAATACATGGTTGGCTCATGTCTGCCAGAGGTAAAGATGGTTTTGATATGTGTTCTTCTTTTAAAGGGGATTACTTGTGAATAGAAATGATCCCCTATTCTGTGAATTGGGCACCGCTGCATTTATTATCTACGGGGACCACTAAAGTACCAAGTAACAAGTGTTCGGATATCTTTAGCAATTACCATAGAAAATGAATGGAGCAGCTGGGAGTATGTGCAACTACCGCTCCATTCTTAGAGACTGTTCTCTCTGAACTTCACTGGAGTAGTGTTAAGCAGACTTGCCAAACTGTTGAGGTTCGGTAATAATCTCCTTTGTCTATGGCTCTATCCATGTTTTCCAGAGCTCCCTTTGGCGGCACCCAACTTCTCCGAACACTAAGAGTCAAATGCAAAGTTTTCTTGTTCGGATGAACATTGCAGAACCTGAACAATTTGGCAATTCCACTCAACCCTGCACAGGAGGTCTTAATTGCCAAGGCCTACTGAGGATAGGTCATAACTTGTGTTCATGGGAAAGTCTCTAAAGTGGTCATACACATACACATGCACATAAAGTAGCTATCGCTCCCACTCCCCACCACCCCAAGACATGAACATGCTTGTCTTCTCTAAGCATGCATGTTTTCTGTATAGGTAGAGGGCTAGAATGCCAGTACCAGGCACCTCTGATGATGGCGTGTCTCTTCAAGAACAAAAGGATCAGGCATTTGAAACCAACATGCCTAATTCATCTTTCTCCTGTCAACAGCTGTCGGGGTAGAGTTGGGATATCCCTGTACACATTAGATCAGGGATGGGGAAGCTTCGGCCCTCCAGCTGTTGCAAAACTAGAATTCCCATCATGTCTGGACAGTCGAAGCATTAGCTTTAGCATCACGATGTGTTCCCATGCCTGCATTGGATAGTCAGCCGACACATGTTCTACTCCTTGGAACATTATAAACTTGTGTGATAAATCTAAAGTATTCTTAGACTGTCCAGTCTCAGATTACTCTATAAATAAGACTATTTTAGTAAATCTGGGCCAATAAGAAAGCCCCTTTAAATCATGCAGTTATACATGATCAGAGGCTGTACAACACCTACTCATTTACTGATATTTATATGAAAATGTTAAGGAACTTTTCCCACTATTATACCAAATTCATCGAATTCCTGTCATTGTCTCAGGAGGCTTTGTGACAACCCCAATGGGAAATGTAATGGCAGTCTTTCTTTCTTTTTTTATCATCAACCCCCCCTCCCCCCCCCCCCCCCCCCCCCCCCAATGACCAAGCAGGACACTTCAAGCTCAAAAATTCATTATTGTAAACTTCAGATGAGACTCAATCGGTTTAGCATTAAATAGCTATGTGATCGGAGGGAATACGACGTGAAGGACTCTCGATAATGTTAACAACTTTCTAAATTACACGACTAATAGATTTGTGCTTCAAACAACTGTTGTAAAGGAATTTGAAAGAACGTATAATAGAAACACTTCCCTGCAGAATTTCACATGACTGTCAATCACTTCCTCTACTAATCCCTATTAACTTTTCCTTTTGACCTCTAAGGTTCCCCCAGCAGAGACGTGGGACCTTCATTAGGCCTGAAGAAATCCAGCTCATTAGAAAGTCTGCAGACAGCCGTGGCTGAGGTGACTTTGAATGGTGACATTCCTTTCCATCGCCCACGCCCCCGGATCATCCGAGGACGAGGCTGCAATGAGAGCTTCCGAGCTGCTATCGACAAGTCCTACGACAAGCCACCCGTGGATGATGATGATGAAGGAATGGAGACATGTAAGTTATGTGCAACGTATTTCCTCCATAAGGGGAGGACAGATCCATGATCATTTTGTTTTAATCAGTACAATCCCTTTAATTCTACCTAAACATGTATCGGTTTCCAAGAGGACCGAAGTTATAAAGTAGAAAGAGTCTGGACTATTGCAGAAGCCTCTTCTTGCTCCTCTTCTTCTTCCTCTCCAGATATCATAGCTAACTGGAAATGATACTGAACAGATCTTGTTAGTGCTTATTTCCATTTTCTCACCATGTCCCAGAGTAGCAATGTACCCAATTTAGAGAATTGATTTTTTTTTTCCTTGTAGTAGAATTAGTAAGGTTTTATTGAGGAAAGTTCAATACAACCGGCCACTTCATTGATTAAACACAGAAATTCCTGACATAGTGCTCCTCATCTAAGGCCATCGTAGACCATCGCTGCTAGGAACCTTGAAAATACAACATTTTGCTCTAGACAGGGGCGCCATATTGACGTTTCTCGGACGGCACGTGTTCGCTTCTCACTTTCATAGTTCTTGTTTGGTCAACATCAAAAATCAAAACAGATTTGCTTCCTGCAGAGTTCACGCCAGTTACTTAAAGTCCTTTAATCTGGTGAACTCCAGACAGTCCTGGAAAATAATTGTTCCTAGTGCAGTCTGGTCCCCATGGCTTAATCTGCCACATGACCTCCAGTCATCACCCTATCATGTCTAATAAGTGGGCATACCACTATGTGTTGGGAAGAAGACTGTGGATACTACAGACATTGTACAGAAGAGGGAGCAAATGCGCTGTTAGCAGGAAAATGTCACATAAAGACTGATGACTGGAGGAGAAACCCTCGGCTGTCGCCATCCCACACTTACCAGGTAGCATCCTCATAGCTCACATTGGATGACCGCCTAGTGGATTCCAATAGCATCGCAATGCAAAAAAAATAAGGAGATGATTATTAATTATTTAGTATTATACATAGAGTAGGAATGCAGGAGTAATAAATGGTTAATATGTACAGAGAGCGGCTATGCACAGTGTCTTATACCACAGCTTGACTGATGTGTTAGTGTGACAGCACAGAGTGTATATACTCCCATGTGTATGATATCTTCTCTTCCATCAGGACACTGGGTCCTGCTGTCAGTAGGTCATGCATCCTCTGTCTGTACATGGTGGAAGCTTTTGCCTTGCATAGTTCTGCTCCCTTTTGTATCTCCAACCCAGGGCTGATCTAGGAGTCACTTGTCGCCCTTTTCCTGTTCAGTAATCCATGACTGTGAGTGAGTTGCATACAGATTTGTGCACTATCTACTATTTGTATTAAGAGTGCAAGCTCTAGGGTACAGTCTTTTGCTAGATATATGCTAAATAACTTTAACATTATTTTTGGTAGAGATAAGCACGACTCCAGTATGCGGCTGTCTGCATTTGAATACCAGTGGCTGATGAAGTTGGATGCAGCCCTAAGGCTGCCTGGAAAACATGGATACAGCCATAAGCCATATGCTCTATCCATTTTTTTTCAGGACTCCCTAGGGCTGCAAATGCTGAGTTAGTGGACTCGAATCGCGCTCATCTCTTATTTTTGGAACAAGAATCAGACATGGCTACCAATTCTCTCAATATCACTTGCACATCTACTTGACTGGACTACGTGATATCATCCAGACTTTGTGTACAGAGACCTCTATTCTACTGCATACACAATTAAAAAAGAAATATATAGTTACTATATAACCCATTATTAGCTGTATATAATGTACTATCCTCCCTCTTCACCATTGCTACGAAAATTTCTCAGTATAACCTATATTTACTCTACACTATCCAATATATCCAGCAAGGACAATGTACAGCAAATATGTGGGGAAAAATGTATTCTGGCTAAACTCCGCCCAATGGGAAGTCACGCTTTAATAAAGTCCACCCCCATATCAAGCCACACTTTCATAAATGGTGCCCTGCTAAGGTCAATTCGTCCCTAGAAAAGTGTTGGTAACTATGTGCATGGTCTTTAGGATTACAAGCTGCGGCATCACAACACAAAAAACAAGTTAATAGCAAAAGTTCACCCTTTAAAGAAAATTAGTTTTTGTTTAAATAAGTTTTATTTATTTGGGGTCACTAAAGCCCTTGCCTACATTACCAGGTCTTTCACACCTGAGAGCGGATGTGGCACTGTTTTCGAAAGAAAGCCACCATTTTTTCCCCCTAATCCTGTACAACATTAAGGCCATAAATGGCTCAGCTCCTATTGGGTTAATATAAAATATGTGTATATATGCACAGTCTCAGCCATATTACACCTACATATGTCTATTACATAACATCTCCAGCTTTATTATGTTAGCGGGTAATCACAGAAGTGGCAGACAAGCCGATCAGTTTATACCGCCTGATTGATAAAATTGCTCATTGTGTCTTGTGTAAGACTTCGATGCATTTTCAATGTTTGGGGAATGTTGTGTCTGCTGCTTCTCGCTCAGAATAATTGCGGGATTTTATGAGCCACAATCTGTGAGCGACAAGAATTAGTGAGGAAACTGCATTTTTCCGTCCTTTCCTGGAAGCACGTCTATGAGCGACGGCATGTCACTAATGACTCTAAATGATGAATTGTGATTATTCATCCTTCGCTTTCCATACATTGAGCAGCCACCTCACCCAGCCGGGTCCTCCACCCACCCTACGTCTCTCTGAATTACTAAATTATGTTTGCTGAGGTCATTGCACAATGGGAAGTTTCCTTATGAATGGCAACAAATTCAATTAGATTTTAGTCTAGCCATGAGAGGCTAAATGTCAGCCCGTGCCGGCCAGTCACAGGCGGAGAGGTTACACTTGTGTAAAGCGATCCTCACGAAATTGGCCTAAAGGGCATCACTGTCATATCAGACAATGGAGAAACGTGATGGCACATGGACAGGGACAGTTCCCACAGAAGCTTAGCGTTTCGGTTCCTGGATACTCATTTAATAGTCCCTATAATGACTACAATATGTCATATACATGTAACTTTAAATTCTTGCCTCTTTATAGTTCAGTGTAAGACTATGTTCACACCGCATTTGGCATTGCACCTTGGAAAGCTCCCGGTGCATACACCACGTGGTCCTAATGGGCCCTCCCTGTCCAGATGGGGACCAAAAGAGCGTCCTTTTAGCTTCTGTTGTAGTGGTAAGCTCTGGGATCCTTTGTTTTACTGTATAGGAAAAGCTCACATATACTGTACAGTATTTGTCCCCTTTTTTTGCTTTGTGGCCAATAGCCATGTAGGCCACTGTAAGCATATACATTGACATACTTCAGAGGTATACTCTGAAACGATAGAAGAGAATATACCAGATATTCAGATTAAACATGGTGTGATGTGAACTTTATACTTACAACTCTTGGGCCTCCTGCTTCTCTGTTGGAAATAATGTAGATAACCAGGATTTTATAGGTTTAGACAGGGATCCAAATTAGGTTATCCACCAATGGATTTAGCGTTGTGCCAGTAGTATAGATGCGCTGTTGTTGTCGTCTAAACTCTGAAACACTATATAACCTGGCTTTAACCTTAAAAAGCACAAATTATGTTTGCGTTAAACATGTGTATGTATTCTTGGGCTGGGTTCACACAATGTACGACAGCGGCCGTTTTGTCACATGGCCGCTGTCTGTGAATTTCAACTTGGCTGATACTGCAGTACCGGCCAGATTAACTTAATTTCTTTTTAATTGGAATGTGGGCACGTTTCAATCAACCATTGCAGACAATGTAAAGTGAAGCCGCCGCACTTTACATTGTCTGCACAGTAAATTTTTTTGTGGCTGCTATTCAATGAATAGAGGCCAGAGTGAATACTGTGTGTATTCACTCCCACAAGGATTCCATAGTAATTAATCGGTCACTTCATTATAATAACTGCCATTGTTTAATAAAAACTTACGTTGTGTGAACATGGCCTTGTTGTGCATATACAAAAGATCAAAAGAATTTGCAATATGACCGTTTCCCATTTCACAGAAAAAATCCGCTGCACCTAAAAATCTTCGGAATAATTGGAAAAAAAAAAAAAAAAAAATACATGTTATTTGCCAAGATGCCGAGTTGAGTTTTCCACAGTCTAACACATCCACCATACTAGCTTGTATCTCAAGTATATGAAAGGTATAGGAACGGTCTGACAGAAGGTGCTTGGCAGCCTGACACTATTTCTGGAATTTTTCCATGTGCTTGACTGAGCCTGTGCGACCATGCATGAAGGCAATGAAGCTCTATAGTCCCGTGCCGTACTATCTTCCCGCTCTGCTGTACACGCTCTATGCCTATGTGCGTGACCCCTTAGTCCAGGCTTGGATCAGGTGCTGTAATTACATTGTATATTTTCCCAGTATTATGATATGTTGAAGCCAACATAGTTTATAATACAATCCACATCCATGTCGCTGAGCAAAATGTGACATTGTGCTCCACTGCAGACCCTCCCCTGCCCAGAGAGAGCCATTCTTTGTGTCACAGAGTCCCAGCTGGATCCTAAATTGGCTCTTTAAGTCTTGAAGGTTGAGGAGCCTGAATTTAATCTAATAAGAGCAGATTGCCTTGTCTTGGGTGCCTAGTCACAAAAAGCACTGAGCTTGTTCTTTGCTTTGCTGTTAATACCTAGTGCTGTCATGTTGCTCATTGTGCAAAGTAAGTGTTCAGTGGTAAATTACTGCAAAAATTGCCTAACCTTAGCTACAATTTAACCCCTTTTTATGATAAGTTCACACTGAGGAATAGGCAAGGAAATTCAAGCTGAATCCACGCCTAATTTTACATGTATTCCACTTAAAATTCCGCTAGTAAAATATATACAGAGCAATGTCCCATTGTTTTCAATGGGATTTCCGCTCTTTTGTTCGCTCTGCAGAATTTACACGTAGAATTTTTCGCTGCAGGTCCACTTTCCGCCCAAAGAATTGACATGTCAAGCGGATTCTGCTAGAGAAATCCCATAGAAGTCATTGGGGCTTTGAATTTCCGCTTGCATTCTGCTCGAATTCTGCGTTAGAGCTGAAGAGGAGGAAATCTCAAGCAGAATTCCTTTAATTCCTTGTCTATTCCTCAGTGTGAACATTCCCTTGGTTGTCTTAATTCTTAGATATACTGTATCCATTGGTCAACCAACTTTAGGCTTATAAGTAGGGTCAATAAAAGGCTTTCATTTCTTATGCTATGTTGATAGAACTCCCTGTGTACTATTCTACATTTGGAAGTATCCCATTTGGAGTTTGGAGTTGTTAGCCAAGACATTTGTTTTGGGGTTCTTTACCCTCATCCGTACAGAGCAGGGTGCTGGCTTATTATTACCCTGGTATTAGCTCTGCCTACAATCCTAGTAAATGTCCTGGAAAAAAAAATGGAAAATTGCTTTCCCAAGATGGTTGCCTTGTTGTTCCAATCATTTCTTGTCCTGCCACTTTTCTTCAATTTCTTTAGATGTTTGGTAGCATTGAGCGGACCTGTCAAAATGTTCAGGTATCTGAACCCAGATGCACAGTGTTTGATTCCTTGCAGCTACAGAAATTGGATGCACCCCTAGGCGTTGCTGGAAAGCATGAATACAATCATAGGCTAGGTTCACACAACAAAAGTTCCATACTAATCACGGTTCTTGTTTTCTTTCTGTAACTGGAGGAATAATGTACAATAGCCCTGATTGTATCTAATACCTCAACAGGCAATGCCCAGTGCCATCTAGAGCCATTGAACAGCTCTTCAGAGTGGGGTAGGTAAGATATTAATGAAGACTCCACTGGTTAATATGTTATATCTAGACTATAAGATACTTGTGTGTCTTCCCATAACAGATGCAGATAGGTCCCACCTGAACAGTTCATCAGAATGGGGTATGTTAGAGAGCTCCAATACTTTTTGGTACTTTCCTTGTGCACTGGGTGAAGCGTGGGTCACGTACATGGTTTGTTAGTGGTTATTCACATTTTGCCCAGTTATTTTTTTCTAGTGATTAAAGTTGTCTGATCCAAACACACGTAACATAAGATCACTTTTCTCAAATAGTCACTATGCATTGTGGATGGTGTAAGCGGTAAACAGGGAAATAAGATTTGATTGCAATGAATTTTATTCATTTTACTAATTGTTGTTGAAGTTTTAGGAATATAATGAAACTTATAGATCTTATGTTGACATTTTTCACATGTCTGGATCTCCCGATTGTACTTATTATTTTAACAGCTTCTAATAGGTCACAGCAGGAGCCATTCAACAGCAGTTCTTCAGAGCTAGGTAGGTGAGGTTTAGAGGTAATTGTCCATATGCCATGTTTTTTTCAAGGTTCCCCATAGAATGACTTTGCATTGGTACAGTATGTAGACTTTTGACCACTCAGACATAGTATAGCCCATAGTTTTTGTCTATACAAATTTATAGTAAAATCAGAACAAGAAATAACCCAAATGATGGTACTGATCTCTTACCGGCCACAATACTTCCAACCAAGGCTGGAGTCAGCCTAGGAAGAATCTGAACGTTCTTTGGGCAATGGATGGTTGAAGTTTAGCCAGTAATGTACAAATCACAGATTTCCCAGTGGCACTAACTATATCCAACTAATATTTTATCAGGTAACAGTAAGTCTCATCTGGAATCAATGAACGGCTTTACAGACTGTGGTAGGTTATTTGGATGCCAAGGGATGGTTCACTTACGGTACTTGCACATACTTCTATTGCTTGTGTTATTATAGAACCATAACACGGTTTACTCATACACTGGTGTTGGGTGAATGGTCATGTGTGCTCATCGTAAACACTGAGACCTCATTGTCAGTATTCCAGTAGAGAATGGCTAACAAGATGTAATACTTTGGCAGGTGATAATAAAACACTGATGGAGGAAAAGAACGGGTCAGTGGAGCATGGTAGGTGCTACCATTGACCAGGAGAGCACATGTCTTCTAGTGTTTTACACGGTGTTTTGGTGCTAGGTCTAGGGTTCACTTTTCTTAAAGTTGACTTTATTGTAGCCTACACAATCTAGTGACCCATACTGTCCATTTGGTGCCAGATCTTCATCTATGTCAGCTCTCCTCCAGAGTGAAGAGACTGTTCTCTATCTAGCACAATATCCTCAATATCTTTAATGAGAAACTGTGTCCTACTCAGTAAGCCCTAAAATAGCTCTCTGCAGATGGTTGTCTAGTTTTATGGGTTGGACATTGATAGCAGAGTTTTCCAAACAGTGGCAAAACTTTCAGTACTCCCAGTCAGTCATTGGCTGTTCAGACATTCTAGGAGTTGTAGTTTGCAACAGTTAAGGGTTGAACACCACTGACTAAGGCTTCGTTCACACAGCGAAAAAAAAGGCGAAATTCTGAGACTGAATCCCGCCAGCCTCTGTGTCATCATGGCAGTCTATGGGGAGGGCTTGTGCTCCTCCTCTCTCTGTGCTGAAGAATGGACATGGAAGAGAGGATGCACGCGAGCCTCCCATTGACTGTCATCATGACAGGGAGGCTGGCGGGAATTCCGCGGCAGAGAATTCCGCCAGTTTTGCTCCGTATGAGCGGAACCTTACAGGATGCCTACTTCTATATGGTGTTAGTGAGACTGGAGGGGAGCTAAATGTCATACTTCTTCCAATGGGGCTTTGCCAATAAAATTCCATTGACCAATTGGATCTCCTCAATGAAAACAATCCCCAAATTACCCGGTTACAAAGTATAATGTACTGTTTTTTTTTTACTTCTTTCTAGTGGAAGAGGACACAGAAGAGAGTTCCAGATCGGGACGGGAGTCTGTCTCTACTGCCAGTGACCAGCCCTCTCATTCTCTTGAGAGACAAATCAATGGTTCAGACAAGGCCGATCGCAAAAAGGACAAAAGCGGAAAGGAAAAGAAGAAAGACCGAGATAAGGATAAAAGCAAAGCGAAAAAAGGCGGCATGCTGAAGGGTCTGGGAGACATGTTCAGGTTGGTCATTTTTACCAAATGAGTGTAAAATGCACATTGTGTTTTGCTCTGTTCACACCACCACTTTACCGGTTTCTTCTTTTTACAACAATACCGGAGCTTCAACAAAAAATGTTCCGAAGTCAGATCTGTCGTGATTTATTTGGAAATTGTGCATGGCTTTGTTATGAAGAGAAGCCATGATGCTGATGTGAACAGAACCTTCACCGCGTCATTACATTTTTCCTTCCTACCATCGATCGCCGATCTCCATCTTGCCGTTTCCTCAGTTGAATACAGTGAATATGTAACATCTCTCGAGTATTACATGTGACGGGAACAATGTTGTGCAAACTCCGATAACCGGCAAAGTTAACTTCTGGAAAACATGATGCGCGTCTTTTAAATGAGATCTATAGCCCTGATTCATTGGGAGACTTAGCGGCTGTATAGAAATAGATTAAATTCTGCTTTGACTTTGCTTCTTCAATACCAACACAACTACTAATCTACATCAAGCCCTGTCATTCCCGGCCTTCTAATAGCAAGCATTTATTGTGGTGTTCATTAAACATTGATTTCTGCTCTCCTCCTTATTTCGCTAAGGCCTTTGTAATGCATTGAATCTGCCGAATGTGCCGCTTAATTGACTGGCTATCCGCACTATGTGTTACATCTACGCGTTTTGCTATGCCGGGCTCAGGACTTCAGTTTGTCATTGAAAAGTATAAAAGTGAAGCCGTGGGTCTAGTCATTTAACTTCCATATTGTAGCTGGAGTTTCGGGAGATGTAAGTGCTTCTTAGTGAATTTATAAGCTGTCTT
The DNA here is from genome assembly GCF_027789765.1 of Dendropsophus ebraccatus. Classification (NCBI taxonomy): domain Eukaryota; kingdom Metazoa; phylum Chordata; class Amphibia; order Anura; family Hylidae; genus Dendropsophus; species Dendropsophus ebraccatus. Next base: position 192,792,569 of record NC_091455.1, read on the forward strand.
CTTAGGATGATTGCTTCAGGGCAAGGAAAAAAATGGAAGCTTGTGCTGCGTGTAGATGACAAGTATACTGGAGAATGTCTGTCTTTAAAAAACTTTTATCCAGACTCTGCAGACACTAAATGACTTCATCCGCAGAGAGGTTTTTTTTTTTTCTTCTTCTTCTTTTTCTGCCCAAATACACTTGCACTGTTCTCTCGATTTATCTTCGAGTCCGCCAAGTAGGGTCAACAACGTGTTTGAAGAGGGGTGAGAATACTGAGCAACTTGCAGGTAGCTAAGTGAATTTCCACTTTTCATTTACTCGGTGGTTACGGACAAGGGCCAAGAGGATTTAGGAAAAATGATTGCTGGAGTCTGAAGGTCTTATATATCCTTTATATTGAGAAGTAATATATTTCTCAACACTGTACTGAGGATCCGTATCTGTCCCAGTTACGACTGAGATTGTCAATTGATTTTTTTACTGGACGTATGATGAGAAGTAGTGTACTTCAGCCTGCGGATCTCCAGCTGTTGCAACACTACAACTCCCATGATGCCCATCATGGCAACAGCTGGAGAACTACAGCTGGGAAGATACTAAAGTGACACTCGTTTTCAGGGCTTTTAGGAATAATTTAATAGAAGTAGAAAGTTACTGTAAATGGTTGTAGACATATTATTATTATTATTGATTCACACCAAAAATCTTCCCATACATATGAACATTTTGTATGGGCAAAACTTCGTATGATCACTCTATCATGTAACAGCTCTGGCACCAACTTAGCCCTTCCAAAATAAATGAGTCAGACAGTAGAAAAAGAACACGCCCAACCCTCTCTACATAAACCTCATTTGTCGATGTGGAGTCGTGAGGCCCCCATACGTCTTATACTGCTGAATCTGCTGACAACCTTTTTTTTTTTTAGCGATTTGGTGCAATGAAAAAAAAAAAAATTGTTCCTGATCCTTCCGTCAGTGCCCAGTCCCCACTGATCCGATGTGATGTCCCTACAGGTAATGCTGGCATAGCCACTGCAGCCAGTGATCGGGTTGGTTGGGTGTTTCCTGCAGGGTCAGCGTGTTACAGTAAAGGTGACCTGGTGCAGTCTGCATTTATTATGGTCTATAGGCTGAGTCTGGTATTGTAGCTACGCTCCACTTCATTTAATAAGAATGGAGGAGTAGTCTAAACGCCTTATTAATGTAATGGACGATAATCGCTTTGTGTAATAGAAGACAACAATTAGCTGACATGTACGATGTTGGCTGATTGTTGTCTTTTAACAGGCTGAAATGGCATCGATCTGCTGCAGTCGCTCCATGTAATAGCAGTGTTAGCAGACCGGCGCTATCACCTATGGCCCCTTGCACTCACCTGCTCGCTGTCGGCACATGTAATAGCACTGGCATCGAGGGGGAAACAAGGAGCAAGCGAGCACTGACCTGACAGGTCTGCGCTCGCTTGCTCTAGCTGATCGCCCAGTGTAATAGGGCCTCAAATCTCACTAACCCCATGTCTTGGCATGCTTGAGTCCATCAGCCATTGGCTGTATACATGGTTTCCAGGTATACATTGGCCACTGGTATTCAAATGCCGACAGTCGCATACTGGAGTCATGCTTATCTGTACCAGAAATAATGTTAGTTACAGTATGTGTACCTGCAAATATCTAGCAAAAGACTGTACTTGAGAGCTTGCACGCTCAATAACAATAGTATATAGTGCACAAATCTGTATGCAGGTCACTCACAGTCATGCACCAATAATCAAATGCCAAGACTTCCGAGTTGCGCTCATCTTTAAACGTCACACTTGTGTATTCTTATATGGTATCCATTCATCTAGTTGCTGTATTTGACAGCGCCGATCACCACTCTTCATGACGTTTATTAATCGTTGCTTTTGGCAACAAATTATTTAGCTTCCACCCACATAGAGAAAAAAGAAAACCACTTGTGTGTACATCACAGGAAATTTCCTAGACGAAAGTCATGCTAATTCTCCCCTCTTGTGAATAACAATGCTTTATTTAAGTTTAACAAAGGCAGAAAGTACAATCCTGGAGCCTGGCTCTTAACCATTTAACTTCCTCTGGATTTGTTATGGAAATACAATATACACGCTGTAAGGTATTTTTCCCTGGATACTTATACATACAGCTTATTTGGGGTTCAGGCTCTATAGCTCTCCATATACTGTATAGCCAAGCACTGTACTCGGCTATCTTCAGCTGTCCCATAGATGGAGCGACATGCCTGACCATTCCAGATCTTGAGATCATGAAGAATAGCAGCTGTTGGCCTCATGTTAATACTTATCCTATGTGTTAATGCCTGAACACCCCTTTTAATATGCTATATCACTGTTTAACTGATACGGTTTCAAAACCCTCCGCCCAATTTGATTTACGGAACAAAATGGTAGCATGGCCCCTCACGGCAGGACTGGACGCAGCTCCGTCCATAGGCATGCCATATGTTATGCACGTTAGCTTCCTGTACCTTGTTTGTTTTCATTGCTAGTTTCCAAAGGATGGCATGATACAAAATTGTGGAAAAGCTTCCTAATAATGGCTTTAGATGTCACCAGTAGTGTTGAGCGGAATTGATGCCAGGAATCAATTGCTGAGCGTACAGGTGCGGAAAAGTTGCCGAACTCGGACAGTTTCCTCGCACCCACTCAACACTAATCACTGCAATGTATCATCCTTTTACTCTGTATATGAACAGCATAGTTAATGTTTTCTTTTTTTTATTTAACTTTGTGTAGAAGACCGTATCGACACTACCCTTCAGGCATAGCTTTTATGGGATTCCAAGGTGAGGTTGGATATACCAAAAACACTGTTGGGGTGCTCCTCATGAAACACAACAAATGTTCATAAAGATGTCCGTGAAAAAGAAAAAAGTAGGAGGGCACTCACCTTACTGTTGTGTAGACTTTATTTTATGTAAACTTTAAAATTCCATTAGGTTCCTCTGTAGTGGTTGGCGTCCGAGCCCGCTACAGATGAGCTTGCTGCAATTTTAAAGTTTATATGAAATAAAGTCTACACAACAGTACGGGGAGTGCCCTCCTACTTTTTTCTTTTTCACTGACATTTTATTATTTAGTAATTCTGTACACTTTAGGAAGGAATTTTCCCATGATCCCCTGCAGTGGAGGCGACGCATGACTAATCAATGAAGGGGTCGGTAATGCATCAAGGATTGCACTAGTTATGCCGTTCTGTAGCTGATATGAGCATATATGATTTAGATGGTACTGCGAATCAGACTGCATTGTGAGCCGAGATGGTGATGATTTTCCTTCCTTTACGTTACATTATTAAACAAAAGGAAGTGTATGCATTAGAAATAGAGAAAGAGCCATAAAACAATTACCCCCCCTCCCCCCCCCCCCCCTATAGTTCTTTACGCTGTGATGTCTTAACAAATGGCGTCGCCTCTCATAGGCTTTAATTAGTGGCAGCGGATTAATCTATTACCTGTTACATATTCCATCTCATGCAGAATGTATTAGGCTGGAGTTGTTGGCGCTCTTCACATTTGTTGTGTGTACTCGGAGCTCGGCTGAAGGCTTCGTTACCATATCATCTCTTACCGATTGCAGCTCAACAATGCAAATGACATGCCAATCAGCCGGCGGATTCCTCACAAACGTGCGCAAAGTCTAATTTATACCGTCCTGACATTCACGTACCACTCGCTGCCGCACAATACCTTGCTGGAAAACAAACAATTATTTATTATTATTTTTTAATTAAAAGTAGCATTTGTATTAGTTCCAGGAGTCTGAGTCTGAAGCCCTGGATATCTACATGATGATTATTATATAGTGATTATAATATTTGTTATGCCACTTGGTTCTGACATTGCATCCTGTCAGTTGTTAGTAAATCTGGATTTTGGATGCATTATGCAGTCAGGATTTTTCTTAAATGGTCATTAATTTTACCATGGTCTTTTTAGGATATGCTGTGTGCATACATAAGGAGATGCACTATTTCTGTTTTTTTGTTCCTTATATATGGTATTTTTCACCAGTTTTCCCTTTGCAGGCATCATTTTTAAAGGGGTTATTCAGAAAAATGTTACTTCTCTATGCCAAAAGCAGTGCCACACCTGTCCTCAGGTTATGTGTGGTATTACAACTCCATTCACTTCAGTGGAATTGAGCTGCAATACCGAACACAAAATGTGGACTTGGGTGGCACTTTTATAAAAAAAAATTCTGGATAGTGTAGGTGAAACCTGTAAAATGTTCGGGTTCTGCAACGTTATCTGAACCCAAACACTCGACGTTTCATTCCCTGCGGCTGAAGATGATGTATGCCGGTCTAGGGCTGCCAGGAAATTATGGATGCAGCCTATGGCCTAAAGCTTTATCCATGTTTTCCAGGACTCTCTCTAACATTGAGTGCTTGGGTTCGGATAACGTTGCAGGTATACGTTCTATGCACACAGAAGAGGGGATCCTGTTCCACTATATCTCTATACACACCCTAAGTAGCAGAAGCTTTATGATATATAGAGCTGAAGATCTGAAGATCCTCCTCTTCCTCTTTCTATATACTTTTTTAGGAAGCATCCTGTACTTAAGTGAACTGTCCCATCTCCACTTTATTATGACTTTTATAGTACAGTTTATATCCCCTGATGAAGCTGCCTTCCTGGGGAAACATGTAATATGTAACTTTATTATGGACAAAAGTATGTAAAATGTCTTTTTTTTTTTACTGTCCATTGACTGTGCCATATTGTAAAAGCAATTGGTAAGTGGATATATTGTTACTGGTTGGAGATTCATTACTTGGTTACTACTATAATCAGTACAATCCCAACTTTTGTCTATTCTGACACAGTTTGATATCTTTGAAAATGGCTTAGACTTTTTCTCTTGTTAACCAAATAGTATTTTAGTGAATATTTAATAAAAGTTATGGTTTAGCTTCTATGGTACAGTGACACAGTATTGGCATGCACAAGGCACCGTACCCAAGCTGGTTAGCTGGTCACGCACTGTAACTTTGTTCCCTTTATCCATCAGAGCCTTGATTCTGTTTTTGGCGATACCGATTAAATTTGGGGAGAGAAGCTAAATGGATGTTTTTTATTGACCAGAATGTCTTGGCTCCAGTGGACAGGACAGCAGAGGAGATTTTCTTATTTCTGGTTCACGTAATACTTAATCCAAATTGCTGGTGCTTGCTTGGCCTTTTCTAGTCGTAGGCGCACGGCTAAGTTCCCCAATAGCTCACGCGGCTTCCTTCTACAGATGCATTGCAATAGTGATGCATAGCATGTGAATTTATTACCAAACTTCCACCCTAACCCCACTGTTTTCAATGTCTTAGTGCTGGTTTTATGGGGAGTCTGGTTGAGGCCTGGCAGATGAGCGGGTTTGTTAGAGTTTTACGGTCGTCTTCCATAGCAGCTGTCTCCGGTAGAAACAAGCTCCATGTACGGCAGCAACGCACCTGGGAAGTATGTGTTTACCGAGATTGCAGGAATAAAACTCAGAGCGAACATGTATTCATTTTATAAATGGCGCCATTGATAAACCGAGCCGAATTGTAATAGACATTTTAATATAAGCAGCCTTCTTATTAAGAACATTAAAGTCACTCGCTCTTGAAAGCCTATTCATTTGATGCCCACATTTGAATATTGCTACAAGAACCGGAGGAGAGCGCTTTGTGATAAACAACTTGCTGTAGGATCGGTTGTGCCAGTCTTTATCCCTTTGTGTTTTATGATTATTTAACTGCACCGGTCCTGATAGAGTCGTAAAATTGCATTTCTCTCACGTTCACCGCGTTGTGCAAGACGTCAGCTTATTGTGAGGTTCTCGCTTTCGCAGAGTCCTTTTAGTCTCGTATTTGAGCGGTGACAGGTGTAAACATATTGGATTTATTTTCATAATAATAACAAATACTGTTGTGGCTCTACAGATCCCCGATCAATTAGGTTACAGCTACATGCAGGAAGGTTTCTCCACTCCGCCGCAGGTCTAGAGATGGGTCACTTGCTCATCCGTCAAGCTGAGATGACACTGCAATGAAGAGTGCATTCATAGTTCTCTTTGTATTGTATTGTCTGGCCATATGGCATTATTGGTTTCAGAATATATTGCAAAGTCTTGTCCGATATTATTAAGCAAAATCTGACGGCCTTCAGGAATTCAATAGAAATTGACCTTTTTATTTTTAGGTCATTTTGGGTGAACATGGTTATATTATATAGCAATATTGTGTAATAAAGGTAAAATAAGGTGTCAGACTGTCTATTCTATACGTTCACATAGGTCTGTATTATCACTGTCAGACTGGGGTAGCATGGGCCTATTCTATACCTTGGATTACAACATAATTCGTTCTGGGACTGTGCTTGTAATCCAAATCCACTCTTAAACCAAAGCAAATTTTCCTATAAGAAATCACTGATATGCAGACAATTGGTTCCACTTACCAAAAATAATGATTTTTTATTCTGAATAACGTGTAGAACAGTTGAAACAAACATTCAGAAACAGCTGTGTATGTGATATAAGTTATTGTATAGTATAGCGAGTATAAAATGCAGTCACATTATAGCAGCAGCAGTGTGTATAGCTGAGTGTAAGTGTAGTCACATTATAGCAGCAGCAGTGTGTATAGCTGAGTGTAGGTGCAGGCACATTAGAGCAGGAATAGAGAGAGGATGGGAAACGCAAGGGCTGGCAGAGACTGCAGGGAGTATGAAGGAATGAGCAGTACAGATGTGGGCACATACATGCAGCACTCTCTGTCCGGGGAGAGATGGGTTACAGCTATGGAGAGATTACCTCCACAGTCCTGTCCCCTGATGTAAGCCGCAGCCTGAAATGGATCTGCTATGATTGGGAAGGTGAGGGAGACTTCCTGGGTCAGAGTACAGGGCTGTAGACCCCGCTGTGCAGACAATGCCCCTCCCCCACTCCGGCTCCCACCCAGTACAGGGAGCTCTTAAACCAAAGCAATGCTCTTAATCAATTTTGAAAAACTGTGAGCTCCTCATGCAAAATGCTCTTAATCCTTAATGCTCTTAAGTTACTCTTAAACCAAGGTACCACTGTGTTTGTGTGTGTGTATATCTATCACAATCTGCTTGGCTCCTCCTACCATATAACATTGTGCCTACATACATGCGGGGACCTTCTACATTAGTCGTCTTCTAATGAAACATAAAAAGACCAACAGATTTGGATGGTGGTAAAGGGGAATAAATAATCGGATGTGGATCTTAGGATGCAGAGTGCCGCAGTACTGTTATATCCTGTAAATTTGCTCCTATATTTACCCTTCCTCTAAGCCTATTGTTTTCCTATGGCAGCAAAGGACACAACATAGAAACCTTCGCATGTTGTAAATTTTTAATCTGTTTGTATTTTTGCAGTGAGGCGCTATAATACTGAAAAAAAAGGCAGCCACTATTTATATAGGATTCCCAATGTGTCTATAATCAGACTTGCTCATTCACTGTGAAAGGCGTCTTCTTACAATGCGGAAATCATCATGTCTGTTTGCACTTGTTCTGCTGGCACCTGTCACTCTTAACATGGCACTGAATGCAAACAACCAACCAACATTGTGCTGTGCTTTTCCTTACCTACTGTTCCTTGACTCCTCATTTGTATATGAATTCTATAACACCCTGAGAGATGAGATTGTTGTTACCTAATGAGTGCGGGAAAACAGCAGATGTTGGGGATGATCTTATAGAAGAGATGGGGATGATCATAACCAGAAGCAGAGAAGCAATAGGGGTCATGTTGCAGTTATATTGGGGCCTTATGTATTGTAGTGATTGGATAAATAAATTGTAAGGAGCCTTGTGTGTGGATCCATTGCATTGTGATATTATGATATATTCTGGCTAGAGATGAGCGAATTTACAGTATTAACAAAGCCAAGTTCTTTGTTGGGTCGGTGGTCGGCTTATCAGCCGCCTGCCTTTGAACCCTGTGCCGCTCCATTCCGGGTGCCTGGAAAATCTGGATCCAGTCCTGGGAAACTTCTCCAAGTTTCTCAGTACTGGATCCAGCTTTTCCAAACTCATTTCTAATTTTGACCCATGATTTATGTAGCATTGTGTTTTAACAAGGGCCTAGTCTATAGCTCTTAAGTCATACGGTTACGGTCATATGGTTGGGACATATGGATCGTGATATTGTAGAAAAAAAACATTTGCATTGGGGAACACCTTGTTGCTGAACCTACTTTTTTAAATCAGAATGTTTTTATTGATAACCGCACAATACATAGAAATTTGTACATCGTAAGTCAAACATAACGTTAACCAAAGTAACATTCAAGTTCTATGACAATTCAAACTTTTCTAAATTCTAACTTCAGGTCGTTCTCACCACAAGGAGAGTTTGAGCCCAGGTGGGTCCCATATGGAGTGGGGAGCTGTTTTCTATACTTTGCAGAACCCAGAATTATCCAATTTTAGCAATACAGGGAGAGATTTATCAAACATGGTGTAAAGTGAAACTGGCTCAGCTGCTCCTAGCAACCAATCAGATTCCACCTCTAATTCCTCACAGACTCTTTGGAAAATGAAAGCTTTAGCTTTGGACGCCTAGGCATGATGGGAATGGTAGTTTTGCAACAGCCGGAGGACCAAAGGTTCCCCATCCCTTGTGTAGCCCTGCTCTGTTTGTGGGGTCTCGCCAGTTACTACTGATGCACAACTGGAAAGCATCATTTAGCTAATAGCCATTTCCACTGCATATTCCAGACATAATGAAAGCGTACAAGACGCGTTTTGCATCCATTGTGTTGCATCCATTGAATGTAAATGAGCAACTATCAGAAAATAGTTTTTGAAGTTGTCAGCATGATGGAAAACTCCGGCATTATGTGCGTCCCGGAAATCCAGATTATGGAGATTGCAGCCCCGCTGGTGAAGGAGAGGTTAAGTGCCATGCACTCTCCGGTGGCTTTTATTTAGGCGGCTGGTATATAAAGTGTTTTTGTTTTTATTTTTTTTTCTCTATTCCCTACACATAAATTAAGTGTCAGGCTGACCTGTTACCAAAGACAAGTTCATAGTTGCTAATAACATATTCTCCTAGTATTCTTCTCTTTCTTGTCAGGGAGTTTAAATGGAGAACCTTTGACATTCACCGCACAGCATCTGACTACAAAGCGAGGAGAAGGAGGCACATAGCATGACAGCTGAGCCTTCTAAGACCCTTTCTGACGTCCCTTAACATTCCCTTCCAGAACGCTCGGTTTCGGTAGCGGAATGCAAGTGTCAAAGATGACACCTATTTTATAATCACTGCAAAGCTAATCTTTTCTCAAAAGATGTTGCTGACAGTTCTGAGGTTCTTAGTCAATTTCCATTTCAGCTTATGTAGAAAATGTGAAATCATTTTTTTGCTGTAATTGAGTGAAAATTAAAGGGTAGAGTCTATTCAGCTTCAAACAATGCCTGGCTCAAAAAAATACATGAAAGGCTGGGGAACCATTCATGGCTATAAATTCTGGGAACCTAAGCATGTCAGAAAAGGACTGATAAGAATTCAGTTGAATAACACTGTTCATGGAAGATATAGCAATTACACTCACTCTGTTCCCGAATTATAATACACTTTTGTGAGGGTATATAGATATTTACACACCTATAGGCATACACGTTTGTATCTTGCCATGTTTGCCGAGTAGAGATGAGCGACACTCGAGCGTGCTTAGGTTCATTCAGTGGCTGCAGCCATAAGCCTGCCTGAAAAACCATAGGCTGTATCCATTTTTTCCAGGACACCCTTCTTTAGCCACTGGTAATCAAATGCTGCACGCTGTGGTTCGGACGGACCCAATCATTCTCAAAATCTCCATAGTCCTTTTAATTTTTTTTTTACTAGGTTTATGCTGCCTTGAATGAGTACAGCATGAACTAGTGACAGAAATGCTGAACAGAACTATATACTACTTACATCTTTCTGTTCATCCGTTCTCCTAATATGCAGGAGAAGGATATTTGTGCTGCACCCCTCCCTCCGCCCTCTAGCTGCTGATTGACAGTTGACTATACACAGTATGGACAGATAACTGCCAATCCAGCTGGTGGGTGTAGTTTGCTGGAGATCATGAATATCCAGGCCTACTGAGCACATGCACATAACTAAGAGGACTTCTTATTGTACATATTATTTTAACAAAAGGCTTATATCTAGAGTCATTTGAATACTGCCGGCTGACAAAGTTGGATGCAGACATGCAGGGAGTCCTGGAAACAATAGACTGTATCCATGTTTTTTTAGGACTAGGGCTGCATCCAACTTTGTCAGCCACGGTAATCAAATGCCGAGCAAGCGGACAAGTCACGCTCATCTCTACTTATATCTTAGTGCTCACTAATTGAATATAATGAAAATACAACCCTATATATTGACAGCATCTATTCCTTGGAGGACTGACTAGCATGGTAGACTGCTGCTTTGTCCTCCCAATAAAAGGGGTCAAACATAGTCAAATGTACTGTATACTGTTTTGGAGCGCATTGAGCACGTTAGAGAGAATGGATATGCCAGAGAGTAGGTTTAGGCACCTATTAATACTGTAAGGTATACACAGCAGTTCTGTAAGCGGGGCCTTAGTGGAGACTGTACATTGATTGCCAAGTCTATGTTCCTATAGAGGGATGTGTCAGGTAATTATAATGTAGTAAACGCCTGTCTCCTAGCTCTGGGGGGTGCAGGGGTGGTGGGAATTGTTCCTCAGTGGTTTACAATGTTGTAAGTTAAATGCAGCTTAAGTCTATAAGATAAATGTGATCTTGTCTTTACAGTCTTTAGCAATACCACAAATCACTATTTAATTAAATCCTTCAACTCATTACTCATATAGGTGACGTATAATAATTCATATATGACACATGCCTCTGTTCTGTACACAGATTGCAGATGCAGTCAGTAACTTAGACTAAGTACACAATCGCACTACACGTTACACACTGTACACACACTGCAAGCTATGCACTGTATACTATAAACTGAATGCTACACACTGTACACACCAACTGGACACTATACACTGTACACACCTACTGGACACTATACACTGGACACACCAACTGGACACTATACACTGGACACACCAACTGGACACTATACACTGGACACACCAACTGGACACTATACACTGTACACACACTGCAAGCTATGCACTGTATACTATAAACTGTACAAACCAACTGAATGCTACACACTGTACACACCAACAACACTATACACTCTACATAGCAACTGGACACTATACACTGTACACACCAACTGAGCACTATACACTGTACACACCAACTGAGCACTATACACTGTACACACCAACTGGACACTATACATTGGACACACCAACTGGACACTATACACCGGATACACCAACTGGACACTATACACTGGACACACCAACTGGACACTATACACTGGACACACCAACTGGACACTATACACTGGACACACCGACTGGACACTATACACTGGACACACCGACTGGACACTATACACTGGACACACCGACTGGACACTATACACCGGACACACCGACTGGACACTATACACCGGACACACCGACTGGACACTATACACCGGACACACCGACTGGACACTATACACCGGACACACCGACTGGACACTATACACCGGACACACCGACTGGACACTATACACCGGACACACCGACTGGACACTATACACCGGACACACCGACTGGACACTATACACCGGACACACCGACTGGACACTATACACCGGACACACCGACTGGACACTATACACCGGACACACCGACTGGACACTATACACCGGACACACCGACTGGACACTATACACCGGACACACCGACTGGACACTATACACCGGACACACCGACTGGACACTATACACCGGACACACCGACTGGACACTATACACCGGACACACCGACTGGACACTATACACTGGACACACCGACTGGACACTATACACCGGACACACCGACTGGACACTATACACCGGACACACCGACTGGACACTATACACAGGACACACCGACTGGACACTATACACCGGACACACCGACTGGACACTATACACCGGACACACCGACTGGACACTATACACCGGACACACCGACTGGACACTATACACCGGACACACCGACTGGACACTATACACCGGACACACCGACTGGACACTATACACCGGACACACCGACTGGACACTATACACCGGACACACCGACTGGACACTATACACCGGACACACCGACTGGACACTATACACCGGACACACCGACTGGACACTATACACCGGACACACCGACTGGACGCTACACTGTAAAAACGCATACACTGAACGCTACACTGTAAAAACGCATACACTGAACGCTACACTGTAAAAACGCATACACTGAACGCTACACTGTAAAAACGCATACACTGAACGCTACACTGTAAAAACGCATACACTGAACGCTACACTGTAAAAACGCATACACTGAACGCTACACTGTAAAAACGCATACACTGAACGCTACACTGTAAAAACGCATACACTGAACGCTACACTGTAAAAACGCATACACTGAACACTGTGTACTGTCTACAATAACTGAACAGTACACACATGCTGTACACACATTACACACTGTACACACACACAAGCCAAATTATCTGTTAGCTGCCCACAATAATGAGATCTATGTAGTTCACCTGAACTGAATTCGGATCATTACCACTTTCTTGCAAAAACAGCGCCACCCCTCTTCTCAGGTTGTGAGTGGTATTACAATTCCGCTCCATTCACTTCAACGGAACTGAGCTGCAAAACCTACACCCAAACTGAGGACGTCAGTGGCACTGTTTTTAAAAGACAGCAGCCTGGATAACGTCTTTAAAGGGGTTTTTATCAGACCCGAAGCTCACGTATTGTGGAGACACAACCGCATATAATAAAGTGATAATAAATTTATATTTAGGGTAGGAGACTGGAAAGCCATGGGTGGGATTGTAAGACCCCAAAAGATAGAAGAATAAATTGCAGCCTGTGCCCTGTCACATACAATGTATAGACCCCCAGTTCGCTGCAGGGAATGGCAGCTCTGACCATGTAACAGGCTGCAGGTAACGCTATGATAGCAGCTGTACAGGATCTGCAGTTGTGCAGTGACACCGGCACATTATTATTCATAAATGAGCATCTAACAGGTGTAGACTCATCACAAGTACAAAGCAGAATTTACATGGGGAAACTCTTCTGCAATGGTTGGATGGCACTAGTTATACAGTATACTCCTCGCTTGCCTTCTGTTCCAATATTAATGCCTTTTTGTTGTAGTAATACCATTGCTGTTATGGAAGTGCTCAGGGGAAAGCAGGCGCCATTTGGAGAGCCATCTGTAGCAGTTCATACTGTGTAATACAAGCCTAATAAATTAGGAAACCTCTTACTGTATAATGCCTCGGCAGCGGAAACTTTTTATAGCAGTTTAAATAATTGTTTTGTCACTTAAAAATGTAAATGTCGTAATGTTCCTTTTCTCTACATTAAAAAGCGTTTACCCCTAAATAACAATGAGTGACTACAAGTTCCTTTACCTTCTTCCTAAAAATCCATTGTAGCTGTCCGTAGAGGAGCTAGTGACCACCATTGCAGCTAGTCACTTCAGTGCCAAAGTCCCATAGACAGTGAATGGGACGGCAGTGCAAATGTGTCTCCTCGTCCTCTTGTTTATGGTTCGTTGTGTAGGTTACCGACTACCTTTCTACTGTGAAAGCCACATATATATACTTGACCTAAACCTACCCTGTGTATATAATCAGCCCAACCACTGCTTTTAGAGCAGAGTGGTGGTCGGTAACCTAGATAACGGGCTGTCGGCAATGGAAGGAAAAGAGCAGCATATTAGAAGGAGGCAAGTTTGGTAAATGGTTGTATTTGCAAAAATATTTATGTTGATGAGTGCTACAGGTATAACTATGTAAGTTGGAATAGTAATATCCCTTTAAGAGCACTGGTCAGAACCCCAGCGATCATACACTTATCCTATCCTGTGGATAGAGGTTAAAGGGGTTATCCAGCGCTACAAAATCATGGCCACTTTCACCCTACTTTTGTCTCCAGTTTGGGTGGGGTTTTGAAACTCAGTTCCATTGAAGTAAATGGAGCTTAATTGCAGGACCGCACCTGAACTGGAGACAACAGTGGGGGGAAGAGTGGCCATGTTTTTGTAGCGCTGGATAACCCCTTTAAAGGGGTTGTCCAGTGCTACAAAAACATGGCCACTTTCTTCCAGAAACAGCCCCTCTCGTCTCCAGTTTGAGTGGGGTTTGCAGCTCGGTTCCATTGAAATGAATGGAGCTTAATTGCAAACCGCAAACCTGAACTGGAGACAAGAGTCGTGCTGTGTCTGAAAGAAAGTGGCCATGTTTTTGTAGCCCTGGATAACCCCTTTAAAGAGGTGTTCCATGGAAAAACGACTTTTCCTCTATCCACAGGTTAGGGGAAAAGTAGAATATTGCAGGGGGGTTGACCTCCGTACCCCATAGCTGATCTCCGTATCGGGCCCTGGCTTCTGTGTAATAAATAGAGCTGTACGGCACGTGACCTGCTGCTCTCTTCATTCCTATAGAGCGACGGAAAGAGCCAAGTGCTCCGGAAGAGCGCTGTACTCTACTCTCACTGGCAGGAATGAGTAGAGCCACAGAAGCCGGGCCCCAATATGAAGATCGATGGAGGGTACAGAGGTCGGACCCCCCGCCATCTTCTACTTTTTCCCTATATTCTGGATAGGGGAAAAGTAGTTTTTCCCTGGAATAGCCCTTTAAGTAGTGGTAAAATTCTGCCTACCGATAAATACCTGTTTCCAGTATATCTGTGCAAGTGTAATCTGGTATATGGTTACAAATAGAAAGGGAGCAGATGTAGTGGTGGCCACATTGGTGGTCATTCTTCTGTTCCAGAAACACATCTAACTATATGGAGCAAAGTGATTGTTCATTGATCCTTCTTGATGCCTGTATTACATTATTGTGTAGTCAATGACAGCTACTATTAACCCTTTTGCATCCCCTGGTTTACTCCTGGCAGGTTTCATAGATTCCTAATGTTCTCATTGATCCCTATTGGATATTTTTCCTCCCCCGTGCATTGTGTATATATTGGTGAAAGTGCGTTCCATCCAATTGGCGCTTTGATGGCAGATTTGTACAGCTCCTGTCCTGAGGTTATACGCTGTATAATGTTCTGACCTGAGATTCGCCGTAGACAAGGCTGACAAAATCTGAACGCAGTATAAACAATAGTTCAGCCGGTGCAAAATATTTATAGCATAGTTTGACAAATGGTTGGGATGTAATGCGTCGCTGAGTAAATGACATATAAAGGGTATGGAACTTTTTTTTTTTTTCCCCTTCTATTCTCTGTATTCGAACATGAAAACAAGGAGCATGTTTTGTTGTGTTGGGTCCTTTAAGTGCTGACTGGTTTCTATTCTGGCATAATGAGATCTACTGGGAACACATGGGGGTCTATAGGCAGGAATATTAACATTGTAAACGCTTTGGTGCACGTATCCTCAGGCCCACCTTGACTAACTGTATTAGAGCTTTTATTAGTTGTGTCATGCTCTTCATAGAACATGCATTCCCTGTAAGCGTTTTATTTTCTAGGTGTTAGCTGTCAGCTTAGCTTATGTGCTGTAGGGAAAAGCTGCATCAGACCAGTTTATAGGAATCTTGGCAATCTTGGCACTATACACTTATGGGTTGTCTCCTGTAAATATAACCTGTTAGGAGATATGGATATCATAGAGAGGGAGTCACAGTTTAGGATCCACCTTTATGAGCCGAAACAGCTGCTTAAAGGGGAACTCCAGCCAAAATTATAAATTGGCTGAAGACCACTCACCTGACCACTGCCTTAACTAATTTTCTCCAGGGTTCCCCTGTTGTCAATACCTGGAAGAAAGTACCCAATGAATTGCCTGCTCATCTAGTTGGTGACTGCAGCGGTGTCCCATCCCAGTCACAGACTTGTTGAGCAGACAATCCATCAGCTGGGTCTTGACGGTGATGGAGCAGGAGATCCAAGACGCTGTTAGGGTCCATGGGTGGTAAGGCAGTTCTGGGGTGGGGCATGAGGATGGGTAAGTAAAGCGTCTTTATTATGTCCTATCCCACCAACCCCTTGCCCCTGCCTGCAGGCATTTTTTCATGATGGCTGGACTACTCCTTATTGGCACTTGATCTGGAGGGCCCTACACATCTTTATATTAGCTCATTGCTTCCCAGCCTGTAGCCTTCTACCTGTTGTACCACAACTACTGAAAAGCCACTATTTGGGGAACGCTATATGAAGCTGGTGGAGGGGAAATATCTGTCCATTGGCGATAACAGCAGAACAAGTCATAGAATTGTTGCCATGTTTTTTTTGTCTTTTGTTTCCCATATGCAAGTGTTTACTTAGACATGAGTTTACCTAGCATTGTTTATTATTAAGCTACAGGATAGGTAATAAGTAGTTGATCATTGGAGGTCTGTCTGCTGGGATCCCCACCGATTACTAGAACAGGTGTCCCTTGTCTCTTGAAAGGAATGGCAATGTGCATGCTAGACCATTGCTTCATTCTATGGGTCTCCAAACTTCAGCCCAACAGTACAGCATTTCCCATTATCCAACGCTTTAGCTGTCCGGGCATCATGGGATTTTTGGTTTTGCAACATCTGGAAGGCCGCAGTTATGCTCCATTCACTTGCAGTGGGACCTCTAAGGATAGCTGGAAGAGAACCTTGTTCTTGTGATCAGTAGGTATCTCATTGTAAGGACATTTACTGATCAAATTCTTATAAACTCATAGTTGATAAGTAAAAATCTTTTAATTCTTTATATTTGGGCTGAGCTCATACTGTTGTTTTTACTTGGTAGCTCAGTGGTTAGTGACTGACAAATAAGACTAAGAATATTCTGTGGGTTTCATCTAGATATTCCAGATTCCTCTCGCTCTTCAATAAATATTCTGTAAAATGTTGTTTTCACCGCAACTCATAAGCAACCAAACCTCATAATGGCAGTCTAGATGCCGGCAATCACTTTGACACGTATTGCACAGAGTGTTTCCTGGAGTTTTCTGCTCTGCTGTAATCTTTTCCTTCTTCTTAGTATATGATCAGTGACAGCAGCTTCTAACACGGCATCCCGGTTAGATTTTGTTTTCTGAACGTGTGACTCGCGGTGACTTTGCGTGTGTGATCATCTCGGCTGTGATGGTATCGCTCACTATAAAGCTCACCTCTTCCCCGGCTCAGAACAGATTTCTCCGCTCTGCAATCATTTGCTTGTGACCTGAGTCAATTGCTGAATTTAACGAAGACATTTAATAGAAATGTTCAGATTGACCCGGCTCATCATTTGGGCCGCTCGGGGCACAATAGCTCCGTACTTATTATCAGAGTTATTCAAGCAGACACAGCAATAGTCTTGTGCTCCATAATGGTCCTTAAACCAAATGCGGTTTGTAATTTGCACTATTGTATTGTAGAACAATGATGGCTGCAATTGCGCGCAGCATCTAATCATGAGAAAGGAAATAGCAGAGCTTGGATAAGTACATGGTTGTCCATGTCTCAGATGCTAAACACAATGACAAGGCTTGTACTCGGACATCTTGGTCTTGGTGGCCATAAATACTGTTCAATCTGTAGTCCAATAAGTAGTATGATAGATATAGCGTTTACACACAAACCAGCCATAACATTAGAATCACTGACGGGTGAAGTGAACAACATTGGTTATCCTCTGACAATGATTCCTATCAAGGGAACAAGTGAACTGACTGTTCTTGAAGTTTCAAAATTTAAAGAGATATTCCAGCTTATATGTATCATAAAAAAACAAAAATGATCACATATTTTTTTTTCTTCTTTTTCTCCCACATAAAGGCTATGTCCCCTTTTCAGAAACATATGGTGGCTTTCTCGTTATATATTAAAGATCATGATCATTATTAGTGGCCGCCTATATAACAACATGGCAGCCATTGCCCAATATGTCCCCCCCCCCACCCCCAAGTGGGAACATTGCCAAGAGCTGGAATACCACTTTACTGTATTACTGAATACAGGACAATTGGTTAGAAAAAAAGAAGCTAACATACCAGAAGTGAATTATACAAGGACAACCAGTAAACCAGCAACAGGTTAATGGCCGCCCAAGGCTCACTGATATACATGGGTAGCAAGGGCTAGCCTCTTTGGACTAAGGCCCCGTGCACACAGAGCAAGAGCGGCGGAATTGATCACCGTGGAATGCCGGCAGCCACCGTGTCATAATGACCCTTTATGGGAGGCTCGCTCTGCATCTCTCGGCTCTGAAGAATGAACATATTTATTCTTCAGCAACGAGAGAGGAGCCGCGGAATTCTGGTCTGATATATATATATCAATTAATGCGATTCTCCGGATAATGTTCTGTTCGGAAACCTTGGTTCTTACATTCATGTGGATATTACTGTAACACACAGCACCCTCCTAAACCTAGCTGCAGACCAACTACAGTACATCCCTTCATGGCGGGCATTCGCTAGTGGCAGCCGACCCTTTCAGCAGCATAATGCACCAGACAACAATGCAAAATAAGTCTTGAATGGTGTGAAGAGCAAGATACTGATAGTGTCGCCTACAAATTCCCTAGATCTCAAATTGATTAAACATTTATGGGATGGGAAACTAACCTTTGGTGCGGGATGCCAAAGGACACCTTCTAATGCCTTCCATGTTTTGATAGCACTGAGCTTTCTTGGGTGACCCCATTGGGCAGGTGGCTACAAAGTTATCGCTGACTCATGTATATGTATACTCAGATGCAGTTATATTTGGTTACAAGACATAGTACATTGAGTTGTTACTAGAGATGAGTGAACCTGCCAAGGTTCGGGTTCGTATAAACCTGAACTCTCGGCTTCTGATTCCCGCTGTCTGCCAGCTCCGTGAAGAGGGTGGATACAGCCGGAGGACCGCCTGGAAAACTGGGATACAGCCTATGGCTATGGCTGTATCCCAGTTTTCCAGGCTGTTAAAGGCAATGGGTCCCATCCATGTCTGTATACATCCGTATACCGTACGCGTGATGTGTTGGCAAATCGAAATGTGAACCTCGCTTTAGGACTATGCAGTTTATACAGATTTGAGGGTTCCTGCTACTAGCCTCATTCTGTGCCTTTGTGTTTCATATGAATCTATGAATGTTATAACACAAAACGTTTCCCATTGAATAATAGAATGCTCTTTATAATGAGGTCGATGCTTCTCCCTTTACTGCGTTATTTCTTCTCATTTTATTAGGTCTCTTGTGATATACCGGTGATGACACTCCAGCAAACTGTACAGACGTATACATATTTTATCAGACATCCGACACAAAGAAGATTCTTTGTTATGCCCTGTGGTGAAACAGTTAACCATTTCATAGGAACGCGCCGCTTCCCCCGGGGAAACGACGCTCTGTATATTGCTAATGAGCAACTCTATGCAATGCTATCTTCTAAAGAGAGTGGATGGATGCGAGCTGAAGACAGTTCCCTATGAGGCCTGTCAATGGCGAGCAAGCTGTGCTGCCTCTGTGTTTCCTTGTAGGAGAACTCAAAGGCAAATGTAGAAGTGTAGGCAGAACTGTAAGAGAACCGAGAGCAGAAGAGTAGGGGGTGTCGCGTATCTCATGAAGAATATTAACCTCAAAGGAAGCACAAAGAAATCAGATGGAAACGCAGAACATTTACACCTTCCCCTGGTGTCTTATTGTAGCTTCTGAATAGCACATATCTTTTTCAAAACTTGGCTATAGAAAAGTTGTACCAAACATGCTGCACGCAATTTTTTGGGTGGGCGGTGGAAGCTGCCTGAGCATAGAATGGAGCCTATGGGACGGGCATGGGGGCGTGTGGTGGAATCTGCTTGAAGTTCTACGCTCGGAATCCGTAGTGTGCACATACCCTCAGAGTGGACACATCTGTAGAAGATTTTCTAAAATGATCTGTAAAAATAGCTGATACCACCCTATGTAATAGGGCGAGCGATTAGCCAATGGTCAAGCAAATGCTCGTTCAATGGCTGATCGTGTCTTTTTTGACGTAGTGAAAAATTGGTTATAAGGGATGCACAACCAGTGACCAGAAGGGGTCTCATGGACGATACAATAGTTGAACCTTGTAGGCCTTGTTTGCAGAAAAAGGGGGAGGGTCAGACGATCTAATAGAAAGCAAATTATACAGTAGACTTTAAATCCTTATCCCATGTCAGGGTCAAGATCCTGACATACCATTGGCGATCTTTACATAGTTAAATTACTTTTTCCCATTTACTATACAAGGCTGTAAGTGTCTCTTCCATTAGTGTCCCTGGGTGGTGGTGACTGATGACAAGGTCCGTAGAACATATTAGTTGATTTCCCTCTATCCCTGCCTTGACCAGCAGTGCAAAGCCATTGATCTAGGCGACTCTAATGCACCAAGTCAGAGGTCATCCGAGCTGCCATTACGTCTCAATCCCAACGTGTCAGGCGGCAGGTTATGGAAACGTTGAACAACAGTTGCGGAATTGATTTGTCCGCCGTCCTCATTGTGGATGTAACCACGGCTCGGCTGAGTTAAGTGATTTTGCTATGTGCAAGCTGGACACTGATTTGTGAGGTCTCGCACTTGCTCTACGGTTATTAGGAACCCGTAATGTTTCCAGCACGGCAGTAACCACAGGTGCCGCAGCATTTTCTATTTATTCACACAGTATCCTGAAATCCCTCAGAATACGAGAAAAGTAA
Source organism: Dendropsophus ebraccatus (assembly GCF_027789765.1). Lineage (NCBI taxonomy): Eukaryota > Metazoa > Chordata > Amphibia > Anura > Hylidae > Dendropsophus > Dendropsophus ebraccatus. Next base: position 192,813,369 of record NC_091455.1, read on the forward strand.
AGGAGAATTAATACAGAGAGTCAGTCTCTAGCTGCTCGTTCCTGCATTGAAATGAGAAGTGTGCAGATCAATAGCAGCTGCTTTTTTAGCACCGTGCCATTGACAGGCATTGAGTAAGAATGATGAGCTCCATTGGGGCTGGTGCTACTTTTCCCCAAGTGCCTAATGAGCCCCAGACGGTGCAGCACCAAGCCTGGCATTGCTGAGAGAAGTGTCAGTCTAGCGAGCGAGCCTCTGACAGTGGTTTTGCATTAGGGATACACGATAAGCAGATGTTTCTCAACATAATTGCCGGCCCCAGAACCACCGACATGTAGCACTTCACCACAGGCTGCGTGTGCAGGTTTATATATTTTATATACCATAATAATTTGCACTTGGTCAATGAGAACGTCGGCACAGAACTCGGCCAGTCCTCCGTTTTTCTCTTTACATCCTACACTGTTTAATGCAGTGCTTCTCAAACTTTTTGTTCTTGGGCCTCACCCGCCAATCAGTGTTGATGCTCGGGCCTCACCAACAAACATATACAACTATGAAGCGCCAGATACCGCCATGTAGTGCACATAATATCCCAGAGCAGCATCAAAACAACACCAAGTGCAGAAATAAATGTTGCTTCACCTTTAGTAAACCACCAGCACAGTGCAGAAAATACATACTGCTCCACCTGCAGTAACCCATCACCACATACTGCTTCACCTGTATACCAGCCACACAATGCAGCATTTCTTTCTCCATAACCCACCTGGCAGCTTACACACACACACGCTAACATGATTCTACTCTTAACCTCCTCTTCTCGGGTAGCTCCCTTTCCCCTCATTACTCCATTTCTGTACATTTGGCATGTGCAGTGTTCCTGGCACTGTCAAAGTAGTAGTAGTTAATACCTTCAATAGTGCCTTACAAATAGTAAATTCCCCCACTAGTGCCCCACAAACTGTTAATAACCCCACTAGTGACCTACAAATAGTTAATTCCCCTAAAAGTGACATATCAGTGTTCCACAAATAGTTTGTTCCCCTGTATGCCCTGATAGATATGTGGGTTGCCCCCTGTGCGTAAGATCCCCTGCTTTTCCCCATATACTAATAATTCCCCGGCTGTGACACTCATACAATAATAATGCCCGCTGCTATACCCTTATATAGTAATTATGTCTCCTGCTTTGCCCCCCATATAGTAATAATGTCCCCCTGCTGTGTCCTCCATATAGTAATAATGTCTCCTGCTGTGCCTCCATATAGTAATACCGCCTGCTGTGTCCTCCATATAGTAATAATGTCCCCCTGCTGTGCCTCCATACAGCAATAATGTCTCCTGCTGTGCCTCCATATAGTAGTAATGTCTCCTGCTGTGTCTTCCATATAGTAATAATGTCTCCTGCTGTGCCTCCATATAGAAATAATACCGCCTGCTGTGTCCTCCATATAGTAATAATGTCCCCCTGCTGTGCCTCCATACAGCAATAATGTCTCCTGCTGTGCCTCCATATAGTAATAATGTCTCCTGCTGTGGCCCCATAGTAAATGCCCCCTGCCCTACTGTGCCCCCATAACAATACCCACCGTTCCACTCCCCCCACCATAACACAAAAAAGTCATACTCGCCTAATCTGGGCAGGGAGCGGGTCTTCCTCTCTTCTCCAGCTTCTGAGCCACAGGAAGTGAAGGGAGAGAGGAAGAGAGAGGAGGTAAAGGGGTAGATGAGGAGGAGGTAAAAGGGGTGAGGGGCAGAGAGGAGGATGGAAAGAGGAGGTGATGGTGGAGAGAGGAGGTAAAGGGGGTGTGGGGGAGAGAAGGGAAAGAGGAGGTGATGGGGAGAGGACAAGAGAGGGGGAGAGAGGAGGAAGGAAAGAGGAGATGATGGGGGAATGGTAATGGAGGTGAGGGGACGATGAGGAGGTAAAGGGAGAGATAAAGAGAGGAGGTAAGAAAGGGGGGAGGAGGGAAAGAAGAGATGATGGGGAGAGAGGAAGTAAAGGGGGTAGAGAGGAGATGATGGGGTAGAGAGTATATGATGGGGTACAGAGGAGGGGGAGAGAGGAGATTATGGGGGTACAGAGGGGCTAGAGAAGGAGGGGTGGATTTTGAGTTGGGGGGCAGGGAAATGTGCTATTACTGAGAGGGGTCTGGCCAGCTTCCGGTAAGGGAAGCAGGTCAGCGAGGAGGTAGTGGTGCGCGAGGCTCCCCCACCGGAGGCTCCTGCAGCAGTGGATTGTGGAGCGGCAGCCGTAGGACGTGGGGGGCCCCATCCCCTGGTCCACAATCCACTGCTGCAGGAGCCGGCGGGGGAGCCTCGCGCACCACTACCCCCCCTTAGCCACTGACTTTCTTGAAGGCCCTGCTGGTCCGGCGGCCAACTGCGGGCATAGCAGCCTGCCGCCGCCGCATCTCCTCTCCTTCAGTGTGGGTCACCTCTGCCAGCCTGCCTGAGACTCCCCAGGCTGCCGCATATCCTCCTTGAGCCCCCGATCCGGCAGCCTGATCCTCCGACTTCATCCTTCCTCCAGCAGCCTCACCAAGTCCCGTTCCCCTCAGATTGCTGGTGAGCTGCTACTGGGGGAAGGTTGTGAGAGCAGCGGCGGCGGGGATAGGTGCCGGGACATTGCTGAGTGATTGCAGTCTCCCGGCACCCTAAACAAAAGTATTTCATCAGCAGGTCATAAATCCTGGAGTCCTTGCAGACCGGGACCCTGCGCCTCACCAGACTGCGAGCTGCGCCTCACTAGTGAGGCGCGCCTCACAGTTTGAGAAGCGCTGGTTTAATGCATAGTAAATTAGCAGACGTCAGAGCAAATTAGAGTCTCGGGGATGCTGACCTTGCCTGTCCTCCATTACAATATTTTGTTAATTTCCTTGCAATCATGACATTCGACAGAGTTAATTGCCATCAACAACTTAATTGTCCTTTTATTTCATTGGACTCATACCTTGGAAATTAGTAAGGCCTCGAGCAACTGGAGAGATGGTGCTTACGCCAGGGTAAGTATATCCAATTTAGATGGAAATAAAATATAGACTATGGTTTGCTGCACTTGGCGGAGGAGGAATAAATATTTATTTGTGTAAGCAGTTAGAAGATTGCAAAAATGGACTTGGTTTTTATTTGCGGAACGGCGCCACTTCTAATCCACAGGCTGGGTTTGGTGAGATGAGTTAAAGGGGTTGTCTAGCAAAAATCTATTTTTTTCAAATCAACTGGTGTCAGAAAGTTATATATATTTGTAATTTACTTCTATTTAAAAATCTCAAGTCTTCCAGTACTTATCAGCTGCTGTATATCCTGCAGGAAGTGTTTTCTTTCCAGTCTGACACAGTGCTCTCTGCTGCCATCTCAGTCCGAGACAGGAACTGTCCAGAGCAGGAGAGGTTTTCTGTGGTGATTTTCTATTACTCTGGACAGTTCCTGACATGGATGGAGGTGGCAGCAGAGAGCACTGTGTCAGACTGCAAAAAATACACCAATTCCTGCAGGACATCCAGCAGCTGATAAGTATGGGAAGACTTGATATTTTTTAATAGGAGTAAATTACAAAACTAACTTTCTGAAACAAGTTAATTTGATATCACTTTAAAGTGGTATTGTCACCCTATCATCATTTTGCTCTAAAATCGCTTCATTTGATTGGGTGACAGTATCTGCACTGCTGTTGGGCCCGCCTAGATGACACTGTCCACTGCACATAGAGTAAGAGGGGTGACTATCACTTTAAGCTGAAGAGCAGTATCGGTCACAGTCACTTTATAAGAGTGCCGCTGTTTCTAGAAATGAAAACAGATTTTAAGGGGTTTTGAAGCCCTTTAAGAGTTTCTCCAGTGCTACAAAAACATGGCCACTTTCTTCCAAATACAGCTCCACTCTTGTCTCCAGTTTGGGTGAAGATTTTTATTTTTAACTCAGTTCAACTCAGTTGAAAACTGCACCTGAACTGGAGACAAGAGTGGTGCTGTCTCTGGAAGAAAGTGGCCATTTTTTTTTGTAGGCAACCCCTTAAAAGTGTTGTTTAGCTTTGTAATATGATTGTTAGTCATGTTGCCACCTTCAGGCTGTGTTGAGTATTGCAGCCTGGCCACAGTCAATTTATTTGTTGCAGTACCACCTTCTTCCTATGATAAGAAATTTTCTGGGGGAGAAAAACAGTCCACTTCACTAATCTCTGACAATCCTTTTAACATATTCCTGTAAATGGCTGCTATAGAAAGGGCTTACCTGCTGGTCTCAGCGCTATATGTGCAGAGGTAGTCGTTTCCCCTTCCCACCTGGTGTATTCCTTCCTCTATCCTTTTCACTGTATTTGTTCCCCGATGTCTTATTAGATTTGCATCATTACGTTGGAGTGTCGGATATCTGCATCATCATCCACCCTCTGTATTATTTTACGTTTTAATGCGCGGTTCAGATCTGTATAGTTTGCTGTTTTGCTGTAAAGTGATGCTCAGAGACCGCTGAGGTGCACATGTGAAAAAGTGGGCCTATTGTGCATCAGCTCCTAAGTGTCCCTCATTGGCCATTTAAAGTGTCATGATGTATGGCTCTTACTGTGAGGCTTCCCATTTATTCTGCTTTGTGTGTGTTTCCCTGATAGAGTACGCCACTGTATTATCGCTATCTCTGTGCTCAGTATTTCTTTACCTATGTTGTATGTTATGGACTGGTCCTCCCACCTGATTTGGCTCATGCATTTAAGTTATTCGAACCCAATTTATGTTGGTTATAATAAGTATTTATACCAATTGGAAAATAACGTCCTAATTGGGTTAATGGAACCTTTTAAGTGAAGCATAGGTCTACGTGACCACCATCTTGTAATTATTCCATCACAGGCATGACTAAAGCATAGATGCCCTTGTGACATCCTAGTAGTGATTAGCCTTAAAGGGCCAGTACACTGAGCAGTAATAACACACTTCATTATGTAGTCTGGTATATTAAATCCTCAAAATATAGTTTTTTCATTTCAGTAGTTTCCCACATAAATCCCTCATCACTTCCTAATCTAAAACGTAATGTCCAGAGATGAGCGAACCTCGAGCATGCTCGAGTCCATCCGAACCCGAACGTTCGGCATTTGATTAGCGGTGGCTGCTGAAGTTGGATAAAGCCCTAAGGCTATGTGGAAATCATGGATATAGTCATTGGCTGCATCCATGTTTTCCAGACAACCTTAGAGCTTTGTCCAACTTCAGCAGCCCCCGCTAATCAAATGCTGAACGATCGGGTTCGGATGGACTCGAACACGAAGCCGCTTCGCTCATCTCTAGTAATGTCGCCTTGGGTTGTGACCTGTGTTTTGATCCCGTCTTGCTGGTCACACATGCTCAGTTGCAGCGCTGGGTGGTGTTACTGGCGGGGGAACTCTTGCTGCACTATAGACCGGGAGCAGACTAGGACCAAAAAAAATTGTATTTGTTTAACATTTTTCATCTGAACTCTGGCATACCCCTTTAAAATTGATTATGATGCAATCTTAAGTGGCGTACACCAACATAAAGGATGTATTGCCAGTGCCACAAACATATAGTTGCCAACATCACCCTGGAACTAGTGATGAGCGAACTTGCTGCAAGATCAAGTTCAGCAACATTCCTCCTAACCCGAATGCTTGCCATATGATTCCTGGCGGCTTGAGAAGTTGGTTGCATCCCTAGAGATCCATAGGCGGTATCCATGTTCTCCATGACCCCTCTTGGGTGGCATCCAACTTCTCCAGCCACCAGAATTTAAATGCCAAGCGTTCAGGCTCAGATGAACATTGCTGAACCCGGACTTTTGCCTCGTTCGCTCATCACTACCTGGAACGTTTAAGGTTTCACAGGAACACCCAAACACTGTACAAACTCTGCCGCTGCATGGGAGCCCATGCCCTTATCCCATGACTGTTGCCCCGTATGTCTCCCTATCTAGGAGGGTAATATGGCGACCAGAACCTAGTGCAGAATTGTACAGTAATATTTATGCTCCCTATTATATGTACAACTCCCTCCGTCCATGTACCTGCATGAAGCCACGTATTTTTATTTATGCAGTTGGAGGATTATGTATTGCAGCCTTTCCCCCCGGGACCGTGTTAATAAATAAAGTCACTTTCAGCCATAAGAAGATTAAATGATGGAATAAGGCATTGCCATGACATGTATGTACGCTACACAAACACGGGGAGAGGAAAATTGAGGTTAGTGTCCCTTTTAAGATAATAAGAGATAGTTGCACTCTGTGGAAGGATTAAGGAGTAGCTCTATGACATATGGGGAGGGGATGTCAGGTGGAGATACAGGCCCGCTAGTGGGATCCATATTTCATCTAATTGCATCAGGGACATTTTATTGAATTACACTGTGGTGAATGACGGATGTTTAACCCCCTCTGTGCCGGAGCCCATTCCTCGCTGCTGGGCTCTGTCCACATGTTTTTAAAGTGTTTTTATGCTTATTAAAACAGCAGCTGTGAAATTACACTAAAATACGCAGGCCAGCTCATAAATTACGCTCGCCCCTTCTTTCCATTTCTTCCATTCATAACCAATTTAACACTATGGGACTTTTTATGTCTTAATCAGTTTTTGTTTTTCTTCATTAATCAACTAATGGATGTTTCTTCAATAGCTCGCTATCCTAATGAAATCCGTAGGTAATTTGGCAGGCTACAATGATCTCATCAGTAACGCAGCGAGTTTAGACCATTTAACAGATTAAATTGGGATTTTATTTGGTTTTGTTGTGCTTGAAATTCTGCACATTTGGAAAGAGAGCGTCTTTAACCTCTCTCGTGCCATAAACTATGTCGCCGTATTGCGATCAGCAGTCGTGTGGATACAGACACTGTCCAGAAGATGGCGATATTGCCGCCTATCCTGGCTACTTTTTATTAATTGTGTATTTAAAGGTGGAAAGTAGGTTGATGGTTCGACAACTGTTGAATGAACGATTGTGCAAGGTAGCCTTACACATTATAGATGAGCAGAACTCCAAGCATGCTTAAAGGGGTTGTTCAGCGAAAATCTTTCTTTCAAATCAACCGATATCAGAAACTTATATAGATTTGTAATTTACTTCTATTACAAAAATCTCAAATCTATCCATACTTATTAGTTGCTGTATGTCATGCAGGAAATGTTGTTTATTTTCAGTCTGACACAGTGCTCTCTGCTACCATCTCTGCTCGAAACAGAAACTGTCCAGAGCAGGAGAGGTTTCCTATGGGGATTCATATAAAACTGAGACAGAGTTCCTGTGTCGGCCAGAGAGGTCAGCAGAGAGCACTGTGTCTGAATGTAAAAAAAATAAAATTTCTTGCAGGACATACAGCATCTGATAAGTATGAAAAGACTTGAAATTATTTAATGGACGTAATTTACAAATCTATACAACTTTTCTGATATCAGTTCATTTGAAAGAAAAAGATTTTCGCTGGACAACCCCTTTAAAGTATGGTGTTTAAACAAGGGCTGCAAGGTAACGATGTCCCTGCAGCCCTCGCTAAACGATTATCAGGCCGTGTAATAGGCCCAGTAAACGAGCGCCGATCTAGCCCCTTACTCTCTGTCTTATGACTCCTGCCAGGATTTGCTCTGCTTTTTACGAAGAAATCCTGTTTTAAACAACAATAACCTATATATCACCGAACTGCACTTCTCTTCCTCTATTATATCCTGTTCTCCTGTACGGCGGCAGAGATCACTTGTCAGATGCCCCTTAGCGGTGTAATGCAACCCGTCACTTTCTTAGCTCCAGGTAATGAAGCGGCGGCTTTCTTTTGTCTATTGTTAATGAGCATCTACCTGAATGTATAATGCATATCCTAGTGCAGGTCGGAGATTTGCTGCTTGTGATTTGGAATAGGCTTTGCTCTCTGCCATTATACTTGTATGGCAACAATTTACCATCCGAAAACGCATAAACCTCTGGCTGTGCCCCCCCATATTACGATCCCCCCTATTATTTCCGGTAAACCAATTCTATCTAAAGTGCGGCTGAATGACACCTCCATGGCGTCTGCTGATTGCCTTGTGGCGAGGACAATCCCCGCAGGAAACAGCGAGCTGTAGAGATAGGAATTGTAAGCGAGCAGCCATGCATAGTTAGCAGCGAGCAGAGAACTTGCTCCGCAGACACTTGTTGTCACTTTCTCATTCCGCAGACCGCTGTTAGAATTCCGCTTCTTCTTGACAGGTTTGGCAAACATCGAAAAGATGACAAGATTGAACACAGGGGATCATGGAAAATGAAAATGCAAGAAGCCCACCCATCAGAAGATGACAGGATGCGAATGAGGCAAGAACAGGAGAGGTAGACTTCATCCGCTGCTTAATGAGCATCTTCTCTAACCAGGCAGCATGCCCGCCTTGTGTCACACTCAAAGCTATTGACATAACCTTTAAACAATCACCATACAAGACTCCTAAAATATCACCTAGTTTGCTTCCACCCCCCTCCTCGGCTTTGTGTGTGTTTTTTTTTTAACTCTGTTTGGTTTGTGCAGTGCATGGTGATTAATACGAGATGATCGGTGTCGTAGTAGTTATCGTCGGAAACCCTAGAAGTGACAATGACTGCTAGACCGCATTACTGCTTGTGAGCTGCAGATGGCAGTGTAGAGCCCCTCTGTGTTTTTTTTTTTTTTTTTTGTAGATTATTATAATTCTGTGCTCTTAGAATATTCTATGGCTGCATGAGGCATGTGATATATTAGCAGGATGGTGTCACTTCTGTATTGTGGTTAAGCATGGCGTAATAATAATCCTAACAATAGAAGCCCTTTCAGCGTGTTACTTACATTACTAGAATAAACCAATGGAAAGAAACTGTGGTAATGTTTTGCAAACACTTTTTACGACTTGAGCTTTTCTTTTTTTTTTTCTATTTGTTTCTTGTATTCTAGAGATGAGTTCCCTTCCCTGTGCTGGGAAACATCTATTTGGCAGAAGATATAAGGGGGACAGTGCTGAAATAATTTTACAATGTGGACATTGATGTGGATGAGTATTTGGTTCCACAATGAGTCCCTATGACAACACTGAACTTGTGCACAAGGGTGGGGGGAATTGTCATAGACCCTATGGTGGGCATCTGACATACCTGCAGTAGGGCAAATTGCATAGGAAACTGATTGAACAAACAATAAGGATATCGAGACGCTGGAACAGTGTTCTCCAACTTGTAGCTTTCAAGCTGTTGCCAAACTACAACTCCCATCTTTCCCAGCTGTCTGGCCATGATGGGAGTCATAGTTTTGCAGCAGATAGAATGACACAGGTTGAGCAACGCTGCTCTAATTGCAGCCATGACACTTTTACCAAAGGCCATCAGGGCATGATGGAAGTTGTTGCTGGAGTGACACAGTTTGGGAAACAATACAAGGAATAGTAGAGAATACTTGTAAATTATGAAGGCTGTCAGGGCATATTGGGAGTTTTGCAACAACTGGAGACTCTCAGTTTGGGGAATACTGCTATAGGGAATTCATAGGAACTTAGGTCATTATGATAATTGTAGTTTTGCATCAGCTAGAGTGCCATAAGTTGGGTGACACCATGCAAATGGGAGTTGTAGTTTTGTTAATGCTGAGGAGACAAGGTTTGAGGAAAAAATGCTCTAGAGGGAATAGAGGAAACTACTTTTAAATTATACATATAATTTCAGATGACTTTTCTGGATAAGCTGCTGTGTTGAGAGCATGAGGAGCAGCACTATATCTGGCAATCTTATAGGAGGCTTTTTTGTCTGATAAGATATACAGTATTACAAAGTTTATTATATTTGTACTATGGATCTATATAAAGTTTGTTGAATTGGCAGTGCCTGTGTAGGTGGGGGATGCTGTCCAGACATGATGGGAGGCATGTTTTTTATTTTAGAAGAGCCGGAGTGTTCAGGAGGGAAACCAGTGTTCTAAGAGGAAAGGTAGAAACTCCTCACAGAGGCTAAAGGTAGTCAGGTTATAATGGGAGTTGTAGTTTTTTAACACCTGAAGAGTTGGGCAAAACTGCTCAGGAGGGAAGATATTTCTTGCAAGTGCCAAAGACCATCAGGGCAGATTGAGAGTTGTAGTTTTTGCACCAGCTGTAGAGTGACTGGTTGGAGAGCACTGCTTTATAGGGAATAGTAGAAACTCCTTGTAAATTCTGCTCCGGTCACATTCCAACCTTGCATAGAAATGTCAGTCTTAAAGCCAATAGGCTTCCGTAACCTCTTTTTGTTGTTTCAGCGTTAGGAATTCTCATATTGTACGAGGAAAAATATTGTGGCGTTAGATGAAGAAAGTCTGTGAAACCCGAGCAAATCCTTATTTGGTGTTCTAGAAACTTCACTTCAACTTTTATGGGGCGACTGATAATTTCACCTAATTGTCCGTGAATGGCACTCGGAGCCGCGTGTGACGTGCTGGAATCCCATGTATGAGCCCCCTATAACGGGATCGCTTGCTTTTCTAGCACTTGTTGAATGCAGAGGTCGGAATTTCCCATGAATCACACGTTGTATATGGAGCCGGCAGCTATAATGTGGTGGGATTCATACGTTTCCCTTCACACTTTATGGTTCTCGGCAGTCGTGAAGGGACCTCTGAATGGGCAGACCGCTCTTACCGCTATAAATAATTCCGTCCGAATACAGTGAGGCAGCCCCTTTGTGTTAACACCGTCCCTGCCAAGTGAGGCTGAAGCGCATTGAATCCAGGAAGTGTTAATTAACCCGCTGATATTCCTGCTCAATTAGCCGAACAAGCCCTGTGCGATGTCCGGTGTGTATAGACGCCAAAGTAAAGTTATACTTAATTTGATTTTAATTGCGAAGAAAAGAGCCATTCTGTGTTCCCGCTTGTAGACTGCTCCAACTTATTGCTTCATTTAGTCCATGAAAAGACCCCCCCCCCCCCCCCCCCCCAATCTATTGTCCGTGGATAACTTATTCCCGCTATCGCAAAGTTCATTTAGGATTGTCCATTTAATGCATATTTCCCTTCTCAGCCAAGCCTTATTTCTTTAATGATGTAATACTTCTGGGAAATAGGTTGGCAATAATGAATTTACAGTGTGCAGCAGCATCAAACAAAACTCCTGTGGGGGCAGAAGGAAAAGCAAATGGTCCATTAAAATGAAAATCAATTAAGACTACAAATTTTATAGAGAAAACACCATACCCCACCCCTCACCCGTCTAATAATAATACCCATATGCCTACAAGTGGGTTCTGCTTACATGCCTTTAATATCTGCCTGCATTGATTGGAGATGGAGAAGGGGTCAGAATAATGATAGTGCTGGATATCATTGATTCAATAAATGGGCCTTTTTATGTATCCATATTTATTATTTAAAGACAATGAGCGTACTGGTCAGCGGTATTCCCGGAACTTCCAATGTTCTTAAAGGGGCTTTCCATTTGCTCCTTAAATCAATGGTCCAAAAGAAAGACATGGACAGGCTGGATCTGTTTCATATGGCTTCCCCTTTCCATAAGATTTATATCCCCTCTGTATTCCTGAAGTTACCCAGTGATATTTACCGTCACTGAGGCTGGGATTACATGTAATATAGCTGTAGTATGGCCAGATAAGCCCCATGCACATGCATGCTGAGCTCAGCCAAGGGAGCATATGTTTCTAATAGAGAGACAGAGGATGTAAGCAATTGCTAGGCTCCTCTTCTTGAAATCTAATAGTCCAGTCCTTGTCTCCCCAATGTCTACCATCATGGGAGAGTCAGGAGACCACCATACGCTATTGATGGTTGACCAATCTGAACTTAAGCAGTGGTGGCAGCCAATGTACATGTAATGGTCACATATTGGGAAATAAGAATTCTCTTGTGCGCGATATCGACAGAATCTACTTCAGCCTTATCATGGCTCCATCACATTTTTTTTTTTTTGCAGTGAGTGGGATACACTCATGGTGATATACACTCATGGTCTTACTTTCCGTGTCGTCTTGCGTTTAGCATACCTAACCCCACCTTCCCTTCTGCTACGCTTCCTCCTTATAAGTTTATCACCGGGGTCTATACTTCTCGGCGCTCCTGCCCGCTGTGCTCTATGTACCGGATATAATTGTACTGAGAGCACAGCTTCTTGTGATCTCCCCGAGGAAACACCAAGAAAGAGTTGTAGAAAGTGTCAGCGTTTGTAAAAGTTGTAGGCAGAGAACTACAAAGTTATCAGAGGAAGTTACTTTTTCACTTGATGCCATTTACATGAGAAGACTTCAGTCTTTATTCTAGTTTTATTCTCTTTTTTTTTTTTTTTTTCGAGCCATATCAGTCCACCTATGAATTGCATTGTGTTGTCTGACTCACATTAATGGATTGTCCCAAAGCCTTGGAGTTTCCATCAGAATCCATAAAGCCAGATCCTTGGCCGAGGCCTTATTGAATTCAGATGACGCGTATGTTTCCAGGGATAACAGCAAGGTTTCTGAAAGTCTCATCTTTCATATTTGGTATATGAACAGATGGCGTAAAAGCCTGTCTACGACTGCAGCGAGAGTAGGCATCAGATAGGAGCCTGTCTGCCTGTTTCTGAGCATGACATTAAGATGTATGAGCAATTTGACCTGGGGTCGCTTTTCTTTACCAGCTAATATTCATCAGATATGTTTGCCTTATGCAGTGAACATTATTTGTTCATTTTATTAACTTTTATTAACAGGTCAGGGCTCCTGACTATAACTTTGTGGATTTCCACAACTCAGGATTCTGCTTTAATTAAAGGAGAAGTCCAGAGAAATTGAAAAACATTAGGAAGGCAGGGCCATGCAGAAAAATAGTAAAATATTCTTACCTGTCCCTGGTTCCCATGGTCCCCCTGCTAGGAACCCCAATGATCGACTGAAATCTGTAGAGTATCCACAGACCAGGAAATGAGGGTCCTGATCAGAGTTCACACAGTGCATTTTTTGTGCTTGAAATTTTAAGTAAACATCACGCCATGCCAAAATGTAAAAAAAATAAATTAATTATTAAATAGGTAGAAAGATACATGGTGAAAATATCTGTGGGCGGCTACAGGTCGGATCGGTGAACCCTGTTCATATTGAGGACCTTTTTTTTTTTTTTTTTTAAAGGAGACCTTTCACCCTGGCACCCGGGGCAGACCCGCCCGCCCCCCTCCTACCTGGTAGAGCCACAAATACTTACCCCCTCCTGCTCCAGATGTCAGTCCTGCCGAGGAGAAATTGCCATATGTAATAAAGCGCCATATGTAAATGACCAGAGATTAGTCCGACATCCGTAGAAAATCACAATCTCTGCATGCGGGACTTGCTGGAGGGGGTAGGTATCTGGGGCTCTACCGTGGTGTTGGGCGGTCTGTGCCACGGGTGGCAGGGTAAAAGATCTCCTCCTTTAAAGCGAATGTACCACTAGCTATATTGCTTTGTGTTTTTTCCATGAACAGACTGCTGCCAGCGCGGGTCCGCGTCCAGTGCTTCATGCCGGGACGGTGCTCAGAAATAAACCAGCCTCATGCGCAGGAACCAGGCGGCGGTTCAATAAAAGGACCACAGCATCAGCACCCCTGTGCTGGTGCTGGTCTGTTCATGGAAAGAGCACAAAGTGGTAGTGGTAAATTCATTTTATTTAAATGTTATTTAACAATACTTGACATGATTCACGTATTATAAGCTGCATAGTAAAGCTATGCATCGTACATGCCTGAACACCTTTAATCCCTATAGAGCTATTTTACAGCCCCAATGAAGTGTGAACGGGCTATGTAATAGTTTGGCACTTGGTCTTTGGTGGCAATAAGTAGCATGATCTTTGACTTAATAAGGCTATATTTCTTAGTATATTTGTTCTGGCAAGGTCATATGGATTCATATATCTACCAGTGGGTAACATAGCAATGAGGGGTAAGGGGTACCCACATCTAGACATATACATACTTATCACTGCTCCCAGCTGTACAGCAAAATAGCACTTAACCATTTGCCCTTTATACAGGTTGTCTCATTGTAATTGCACAGTGACAGTCTATTGTTATTACCATTCAGGAATAATGTGAGACGTAGTTATTAAAGGGGTGTGTTACGCAGTGCTGCGAAATGTCTTCCTGGCCTCTGGCACTGAAAGAGGCCAATTCCTAATCACAGTGTGTTGTAATGAATCCATTTGTACGATGCAGTAATTAAAATGATCTAGCACCGAACATTCCCAGGGGCCTCCATTGTACAACACCCCTGGGGAAAGACGACTTTCCCCATATGTCAGCTGGCACCGCGCGTTTCCTCGTTCTGTCCTGCTCCATGGGTGCTAGGAGCTGTTCTCTAATGAATAGAAATGTAACAAGCCGTGCTGGAAAAAAAAAAAATGAACTGTGCCGTTTCTTGATCACGGAGCTTCATCCATTTTAATTAGAAGAAAGGCGAGTGAGCTCTGTGACAAGTGTCTGGAATTAAAATCATTAATTTGTGTCAAGCTGAAAAGAGACTGCTAATGTGGGTTTAGTGACAGCAGGGAAGGAATTAACCTTATTATTGCATCGGGATCATATTTATGTCTCTTTTTACATGTTTAGGTTCTTTGTGAGGTTGGAGCTTTTTGTTTATTACTTCGAGAATTGTGGAGATTTCCCGATAACAAGCTATTTTTTTATTGGCCACAACAGAAGTGCTGCCTGCCAACGCCTGGTGTGTGGGTCGCGCTTCTGCTAACAAGATCCAGAGTTTTACCAGAGGTTGACTGCGTGATTGTCGATTGTTTTTCCCTAATCCTCACTTTTTGGCAATGTTTGACTTGTTTTTCAACATTACTTTTATTTTTATGCCTTTTGTTTTTAATTTTTGGTTGCATTCAGGATGATCCTCTCTATAGGTTATCTGTATGTGAAAACCTTGCACTTTATCTGTGCCCTTTCTGCTCTTCATCGGTAGTTGCCATGAATTCTCGCGACTCATGGCAACTTTTGTGCATGCCGATCATTCAGCCAGGGGTGTAACTAGAAAGGGCTGGGCCCCATAGCAAACTTTTGATTGGGCCCCCCTCCTCCCCCATCATATTGTAGGAAATCCCCCTGTTTTTTAGCCGTCCGTCCAATAAATAGAATACATTAGGAATCTCCCCTGGTATTGCCACAGTAGATAGTGCCCCCATGGTAGACATCTCTCCTAGTGTCTGGCATGGTAGGCATCTCTCCTGGTATCCCCCTGGTAGATGGTGTCCCCATCTTCTTCAGTATCCTACCCCAGTACATAGTGTTCCCCATAGTAGGCATTTGGTAGTATAATGACAGCTCAGAAGGCCTAGTGTATTGCAGGGATGGGCCCCCTGATGCAGCGGCTTTGGTGGTAGTTATGCCCCTGCGTTCAGCATTTAAATACCAGTTGTCCGAAGTAGTTGGATGCAGCCCTAAGCCACCCTGGAAAGCCATAGGCATTGGTAAAAATGTATTGGGCTTTTGGTGGAAGTTTCTTTTGCTAGAGTCTCTTGGTGCAGTAATGTATGCAGAAGCCAGTTTGGGTTCATACTTGTGTTGGGGCTCCCTTTTGGGGACACAATCATACTTTTTGTTTACTTAGTAGGGTCTGACCAGACAGAAAATACTGCAAGAAGACAAAAAACTAATTGTGCTTATTGAAGTCTGCGAGATATCCGTTGGTATTAAATGTGCAAAGAACCATCAAGCTCTGTTTTTCAGCCCAAAGCACAATCTGTGGCCCTTCATGGAGCCATACGCAACATGAGATGATACTGTAAGCTATTCTACAAATTTACATTCATATCTCCAACTGGGCAGACACATGGACGCAGTTGTGTTTCATGGCAAATTGAAATACTCTCAGTTGATAGCCCTATACTGGCCCTCCAGCTATTGTCTGTAGCCTGTATCTGGTATTGCAGATGAGATGTCCCAGGTGTCCTCTGTGGAGGAGTTCTGGCAACAAGTGTTCAGTTTCCGTATAGCACCACCACAGGAGAAGATGGGTCCTCCAGAGAGGGGGAGAGAGAGAGAGAAGAAATTCGCTAACAGATGTATAAAACTATTTATACTAGTCTAATGGGTTAAATGACTAATTTAGGATCAACATCTGAGAGGAACTTCCACTATAAAAAAAAAAAAAAAAAGTTCCACTGTTTTTGTACTGAAGTCATTCCACAATTTTGAACGTAATAGAGAAAGAGAATTTAATTTTTTTTTGTACTTTTTACGCTAGTCATCTGTTATGTCAGGCCATATCAATGATTTTTAGTACTCAAGATGTTACTTTTTTTTTTTTTTTTTTTTTTTTTTAAGAAGCAAAAAAAGTAAGCCACTTGCCGACCTGCAGGTCACCAGCGGAGAATCCAGCGGTGTCATCTTTCTGCAGCAGCCATCTGGAAGGCTTACAGCCTCAGCTACAGAGGAGTTGAGCAGCAGGGCACCGTTTCTGGTGTATTTATAAAGTTCCCCCATAAGACCATAATATTTTTATACCGGAAAGCAAATGTTTCATTTTTTGTTACCTAAATATTTTCTTTAACGCTTTATTTCTCAAGTGGCCAATAGCAGAGGTAATAGAATAGTTTTTACAGACCCCACAGAAGGTCGGAAACTTTTTTGTTCCCTTGTTATGAAAACCGATACGGTATTACAAGATACTTTGTTACCTAACAAAATGTAAAGAGCATGCTGGAACTTTATATAGTGTCGTTTTTGCACCTGTTTATTTCAAAATTTTGCCATTGGGAAAGCTTGTAAAAAAATTTTTGAGCATTGAAATGGTGAATGTGCAACCTTGATGAAGATTTAAGAAGGAAGTAAATGTTGCAAACAGGTTATAGCATCGGCTTTTTGTCACCAGGTACAGAAAGGACTTTTTTTTTCTCAGTTTTTTATTCTTTAATGGCCACTTCTGATGTCCCTACCCAAGCGTATTGTTCATTGGTCACCAATAAGCAGCCACTTTGCCATCACCAGGTTATTTTGATACAGGGTTAGCACAGCAAACTGAATGTATGACCTGGATGGAGGAAGTCAAGGAAGTTATTGCCAAAAGGAGCAAAGCCGATGGTGCCGGCCGTTACTGGGCCCCATAGCAGTCTTAGGGTCTTGGTCTATGGTGTTATACAACTGAACGAGCCTTGGATGTTTAACCATTTTGGTCTTTTATCCAGTCAGTAATTCACTCATCTGACAAAGTTTCCAATGCCAACCATAGACATGCACACTGGGCCATGAGCTCTTCAAAGTGGTGGTCAGTCTGGCTGTGGTTTACCTGAACAAAAACGATAGGATTACAAAGTTGAAATCACTTCCCGAACTTTATCTGTCAGTGGAGTCTGGTGGGGTCCATACACATGAAGGTGCTCATATACATTTTTGCTGCTTTTAGTTGGTTTGGCCAATAATATAAGGTGTGGGGTGGTCTCCCGAATCTGTTAGTGAAGAGAAGGGTCGAGTGTGCTAGATTTTTGCTGCCAAGCCCTTTCGTTTTTGGAGGGATAAGCCTTTGTTGAGTTGGCTGAAGCAAGTGCCATTGGACATGTATGGTCAGCTTTAGATGGTTGACCGGTGCTGCCGATATCGGCAGATTTGCCGGTGTTTTCTCCAGTGTGTATAAAGCCTTTAGCCAGCTGTTGCTTTATGTGTTTGAGGAGCTTTAGAGGAATTTGCCCTAGTGACTGGTCTGGATTGGAATAAAAATAAAAGCCATTCCTGATTCAGACAAGTCTTAACGCAGGGAGCACACTCTGTTATTGTAGTGTTCTGGTGAGATGCATGCAAAAATTATTATTTTTATTTTTGATGTCTATAATTTTCCGAAAAATGGCACTTTAAGGAAAGCTTCAGAACAACAAAACAACCATCTACAACATTTCATTTTACATAAAATGTCAAGTAACTACTTTGGGCTTTTTCTTCCCTTAGTACATTCTCTGAAGTACTGTGTGTGTGATGTTTTTGTCGCCTTTTATGACACAGTAACTCCAGAATTCTGCCGGTTTCCTAAGAGCTGTGCATTGTTCCAGAATGGATGGAAAGATACATGTAGCTGCATTATGTCACATGTCTGACTACAGAGTGGAGCAAAGGCGTGGTCTGTGTCCAATGGCAACATGTAGAACATAGATAATATGGAGAAAATAAGCAGCAATTCCTGATTATAAGTTATAATTGATAGAGAGCAGAGGTATTGGATAGGTGTAAACCTGAAATATTCCCTCTGACCCTAATGCCATGACTTTCATGTTCCTGTCTTCAACCTGTGCAGTCTTGCAGAGCCTAATATCTTTTACATATGAAAATGGGATCATGGTGTGTAGCTATTATTATGATTGATCACATTGTACAACCTGATTTGATCAATTTTGCAAACTGATTTATGCGCCATAGAAGTGTATACCATAGCCAACTTTAGATGAAGCCAGGTAACCTGCCAGCTTGGTTTTTGGACTCTGTAATAGTAAATCTAACTGAGCTGGCAATGTCAAAAAGCTGGTTGGATCCAACCCAAAATGACAATGATCAAGTTAGCATAACTAATGACTGTGTTGGGGGTCATGAACGCAGATTACTCATCCATGGCCGTGTGCCGATTCGTAATACATGTCCATAGACTGCAATGGGTCCGGATTGTCTGCAATTGTCGTATTGTCTGCCCGTATTTTAGTATATACACAATCTTGTTGGTATGTTGCAAGACATGAAAAAAAAAACTTGTAAGGGTAAACAAGGTGTTTTACGGAGGCATCCTGGACAGCTTACAGGTCTGTAATACTTAGGGACTATATAGAGTCTAGTGACATTGGTTAGCCATTTGCATGTAACCTAACCAGGGTTTCCACCATGTATGTCATGGTAGATGAAGTGTCGGATCCTCTGGGTAGGCGGGGACCACAGGAGCCAGAATGATGGCGCTTCACGGCTTCAGGTTTAATGAAGTAAAACAATGAATTTTAATGGTCTCATAAACAACGCATTTCGAGGCATAAATTGCCCCTTTGTCAAGTAGAGGAGGCTTTGGCTGTCCGGGCATGAAGGGAATTGTAGTTTTGCAACAGCTGGAGGGCCGCAGGTTCCCCATCCCTGCAGGTTCCCCATCCCTGCTATAGAGCCTACCAGACCCTATACTGGTAGCTGATGTTGGGCAGCACCCCTGGTGGCTCTTAACCTCATCTTTTCTGTAGCATCGTAGAATTATCTTGGTGTTTTGTTTGAACCAAATGGACACGTTAATAGGTTTTGACATTGTAAATTTCATCCAGATCTGACAATAATTTTATATCTGTGGCTGGCTGGAAAAATCTAATGTACAAATTCACTCTCATATTTAATGCGACATTGTTTCCTATTCACAAGAATAAAATCCATTTGCAGTGATATAGTGCTGCTACTTCTGAAGGCAATGCTCCTTTATCTGACAACGTGTCTTCCCCATTATGTCGGCTTTTCACCTCTTGACCTCCTGCTCCGGCTCCATCTTGGAGGGACCTGAGAGCATCCTCTCGGACTCCGTTTTACTGTATTAGATCAGTTGGCTAAGAGGATTTTTCTTATTGAAAGTGACTATAAATTCCTGGTAGTAAAAAAGTATACGGTGCAGATGTTACTTGCAGAAGGATGACGCATGAAACTGCTCATTGTGTGCACTCGCGCATTGTGAAGACATTGTAAAAAAAAAAAACCTTTGGCAAATTGAATGACGTTAGATTTCTGCAATTTTATGCATCATCTGGGTATCTCACAACTTTATGGTGATTGATAGCTTTGAAGATGTTTACCAGAGACTTCTCATTGCTGCGTCCACAAGATTCACATAGGGTAATTTATATGCCAAACAATATACAACTTTTATTTAGTTTTGCACACTGTTTTGAAGCCGATTAAACTTCTATCTCTCTAATAAATTTCTTATAAAACATTAAGCAGATAACCTGTGAGTGAAGGAAGTTGGGTGTTCTGTAGATCTTAAACATGAGACTACAAAAATAAAAAGCTGCCATGCTTATGCGCCACTACAACTTCTCCCCTTTTGACGAAGTTGCAGAGTTATGGAGTCTGTTTTGGTTGATGTTGGTAGAAATGTAACAAATTCAACTAGAGTTTTGAAATAAGAATATGATATATTACATTGTAAAATTTATTAAAGGGGTAAGTTAGAAAAACAAAAATTTATGACTTAGGGTTCGGGCTGCGCTAAAATAAAATACTCACCTGCCCTGATTCCTTGTTATGTCTGTTTCATAGTGGCCGTTCTTAGCTGACCAACACTGCCTTCTTCTGTTTCAACATGCAGAAAGTTCCTGCTTAGCCAATCTCTGTCCAAGGCAGCTCAGTACTACGGCTAGTGATTGGCTGACCTAGCTTTTTATTTGAGTGGAAATAAGAGCAGGAGGCACTTCTGGCAGAGGATCAGGGTACACATAATAGTCAATGGATCATGTCATGATTTGTTTTCCATGAGGATGTTGACGGAGTACAACCTTATACGGGGTGAACTTCCTATTACATCTTAACACGATTCAGAAGCCGCTAGGCGTCGTTGTCATATGCATGGGGGACTGACACATTTGTTCAGTGGACAGCTTTCTCACCTTGTTGCCCCATAACCATTCATGTTCCATTTTGCTTTGGAGATATATATATATATATATATATATATATATATATATATATATATATATATATATGCATAAGACCCTGAGAGACCCTGCTGCAGGAATGCTTGTTGTCTGGAGAACTAAAGGAACTTTCCATTGAAACCCAACATGACAAATCCTTTTTGTCCTTGTCATGATCTTATGTTGGAGGGAGTTGGGGTCCCCTATACACATTGAAGGAGAAGTCCGGCAAAATTTTTTTATTAAAGTATTGTATTGCCCCCAAAAGTTATGCAAATCCCCAATATTCCCGCATTACGGGAAATGCACATAAACTGCTTTTTTCCCTGCACTTACTACTGCATCAAGGCTTCACTTCCTGGATAACCTGGTGATGTCACTTCCTGGATAACATGGTGATGTCACTTCCTGGATAACATGGTGATGTCACGACCCGACTCCCAGGGCTGTGCGGGCTGTGGCTGCTGGAGAGGATGATGGCAGGGGGATACTGAGGGACACAGGGCACTGGAGGGACACTGAACATCCCTCTGCCATCATCCTCTCCAGCAGCCACAGCCCGCACAGCTCTGGGAGTCGGGTCGTAACATTACCATTTTATCCAGAAAGTGACATCACCATGTTATCCAGGAAGTGACATCACCATGTTATCCAGGAAGTGACAACACCATGTTATCCAGGAAGTGACATCACCATGGTATCCAGGAAGTGACATCACAATTTTAGCCAGGAAGTGAAGCCTTGATGCAGTAGTAAGTGCAGGGAAAAAAGCACTTTATAAGCATTTCCTGTAATAAGTGTATATTGGGGATTTGTATAACTTTTTGGGGGGCAATACAGTACTTAAATATAAAATTTTGCCGCACTTCTCCTTTAAATGGTTGGTGCATTCAGCCAATATTTATTTTTTATATGTATGTTTAGCATAATATGTATGTACTTATAGCTTTAGTAGTGGGCAATCTGAACCTATATTGAAAGTCATGTATCGCAGATGTAGCACTAGAAGACTATATCTGACTTCTCGGGGACTGGCACCTTATAAAGTCCATGTAATAGGGAACCACGTCCAGTGCTTAATGTGGGAAAGTCTTTAATTGTATTCATAACCTCACGATTCATGTCTTTTTTAATAAACATATTAGACCTGTCACCACAATTTGATGTATATATAATATTTGTGGGTTTGTGTTTCCTATTGCATTATAATCAGATCGTCTCTTCAGCTCCCCGCTCCACCAGTATATTGTAAATGTAGTCTCATAGGTTTGCGTTGGATTGAAATGTGCAGTGAGATGTGGAAGTGCAGAGGGAAGGCTGTCAGAATCTGGTGTGTGCTGCGTCTGTGTGCGCCTGCTTCCTCAGCCGCTCGCCTAATTGTCAGGGCTTTGTGGAGAGGCAGCAGCCCTGCAGCACACTGTAATGGTCCATCAGACTGGCACCTGTGTATATTGTGTAATCACTATCCGTCAGGCTTGACATTTCTCAACTTTCTTTTGAAGGCATATGTGTGCATTTAAAATGCATAGCTTACAGTAAGTGGTGTATCTGGAACGGCGGCTTAGCGAGAGCAGAAGCAACCTTCTCTCCTGCTCATTTCTTCAGTCGCAAATACATGATGGGAAAAAATGTGCTCAGAGCCTTCAGACCGTTCGGCGTAGCCCACTTCAGGGGACAGTTCATCATTCCTTGAAAGACTTCCATGCGAGCCGCACAGGAAACATTTCCTACTTTTCCAGAATGACTGATTCATTATATTTCTTCCTCACTTCCATTAAAGAAAGCAATGTTACTGCATTAGCAAAATTCTGAACGCTCGGTGCCCCAGTTTTGCTCTAAGTTTGTGAAATTATTCCACTTTCCTGTTTTGCTAGGCTTGCAGGTGTAAAGGATGGTGTTATCGACGTCTATGGTTGTGCAGTAGGAACCCCATTCACGTGTCTTGTCTTTCTATGTCGCTGCTGTATAGTTGGCCTTGTAAGGTTAATGGACCAAACATATTCTGCCAATGACCCCTTTTTTGTGAGACTGAAACGCGTCCTGCATATAAAAATTATATAGTCTGAAAATATACAATATGTAGTTACAATATATATGTCTGCATACCTTTTTGGTCATCCCACCATATAATGGAGAGTAAATGTGAATAGGGCCTAATACGTTGAGGTACAAGTTCCTACTTGTATCAATCCTATAAGCTGTTTGACATTGTCAGCGTATACAGTCATTACTATGTATACCAGAAGGCTACGAGCCTACAGATGTCTAATTTAAAGGGGTGTTTCCATCTGAACATGTTACCCTCTCACTATAGAATAGGTGATAATAAGCTGATCGCGGGGCGGTTGGCAGCCGGGACCCCCCACTGATATTGAGAATGCAATCTCCCCTCAATGAATGAATGCTCAGCACATCTAAATGGCCACTACATCCAGGTATTTATTCATACCCCATTCATTGTAGGGGGTTTGTGTCCCTGTCCTTGGGATTGGTCAAGTTCCCATCAGCCATTTTCATTATTATTTTCTTACAATTTATATAAAACATTCCCAGTATTGTTCCTTTGTCTCCACAGAATTCAGGCAAAGACCCGTGAGCTTCGCGAAAGACAAGCCAGAGAAAAGGACTATGCTGAGATCCAGGAATACTCTAAAAATTACAGCGGGCCCGAAGAGCCCACGTATGCCAACATGGGCCATTATGACACAGTCACAGGCGGTGGCGGTACTCTGAATATGAACAGCAGACCCCAAAGTCCAAGAGATAGCAAGCAAATGGAAGCGTTGTATGCTCAAGTAAAGAAACCGAGGAACTCAAAGCCTCCACCTGTAGACAGGTAGGCACCAGACTGGAATCAATACGTCCTTTACCGTGAATTCTTAATGTGTAATGTTTTATCTGTGGATTGTCCGTCATCGATGTCTGATAATAGGTAGTGCAATATCTTTTTGTAACTGGGCGACTCAAATCATTTTTAATGAAGCTAAAATAAAGTATTTTTTATATGAAAATTCTTTACGTTGCCTTGTCAGTAGTCTACTTACATGAAGGATCAGAGCATTTAAGTTGTTATCCGGAGAGCAGAGAAGATCCTACCTATTCTTTTCCCCGGCACTTCACTTCCCGCTTGTGCTGATATCTCCGCAAAGGAGAGGGGGCGGGGGCAAGTTAGGGGAATTGACCCTTTAGTGGCTTGATGTTATTGATGACACTACAACATAGGGCAGCTATTGGACATTGTGTGCAGCCGTGGTTTCACCTGCATGCAATGCCGGCAGCTTCCGCAACATGCTCCCCCCCCCCCCCCCCTCGTCTGCTAAAGTTATCAGCACTTATGGGCAGAGGGACGACTGTATCATCAGGTTTTTTTTTTTTTGCAAATTTGGAAAAAGGGGGGAAAAATCTTTTTTAATTAAAGTATTATAGGTTTATTATTATTTAAGAATAAACTGTCATGATGGCAGCCATTTTGAGAAACACTGCCTTTCTGTAGTTGATAGTACCATAGGTGGTGTGGGTTTTATGGCAACTGCAATGAGGTACTCCTGTTTCAGCATAAGCTGCCATGTGTGTACATGACGGCTAGCAATTTTTTTTGCCATCGTATATCTTATAGGCAGAGTCTAACATCTATGATGTCTGCGAACACAGAAGAGAGGCTGCACTTTTTTTTGTGTGCAGTAGCATGGAAGCCATGATAAAGCTGTAGTGAGCAGTCTAGATTGTATATAAAGCCCATGGATAAGATTATACAGCTTTTTCTCTCCCAGCCTGTGTACCCAGGCACCCTCCCTCCCATCTTCACCCACTCGATCTGATATTGATCAACTATCTTTAGAATTGGTGACCAATACATTTAGTCTGAAAACCCTCCGGTCATAGAAACAAATACTATCACTGTCTTCTAGAATATAGGGGAAAGCACTCTCCGACAAAGACCAGGGAGTAAGGGTACGTTTACACTGAGTAAAACAGATGGAAATTCCAAGTGGAACCCCCGCTCGGAATCTCACCTGTCTCAGTGTCTTGGTGAGGGTTCCACCAGGAATTTTTGCCTGTTTTCCCTAACGGGAAAGCTGCATCCATAACTCAGCTGCCCATACGAACTATCTATGTTGGTGGGATCTTCCTACCATCTAACGTGTATGGGGCCCTCCAACCCCCGACTGCAGATATCTGTGAGATAATCAGACACTGGAGGAGTCTGACAGTTGTTTTCTGGCCAGGGGGATCGGGACAGATGGCTTTTCAGCCAGTAGTTTTCCAACCTGTATGGCCAGCTTTACTATCCTGGTTTATCTAGGCCTCCGCCAGAACGAAATGCCTCTTTATCCGACAAGTCAGCTACAAAAGACTAAAAGTGTCGTCTTTCTGCTTCTTCCCCAGTGGAGAAAAAGAAAATAGAATATATTTATAAAATGTTTTAATATGACTAGTCACATTCACAAGATTTGTAAAGAAAATGTTAATGCTGAAACCCTGATTTAAATAATGTTATTTTATAATGATACATTCCCTTTAATGGCCTTCCCCAGGCCCGCCGAGTGCATATAAAAGGATTTAACTTCTTTTTAGTCCAATTCTAAGTGACATCAGAGGTAAAATTATCAGTAATTATAGCAGCGTGTAGTAATGGCATTTCAATGCGTGTTGTCTTGTTGGGCTGCAAGATCCTCTATTGATTTCTGTCCTTGGCCTTTTGATATTTAAGTGTATTTTTTTTTACTACAAAGAAATTGCCTGGATGTGTTCACCAGTCACAATTTTAGCTAGGAAAAAAAAAAGATATCTTACCGGTAGCCTTCTCTTCCTTTGACAGCCATTGTCTTCACTACAAGACTTTCTCATTGACCTAATTAGAAGCCTTGTCGAAAATTCTGCTTTGTGATCTTCCAGTTTGACTTCTAAGTTTCACCAACTCGATGCCAGATCTCATACAGGGCACTTAGGGAACCTTCTTGCAAAACATGGTGTGAACCACAATATAAAAGAAAACCTCTGCTCGTTGTTTGCTCTCAGCTATGTTTAATTGGAAAGTTGCAAAATGTTAAATCGAGCCCTTGGGTTAACCTGAGAGACAACTTTTCAAAGCTCTGGCTTCATCCTGAAAGGGTAGATTAGACTGGAGTCTGACAGTTTCCTCCCTCATATGTAAAATATCAGGATACATCTCTGGGTTGCGGGGCTTATACTTCTTACACTTCCTTTTGATGTGTGTAATAGAGGCAAACGTGGATAGAAGGGAGCCGAGATTATTAATCCAACCGCGATTTTATTAAACCAGAATTGTTGAGAATCTTGAGCTCTATTATATTATGTAAGAATCACTTTTGTGTATATATATATATATATTTATTTATTTATATAATATATATATATATATATATATATATATATATATATATATATATACACACTCACTCACTGGCCACTTTATTAGGTACACCTGTCCAACTTCACGTTACCACCTAATTTCTAATCAGCCAATCACATGGCGGCAACTCAGTGCATTTAGGCATGTAGACATGGTCAAGACAATCTCCTGCAGTTCAAACCGAGCATCAGTATGGGGAAGAAAGGTGATTTGAGTGCCTTTGAACGTGGCATGGTTGTTGGTGCCAGAAGGACTGGTCTGAGTATTTCAGAAACTGCTGATCTACTGGGATTTTCACGCACAACCATCTCTAGGGTTTACAGAGAATGGTCCGAAAAAGAAAAAACATCCAGTGAGCGGCAGTTCTGTGGGTGGAAATGCCTTGTTGATGCCAGAGGTCAGAGGAGAATGGGCAGACTGGTTCGAGCTGATAGAAAGGCAACAGTGACTCAAATAGCCAACCGTTACAACCAAGGTAGGCAGAAGAGCATCTCTGAACGCACAGTACGGCCAACTTTGAGGCAGATGGGCTACAGCAGCAGAAGACCACACCGGGTGCCACTCCTTTCATCTAAGAACAGGAAACTGAGGCTACAATTTGCACAAGCTCATCGAAATTGGACAGTAGAAGATTGGAAAAACGTTGCCTGGTCTGATGAGTCTCGATTTCTGCTGCGACATTCGGATGGTAGGGTCAGAATTTGGCATCAACAACATGAAAGCATGGATCCATCCTGCCTTGTATCAACGGTTCAGGCTGGTGGTGGTGGTGTCATGGTGTAGGGAATATTTTCTTGGCACTCTTTGGGCCCCTTGGTACCAATTGAGCATCGTTGCAACGCCACAGCCTACCTGAGTATTGTTGCTGACCATGTCCATCCCTTTATGACCACAATGTACCCAACATCTGATGGCTACTTTCAGCAGGATAATGCGCCATGTCATAAAGCTAGAATCATCTCAGACTGGTTTCTTGAACATGACAATGAGTTCACTGTACTCCAATGGCCTCCACAGTCACCAGATCTCAATCCAATAGAGCATCTTTGGGATGTGGTGGAACGGGAGATTTGCATCATGGATGTGCAGCCAACAAATCTGCGGCAATTGTGTGATGTCATCATGTCAATATGGACCAAAATCTCTGAGGAAGCTTCCAGCACCTTGTTGTATCTATGCCACCAAGAATTGAGGCAGTTCTGAAGGCAAAAGGGGGTCCAAACCGTTAATAGCATGGTGTACCTAATAAAGTGGCCGGTGAGTGTGTGTGTGTGTATATATATATATATATATATATATATATATATATATATATAGTGCCTGAAATGGGCAAAGGCATAAAAAAAAGTTTTGAAGTATCACATACATGCCAAAAGCTTTCGTTGATCACATACAAGTTGGGAGAAATGTGTGGCTACATTTTAAGTCTTTGGGGCAATGATGGCGTCATACCTGCTGCCCAACACTAATAAAAGTTTTAATAAATGTCAAAAGTTTTTTTTTTTTTTTAAATGACTGTTACACTTAAATCGGTTAAACAGCCACCATGTTTACCTGTCTTACTGTATATATTAGAGGTACTAAATACAATATTAGTGGCTGTACATGTATTTCAATATACACAGGACATAGAAACCACAAAGTCTTGTTTGTTTTTTGTTTTTTTTTAAATGTTTGGTACACTTACAGTAGTTAAACAGCCACCACGTTTACCTGTCTTATTGTATTTAGTACCTCTAATATATACAGTATAGTGGCTGTACATGGTTTCCTTTAGACACAGCCCTTTTATCTCATACAAAAAGTAACCAAGGAGTCTTGTTTGTTTGTTTTTTTAAATGACTGGTACACTTAAAGTGGTGAAACAGCCGCCATATTACCTGTCTTATTGTATTCAGTACTTCTAGTATAAACAGTATAGTGGCTTTACATGTCTTCCTATAGACACAGCCTTTTTATCCCATACAAAAGTAAACCTTGTCTTGTTAAAAAAAAAAACAAAAAAAAAAACATTCCTTGTCTGCTGTTCTATCTCCGGGCTCCCAGACTGTCTTGTCCTAAAGAAATGATTGACATGAAATTGGCACAAAGCTTTGGCGGATCTAAATAGCCTGCAAATGGTCGGCTAGCCACATGTCACTTTCTGTGAATGCTTTAATGGACACAAAAATACCATAATCATATGTTTTCTGTATGCATCTTACCACTGTTTGGAAAATGCCCAAAGACCTTTGGTGAACTGTGTGTTCTCTTCATAGTGTAAGTGCTATTCTGACATGTCAAGAGGAGATTGTCTAGGGGAAAAAAAAAACTAAAATAAAAGGCCGGGGGTACTAAAGTGCCTAATGCTTTTGTTTGTTTGACTTCCTTAAATCTTCTAATTCTTCATCTCTTCCATGCGAAATGGGTATTAAAGAATTATGAGACTATTGGTGCATCTGTCATTAGATCCTTCTCTACCTGCTAAACACTATAGCTATATATACTGATTATAGAGGGTGCATAGATGTTTAGGTTGCTATCACGCTTCTCAGGGAAAGCACGTATTGGTGTTATTTCAGGTCATCTTTCATATCTCCAGGTTTATACCAATACGGGATTGTAATAAGACTGAAGCAGCTCTATAGAACTATATATATTGGCATGAGATGTCTTATACCATTGTTCATCACACACAATCCTTTCAATAAGAGCCATCAGCGCATTGTCACGGCTCATTGCACCTCCAGCACTCACTACCGGGGAAATGTAATATTACATGTGGTTATTCAGATATGAAGCCATCCAGTACATAGACAGACTGGGGGTCCATGGCTTGCTAGCTGCTCTCTGCTGTCTGCAGAGGATGATGGCAGAGGGATGCTCAGTGTCCCTTCAGTGCTCTGTGTCCCTCAGTGTCTCCCTGCCATCATCCTCTCCAGCAGCCACAGCCCGCACAGCTCTGGGAGTCGGGTCGTGACATCACTATTTTATCCAGGAAGTGAAGCCTTGGTGCAGTAGTAAGTGCAGGGAAAAGCATTTTATAAGCATTTCCCGTAATAAGTGTATATTGGTGATTTGTCTAACTTTTGGGGGGCAATACAATACTTTTAATAACATTTTTGGTCGGACTTCTCCTTTAAGTCAATGGAACAGGAGTCTACCGCGTGGCCTCCACTTGAAATCTCCATGTGTTCTCTAGTGGCAACATACCCTAAATCTGGACCAGATGAAGTTCAAGTGGTTTGAAAGTAAAGCTTTAATGTCTACTTAAATGTCATACTAGAATGGTTTTATCTTCTTACCCCACTCACTGCTTATATGGTTTGGGAAATTCTATATTTTCATTAACATTTCCTTGAGATAATCTTGAATAGTCTTCTGGTTCAGCAAATCTATTGTCTAAAATCTTCTTGTCAAATTCTGAGTTGATTTATCAGTTCTTTTCACAGTTCAATGAGGCAGAGCAACTACAAGGATCTAATGTGAGTTTGGAGAGCCCAGCACGTCCCTGTATTACGTTGGGCAGTCCATTGGTTTAGTTGTAAAGAGTGTACTTTCCCATTTCCCCTGCAGTGATATGGTATGGAAAGTGAACATGTAGGAAATTCTGTTCCCTAAGATGCAGTAGTAAGCCTTGATGCAGCAGTAAGTGTAGGGAAAAAACACTTTATAAGCATTTCCCGTAATAAGTGTATATTGGTGATTTGTATAATTTTTAGGGGGCAATACAATACTTTAATAAAATTTTTCGCCAGACAGACTTCAACTAACACAGAAAAGGACTGGTTACCAATCTTTAGGGTTATTGCCATTCATCAGTACATGTGTGTGGGGGGGCACCGATACAGCGGTCTACATATAGGTAACCGCTCCTTTAAAATGCAAAGTGAATTTGCTGTAAAGTCCACATGCGGATTTTGCTGTGGAATCGCTTCATAAAAATCCATCATGTGTGGCCTTATGATTCTTTTTATAACCAGTCTTGTAATATGTGCCTCAATACATGAAGACATTGGCGCCTGTCTTTCCAGCTTCCAATTACCCCAGCCCATTGTCTTGCAGCCGTAGATAGGTGTTTTCACTCGGATTTCAGTTACCATACTATGAAAATATGGAACTTGTGTTTTCAATGTGTAGCCGAGCGTAGAAAATAATAATGCTTCAGATGAGCTTGGCATATGAAAGGGAAACAACAGTCAGTCATGGTCTGCAACAAATACTGATTTTCCCTCCAGGAAATGTAGGAATAGCGGAGCCTCGCGTGTTGATGAAACACTCTCTGCTGCACGTCTTACCAGAAGTGAAAGCTTCATCCTTAACTCAAAGCAAATGCCCTTCCTGGAAGTTAACAAAAAAGAAAAGAGATCAAACTCGTTCCAACTCGGAAAGATAAGAAGAATTAAAGGAACGTCCCTCGGATACCCACTTCCTTTAATTGATATTAGTCGGACAGATAATTACAAAGCATTGTCCGTTACAGTCATCATACACCACTAGTGTTCTTACCGGCCGGTAATGAAATCCAGATATTGGCCCGGAGCAACGTGGCAGGTGTTCACATCCCTTTTCTATTTACAATCATAGAAAACATAATCCTTCTATCCCATGGAAAGCTCATATTAGATATAGCCCATTGTAAAAGGGAAATGATAGCTTAAAATATCTCCAGACCAATCACCTATAATAAGTTACATGATTGAAATTGCCCACGGTGCTGTCCTAGAGGGAACTATCTGATGAGGTGAAATTACACCCGAAGAGTTGGCTTAATAGAAGTGACTTAAAAGCCTTAACTGGGGCCACATTGACATTGTGTATTGCTGGAAAATACATTGCAGCTAGGCTAAAATAACCCAAGCAGCTGCTGTTGGGCGGAGAGGACTAGACCCCACTCATTCTTGGTGTATGTCCTTTAAGGGGGATGTACATATAATAAGTTCCCATATACCTTTCGACACACAGCTATATGTCCCATTTACTCCATATACATAAACATGTGGCTTAACCAAGGTTTTGTAGTATGATCAGAATTGTAGTTTTGAAATAACTTGATGACTGACAGTTCCCCTCCTTGATGTAGGACTATGACTTTGGAAATAGTCCTTTGTGCAAAATGGCAGGTGTAGTGGGTGGGATGTACAGAATATAGTATTGTATTGTATAAATTTATTCCACAGCGCCGTACAGAAAAAGCTATTACGCCTATCATATCCTGTCTCGAGATCAATGCAATTCGAGCATGCTCGGGTCCATCCAAACGCGAGTGTACGGCATTTGAAGAAGTTGGATACAGCTCTAAGGGTCCTATTACACGGGACGATTATCGTGCGGAAAATCGTTATATATAAACTTAAACGATAATCGTCTTGTGTATTTTCAGGCAATGATCGAAAAATTGTTAGTGTCATTGATCATGATCTGACCCTAACCTTATCGTTACTCGTTCGCTGTAGTTCCGTATTCGTTCACCTGTCGTTCAGTGTAATCAGATGGGATTAGATGGAGAAAACGATTGTAGTAACGATTATCATAATGATCGCAACTAACGACCATCGTTCTGTGCTTATTGTTAACCAATCGTTCAACATATTACAATCTTGTTTGCAATCATTATTAGTTAATCGTTAAAAATGGCTTTGTCTAAAAAAAAACAAAAAACATGGATATATACATGGATACATCCATAGGCTGCTCGCTTTGCGCACATTTGCAGTCCTTTCCCATTTGGACATACTATCTAAATTTCCAAATGAACCTATCAATATAATTTTGGAGTTTGTCAAGAACTAGAGCACTCAAAGGAAATTCATACATATAGAGGGAGGACATGCAGAGGCCATGTGGATGCTGCTCTTGACTGAAGTTAAACCTAGGATCGTAGTGGTAGCTGCCAGACATTTATAAAGTTTATTAATTAGTCACTTTCAATCAGATGATGGCGGTTTAATGGTTGACATACTGGACTCCACTCAGACGAAATCCCCGTGCTGTACCATTGTGATAACATTCACGTTGACTTCCTACATTAGACACGTATTACACGCTCTCCTAAATTTGCTTAAAGAGAAAGAAGGCATTACACCTTGAAGGTTATCGACCTAATTAATGTTCCCGACATAGAATATTATACGCTTGATAACAATTAGAAGTTTAATTAAATTAAGCGCGGGATGGGCAATGTTCGATCAGCGGGGGTGTTGACAAAGCGTTCACAGTCATTGCCTTGGATTTCCCCACTGCGGCCTTTATATGTATTATATTTCCATTGGTTTTCTTATACTATATGTTGAATGAAATGAAAACTAGAATAGCATCAAAGCTAAAGAGGATAAAGGCCAAGTTCTTTAATGAGCTTTTTTTTTTGCCTAATTATCTGAAATGTCAGTGGGAACATTCTCTTACATTGTTATTGGCGCTCATAGTGACGGGTCATTATTCTGATGCTATCAACCTGCACAGGAGTCTTCCCCGGCAATCGCTGTTATTTGTCGAGGATTCAATGGCTCGGATAGTATATACTGTATAGCTCAGCTGAATGCCACTGTGGGCTTAAAGCAGGGATGGGGAACCTTCGGCCCTCCAGCTTTGGCTGTCCAGGCATGATGGGATCTGTAGTTTTCCAACAGCTGGAGGGCCGAAGGTTCCCCATCCTTGAAGTACTGAGGAGGCCCATGCATTACATAAACAGCCCATTGATTTCAGATAAAACAGTGTAATGCCTTATCTCCCCTATGGTAGCAGTGCAGGGAAACTGAGCAGATGTTGTTAGGCTCTGACACAGAGTACTATTGGTCAATGGGGACAGTAGTATTGATCATCAGATTGACAGGGGAACTGTTCTAACAAAACAGGATCATCCTAATGGTACAACCCACTTAGGCTGATTTTACACTGCATTACAATGGCTAGTAGCCAACAGCTGTGTCTCCTGATTCCTCCATAAACAAGAACAGAGAAGCATTCCCATGTCCTGGCCGGAGAGGCTTCCCTGGTGGTGGGATACAGTATCTGCCTGGTAACAAAAGTGTTGGGCAGTTGATATTCAACATGCCCTATCCTCTCCCCCAGCTTCCTCAGTTGGACGTCCCCGTACATGTTAGTTGGTTGGCTGTTCTGGCCAGGGTCTCCCCCATATCTGTAGGCTGTATCTGTGTTTTACCAGACTTCCCAGGGCTGCATTTAAAGGGATACTCTGGCGAAAATAAACTGGTTGCAGAGAGTTATACAGATTTGTAATTTACTTCTATTTACAAAATCTCCAGTCTTCTTATTCTTATCAGCTGCTGTATGTCCTGCAGGAAGGGGTGTATTCTTTCCAGTCTGACACAGTGCTCTCTACTGCCTCCTGTGTCCATGTCAGGAACTGTCCATAGCAGTAGCAAATTTCCATTGAAAACTTCTACTGCTCTGGACAGAGGTGGCAGCAGAGAGCACTGTGCCAGACTGGAGAGTATACCACTTCCTGCAGGACATACAGCAACTGATGCGTACTGGAACACTGGAGATTTTTAAGTCAATTACAAATCTATATAACTTTCTGAAACCAGTCGATAGGAGAGAAAAAGATTTTTGATGGAGTACACCTCTAGTTTTAATCAGCCTTATCATAGTTCTCTATGTTGCCTTTACAATACTTACACCCCTAGCATGACGCTATCCTATTGTACTCCACAGCTGAGTAAGCAGTCCCGTTCCTTCTCCTTAAACTATTCTCAGTCATTACTCTTGTTAATGTCATAGATAACTTTTCCTATTGATCGACCACACACGCACCAAAGCAAGACTCAACAATGGTTCCATTTGTGGCCTTGCAGAAATGGGTTCATCAGTCACATAGTTAGCTGAGAGGTCTTCTTCAGGATCTCCCAAATCCAATACCCTGATGTATAAATGTAATTGTTTTCGCCTCCCCCTCCCTTCCTCACGCACATATACACATCCGCACATATGGAAATCTGACCTTAAAAGCCTTTTGTTAGGCAGATCTCTAAATGGCTGCTCAGGAGCCAAATGTGTTGGCGCTTTTCTAATCAGCTCCAGAGCCGTGGATATGATTTAAAGGTTGCGGAAATCAAAAAGGCTAATTCATTTTTCATCAATAATCACTGGCTTTAATATTTCATCACAACCTGCTGATTCCTCCCGACCACCTTCTGGGCTCTGATTCATTATGGCAGAAGACATAATGTAATATTTCTAGCTCACTATCCAGTCATGTGTCTCTTTTGTATTTAAGACAATGGCGATATGTGGGCTTTTAAGGCTCTTGAATTACTAATTGGTCGAAGCCGTTTCATGTGTGAATGTGCGGCTGATCTTCCCCACTTTTCTCATGGCGGTCAGGACTATGTTTGTAGAATACAATGTGCTCTGAGTGCTTCAAGCAGCAGATCCCTAAAAGCTCTATTACACTAAGTAATAATTGTCTGTTTCTGGCCGATATCGCCCGTACCGGGCGAGAATCGATTTGTGTAATAGAAGACAACGGTCAACCTACATGCACAATGTAGGCTGACCGTAGTCTTTCAACAAGCTGAAACACAAATGATCAGCCTAGCAACGTTCTGCCGCCTTCGCACCGTTTAATAGGAGCGGCAGCAGACCGCCGCTATCCCCTATGGGCTGCCCAAACAATCTGACCATCACCCGTGCAGCCCCCCCCCCCCCCCCCCCCCCCGGCTCTTCTCCGCTCCTCCTCACTCGCTGTCGGTGCGTGTAATAGTGACGGCAATAGACGGTGGAACGAGTAGCAAGCTGGCACTGACCTGACAGGTCGGGACTAGCTTGCTGTCCACATCGGCTTAAACATTATATTTGCAGGTAGACTTGGGCTAGAGAAGGTGTATGATGTGGGTGTCACATAAACAGGGATACTTCTCTGACATTTCATGATAAGTATGCAGTATATGAATTTTAATTGACATTATTAAGCTAGCCATCCACTAACCCTACATGTTTCACCACCGCAATGTTGTTTCCTCAGGGGCAGCTGTTCCACAATTACTGTAAGTAGAGATGAGTGGAACTCGTACATGCTTGCGTCTAATCGCACGGCATTTGAATATTGGTTACTTAAGAAATTGGATGCAGCCCTGGGGAGTCCGGGAAAACATGGATACGGCCATAGGCTGTATCCATGTTTTCTAGAACTCCCTTCAGCCAACTTCTTGGTGTTTAAATGCCAAAGGATAAGACTTTAGTGTACTTATGTTGCACTTATCTCTACTTGGATGGAGGTAGACATTAGAGATGAGTGAACCTCAAGCATGCTCGAGTTCATCCGAACCCGATCATTCGGCTTTTGATTAGCGGTGGCTGCTGAACTTGGATAAAGCCCTAAGGCTATGTGGAAATCATGGATATAGTCATTGGCTGTATCCATGTTTTCCAGAAAACCTTAGAGCTTTATCCAACTTCAGCAGCCACCGCTAATCAAATGCCGAACGCTCGTGTTTGGATGAACTGGAGCATGCTCGAAGTTCCCTCATCTCTAGTAGACATAAAAGTGGGTGCTCTATGGCAACATGTTGGATAGCAAGGGGCCCATTTATTGCTTTTTCACTGCTGCCTGTCCCGCTACTTTGACCCCTGTGCATATTAATGGGATATTCAGCTGTCAGTTCACCTCTGTAGCTTAACGTTGGTGCCTCAGAGTATATTGGGTGGAGCAGATTTACATTCCGTGTCCTCACTCCATCCTTCTCCAAGATATTAGTGGTTTGCCTATTGGGGGCATTTTACAATAACGAGTGTTGTACCCTGGGGGTGGGCTGTTGGCCCCCGTTCTTGATGCTCTTGCACTCATTAATATTTCTTCCCATTACCCTCTACCATCGGTAAGCTCCCTTGGTACTGTTAATTAAAGGCTTATGCAAAGCCTCCAGCCCTGGCCCCAAGTATTACAGAGGGCACAGAATTGCAAATTTTTCAATTTGGAAGGAATAATAAGATTTTTGTATCATCAGATTTGTTCGTTCCTCTTTGTTATTGTCCTGAGTAGATTTTATTAACGGGAATTTAAGCAGCAATATATTTAACTGTATGATGCCACGACTCTGTGCTGGCATAGGTCCTACACACCATCGTCTATATACCAAATGGCTTATATTCAGAAGTGAAGAAGAAAGAAGCATCTGAAATGCATGGAGAGGGGATTATTCCATATGCTTCAGATCTGGCAGTCTCTCACATGCAGAATTCCCCTAGCTGTCAGGGTGAAACCTGTGCCAAAGTCTCCAAGCAAATGAGGTAGCAGAAGAAGCATAGTGCAAATGCCTTGTAATCTTCTAATTTGTGTGCAAGAAAGTGAGCGAGTCCCTGGGACCACCTAACTCTAGTCAGATTTTTGTTAAGAAAAGTTGTACGAATTTATTACGAATGGAAAAATGACCCAATTTAGAATTTTTTATTAGTTTTCTATTACTGTAGAGATTTTAGCTTTTTTATAACCACATGATGTCATGGTATTAAGAAATGTGTATTGCAACTGTGCATTAATAGAGTACATGTAAATGGAGTTTTAACCCTTCCCGATCCATGTTTAGCAGAAAAACTTGGGGCAGAAATCTTAATTTCGTGCTATGGCAAAATTCTTTAGAATTTTTTTTAGCCTTGTGTGTTGGGTGGTTAGGATAAAAAAAATGATATGTTCTTACCTTCCTGGCTCCAGGGCTGGTGGCCGTATACCACCGCTATGGTCCCCAGGCCCCCGAACCCTTCCTGGTCTGAGCGGGGAGTCGGGTCATGACTTATAAGTTCTGCTCAGACAGTCCGCATCCGAAGCGGGACCCCACTAAGGCTGCTGACTGGCTGAGTGGACCTCACACTTTGACACAGGTCCCTGCTCAGACCAGGAAGCAGCCTGGGACCGGAGCGGTGGTATATGATGACCAGTGCTGAAGGATGCAGTGGAGAGAAGAAAAAAGTCCCTGGGTAGGTGTTTTATGTACTTTTTTACTGATTTTATCCAATAAATCAGCCATTTTATGTTTTATACTCCACTCGTGAAGAAATTTTTGGCAGCGCCAGGATACCTATCCAGGTACTTTTTTTCTTCTCTCCACTGCATGAAACCACGGGTCACAACACTGGGTGAGTCCCCTTTCCTGGATCCTTCGGCCGGCAGCCATCTTCCGACGCTACCCCAAAGTGGAGTGATACGCAAAAAGACCAAGGGGCTAAAAGGTGAGAGTCCACCTATACTTTTAATTCACACATTTTCATGTAACAGGATTACACGAGGCACCATCCTCCCAACTCCTTTTTTCCCCTCTTGTCTTATTTCCAGTGCTGAAGAAAAGGAGGTAAGAGCATGTTATTTCTTTCAACCTCCCCAGCACTTTCTAAAAGCTGGGTCTAGCTGGACTTCTCCATTAATCGACACCAATTGACATAATTGTCTGCAATGGTAAAAGTCTGGAATTTGTGGAATGACCATTTTTATTAGGATAGAGTTGGCTCCCACCCATTGAAGCATCGGCACTGCCAGTAGGTAAATTTCCCCGTAAAGGAGAGTCACCGATCAGAATGAGTTGCAGCTCAGCTGCTAAGCAATTTTTTTTTCTTTACTTGAGAAAGTTTCTTGAGCAGACAGAGGGCTGATAATGTGCATACAATCCATTATTAATCAGCTTATCTTTCCGCGGACACTAATCATTTATGTTAGTGAAATAATAGCAGTCAAGGATTATTTCATTTTAAGTGGAATTTTCACTTGTATTCCCGTATGAGAAGTCTGCTTAGATAATGGCCCTCGAAACAGAATGATGAATAAGTCTATGAGGCTGATTATCAGCCGAATTCAGTCTCATGAGTCAGTCGTGGGCTTTTAAGAAACTCACTGACAGAGCATTTGCACTGGAAGCTGTTCTCTTTTTTTTTTTTCTACGTGTCCGCATCCTAAAAGGGGCGACAACCTAGTTATATGATGAAATATAAATGGGGCTAAATAGAAATGGAAAGTTAATGTATATAGATATATAGGGTAGACCCCCTTTTATGAACCTAAACAGAGAGCCACTATGGACTACTCAGGCCTCTTATATGTTGCATAAACTTGCTTTGAAATGGCCACCTTATAGTACGAGGGTTTGTCTTAGGAGTAAAGTCTGGTTGGCCATGGCTTTTGGCAGTTTACTTAAAGGAGTTGTCCTCGACAACTCCCTATCCATAAAGCAGGTGGTAAATGTATGATTTCTCCGGGCCCCTCAGCGTTCATGAGAACAGGGTCATGAGTCTGGCAACCTCATAGGCTGTAAATGGTGCAGCACTGCACACATGACCACCACTTCATTCAGATGGGAGACTCAGAACCTTTGTTCTCATGATCGGTGGACGACCGAATGGTCCAGCCTCCAGCAATTGTTTTTTTAGCATCTATACTTTTGGACAGAGGATAAATATTATTTCTGTTACTACCTGGAATCTGTTTTAGGCGCCTACGAACAGCACATTACGTCAAGGCTGCCACCATTGCAAGTGTCCCGGAGGTAGGCTCTTCTCATTCAGTGCATAGAGTTTCCTGCATTGACCCCTCCCAGCTGTGATTGACAGTTCTACCATCCAATAAAGAAACTGCTTGATCTGTCATTCTGTAGACGTGAACAGTCTGGGGCACTTAACAAGAACAGTCCGTCTCTTGGGGTATTGCCGTGACCTAGATCTGGACTGTAAATATTTTTCTCAGTCTTGCAACTGTGTAAAACCTGGTATCATTGTCAGTAGCAGTATTGTTGACCTCAACCCTATTTCACCAGTGATGGCCATTGGCTGAGACAAGACAAGTGTACAAGATAAATCCTGGTTTTCCTCCCGACTAATTCCCATCCATTATAAAATGCCCATTTAGCATTTGTCAGTTCTCTTTACTTAACATTTCCCATATATCTCATGTTAAGAATTACCTAAACAAAAAGCTTCATAATAACTCCCCGCAGTATGATAATTTGCTGCTTATATACCATTTCTATTGGCAGTTTTGCTGAGGCACCGGGTTCTAGGTGCACAGAATTTCCATAAAATACATATTTTTCATGCTTATTTCAGATTTACACTCGGCGGCTGACATTGATGCGCCATATCAAGGAATAACCTCACCTTTCTTAAATAACATTCTATTTATGTGCGGGAAATTTGCAGAATAAATAGTGTTCTTGATGGGGTTTTTATCATTTCTGAACAGTCATTACATTATATATGTTAGAAATTCAAGGCAGCAGTTTACAAATTTTCAGGATTTGCTTTGCGGTAATTGGCAGTGGTGTTTTGAATCCTATTTTTTCCCCCAAGCCTTCAGATGAAATTCAATCCTCATGGTAGACGAAATATAGAATGTGGAAGCGACTGCCATATCTTTAGCTTTAATAATTAAAGCTCCTTATTTCCGTTTTGGATATTGAAGAGCTGTATCAAAAAATGGGGAAAAAAATAATAAAAAGAAAATAAATAAAAAGGAGAAAACATATTGATATGTACTGGGCGTTTGGTATTTGGACCCTCAAGGATGCAATGAAAAATTTTACACATAGCATAGCAACTCCGGACATTTTTCAAATCTACCTCTCCCCGTGCCCACGGTGAAATGGCCTCCGGACCCCCACCAAGCTCTAGGATTTCCGGTGCTGACATGTCACGACCTGGCTGATGGACTGGCCGCTCAGCCAACTAATGACTGGGGTAAGAGGTGCTCCAGTCACTGATTGGCTGAGTGGCCAGTCCATCAGCTGGGGCAGGCTTTTTCCACTGAGTCATGACGTCATCGCATCTTGGGGGAAACTGCCTTCCGGCGAGGGTTTA
Source organism: Dendropsophus ebraccatus (assembly GCF_027789765.1). NCBI lineage: Eukaryota > Metazoa > Chordata > Amphibia > Anura > Hylidae > Dendropsophus > Dendropsophus ebraccatus. The sequence continues at coordinate 192,853,057 of NC_091455.1, forward strand.
GAGGCCAGTCTCACCGCGGGCACGAGGTAAGTTTGTACTCCTGATTAAGTTCCTCCCTGCCCGCTGCCAGATTTAAAAAATCTCCTTTAATATAGAGGATGCATACAGACTCTCTATATTGCTATAGAGAACCTGTTACTCTCCAGCTGTTGCCAACCAACAACTTCTCCGAACCTAAACACTTTGCATTTAACTCCCCACGTCTGGAAAAGTTGGATGCCAGCCTAGGAAATTCTGGGCACAATTTCCCGGTACTCCTCTGGCTGCTTCCACCTTCTCTAGACATAGGGAGTTAAATGCTGAGCATACTGGTTCGGAGAAGTTGCCAAACCCAGATGCTTCCATGAAGTTCACTCTACACTAGCCGTAGTATTTAGTATGGGCGGCCGCGCTCAACACAGCTTGCAGATTGTTTTGCAGCAATAACACCCCCCCCCCTCCCCCTCAATAGTAGGCTTTATATAATAATTCATCGATTAAAATATTTTCTTGACTTGACGTTCGCCAATACAAAGAACTTGACACATCATTTCACATCTCTTGGCCGCGGCCATTGAGAGCGCTTTCAGTTAATAAGCAGCCAACGATAATTCGAGCTGAAGGACACTTCTCAAAAATGTGTTTTCTGCCATTTTCTTGTCTCCGCTTCCACCAAATACGTCTGAAATTGCACATTTGCCTTTTGCTTCATTCCGTGTCAATGATCCGCCGGACAGCTGATTGACGTTAGTTGACCAATTACCGTGCGTGCGTTTTCCCCCCAGTGCACTAATCCAGCCTGTAGCTGTTTAGTGTATCATATTTACAGCACTTACAGGGTGAATGAATCCTGGTTAATGTGATTCACTGAAAAGTTCTAGGCAGTGATACTTAGTTCCTTATTGCGGTCATTGGTTTTATCCACTAAGAAGGGGGTCCTCATAGGACATTTTTGAGTTCCTGTAAGGTAACCAGGCTCGTTAGATTCAAGTTGATTAAAATTCTGAATTTCAACCTAAATTATTGCTGAAATCTAAAATGGAAATTTAGTTTTAGCCTACTGTCATATGGAAAGAAGGCGGCCATGTTTGAATTTTCAACATTTTTAGAAAGATCCTTTGTATTTTGCCTTGTCATTGATCATGTATGGCTAGATTAAACAATTATAACGGCCAATATGGCTATGCCTGTGAAGTGATCGTCCATCCATCCTAGGTTTTCAATAGAGATAAGCGACCCTCCCGGCGCGGTTGGGTTTGTCCGAACCTGAGCATATGGCTTTTCATTATTGGTGGTTTAAGAAGTTGGATGCAGCCCAAGGGAGTCCTGGAAAACTTGGCTACAGCTTACGACTGTAGCAATATTTTTTTAGGCAGCCTTATATCCAACTTTTTCAGCCACCGCACCGGTAATGAAATGCCACACACAAGTGTGCTCGAGATTTACTCATCTCTAGTGTCCAGTACTGGTGAGAATGCTACTTCTAGGCCATTTTTATTGGCAGGCCAGTGCAAGAGCCAGGGATCTCTGTGACCCTCATGCGATTTGTGACCACCAGCACAAGACACATGAGGTGGACGTTATGAAGTGGAATCAAAAGAACACCAGGGGGCAACATAACAAGTATGTAACATCTACACATCTACATCTAGACACAGGGATTTTTTTTGTTGTTTTTTTAAATAAGTCCACCTGAAAACGTTGTTAGTGAATTAAAGGAGAAAGTCCGGCGAAATTTTTTATTAAAGTATTGTATTGCCCCCCCCCTAAAGTTATACAAATCACCAATATACACTTATTACAGGAAATGCACATTAAGTGCTTTCTTCCCTGCACCTACTACTGCATCAAGGCTTCACTTCCTGGATAACATGGGGATGTCACGACCTGACTCCCAGAGCTGTGCGGGCTGTGGCTGCTGGAGAGGATGATGGCAGAGGGACACAGGGCACTGGAGGGGCACTGAGCATCATCCTCTCCAGCAGCCACAGCCTGCACAGCTCTCGGAGTCCGGTCGTGACATCACCATTTTATTCAGGAAGTGACATCACCATGTTATCCAGGAAGTGAAGCCTTGATGCAGTAGTAATTGCAGGGAAGAAAGCTCTTTATAAGCATTTCCTGTAATAAGTGTATATTGGGGATTTGTATAACTTTTGGTGGGCAATACAATACTTGAATAAACATTTTTAAGCAGACTTCTCCTTTAATATGTATTTATTACTCAAAAACTCGAGATACATAATATTAGCCATGTTATATTCATCCATATCTGTCTCTCCTCCATCGCCCACCCGCTTGCAGGGAACAATGGATTGTATATCAAAACTCGGATGTATTGTATATCACATAAATTCCTGTGTCTTATTCATTTATACTGCAACATCCAACATAAACAGCGCCCAGTCTTATTTATTGTACTGGATAATGTGCACCTTCCTGCAACTTTAAAGCGATTTCCTGAAAACCACTCTCAAATACCAGCATACCTCCTATAGGCTAACTCTACCATATACAAAGCATGTTGTATATATTTGCCCAAATATGATTAGTTTTTCCCATATTTTTTAAGCCCTTTTTATGGTTTTGGTACAAGTGCAACAGGTGTTTGTTCCCAAAAGAAGACCCTGTTCAATAATCTGCTAGAAATGAAGCAGCGCCACATTGGGCAACTTGGCTGCCAGTCTGTCAGCACAGTTATCTGCAGCCATACTAACAGCTCTGTGTAATGCCAGAAGACATCATGTTGCCCAGAGCTCATTCCAAGCAACAGGATTATGTCGTGTGTGACTTGCATTAAGCAGCGGCCTGGTGGATGCAGGCAGAGGCGACGCATCTTACAGCTACAGTTTCATCATTTATTGCTTAGTTTCTACCGAAGTAAATTGTAGCTGCATCACATACACAGTCGCCCACCTCTCCAGCATTGGGAATGAATAAGCCTACAACCTGACCTAGCTTCAAAAAACCTTTCAGGGGATAAAATAGAATTGATCACATGGGAATTTATTATTTGGTTGGAAAACACCTAGACTATACTATAGGAAAAGTTACTAACAAAGTTGCAGTGGGGCAGCTATAGGTGTGCAGGGTGATGGTAGTCACAACTGCACCCCTGCTTCTTGGCGGCCAGGAGGACTCAATGCATCATGTCTGCTGATGTGCACTACAGTCTGTACAATATTGTCAGCCTGCTTACCTGAAGAGGTGTGTAGTAACATCTTTATATAGTTCAATTTTTGGATCATTTTGCAGTATAGTACGACATCATGAATATTACAGCATCGGATGTGAGCAGCAAGAGTGCATGACATCATTAGCTTTTCACAAAACCAGAATAAGCGTGCATGACCTCAGCATAGGAGCATGTGACATCATGAGCATGACTCAATTAAAAAAAAAATAAACAAAAAAATGGCCAGCATGCCAATACCACTGTTCACACTATACAGGTGGGCAACATACAGACAGAAAGAGAAAAATGAAACAGCAACTTGCAAATGTTAGGACTTAAGCCCATATTACGTGGGGCGATCTCCAGGAGCAGGCAAGTGCCTACCTGTCAGGTCAGCGCACGCTTGCTCCTCGCTCCCGCTATTACACACGCCAGCAGCGAGCAGGTAAGTGCTCTTTAGATCGTCCGGGAGCCCATAGGAGATAGCGGCGGTCTGCTGTCCCCGCTCCTATTGCACGGAGCGACGGCAGCAGATTGTTGCTATCTCAGTCGTTTTGTCTTTCAACATGTTAAAAGACAATAATCAGCCAACATCATTCATGTTGGGTGATTGTCGCCTTCTATTACACAAAGTGGTTATCAGCCGTAACGGCCGATAATCGACCAAATATGACCAATAATCACTTTGTGTAATAGGGCCTTAACTGTTTATACTCACCCCACCCCCCACACCCATCGTACACATGATAACAAAAAAAACTGTTGAGAGATTATTTTTATTATTATTTATTTAAAAAAAAAAACATGACATTATTTTTCAAACCATCATGGGGACCAATCACCTTTGGTTGATTATATAAAACCTTTCACTGTCGTCTTGCTGACTGTCAAGAAATGTTAAGGATGAAGGTTAAGTAGTTTTCCTTATGAAAAGTTTTTATTTTAATTTTTTCTCGTACGCTGATGATGAAATGTTTGGGTTGGTGAGCGTCTATTTTTAGGCAGCTGTCACAGAACTTTCTATATTAAAATGCAATGAAGTTCTGGTGTCACCAAAGTAATGCGCAGACACGTTGATTTTGTTGCTAGGAGACTGGATATGCATGTTACTAGCAGCTGCAGGAGCGGAGCCGGGTCACAGGCAGTGCAAATTGTAATTTCAGAGAGAAATAATGCAAATTGCGGTACATAGCATGGATTCTCGTTTTGCAGTTTCTGTAGAATTAAAAAAGAAAGTTAAAAAGAAAAAAAAAAAAAAATCCACCCTGCAGTGTTCTCATCTTAATGGAATCACATGCTTATAAAGACTAGAGATGAGCACAAATCGAGCATGGTCGAGTTCAATCGCTCGGCAGTGGACTACCGATGGCCAAAGAAGTTGGATAAATATGGATAGGCCTATTTGCGTGTTCACACTACGGAATCCATGCATATAACATTCCGTGGGTTTCGGCGCTCGCTACAGCTTGACTCTCCGTCCATGCTATAGACGCCATTCTTTGGGCAGACGGTGGAATCTCCATCTATGGCACAGACGGAGAGTCAAGCGGAAGCAAGTGGTGGATTCCGCAAGTGTGAATGCGCCCTAAGGCTATGTTCACACACAGCAAGAGACCGGCCGTTCCGCGACTTAAGTACCGGCTGGATGATCTTTGCGGCCAAAGGGTTCTGATGCAGGGGCATCAGCGCGCACCCGCATCAGAACCTCCCATAGCACACAGTCGGAGCCGGAGCCGCTCGCTTCACTGTGTGAACTGACAGGGTTTTCTACTGCCGAAATTCATTGAATTGCCGCCGCAGAAAACTGATATGTCAGTTATTTGCGGCGCCGCACGGGATCCCGGCCGGAGCGTATATGATGTGTATACGCTCCGGCCGGGAGCCCATAGCAGAATAGGCTATGTTCCACAATGTGAAAAGTACGGCTGTTGTTGCCGATGGCAACAACATCCGTACTTTTACATAGTGTGAACATAGCCTAAGGCTGTATTCTTGTTTTTCTAGACTCCCTAGGGCGGCATCTAACTTCTTCAAGTATCCAAATACTGAAAGTGTTCAAGTTGCGCTAATATCCAGTAAAGACCATTATATAAGGTTCGGCTCCATGTCGCCAGCCTATTTTACATTGGTGGCACCCACTCTGCTGGTGTCCAGCTTCCTAATAGAGCTAAATACCCTTCTCCATATTCACCCACTCTCCATCATAGCCGTTTATTAGTATAACATGTTGGCTTCCTTACTTTCCGTGCCGCATAGAGCTCATCAGGGCCTCCCAGCTTCTGGAATGGGCACCCAGGGTATGAGACAAGGCTGTTAGACTTTTACAATGCCCTTTAGAATAAGAGCGGGTCTTAGTGAAGTCATTCTATGGATGGAATAAGCAGTCATATGATTGTAATACGATGACTCACATCAAAGAGGCATCAGACTCTTTAAGCCGAGCCGCTTTCTTAAAACATAACCTATAAATTCTTAAGGAGCTGTTTCATAGTGAATTGTTGTGGTCTCGTGAATGTCGAGAACTTGTTTCTTGATGTGTGAGCCGAGCGTCCCCACTTGTGTCTTTTAATGACTTTCAGACCTTCTCGGAGGTTATCAAACGTATATCGAACATACTGACATAACATGACTTCCATCTGGGCAGCCAACAAAGAAAAAAGAATCTTCTATTGTCTGTAAAGCATTTGGCCCCTCAGAGAGAGCTGCTGCTTTTGGCTTCACTCTCTTCCCCGATAGATTTAAAGGGGTTATCCAGGCTTAGAAAATCATGGCCGCTTTCTTCCAGTAATGGCGCCACTTTCTATATTGGAAGTGAATAGAGCTGAATTGTAATACCACACACAACTTAAGGGGTGGTGCTGTTTTTCCAAAAAAAAGTAGCTACTTTTTTTTTTTCTAATCCTGGATAACCCCTGAAATCCCCTGCATATTAAAGGGGTATTCCAATATTAAAAACATATCCACTATCGAAGGAGTCCTGACTTGCCTCACTGAATGGACGCACGTTAAGCAGCTCAATTAATTTTCTGTGCAGCTCTAGACATAGGCGAACGTTGTACTGGTGTTTCCATAGAGAATGAATGGAGACCACTTATACCCTTACTTGTGAATATAACAGGAATGGGGAACTTTTGGCCCTCCAGCTGTTGCAAAACTACAATTCCCATCATGAATGGACAGCCAAAGCGAAGCTTTGGCTGTCCATTCATGATGGGAATTGTAGTTTTGCAACAGCTGGAGGGCCAAAAGTTCCCCATCTTTAGAATCAAGGATACTTTTTTTTATTGCTGGAATACCCCTTTAAATTTAATGGGATTGTCTGGCTATACAAATCTTTTTATAAACAGGTCAGGTTCAATGTCATGATGCCATGCCGACTACATCTCTGTATCTAGACAAAGGATGTAGAGCTCCGCATTAGCAAAAAGTAGCTCTGTCCACTATGTGAAAGCAATGTTTGTATCTCAATTTTTCCCACTAGAAATTAACATGATGATTGATGTAATGTCAAGCTGGATGCTGATAAATGTATACCGCCATCTCCTGCATCCAGTCACATGCACCAGGGAGACGTGATGATGCGCAGATCTCAATAAAACCCATAATAGCTTCCAACACTTAGCTAATAGTACAGTAAATAAAAGTGACTGGGCTCCGCATAGATGCACTTTAAGAATTCCAGTCTATCTTTCTAGATTTGTCTTGTAAGATGATGCCTCTTGGCTTACAACCCGTGTAATGTCCTTTTCCGAGTTCTAGAGCCGCACCGCATTAGCTTTTAATAGGATGCTGAAACGGTGAGCGTTCCCATTCCGGCCTCATCCTACATATTCCGGCTTACCCTCCGTACTATAACTATAGATGGAAATTTGCATCTTCCAGTGGATCATAAATATGAATTTTTCAAGCTGCAAAGCGAGTGAGCTGTCGATTTAAAGGCGCAGCCTCACCGCCTGGCGAACGGCAATTTTATTTTATTTTATTTTTTTTACTGATACGAAACAAGTTCAATATAATTTGACAGCTATTTAAAGGGGCGTTTTACTCCGGGGAGTTGATGAAACGTCTCGCACTGCAGCCCATGATATACTTACTGTATGTTTCATCTTGTGTGGGATTGCTATCTTTCTGTGTATATTTATGTGTGTCCTGATTCAGGAGCCAGATCTGAGTTTATCCATTTATTTCCTACATAAATAGCATCTCAGATCTTTTGTTTGGCTTATACAATTTAAAGGGACAGTAAATCAGATCCCAGTTGTAATGCCACACACAACCTGAGGACATACTGTATGTAGCGCTGGTTTTGGAGAAAAAAAAATGTTTTTCTACTCCAGGATAACCCCTTTAAATTTATTTACTATAAACCCCTTTAAATGTATTCATTTAAACCTCTACTCATTTTTAACTTGGGAGTCTAATGGGCGGTCCTAATGACAGCTTCCCTGTGCATAGACAAGTAGCCCCACTGGACACCTAATCCCAGGATAAGAAGAGATTTAAAGGGTTATCCACGATTAGAAAAACGTAGCTGCTTTCTTCCAAAAACAGCACCTTCCCTGTTCTCAGGTTATGTGTGGTATTACAAATAAACTCCATTCACTTCAATGGAACTGAGCTGCAAAACCCCACACCCAAACTGAGGACAAGAGTGGAGCTGCTTTTAAAGGAGAATGATATTTATCTAATACTAGATGGTCCCCTTAAACCAATTAAATAGAAATTATATGAATTCTTTTCTCACTTACTAGTATAACAATCTACTACATTACCTGCTGCCTTCAGATAAAACACCATTTTGGCTCCCTTTATAGCAAATCTGTCAGCTCTATATCATGCTGAAAGCTACGGACATGGGCAGATAAAACAAATGATACCTGTCTATTAGCTAAGGTTATAAGCTTGTTTTTCTTCTAAACCCAAGAGTCATAGAGGTGGTGCTGAGCAGCTGCATGCATACCCCCACCTTGTGCTGTATGAAGCAGGAAAGGGTGGGGAAGGGAGGAGGCATGCATGCTGCAGCTCAGCACCACCTCTATGACTCTTGACTTTAGAAGGAAAACATTATTTTATAAGCTTGCAAACAGCCATCAGCTAATAGAACAGTGTTAGTTTTATCTCCCTATTAGCTATCTACCCATGTCTGCAGGTCTGTGCGTGATAAAACTAACAGGTTCCAATATCTGATCAGCCATCTTAGACATGACTGACAGAGGCAACATCATATAGGATTTACATATTTTAGTCACCTTATAAACATCTATTTTCCGCCTTGACTTGCAAAGCGGCCCGTGCTGTGCAATAAGAAACGTATAAGGCGCTCATCATCATTGCAAACTCCCATTTTCTCAGTTCACTGGTTCGCATTAGAGAAGTATGCCTTTGAAGTTGTGTGACTGTGATTATACCTGGTAGCCATTCTGGATGTTATTTTCCCAAGTCATAACACATGAAAGTGTAAGTGGTAGTCACACGGTTCACATATAAAAAAAAAAAAAAAAAAAAGCTATATTAAAAATTTAATAAAGATGTAGCAGAGCTTGATGTGTTACCTTCTATGAAACTCTGGCTCATAAGATTTGCTGGTAATTGACTATGGTTGATATGTAGTTTTGTGCGTTAACGGTTATGGGGTATATCCCCCTGAGTGTACTCACCCGTATATATTACAATACCAATGGTGGGTTAGCGTATTTGACTTATTTAGCCAACTATTTTTAGAGACGAGTCGTGAATGTTTTTTTTTTTTTTTTCCCATCACTTTCTAGGACTTCATTTTAATTGTAGCGTTCTGTAATAAAAGCACTAAATATTTGATAACGTGTTTATTAGCACCAAGATAACTGGAAATATAATGAGCGTGTTAGAGATGCAAATGTTTCCGTTTTTTATTGCTTCCTATTATCACAAGTAAATTATGAGACTAATGTGATTTGGACAATTAAAGAGTCCCTGCCAGGCAACCATGTCTGCTGTACGGGTTGCATCAACTTCATTAATGGTGTTGCAGGTCAGGCTTCTGCACAGCGTCTGTCTATGGGATTCTACATCTGCTTTATGCTGCGCTTCATCTACTGTATTATTATTTTACGCTTTTATTCATCAAACATGCCCCAGTGCGATGTATCTAAATATGTTAGCTTCATGGAGAGATGGCGCCTTCTGTTTACTGTGTGCAGAATGGGGAAGTTACTGTAGATACAGAGGCATAAGTTATCTCTCAGATCAGCTTAAAGGGAATGTGTCACCTAAATTTACTTTTACTGATTAGAATCAGATACTAAAACTTGATATTTTATTCCAAGCTGTTTTTTTTTTTTCTGACTTAAATTTTAACTTATTTCACTTTGTGTACATTTTCATGGGGGCTGCCATATTGCCTGGGCGGTTTTTAACAGCATTTAGTGGCATGCTTTACAGTAAGACTCATGGGCATAGATGACAATAGACACAGTGTGTCCCCTTAAGATGAGTGTAAAATATAATTGAGCGTGCTCTGTGACCTTTGGAAAGGTCATTACACAGGGCGCTGCTATTGTGTCCTGTATTTACTAGTGTCACATGATGCTGCAATGTTGTACAGATCACTTTACAGCAGCCTTCTCTTATCACTACAGACACAACAGTAAGTCTCAGCTTAGTTTTAGCCCCAGTGGTGGGAATGAAAACTGCAAGATTTCCGGATTAATTTATAATATAGATAGAAAAATGGAAAATCTGAAAAAATGTCACCAAATATAAAAAAAAAAACCTGTTGAACATAAAATCATTATTTAAACTAAGTCATTTCCTGGTGAAACATTCCTTTTAAATTAGCAGTCCAGGTTTTTTGTTTTTACCCCCCCCCCCCCCCCCTTCGCTGCAGGCTTGCGTACAGTAATTACCTACCGATGATGACCGGTGTCCCCCTGTGCGGCTTTGTTCTGGTCCTATGGCGCCACTCGGATCCCACTGGCAGTTGTATAGTTTGTAGCTCTAATTTTAGAGGGAAACTATCAGCAGGTAGAAGCATCTCCCTATGTTCCAATAGCACACAGGACGCTGAGGATGAAGGTACATTTTTTACCTTACTGATCGGTGCCATTTCAATGATTAAGTTTATTCTATATGCTAATTAGGTATTTTGGTGCACCAGGGGTAGGACTACCACTCCAAGTGCACCTATCCGCCCCACCTAATGAATATTCATCCAGTGCTCTGCAGTGATAACCGGCTCGAGTGCCGCCCCAATTTACATTAGGAGGCGGCGATCAGTGTCTGACTGACCCACCGGAGGATCCTTTGGTAGTCCCCCAGCTCAGAGCCTGCAGTAACACTGACAGACATGTTGTTTCTCACTGGTTCTTCATTGGTGGGCCCTCCAGGATCATTTCCTCTGGTGGGCCCCAAATACCCCAGTCTGACACTGGCGGCGATCCAACTGGGGCGAATCGGTGCACCACCCCCAGTGCAATATAATGCCTCAAAATTAGCGTATAGAATAATCTCCTGATATCACTGAAATGGCCCCAAGGATGAAGGTAAGAAACCTCGTCGCCCTGTGTTTAGTCGGGAGATATCACCATTTTAGATGCTTCCCTTTTAACAAACATTTTTCCTATTTGTTCTTGTTACACTATGGGTAACCCTGTAACGATCTCTACACTTTCCATATACATTCAGGAGGCCATGACGATGGTAAGGCCCTGCCGTCCTGTTCTCAATGTGTACACTATGTGGTTATGTCTCCATTGTGATTACAGGGTTTTGTTGTTTCTTAAAGATTAATATCAGCAAGTATGCGAGCGATGGAAGCTCTCATATATAACCCTCTCCAGAGACCGCTCCGATATGAGCCGCACACCATTGATTCGGTGTTGTACCACATGTGTTTTACAGCTTTATTGCTCTGGGAAAGTCGTTTATGGATTCCATACTTTACACTGTTTATTCACCTTTGATAGGAAAGTATATGGTGTATTTGCAATAAATAGTAATATATATATGTGTATATATATATATATATATATATATATATATATATATACAGTATATAATTTTTTTTTTTTTTTTTTTCAGTCAGTAAGTCTAAACAACATTTTGGTGACCATGTCCACCTTCATATACATAATCTGTAAGGTTACATTCATCTGATAATGAAGATCAGTCCTCACTGTACTTCTGGCATTATATTCCTGTACCGGGGCTATAGGACCTGATCACACAGAACGGCAGCAGGGTGAATTGTCCATGGGGTGTCTGTCATAGTGTGAACATACTCTGCCAACAGACTACCTTGATCCTTCTTGAGAAGCTCGTCATACTTCAGAAGGAAGACTGCTTTTCCCACTTGAGTGCAGTAGTATGACACTGGGTGGGTGGACGGCGCTGTCACTTCTCACAGTGTAACGGTACAGAGATGTATAGACACATCCTTGGTCTATAAGATCTCATGTCATACATGTCTCTCCTCCTTAGTTTTGCTTTAGTTTGTGGTATATTAATAATCTACTGATAAAACTTGATGGACTTTTCAGGGTCTCACTTTGTGATAGTGACAACGTTACAGCTTTATTAGTATGGATTGTCAGACGTCTCAGGAACTTCAGCCGAAAAATAAAATTACTTGCCTCTTGTATAGAGATGGTAAAGTGCATGGACATGGTCTTTGTCAGAGAAGGGTGCTACAACCTTGCTCCTTATTTTATTATATAGGATTTTTTTTTTTTATAAAGGCCCACATTTATGAGTCCGAGGGGAGAGCTGTCTGTATTGAGCGGCTCCCACTTTATGCTTTCTGAGAGACCTTAGGACTTGTGTTCAGGCAGCACGAAAGTGATGGCAGATTCCCTTTAAGGAAGGTCCCACACCTCTCACCCGATTACACCTATGACTTGTAGGGTTACACTTTAGTGACTTATACCCCCTGTGTTCCTTAGTTCTGCAGCCATATTGTTCTGTGTTGTTTTGTATTATTGTCACATTTCTTTATCCGCTCCCATACATAGACGTTACTGTGACTGCGGCTCAGAGCTGTTTATTTAAAGTGACGGTTTTAAGACTCTGAATCCCATCAAACATATGGGTAAATGTCATCCCATAATCCCCTTGAAGTTACTAAAGGCATTTCCTTTCAAAAATAATCCTTGATTAATGAAAGTGTTTTTTTTGTCCATTTATGTCCTGTTTAGACATTCTCATTGTCAGATATGAGCCATTTATGACCTGCACATTTCTCAATTTGTCTTATTAAAATTTTGGTCTTAGCCAAGAGGTATTTCCGTGTTGGCATTTCTACATGTCACGCGCCTGTCAACAGGCAGGATCATGGAAAATACCACCAGACTCTGACATTTCGTTTACTTTTCTCCCCCTTTTTTCGTCTAGTCTACATTTTTTAATCTTCTATAAAATTTGCGACTCTTATTTAGCTTTTTTTTTTTTTATTACTTTTATGTCTAGATGAGGATATATAGCCTCGTTTATGAATCTGGGTCTAGCTTACTGCATGAAAAAAAAATCCTTTAGATTTCACAAAATAAATTTCTTACTTTATTTAAATCCCAGAGGGAGTTTTTCATTGATGGTCTTCCTCAGAATATTCCATCATATCTGGTTGATGGGAGTCCTTCTCGACACCCTTTTCATATGCTGTTTTTTAGAGCCACGGTGCCCACATACACAGTAGATGAAACCAGAGGCAAACAGCTCCATAGTCTGTGTAGTGGCTGTGCAGGGTTACTGCAGCATAATTGCTGTTTAAAGAGACTCTTGTCAGTAGGTTTACGGTGTCCTGTCTTAGGGTGGCATAAAGTAGTGACAGAAAAGCTGAACAGAATGATGTATCACTTACATTGTTGCGTGCAGCTAATTCAGAGATCTTCCTGAATAACATCGACAATAAATAAGTAGTCCTCTCCATTATGTGCATGAGCCCAGTAGTCCTGGATATTCATGAGAAGCAGAAAACTCCACCCACCAGCTGCTGATTGGCAGTTTTCTATCCATGCTGTGTATAGGCAGTCACCTGTCAATCAGCAGCTGGAGGGCAGGGAGGAGGGGTGTGGCAAGAATCCTATTCTCCTGCATATTAGGAGAACAGCTGAAAAGAATGATATAAGTAATACACTGATCTGTTCAGCATTTTTTTCACTAGTTTATACTGCCCTCATTTAAGGCGGCATAGTACTAGTCACAGATTCCCTTCAAGTGAATGCCAACTGAGCCGCAGTAACTATACACGTCCACTACACAGAGTACGGAGCTGTTTTCTCCCCTATCCGCTCACTGTGGAACTTGAAATTCAGCATGCTCATTCCCTTTTGGCGTTTTAGCTGTATTCCTTATTATCCAGATTTCAGACAACAGACAGTAGAATTTACTTTTAATAACCCGATGAACCATAACTAGCATTGAGCGGTCTTGCCGAACTGTTCTCATTCGGCAATATTCTCTAAACCCGAACTCTCTGCATCTGAAGAAGTTGAATGCTGCCTTAGGAAGTCCTGGAAAAAAACAGATACAGCCATAGGCAGCCTGGCAACCCTGGGGCAGCATCCAACTTCTCTAGCCAAATGCTGAGAGGTTGGGTTTGGAGAATGTTGCCGGACCCATATAGTTCGGCAAGTTCGTTTAACACTAACCAGAACACCCAAATAGTTGTACTTATGTCTGTCTATCTATCTTTATTTTTTTATATATATTATTATTTTTATTTAATTTTTTTTCTCCTTGCACTTTGGTTGCTTTTCCCTTTTAATACCAGCAATAAAATCAGATAAAACCTTAGTTATTAATTGTTACATTTGGAAATTGGAAGAATGGAGAAAACCTTCCTGGATCTGACAGCCCGTACTTATCATAACGTATATTGCATTTTCCATTTCACTTTTTTGTATCTCGATGGCTTTTAGCTATCAAATACATCAAAGCCTGTATTATAAAAGCAGAAAGCAAATTTAGCAAGACACACGTAAAGCAGTCTTTTTATCTTAGTGTAATGTGTGCAAAAATCCTGTTACATGAAGAAATACCTATGGTGCAGTGCATCGGGGTATAATAGGCTGTGTTGTATGTAGTCAGTCGCATTTGGCATTTGCAAAACTACAACTCCCAGCATGCCCTGACAGCCTGTCAGGGCATGCTGGGAGTTGTAGTTTTGCAATCGCTGAAATGTCGCAGATTGGAAAACCCTGCGTGAAACTAAGTAGCATATACTATGGGAATCTTAGAACTAGCACCGTGCATAGTTTCAGCTTCAGTTTTGCCATCTTTTTTTCCTTGCAAAGTACAAGGTTGTGAAAATAACCCGAGCACCATAAAATAAAGCAGCAGCCTTCTATATAGCTGCACACAGTTCCAATGTGTAATCTCAGACCGCCCGCCTGCCATCTTCTACCCCATACGAAGAACATCTCAGCGTCCTGGTTTTCTGTTTGAATGTAGCCAGAGCCGGATTGTTAGACTAAGTGTGATATCTGGGACACTGCGCTCGCCTGTGGGTCCTGGCAGATCCAGCAAACAGAAGCATCACTAATTCTCCTGCTTAAATGCAGCATATTAAGCATGAAAGCTGAATTAAATATGAATTAAACCCATGTAAATCCCATCTGACATCCTATGGAACAAGAAAAATGAGCCACGCACTTCCAACAGGTGTTGAAACACCAACCTACCATTGTGATAATTCCCACCGTGCTGTTACACAGCTGCTGAAGAAGCCGCCAAGACGAAGACGCTCCGCATTGTGTACCAGACCGCCCGGGCATTGGATGGAGGAGAATTCATCTTAATCAAGTCTCGCCTACATAGAACGTCCGGCCATTATCCAGGCATTGTAATTACTTCTGGTTACCTCCAGAATAGGTTTTGTTTGATGGTGCTTTTAATCTCTAGTTTATAAATCTCTGTATTTCTCTTAAGGCCCTATTCAAGGGAACGATTATCGGCCGCTACGGACGATAATCGTCCTGTGGAATAGACTGCAACGATCAGCCGACATCGTTCATGTCGGCTGATCGTTGCAGTTTCTTGTTTTTCAACATACAGCAACGATCTTCTGCTGTCGCTCCGTTGAATAGGAGCAGTGGCAGCAGACTCTGCTGTATCCCATGGGCTGCCCGGACGATCAGCGATCCTCCGAGCAGCCCCCCCGCAGCTCCCCGCTGCCCCTCCCGCACTCACCCGCTCGCTGCCGCCGCGTTGAATAGCGGCGGCAGCGAGCGGGGAACGAGGAGCAAACGAGCGCTGAGAGCGCTTGTTCGCTTCTCTAGACGGCCCGTGGAATAGGGCCATTACCTCCAGTTACTTATAAGACCTAGTTGGGCAGGTTGGTTGGCGTTTGCCATTTACACTCAAGGCCCTATTACACAAAGCAATTATCATTTACATTTGTCCAATGTCGGCTGATAGTTGTCTTTGAACATGTTGAAAGACTAACGACCATGATAGCAAAGATCTGCTGCCATCGCGCTGTGAAATCGGAGCGGCTATCTCCCCTCCCGCAGCTCCCTGCTCCCCCCTGCACTTATCCGCTCGCTGCCAGCGCGTGTGATAGCGATGTCAGCGAGTGGTGACCGACGATCAAGCGAGCGCTGACCTGACAGGTCGGTGCTCGCTTGCTCCTGCTGATCGCCCTGTGTAATAGGGGCTTAAGGTTTCCTTTACATTTTCCAATCTTCACCCATCTGCGGATGCAAATGAGTGCCAATCGGTAAGATTGTTTGCCGTTCCTATACATGACACAACTATCCCTGTATCATTTATGCGTCTAGTTAAAGTCGTCACTATCGGCCATACATTCCCTGTTTACTCAGAGATATGTGGCTGGTAAATGACAATTTTTAGGCCAGCTCAGAAGATGCAATCAGCCGAGGAACTGGCATTTTCCCGCTGACACTTGGGCCGATTATTGGGCGTAGTAGCGCTTTTAGCAATGCTCCTTGCTGATGATCTTTTGTAAAACGGGCTTAAAGGAAAAGCCCAGTGAAATTGACAACCTGCAGTGACGCCTGCACGTTGAAATTTTCAGCTTATAGCAAAAGTTTTTTCCCGCTGCTACTCCATAAATGCTTTACTTGCTGCAATATAGCTGGCTATTCCCTTTCCCGGAAAAGGAGTGCAAAGGACCTCACCTGTGGGTGATCAGGCGTTGCAGCATGGATAAAAGAAACATATTCCAGCAGTCCAATAAAATCCGGTATTTATTGTATTAATTCCATAAAATCGTTACATACAAAAAACGTAGAAAAATGCTAGACACGTTTCGGCCCGCTCTGAGCCTTGATCACAGCATATGCTATGTTATGCTGTGATCAAGGCTCAGAGCGGGCCGAAACGTGTCTAGAATTTTTCTATGTTTTTTGGATGCAACGGTTTTAGGGAATTAACACAATAAATACCGGATTATAATAGTGGACTGCTGGAATATGTTTCTTTTATCCATTTTCAGCTTATATCTTGGTATCTTACATACCAGACACTTCCAGAGGCAAAGTCACTGCCCAGCTGAGCGATTGCCTGCTCAGCTAGTCAGTGACTGGGGTGGTCGGTGTCCTACCCCAGTCACTGATTGGCTGAGTGGGCAATCGATCACCTGGGTACGTGATGTTTTAACTGGAAAAGTTGGAGGTGGCTGCCGGCTGTCCACTGAACCGAGCAGCGCTGCTACAGGACACAGGGATGGGTCAGAATACTTAGTTATTATTTTTCCACACCCCTCTGCCTTCCTTTTTTTTTTTTTTCACTTCTCCTTTAAGATATGTTTTTAGTCATTACAGTGTCATTTTCTTCTCCATAAAGGAGACCATCTTGCAGTATGAGTAGTTGATTTCTTAAAGACGTTGAAGATTTGACTATTTTGGCTGCTGACTGGCTGAGCGGGCCTGACACGTCACTTCCCAGGTCCCCACTCAGACCCAGAAGGGAGCAAGGGACCAGAGCTGCGGCATACCAGCCTCAGCACTGGAACGGGGGAGGTGAGGGCATGGTACTACTTTTATCCTCCCCAGCACTCTGCCAAAAATCACCCCAGCCCGGAATTCTCCTAGAATTCTCCTTTAGAATTCACTAGTAGGGTTTTTAAAAATGAATTTCTAAATCTTGTCAGCCTTGCCCAGTAATATCATTCTTCACTCCAAGATGTAAGATGGCGATTGGTGGGGAGAAACACCTAATAGTATGACAGCCACTTCTCTAAGTACATCCATGGGGGGTTATCCATTTTATGGCGGTAAGGAAAGCTAGAAGCCCCCCTAGCCTAGGGGAAATTAATTTTTTTTATCCGAGATTAGAAGAACAGAGATGATTTCTTCCCAAAAGAGTGCCACACCTGTCCTCTGTATAGTATTGCAGTTTAGCTTTACTGTAGTGAATGGAGCCAAGTTGTATCACCATACAGTACGCAACCTGACGATAAGTTTGATGCTGTTTTTAAAAGTGCTGCTATTTGGTTTAAAATAAATTAAACAAGCATTCACAACATTGTATGGATTGCATGAATAATTTGTGGTGGGGGTTGCTATTTAAGTGCCCCAAAATGCAGTTTAGTCAGCCTGGGTGACTTCATTTGCCTTTCCTATTGTATACTGAGACTCTTCTTCTGCTCAATTCCATGAGAAGAAGGAAGACTGTGCTGCGTCTCTATTCACCCGATATAAAGGCAGTAACATTACGTGTGAACCGACTTGTAAGGTAACCTGTAACATTTCACTTATGTGCGGCCATTAAGTTCAGTGACCTCACTCATTGGCTTTATCACTTCCTCACCAATAGTCTCCATTGTCTGTGTTTATCACATTAGCTTTCAATATAGTTAAAATGCCAAGGTCAGAGAATGACGATGTGAGGGATCTTTACCTCAGAACAAAGCTGAGGCGTAAAAAAAACCTAAGATGTAGCTAACCGGATGGAACAGAGAAAAACTGATTGTAATGTAGAATGGCTTTATAATATTATAGCAAGTGGTGGTGTAACTGTTGCTTAGTTACATAGTTGATAAGGAGATTTGAATTATGTTTGAAAAATAGACAAGGGTCATTGAAGTTCAAACTATAACCCTTCTGCGTTGATCCAGAAGAAGGCAGAAAACCAAAATGCTGCTATCACATCCAGTTTGGCATGAGGAGGTATTCTGCACTTTGAACATTGGTGTATAATACACTGTGTAGTCCGTCACTTTCCTTCTCCTGCACTGTTCCTTGTCACCCGATCCCACCCATACACATGAACACTTGGTTTGGCCAAATGTTCATGTGTTCCCAGGATGTTGGAGGGTGGTAAATTGTTTCAAGAAACTTATCTTCCAAAAAACAAAATGGTTTGGTTGTTTGAAATCTATCATGTTCAGTCCTTCTCTCGGGACTCTTAGGAAATCCCCCATTGTCATTGGACAGTTGGTTGTTCGGCTGACTTTTCTGTTAAGTGTATGTGAGCTGAGAAGGTAAGTAGGCACATTGAGACGTAGTGTGATAATGTGCCCGGAACTAGAGATGAACGAACCTCGAGCTTGCTCGAGTTCATCCGAACTTGAGCGTTGGGCATTTGATTAGCGGTGGCTGCTGAAGTTGGATAAAGCTCTAAGGTTGTCTGGAAAACATGGATACAGCCAATGACTATATCCATGTTTTCCACATAGCCTTAGGGCTTTATCCAACTTCAGCAGCCACCGCTAATCAAACGCTGAACGCTCGGGTTTAGATTAACTCGAGCATGCTTGAGGTTCGCTCATCTCTACCCGGAACTAAACATATGTCCTGCCCTTTGACCGTAAAACACCCATAAGAAAATTACATTGAAAATGGTCTCCTATGGGGGAGGTCTTCTTAAAGAAAATGGGCAGTATAGAGTCAGGCTCTGACCAGACCTTCAGTTCCTTGCCTCCCTGTGTGAAGACCTCTTTATTCTTGCACACAACTCATTGATGCAAGAGCTAAACAACCAGTTTCTTGTTTGTCATCTGAACAAATATCAAGCCAGCTAAGCTCAGTTTTTGGGAGTTAAAGTTGTAGAGAACCGCTCGTACATCCCATAACACCAGTACTTCGTACCTAAATTGTAACTTCACATACGATTTGGTCACATTGCCGTACGGAACACAGCCATTAGAACAACCTCTTTCTTACAGTTCTAAACATTATCGCTTCCGACAGACTTTGCTTTTTGATTTACAACTTTTTGGAATGAACTTGCAGCGAATAATAAGCTCAGCCACCACGAGGAGGACAAAAGGAAGGTGAAATGTAGCGTTAATAATTTAGTTTCAATAACCTTAAAAGGTTCACCCGGCACTTTTAACCTTGCATTCAGAACGCAGGCAGCGGCATTGAATCATAAAAATGTTTCTTTGCATTTGCAAGTCATTTATTCAAGTCCAGTCAAGACAAAAGGATCCATTTGCCGGGGGAGGTCACGGAAAGCGCGAATTAAAACTCGCCGAGGTTTCTCTCCCGCATCTTAACTCAGACGACGTCTTAATTACGGCAAACTTTTTTTTCTTTTTAAATAATAATTCTTTTATGATTTATGTAGATCTTCTTGAGTTGGTAGTTGATAAGGGCTTTGCATATGTAAGAGCGTACTTATTCACCGCCTAATAGAGATTACCCAAATCAGAGACTTTTTGTTTTTGGGATGTAAATATGCTGATTTTCTTTAAATCAATCAACATAATGAGGCTTTTCAGAGCCATCAAGAGCCTCGGTGGCACGCTCCGCTCTGGCATTTGAACCTTTAAGTGTTGAAACCCTGACATACTAATAGCGACAGGAATAAATGTTTTAAATCTGTGTTCATTCTGCTGAGCATATTGTCATACCCGCTCCGAGGTGCCAATCTTCTCTTCAGCAAGCCCTTTACAGCACAATTTAACTGCTGTAATATTTTGCCATAGCGAGATGAGGTGTCAGTCATCAGTGTCCTATGGTGATTTCCGCGGACAGCGCCGCTCTCTCAGGCAAGATGCGTATTGGATTTAATGGCCGACAAGAGCGTACTAAGAAATCAAGCACACAGTGATTGCGGGAGGCTCACGTCGTGCAATATGATATGAGGGGCTATTGGGGTCATTATATATCCACAGGAAAAAAGGAATATGATATTGTGCAATTCTTTCGAAAAATATTATTTTGTTATGACATTCTTCTTATTAACCAGTACTTTCCCATCCACTATATGTGCTTCCCTATTATGTTGGGATTCATCAGTAACAATGTAGATATATAAATGTTGTTTAAAGGGATATTTCTCTGGCTCATATTAACTTTCAGTATGCTGCTTGTCTTGGGGAGAACGTAAGCATGCTATTTGTACCTTTCCGTGTTTCCCGTGCTACACCATTTTCAGGTCCCGGCTGTAAGTCTCGGGGGGACAGACGCTCAGCCAATCGCTGATTGAGACTACCGAGCAGCCTGTCACCCATCCCAATATACCCAACCCCCCAAAGATAATGGAGGACACTGGAAAGAGCTTGAAAAGGGAAGAATAGGCTGTTTATGTTCTCCCAAGGGCATCAGCATATCGAAAGTTTAATTTGCGCAGAATAGCGCCGTTTAGGGTGCATTCACTCTGAGGGATCCGCACAAAGAAGTTCCTGCCTATTCCGCCGCTCGCATTTCCACCCATTCTATGGTCAGGTGGATTGTCATGTCTATTCTTTGGGCGGACGGCAGAATCCGCCTAACCAAAAGAATGGAGTCTATGGGATAGGTGGAGGGGCGAGTGGCAGAATTTGTGGGAACTTCTCCACACAGATTCCTCAGTGTAAACGCACCCTAAATGGCTATATTTTTGACGGCAAGAGTAGCATAGTCTGTGGCACTGTTTTTACTGTAAAAAAATATGGGAACACAGAAAAAAAACGTTATGTTTTAACTCACAAGTGCATTTAAAGCTTAAAAGGTTTTTCTACAGTTGTATACAGGTTGGATTTGACCAAAAATAATTTAAAGTGGTCTTGTGAGCACAAAAATGGGTGTGACTAAGAATAGGGCAGGTAAGGCTAGTCATCATGATTCTAGACAGTCCTTTTTTTTTTTCTTTTTAGTCCTTTTTATCAGCGAGGTATAAGCTTTTTGTTATGCAAACTAAGCTGAAGTGCCCAGAGGGCGGTAACCAGCACAGCAAGAGCCCAGGGATAGCCTGTCCATCTCCCCTTTAACACCATCCTCCCCAGTCCATCTGTATACCCCTACCCTGTTTGACTAAAGGCCACTAGATAAGAGGACGTGGCCTGGACTTACCTCATCTCTTACCATGATTATCAACACCCATTGGGCACTTGAGACTTGTGTAAATAATACTAAAAATGTCTTCATTTTTACTGCCTGACCCTTTTTTTCTGGAGTGTATAAGCTGGTACCAGAGCAAACTGGTGGCGGCATACCCCTGCCTTCCTTTTAGGGAATACATGACCAAAATTTGTGTGTGTGTGTGTGTATATATATATATATATATATATATATATATATATATATATATAAAAGAGAGAGAGAGAGAGAAAATTCTTTAGCCAATCATTATTGAAGATTTATAGACCCCTTTAAGAATTTACATTTAGGTCCCTCTTTATTTGTACCATTGTTCCTTCTTATACCTTTTATTTGTCATTTTGTGCTGTATTCTTTAAAATCGGGAGCGGTCAGCTCCTGACATGTATACGAGTACAATATATTGTATATAGGGGACAGCAGCTGTATACCCACATGTCACGCTCTTTCACATATTTCTCAATCATCTTACAATTTGAGGTTTAAAAACTTTAGAAGATCAGGTTTTTTGCAGCCTTTGTGCTCCCTCTTTGGAGTCACGGGCTTTGATGCTATAAGCCAGTATTTATCACTGTAAGCAATATGGCAGCTCTCGTTCAGTATTAGCGGAGTTGCATGAACATATACTGCATATATAAGCTATAAATAAGGTGGATATTACTGTGTATGTAGCAAAGCTTTCCATTGCCGGGATCCGTCCTCATTGAGTTGCCGCTTGTTGATCTTTTCGGCTCACTCCTTGCGTTTCAGGCTGGATCATTAAGCCTCTTACTTCAGATGAAAGGAAGACGCTGCTAAGACATTGTAAGTGCCAGTGTTTGTTCTGCACTTTTACTAAGTCTCAAACTTTTAGCTGCAAGTGACAATTTTCCGACATCTCGGGATTCGTGTCGTAAGAGATGATGAAAACAGTGATTTACATGAAGGGATTAATAGAGATGAAGCAGATTAAGATGAGGCTCTGAAAATTTTCCAAAAACTGACCATTTTATACGTAAAACATCAGAAATTTTCTTCTTTAGAGATTAATACCTGCCGTGGAGATGTGGGCAGATGTAGTCACTTAATAAGTAGTTACTCATATAGGAGCCTCAGGATGTTTTGTGCTATATTATTGCCTTTTTTTATATATCGGTGATAGTTGGGAGTTCTTTTGTTACAAGTTTTATTTTTGGGCCCAGGAACTTTTAAGTTACACCTCTTCATTTGTAAAAGGGTTGGCCACTAATAGAATTCATCATCTACCCAGAGGATGTGTGATGGTTGGGGCTCTGACCTCTAGGATCTCAAGAATGGAGGTCCTAGAGCTCCCCTTGTGAATAGAATGATATATTTCTCTATGTATCGGCCGGACTCCTCACTTATGTTTTGAATCATGGTGCTGCCTCTCTACTATGTCTTGTTAACCTTTGCATTGTGCTATAGATAGATACTGCAGATAGGTCTGCATGTTATATACAAACGATATAAGTATAAATGACCAAATAAAACAGATCTATGTAAGGGCAACATAGTACAGCTAAGGCCGAAACAGCACAGAAAAAAGAAAACGTTTACTCCTAGCTATAACAGTACAGTGTATTCCTAGCTACAAGACTACAGTGGACTCCTAGCTATAACAATACAGTGGACTCCTAGCTATAACAATACAGTGGACACCTAGCTATAACAATACAGTGGACTCCTAGCTATAACAATACAGTGGACTCCTAGCTATAACAATACAGTGGACTCCTAGCTATAACAATACAGTGGACTCCTAGCTATAACAATACAGTGGACTCCTAGCTATAACAATACAGTGGACACCTAGCTATAACAGTACAGGTGGACTCCTAGCTATAACAATACAGTGGACTCCTAGCTTTAACAATACAGTGGACTCCTAGCTATAACAATACAGTGGACACCTAGCTATAACAGTACAGTGGACTCCTAGCTGTAACAATACAGTGGACACCTAGCTGTAACAGTACAGTGGACTCCTAGCTATAACAATACAGTGGACACCTAGCTATAACAGTACAGGTGGACTCCTAGCTATAACAATACAGTGGACTCCTAGCTACAAGAATACAGTGGACTCCTGGCTATAAAAATACAGTTGAGTCCTTGCTATAACAATACAGTGGACTCCTAGCTATAACAATACAGTGGAGTCCTAGCTACAAGAATACAGTGGACTCCTGGCTATAACAATACAGTGGACTCCTAGCTATAACAATACCGTGGACTCCTAGCTATAACAATACAGTGGACTCCTAGCTATAACAATACCGTGGACTCCTAGCTATAACAATACCGTGGACTCCTAGCTATAACAATACAGTGGACTCCTAGCTATAACAATACCGTGGACTCCTAGCTATAACAATACCGTGGACTCCTAGCTATAACAATACCGTGGACTCCTAGCTATAACAATACCGTGGACTCCTAGCTATAACAATACAGTGGACTCCTAGCTATAACAGTACAGTGGACTCCTAGCTATAACAATACAGTGGACACCTAGCTATAACAGTACAGGTGGACTCCTAGCTATAACAATACAGTGGACTCCTAGCTACAAGAATACAGTGGACTCCTGGCTATAAAAATACAGTTGAGTCCTTGCTATAACAATACAGTGGACTCCTAGCTATAACAATACAGTGGAGTCCTAGCTACAAGAATACAGTGGACTCCTGGCTATAACAATACAGTGGACTCCTAGCTATAACAATACCGTGGACTCCTAGCTATAACAATACAGTGGACTCCTAGCTATAACAATACCGTGGACTCCTAGCTATAACAATACCGTGGACTCCTAGCTATAACAATACAGTGGACTCCTAGCTATAACAATACCGTGGACTCCTAGCTATAACAATACCGTGGACTCCTAGCTATAACAATACCGTGGACTCCTAGCTATAACAATACAGTGGACTCCTAGCTATAACAATACAGTGGACTCCTAGCTATAACAATACAGTGGACTCCTAGCTATAACAATACAGTGGACACCTAGCTATAACAATACTGAGGACTCCTAGCTATAACAATACAGTGGACACCTAGCTATAACAGTACAGTGGACTCCTAGCTATAACAATACAGTGGACACCTAGCTATAACAGTACAGGTGGACTCCTAGCTATAACAATACTGAGGACTCCTAGCTATAACAATACAGTGGACACCTAGCTGTAACAGTACAGTGGACTCCTAGCTATAACAATACAGTGGACACCTAGCTATAACAGTACAGGTGGACTCCTAGCTATAACAATACAGTGGACTCAGCTATAACAAAACAATGTTGATGGGCTGCAGTGTATGTAGGTGCACACAGCAGTCTGTCATCACTGCAGGGAGAGGTAGGAGGAGGACCACCATCATGAATATACCCCTATAATATAGTCCCCTCTTAATGTTTCACGGCCACAATAGGACTTTATGCCATTAATTCTGAATCAGGCGGAATCCTTTAGACTTCACATTTTCCCTGATTTTCCTCCATATCCAGAGCGGTTTTTTCTTAAAGCCTGGCCTATATAAGGCAATCAGGGTCAGCCGCCGCTTCTCCCCCTTAGTGATTAACACACGAGATTGTTGGTTCTTTACATGGAGCCGACCTCAAACAATCACAATTACTCCATAAAGATTGTTTGTTTTCCTGCCGCCACATCAGTGACAAATGGCTTCCATGTGCGATGACTTAAAGGTTCACGTAGATTTATTTTTCTGAAAGCTGTAAGACATGACAGATATAAACAGCGTCCTATATTGTATACACTACGGCCTTCACTTCATCAGATTTCACAGGCCGGGCGTTCTCCCATTCAAACTTATGTGTCATTGTGCTTTTTGCGTTGTGGAAAATATATCCTCTGATGATTTTTGTAAAGAATTATAGGGATTAGTCAAAAAAGTAAAGACCCCCTGTTAATGTTGCGTTACTGAAAATATTTCCCTTAAAGGATTAGTCCATGATGAAATATAACCTTGCATCCATATTACATGGTTAATTGGTTGGTTTTGGGTTTCATTTTAGTTACTTTACTATATAGTAGTTTTTCCCAATTTGTGGCTCTCCAGCTGTTCCAAAAGCACAACCCCCATAGTGAGATCACTATTAGGGTAGCTTCACACACACCGTATTGCAGCGGATTTGATGTTGCAGATCCTCAGCAGATTTCATCTAAATAACTGAACACAGGGACTACTTGGCATTGCCATCTCTTTAAGGGGTTGTCCAGTTTAGAACATCCATTCAGAACAGTATGCGGCTCTAAGTACTGCCTGCTTTCACCTCTGCTTCACTCGGCATACCGGCTTGGATTGAAATGCAATTCTATAGGACAATTTCTTATACCACTCCCTTGTGGAATGGAGATGGTGCTTGGAGTCAGGCACTGGTTTGAAATGATAGTTATCCTTTAAAGGGGTTATCCAGGATTAGAAAAGCATAGCTGCTGTCTCCTGAAAACAGCGCCACCCCTGCCCTCAGGTGTGTGTGTGCTATTACACCTCTTCTCTGTTAACACCAATGGGACTGAGCTGCAAAACCAGAAAGTTATACAAATTTCTAAATGACTTCTATTTAAAAATCTCAAGTCTTCCAGTACGTATCAGCTTCAGGTCCTACAGGAAGTGGTGTATTCCTTCGAGTCTCACACACTGCTTTCTGCTGCCACCTCTGTCCAGAGCAGGAGATGTTTTCTATGGGGATTTGCTGCTGCTCTGGAAAGTTCCTGTTATGGACAGAAGTGGCAGCAGAGAGCGCTGTGTCAGACTGAAAAGAATACACTACTTCCTGCAGGACATACAGCAGCTGATAGATACGGGAAATCTTGCAATTTTTAAATAAAAGTAATTTTTTTTATATATATATAACTTTCTGGCACCAATTGAATCTGAATAGATTAAGATTTTTTCTTCTCTGGAGTACCCCTTCAACTCTAGCTTGTCTGTTAGAGATCATCTCAACATTGGTCTGTCAGAGGTCTGTACTCAACATTGTGGCCTAAAGGCCGTATTTGGCCGATAATCGTCCCGTGTAATAGAAGGCAACGAACAGTCAACATGAACGCTGTTGGCTGATCATTGCAGTTGTTTGTCTTTCAACATGTTGAAAGACAAACGACTTATATAGCAACGATCTGCTGCCGTCGGCCCGCGGAATAGGAGCGGTGGCATGCTATGGCCTGCCCGGACGATCTATCGATCACCTGGGCAGTCCCCCATAGCTCCATGCGGCCACAGCCCCCGGACTCACCCGCTCACTGACACCACGTGCAATAGCGGCGGCAGCGAGCGGGGAACGAGGAGCAGACGAGCGCTGGCAGCACTCGTTTTTTCCTCATGTCCCCCCATGGAATACCAGCTTTATTCAGGAGTAAGAATTTCCATTTCCCGTAGTGACCACAATGAGTGGATATTCTGCTGCACACACATGACGGGGCCCCGTCCACAGGACTAAACTTTCTAAACCGTTTCCTGCCAGAGGGACGCAGCAGCCAAATTGCCAACTGTGCGCGCCCCAGATGAGATAGGCGGAATTAGATTAAGCTGCTTACTGTTGACATGTCTATTGATCTGGGTTCAGTGCCGTTTCCTGTCTGTGAGCCGTCTGATTGCTGTATACAATAACATTGTGCCTCCGTTTATGTCGAATCGGGGACTCTGAGCATCATTTACTTCAGGAAGACTGTGGTACGGGGAGATAAGGTTAAGCTTCTGCTGGAACTCAGGCAACACGTTTACCGCACAAAATGTGACTTCAATGTTCCTTCTGTAAATTTGTGATGTTGGGGGAGGGGGGGGGGAAACGACTACCACCGCTGCGCCTTATTGCTAAATGCTTATTGTTACTGGCTTAATTGCGTCGCAGCGGTACTTTCAGCCAGCGTATTAGATGAAGAGCGAGGGGAAAGAGGTCCGCTATCTAAAAGTACAAGAAGTTTCGGAATGGGTTTAGGTTCCTCCCTGACCTTCTGTTCCTTGAAAGAGTGGGCGATCAGCGTTATCATTTTTGGCACACACGCCGGTCCCATCGCGTAACAGTTCTCCGTTCCTCTATCGGTTCAGTAATTTGTTTCGAAGCGCAGTAAACAATATCCGTCTTGAAGATTAAGAGCTTGTTTTCGCTGGTGGTTTCCTGAAAGTAAGCTCTTAAATTGATTTTGCTATTTGGAGAACTTGTCGAAAAAAGTCCACACCCAGGCAGTAATGCATGGCCCAGGGCCTCTCCTGAGCACACAGCTATAGTCCTCATACACAAGGGAAGGGTTATACATTTCTCTTTGCTTTTTATCATCTGGAAATATAAAAACTTAGATAAATGTGTTTTAGATATTGTTTAAAAGGGGTTGACCTGCAATACCAGACACAGCCCCTGGGTGGGTGTGCGGCTATAGAAGGACAAAAAACAGACCCTATGCACAGAGAGATTTATCTGACAGATTGTTGAAGCCAAAGCCAGGAATGGATTTAAAAAGAGGAGAAATCTCAGTCTTTCCTTTATGACCTGTTCTCGGTTTATAGTCTGTTCCTGGCTTTGGCTTCAATGATCTTTCAGATAAATCTGTGTGTGGAAAAGGACCCTTAGGGGGCGCGATAACAAATGTAAACGTTTACTTGGCCTATTACACGGCCTGATAACTGTTTAACAAGGGCTGCATGGACATTGTTACCGATGTCCTTGCAGCCCTTGCTTAAACTGTATACATTACCTATCCATGCTGCAGGGCTCCTCTTGCGGTCTGCTTTTCCCCAGGTCCCGCGTGCTGGGGCTTCAGAGCGGCCTGTCTGAGCTGACAGGCCGTTCAGTCAATCCCTGGCTGCTTCGGTCCCGGCCTGTGATTGGCTGAGAGGCCTGTTGGCTCAGACAGGCCGCTCTGAAGCTGGAGCACGCAGGACCCAGTAAGAAGCGGCCCGCAAGAGGAGCCCTGCAGCAGGTAATGTATTCTGTTAGCATATAGTCAGCCACCGGCCGCACATCGCTATTACACTTAGGGAGCATGGTCGGTGCCCGACAATTATAGGTCCAAACCTATATCAATGATTAAGTCCCTATTACACAAAGCAATTATTGGCCGTATTTGGCCAATTATCGACCATTACGGCCAAAGGCAGTGATCAGCCAACATGCATGAATTTGGCTGATCGTTGCCTTTTACTGTCTTTCAACATGACAAAGACAATAGACAACGATCTGCTGCCATCTCCTATGGGCTGCCCAGGGGAGCCCTCCCACAGCCCTTTTGTCCTGCACATTTTTTTCTTAAGAAAACAAGAGGCAAGAATTTAAATTACTATTTTTGCAAAAAAAAATGCAATCGTCAGCCCTCCCCCAAGAGTGAATTTATCGAATTAGTTTGATAAATCGCCCGGCACTACTATATGGATGTTGTGCTGTGCACTTCTCCCATCTCATTCTAGGAAATGGAGATCTGGATATCTCAGAACATACCAAAAGTTGTTTTTTTTGTTTTTTTTTCTTAAGTGACATTTTAACATTATGACACAATTCTGACTAATAGTAGAGATTGTCCAAAGTAGAAATCTTGTGAACACTTTATATGAAATGCGCCGTCACTGAAGATGTCTATAGTCTTGTGTCTTAGTCATTTCTCCTATTTGTGGAAGCCGAGGTTATAGTAGTGCAGAATACATGGGCTGTAGCGAACTCCTCATTACTTTGTCTTGGATGATGCTGAATCTCCTGGCAGAATAACATGTTACACTGAGTCCTTTTTTCGGCAGGAAACGTTCTTTATTGCTGTTATGCAGCCGTCATATTTCAGTATGTGTGGCCAAAAGAGAGAGAGGTCCTCTCTTCACCCTTCTATTTAAGAGCCCCTCGGTGAAACCAATCCTATAAAATATCATTATGGTCCAGGACCGTTCATTCTCCTCCCTGACACTCCTTCGTAGAAATTCCTCTGCAAATTAAAGAAACATGGCGGCCTTCTAGTATAGGTTAATCCGTGTCATATCCTGATATTCTTCCAGATTGGGAATCGTTTAACTCCTAGTAGCCCAGTAGTGTGTAGCTGTAGCTTTTTGCAGCAGATGGTAGCCATATGTGCCAGGAGCAGGACTGTATTCCTTTTGTGCCATAGATTCAGGACTGTGGCCCTGTTGTGCCGTAGATTCCGGTATTGTAGTCCCTGTGTGCCGTAGATTCAGGACTTGTAGTCCCTGTGTGGCGTAGATTCAGGATTTGTAGTCCCTGTGTGCCGTAGATTTAGGACTGTGGCCCTGGTGTGCCGTAGATTCAGGACTGTAGCCCCTGTGCGCCATAGATTCAGGACTGTAGTCCCTGTGTGCCATAGATTCAGGACTGTAGTCCTTGTGTGCCATAGATTCAGGACTGTAGCCCCTGTGTGCCATAGATTCAGGACTGTAGTCCCTGTGTTCCATAGATTCAGGACTGTAGTCCCTGTGTGCCATAGATTCAGGACTGTAGTCCCTGTGTGCCATAGATTCAGGACTGTAGTCCCTGTGTGCCATAGATTCAGGACTGTAGTCCCTGTGTGCCATAGATTCAGGACTGTAGTCCCTGTGTTCGGTAGATTCAGGACTGTACTCCCTGTGTGCCATAGATTGAGGACTGTAGCCCCTGTATTCTGGGAAGCATTTTTTTTTAACCAGGTTTGCATGGTCTGTAGCCTCCCCATAATGACACCTAGACATAAGCTGGCAATACGTTTTAGACTGTCAGCCGAATGTTTGACAGCTATCCTTCCTTATCTCCCCATAGCTCGGCCAAGCCTACGTGTTCTCTGAATGGAGAGAAAAGAGAAAGCTGCTGTTGGACTTATCTCTCCAAAAACAAAAGTATCAGGCATGGTGAAATCCAACTTGCCCCTCCGTCTTGCTAATGGGCCCCCCGTACACATTAGAAGATTGGAAGATCCAGATGAAATAGGCAGGTTTCAGTAAATTCCAACGCATTTCTGGTATATCACGGGGGTCATGTCACCGATACGTCAAAGGTCTTATAAATGACAGTAGTGCTATAATGTGCGGCCAGATTTAATGGCTATATCTATCAGGCCATCTGTGTAATGTTCTCCCGCCATATTATATCAGGATCAGTTAGATTTTTGGCGGGTGGGCGCCTAAAACAGGAGTTTGTGATTAGAGTTTCACTTTGTCCCGTATCTGATACTGGAGGTGACAAAGTAGTCGCTGTAGGAGAATAAATGAGTTTCACCTCTTAAAATGCCAGCGTCTTTATCTATGGAAACATTGCGTCTGTCTTCATTGCGGCGTTTGGTCCTATCAGGGTGTGCACTGACCTGTAACATGTATTAATGGAGCAGGTATACGGCAGCTCCCGAAGTGTCCGCGTTCTCCATGCACAATTGGAAATGCTATTAACTACTTACTGCAGGGCACCGTTCTCCCCGGCGTAGACAGCTCGGCTTGTCTCCATTAAATTAGTCTGCTACATCTTCTCTTAGGTCTGATACGTATGAAGTAGAAAAAGATTGGGAGCACTTGCTGAATTGCAAAGAATGGAAAGCACAATTACCCTCGGAGATAACAGATCTTATTGGCAGAATGCGCTGAATGAACAATGGCGTCTTAAAAGAAACCTTATGAAGTTCCATAAAAAAAAAAATACAAGGGTGGGATATGGGCCAATGGCCGTACCCATATCATAGATTATGTAATGTCTACAAGTTGCGGTCATAGACGCCACGTGTAATCAGCCATGGCCAGCCGAGCATTGTTAGCCTTCGGGGTGTACACCTACATTTTTTTATATACTTTTTAGAAGGTCAAAATAAACCGTTGAAACTTTTTCGCTCTTTCTGTTTACAAGTGGTATCTGAGAACTTGTGGTTAAAGCAGCCGGGATATCTGACTTTCTACAACCAGGGATGTACAGTAATAATAGGATGGTACTGAGGTAAGAGTTCTATCCTGGACATAGTATCTGGACCCTACTGATACATAAGAAAAAGCCAGTGCAGAGAGATAACAGGTAGTCATGGGGCCCCTTAGCAGAGCTTAGGGCCCTATTACACAGGGTGATTATCTGCCCAATAATGCCCTGTGTAATAAAAGCAACAATCATCAGTTGATCATCGTCTTTCACAAGGTTTAGAAATCATTGATGAAACAGTATATAGGAAATAATAAAGTAATACTTACCTGTCCGTACTTACCAGTGTAATTTTGGCTTCTCCTGTCTTCCTCTACCCACCTCTGACACGTCTGTAGTCGTGTCTTCAGTGACAGGCCGCTGAGCCAATCACTGACGTCTGACGGCGTCTCACTGACCACTTCAAATGGGTCTCAGAAGTTCCAGTGGTGGCTGCGGGAGGTAGCCGAGGAGCGTAAGTATTGCTTATTTTCCATATATGCAGCAAAGGCTGCACGAACATTGTTTACGATGTCCATACAGCCCATGCCGCACAATCGCCAAGCCACTGGCTTACATAGAATATTGGGCTGTATAGTACAGCCGTTAGATTGGGACCTCACTCCATTGTGACCAGCAAGTTCAGAATAGTGTAAGCTTAGCTTGGTCTTATGAATGCACAGGAAGAATGTATACAGTGATGTCATAATACAGGTATACCGCACACAATGATGTCATAGTATGGTTATAATTTACACAGTGATGTCATAGCACAGGGATAATGCACGTAGTAATTTGATGATAATGGCATCATGTACACAGTGGTGTGTCAGTACAGGGATAGTAAACAGTGATGTCACAGTAGAGGGATAGTAAACAGTGATGTCACAGTACAGGGATGGTAAACAGTGACGTCACAGTACAGGGATAATACACACAGTAATGTCACAGTACATGGATTATACACACAGTGATGTCACAGTACAGGGATAATACACACAGTGATGTCACAGTACAGGGATAATACACGCAGTGATGTCACAGTACAGGGATAATACACACAGTGATGTCACAAGACAGGGATATTACACACAGTGATGTCACAGTATAGGGATAATAAAGACAGTGATGTCACAGTACAGGGATAATACACAGTGATGTCACAGTACAGGGATAATACACACAGTGATGTCACAAGACAGGGATAATACACACAGTGATGTCACAGTACAGGGATAATACACACAGTGATGTCACAGTACAGGGATAATACACACAGTGATGTCACAGTACAGGGATAATATACACAGTGATGTCACAGTACAGGGATGATACACACAGTGATGTCACAAGACAGGGATGATACACACAGTGATGTCACAGTATAGGGATAATAAAGACAGTGATGTCACAGTACAGGGATAACACACAGTGATGTCACAAGACAGGGATAATACACACAGTGATGTCACAGTACAGGGATAATACACACAGTGATGTCACAGTACAGGGATAATACACACAGTGATGTCACAGTACAGGGATAATACACAGTGATGTCACAGTACAGGGATAATACACACAGTGATGTCACAGTACAGGGATAATACACACAGTGATGTCACAGTACAGGGATAATACACACAGTGATGTCACAGTACAGGGATAATAAACACAGTGATGTCACACTACAGGGATGATACACACAGTGATGTCACACTACAGGGATGATACACACAGTGATGTCACAAGACAGGGATAATACACACAGTGATGTCACAGTATAGGGATAATAAAGACAGTGATGTCACAGTACAGGGATAATACACAGTGATGTCACAAGACCGGGATAATACACACAGTGATGTCACAGTACAGGGATAATACACAGTGATGTCACAGTACAGGGATAATACACACAGTGATGTCACAGTACAGGGATTATACACAGTGATGTCATAAGATGTACAACAATACACACAGTAAGTCACCATGTATCTGTCCTCTCTCTTTGTAGTAATAAGAACTTATATGTCACAGGTCAGATGATGCCAAATTACAGGAATAATGTATAGATATCCCAGCACGAGAATGCTTTAGAACACGATGGCGCAGAGTCGGGCAGGGGAAGCCATAGAACTGTATGATAAAACAGTCTTCCGATTCCCACCCCATCTTCACTGTTTGTACCATATGTGTGAGGGATATGACCCTCTTAGTTGTTGTCCCCATAACAGCTGCTGTGCCTGCCACCCTGTTAGCGTCACCCACACACCAGTATAACAAGTGACATATGGCAGGTGAGAGGCCCGGGTACAGATGTTGCATTGGGGCCCTCTAGTAGCTTCCACATTGCCTATCATTGTCCTGTAATACACTATAGGCAGTAATATATTGGAAGTGACCCCTGATAAGTGATATCAGGCACTGTGTAATGTGTATGATACCATGTCTGTACCTGTTGCCCACCCTCTGTTTTCCGGCTCTGTGCCCTGATGCAGCCGTACTCTGCTACATTGCACATAGTGATATAGCATTATGCCTCAATTTGCTGAAGTGCTAATCTCCATATTCACTAAGTGCATCATTTCCATAGCGTGTTAATATGTAATTGCTGAGTTGCGCCTCGTCATATTGCAGCTGTCGCCGCTGCTCCCGGAATCTGCTGTTCTGTTGGATGTGTCACCCGATCAAACAAACGCCAGGCAAACCTTCCCTTCCGTGTTCTCTCGCCGACTGTTCATGTTGGAGATAAATCAGCACTTCTACAAGTCGTCTCCTCTATAGAGAACCGAAACCATATTGTGCCTTCTCCATCACGCTCGGAATCACAATGCGGCTGGCTGCTGCTTTACACAGGTCACTTGCTGAGACCGCAGAACATGCAAATAAAGACGTGGAAAGACGTCCGCATCAATCTTCCCTGACAGCACGGGAAAAATGAATAGGGGGGATTATAAAACGGCTTCATTATGTGCCGTCCCAATATGTTAGTTGTAGCTTATTGTTAGTGGGATTGGGCTTTTGATGTACGTTCTGCGCGAGGAACGTGATGGAGCACTCCGGCGTTACATCTGCTCGGTAATTAGGAATCCCACTGTCACAGACCGCCGACCAGTCCCTCGTCTTTCTATCCTTGTTGGCACAGGTTCTTGGTAACTCTTTGGATGTAACATAAGTTTATTGTGTGCAAAGAGGAGACGATGACTCCAGCGGAGCTCCCTGTGCTCGCCTATTTAGCATGGCAGATTTTTTTTTTTTTTAAAGCAAGTCTCACATTTGCGTAATACAGTGCCATTTTTGCCTTCGTATTACAGTCACGAGTCCCAGTTGACTTCCGCTCAAATCAAATCACTCCAGGTCTATATAACCATAGTATCCAGGGGTTATCCCGGATCAGAAAAACATGGCCGCTTTCTTCCGGAAACAGCACCACACTTATCCTCAGGTTGGGTGTGGTATTGCAGCTCTGTTCTGTTGGAATGAGTGGAGCTGAATTGTAATACCACACATAACCTCGGAACAGGGGTGGCGCTGTGCATTGTTATAACCCCTTTAAAGGAGAAGTCCAGGGTCTTTAAAGGAGAAGTCCAGGGTCTTTAAAGGAGAAGTCCAGGAGGTGGCTAAACTTAACAATATGCACCTACCTCCCCGGGTCCGGCAATAAGGTCCACTGTCCTCCGTCCCCGGTCCCCTGGCTCTTTTAAAAAAAATAAATAAAAAAAATAAAGGCAAACCCCAGACTTCTCCTTTTAAAGTCATTATACAGGCTCAAAATGCAACTGTATTACACTGACATGAAACCAACTTTATTCTGATGCATTTCTTCTTTCCTCATTGCTCCCCATTACTGTGTTAAAGGGGTAGTTCAGAAAAAAAGAAAAATTGACGTCAGCTGGTTCCAGAGATATGAAATTCACTTCTCTTATCAGCTTCTGTATGTCCTGCAGGAAGTGGTGTATTCTCTTCAGTCTAACACAGTGCTCTCTGCTGCCACCTCTGTCCATGTCAGGAACTGTCCAGAGCAGGAGCAAATTCCCATAGAAAACCTCTCCTGCTCTCCAGACTGGAAAGAATACACCACCTTCTGCAGGACATACAGTAGCTGATAGGTACTGGAAGACTTGAGATTTTTTAATAGAAGTAAATTACAAATATCTGGCACCAGTTGATTTGAAAGAACTAGCCCTGTACTCTGGATGGTCAAGAGTTAGAGTGAGGGAAGAGAGAAGGCAATATTGGTGTAGAGCTGACTGCTGGGGACCCCTCCAGTGAGAGGATCAGGGGCTCCCTTGGTAGTACATATGTTTGACCACTGTTACCATCACTTGCTATGGGAGTGGTGAGTATAGTAAATTGCTCTTTTTGGCCGCAGTGGAATTGGCAGGAAGCATTATCAGCCAATACTTCATTCATACGAGACCCTTAGTGAGCTCCTTGTTACCTATCCTATGGAGAGTAGAGATAAGCATGCTCTGGTCCGCACGTGGGGCAATTAAAGGGGTTATCCAGCGCAACAAAAACATGGCCACTTTTTCCCCCTCTCTTGTCTCCAGATTGGGTGGGGTTTCAAACTCATTTCCATTTAAGTAAATGGAGCTTAATTGCAAACCACACCTGAACTGGAGACAAGAGAGAGGGGGGGGGGGGGGGGGGGAGTGGTCATGCTTTTGTAATGCTGGATAACCCCTTTAAAAACCTGTGGCTGGAGATGTTGGATGTAGTCCTGGAAAGCATGGCTATGACCTATGGCTGTATCCATGTTTTTCAGGACTCCCTAGGGCGGCATCCAACCACTTCAGCCACCGGTATTCAAATGCCGAACTATTGAGCTTTAGTTGTGTTCATCTCTAGTCTTTTGTCTAATTTCATGTATCCCCTTAAAATCAGCCATGACCGCAGACCTATCCTGCCCTATGGAGCCGGCCGTGGTGTAGGGTATCACCAGTATTACGGCTTTGGGCATGCTGCGTTGAGGATCTTACTAAACAATGGAAATGTGCGTCCCATTAAGTCTGCGGGTAACATCTCATGTTCAATGAAGACTTCAAAAAGTGACGTCTCTCCTGTGAGAAAATCCTCCTTCCCATATGGGAAGACTTCCTCCAGATTTGCTAATTTCCCACATTTTAAGCCTTTTTGTTCTGCTACGTCTGAGGGGCGGCGGAGGCTCACACTGCGTGTATTATGTTACTGTACACATTCACATGGTTCCTTCCCCTTCTCATCCCT
This sequence comes from Dendropsophus ebraccatus, assembly GCF_027789765.1. NCBI lineage: Eukaryota > Metazoa > Chordata > Amphibia > Anura > Hylidae > Dendropsophus > Dendropsophus ebraccatus. The sequence continues at coordinate 192,889,553 of NC_091455.1, forward strand.
AGTGGTGTCACCATGAAGAGCAAATAAACTGTGAACTTTCACGTGAACTTATTCCTGCACATCAACAGTGTACGGAGGCTGAGGAGGGGGGGGATAGCCGGTCCTCCGCGCTCATTATGGAAATGCACCGACTCACAGAAGCTTCACCTCTTCCTGGAACTTTCAGATAAAAGATGCTGAATCTGTAATGAAACTTCACAAAATGTCAAAGTACTGAAGCTTTTCACTCTCGCCTTGTCCGGATAGTGATTGATGCCGCAGAATTTTGCAGTAATTGATGATATTGCTTTACTTGAGTCTGTTAGTGCAAATAATTATTAATCAATAGGCACTCAGCATCGGCCGTGGACGTCATTGTAAGCCGTGATAGATCCCAAACATTTTAATTCCACAACCTCTACCTTTACCAGAAGACAATCAATTGCTTAGTGGGCCTATGGTACTTTCATTAGCTAAAGAGCAGCCATTTTTGTACTTGTTACGTATGTTTTTAGCCTATTTATACGTCTAGGATCAGTATATAGGATATCTGGGCCTAATTCCCTAACAGAGCTGCTCTCTTTCACAAACAGCGCCACTCTTGTTCACAGTTAGAGAGAGGTATTGCAGCCAAGCTCCACTTAAACTTAAAGTGAATGGAGCCGAGTTGTAATACCATGCACAACCTGAGAACAGATGTGGCGCTGTTTTCGTCATAAAGTAGCTTGAAGAAATGTTCATTACGATTCTCAAATGTATAAAGAGGGTCTTTAGTATGGGCAGTGACAACCATCCGTCAGTTTGTATTCATACAGGCTTATTACTGGTACTCCATAGCAGTTCCATTTATCTGAACCAGATTGCTGCAGCGGAATGATGCACAAAGCCTCATGCAGACGGGTGGGATAGCTGCAGAAATCTCTGCAACAAATCTGATGCATGTGAATACGGCAGTGCCTGTTGGCCGCTTCCAAACTCTGCTGCCTGTGTTTTCATTTTATTTCTTCTTAAAGAAGCGGGGAGCTGAGCTAAGGACTGACGCCCCAGTTCTGTCACTTTCTGTTGTCGGGAAAGGAAGAAAATATAGCGATTTCTAAGGAAAGGTCTCTAATAGTATTAGGGGCTACAATGTGTTGGTGATCACCAAAGTCAAATTTTCAGCTTTTTGGCTGATTAAGTCCCTGAGACCATTTATTTATTTGTTTATTTATTATTTATTTATATATATTTTTTTATTTCTACTTATTTATTTGTATATTTTTTATATTTATTACGTATTTATGCTTGCATTTGTTTTTATTAGGTTTTTGTATGTAATTTAGTTTATATTTATTGTATTCATTTTATTTACTGTTTTTGTGACCATTTTTACTTCTACTTATTTATTTGTATATTTTTTATATTGTTTATTTATGCATGCATTTATTTTTTTTTAGTTTTTTAATGTATTTTAATTTATATTTATTGTATTCATTTTATTTACTGTTTTGTGACCATCTTCTGCTTAATTTATTTGTATATTTTTTTTTATATTTGTTTATTTATGCATGCATTTATTTTTATGTAATTTATTTTATATTTATTGTATTTCTTTTATTTACTATATTTTGTGACCATCTCGACAGCCTGACTGTTTTTACTACGCCTCTGTGCATAGTAGTAATTTCTGTGTCTCCAATAGAGGGAGACAGAGTCAGAGCAGCAGATAAATGTCTCCTCCACAAGGTTAGGAAAGTGTTAGTGCTTGCAGGGAATAATGGAGAATGTAAAGGCTGTATTTTTATTATATATATATATATATACATATATATATATATATATATATATATATATATATATATATATATATATATATATTCTGTTATTGCATGCATGCACAGACATTGTAACCTCATGGCCTACTATAATAAGGTGTAAGTATTCCCCATGGGCCAATTTCTCTATTACACCAACTGCAAATAAAGATGTCACAGCACATTAGATGAATATTGCCCTGTGTGCAGCCAGTCAGTGGTGTCTGGGATCTTTAGGACTGCGCAGTCTCACCATCACCATGCCACAGTGAAGTGGCACATAAAGGATGCACGTGTATGCACAGGATGGATGAGCGTGCACACGTTTTCAAAGGTTTGGTGTTGAAAATCAGCAGGCATTATGCTTATTTTTCCTGATATTATTAGACTGGTTTGGCCATATTGTACACACAGCCGCTGACCAGCTTAGAAAATCAATAGCCTTTGGTTAGTCCAGTGTCCCCCCCCTAACCTGGGGCTCTACTGCTGTAGCAAAACTACAGCTCCCAAGATGCTCTGACAGCCTGAACCTATCAGAGCATGCTGGGAGTTGTAGTTTTGCAAGAACTGGAGAGCCTCAGGTTGGGAATTGCAAGCCCCTTTAAGCACAGCACACCAAGGGACCGATCATCACATTACTACTTGGCTTTGTACCTGTTGCATTAGCCAATTAGTTAGAATTTCACTATGTGCTTTTTTTTTTTGTTGTGTGAAGTCTCTCAGCAGGTTTTACTATTATATTGTTCTTATATGTCTTTGTTGCATTTGGTAAATTCTGATTTTTGAAACTTTTTTTCTTCTTATACTCTTCTTGGCCATTGACTTTTAGTGCTTAGCACAAATATGAAATTCAGTGGGTGGGAATACATATGTGTACATATATATGTGTGTGATATATATATATATATATATATATATATATATATTATATACTGTGTGTGTGTGTGTATATATATATTTGTGTGTATATATATATATATATATATATATATATATATATATATATAACACTCAAGCGTCATTAATTGATATAGGACATCTAGCTCTGCCGCATATAAACAAATGGTAAATATTTTCACCCTCCGTCATGGTGCTAATGGTCCCTGCACAGAATGAGAGCCATTACTCTCCGAATTGTACACAAATTTGTCCAGTGTAAAATAAACAGTATACTTCATCCACCACACTCATGTATGGCATCTACGCCCATCCTTTCCATATGGTGACAACGCTTGGAATTTCAGATTTCTTCAAGACGCAAGCTCATGGGTCGGGACTGTGCGTAAGAACACACAGGAAGCCCCTTAGCAGGAGCAGCATCCTCCTCTTCTAAGTTTAGAACAAAGCCTGGTAGTCTGTAATAATACCGTAACGGAACTTCCACGCAGCCTAATAGCAAATGGAGATGACCATGGAGGACCCGGCAAACACAGGAAAATCCACTGCATACTGCGTAGGAGATCAAACAGACTAAGAATTTGGCAACTTTCCCAGCAAGACAGCACACATCCTCCCAGTCTCCTGCCTGCTGTCTTCAGAGCCCGGGTTTCAGGCTCTCTTGGATCAAAAACATCTGCCTTGTACGTACATCCATTACGAGGCTGAGATTGAAGGGCAAGGCCGGAGGTAGCATGTTATCCAAATCCCTTACTTGCCTGTTTTGCTGACCTTATCGTATTGTCACCATTGAGAGTTGAGTCAGTTAACATCTCCATCATATGCTGTGACACTTCCTCGGCTACTGTGCTTCACCGATACTAAAGCTCAAGCCATTGGCCTTAATTGAAGTAGCAAGCTATTTTTTTATTTTTATCTTTTATAATTTTCTGCCACAACCTCAACACCATATGATCGCAAGTGAGATGGGTAGTAGCATAAATTGTAACAGTGCTCCTTTGTTATTAGCACATGGCCTTTGGTATACATGTCACAAAGCAGGGTAGAAGTGCAGTGGACAAATAGAACACAATAGGGGAGATAATCAAAAACTGGATGATTCCCACATAGCGTAAACTTAGACTAGACAGTCTAAGAGCACACTGGAGTTTTAAAGGGAATCTTTAACTAGGTTTATGATGCCTTAAATCAGGGTAGCATAAACTAGTGCCAGAAATGCTGATTGGTGCATTAATTACATCATTCTGTTCAACTGTTCTCCTAATATGCAGAACAGGATTCTTGCTACACCGCTCTCCCTGCTATCCAGCTGCTGATTGACAGTTAACTGCCTATACACAGCATGGATAGATGACTGCCAATCAGCAGCTGGTGGGTGGAGTTTTCTGTTGCTCATGAATATCCAGGACTACTGGGCTCATGCACATAATGGAGAGGACTACTTATTGTCCATGTTATTCAGGAGGAGATCTCTGAATCAGCTGCACAGAACAATGTAAGTGATACATCATTCTGTACAGCATCTCTGTCACTAGTTTATGCTACCGCTGAGATTGGCCAGCCTAAACCTACTGACAGAGTCTTTTTAATACTGTTGGCCCCTGTTGTATACATCATCTCGGGATTGGCAGAGGTCTTACTCCCTGCATCTTAGCTGAGTGTAGGGGCCATGGCACTCCTGAGGACACTGCAGCCTCTTCTTTACTAGTTACAGTGCCATACATAAAGCAGTGGCCATTTCTGGTACTGCAGCTCAGTATCATTCAAGTTAATGGGACTAAGCTGCATGTAATACCATGCACATCCACTACAAAATACACGGCGCTGTGCTTGGCAATGAAAACATTGCTACATCCACTTGTGCTACACAAAACACTGCAACATTGTGGGAGCAGAATTTAAATTCTCCTTTGGATATTCATTTACTGATTCTCTTAACAATTTTTTTTATTCTTTTCTTTGTAAAATTAAGGATCATACCCTGAGATATACCTCCTAGGTGTATATCTTACCAATGATCAGCTTGTTTTTTAGGTTTTTATGCGCTCATTGCACATCAGTCTTGAAAGGGCTAATCGTCCACTATCATTTGAGGCGTTCACCAGTTTATGTAACTTTTTGATGAAGACGATGTAATGAAGTTGTTAAGTACCAGGGCTTCTATTCCCCATCACACTATTGTCATCCTCCTTCCTTTTTCTTTCATCTTCTTTGAGTAATGTCTTCACTCTCCAAAACTTCTCCCCGACTCCTTCACCCGGTCTCCATCCCTCTTGTTTTTCGCCCAGGCCTTGCACTTGCCCCCAGTCATCTATTGACTTCCCATCTGTTGTACATTGTTCCCACTGGTTTCCTCGACTGCCACATCTGATTTATTTGTGGAGCTTTGGGACTGGATAAAATCCCCTTGGGCCCTACATCTGTCTTCAGGGCCAGCAGCTGGCAAGTCTTGGGATAGACAATGGGGGATTCATTGTCTAAAACGCGTGTTCACCCTTCCTTGTCTTTAATGATTTAATCACTGGAGGCATGTGCGAGAGAAGTGATGGACTAGCGTGAGACGCTCTGATTTTACAACCTTATACTCCATCCTACAAACCTACCTATAGGGACATAGACACTGCACTGGGGAATATGAATACTCACTCAAATAATACAGCCTGGTAGTAAATAATATCTGGTTTACTAGGGATCCCAACATCTGGGGTCCACAGAAATCTACTTAAGTACTTGAACCGTAAAATACTGTAAAGTAAGTACAGATATAGCAGAGCCGAGTTTTGTTTGTCAGTCCCACGTATAGCGCACATTGTAAATGTGTCACACGTTGTAAATTAAATGGAATGCTCAGAATTATGTTTAATGATCTGCAGGTTGTGTCTGGTATTGCAGCTTAGCTCCATTCACTATAAAGGAAAGCTGACCTGCAATACCATACACCACCTGGGGACACGTATGGCGCTGATGTTGGAAGACTGCAGCCATGTTTTCTAAAGCTTTGACAACCCCTTTAAGATTGTTACATCTGCCATCACTATTCTATTGCTCTCTCTGTATGTTTTATCTGCAAGTATAGGAGCCTGAATTGTGCCTTGTCATGGTAGGATGTTATTGTTGTATATGTTGTTGTGTTTGTTATTGTTGCCGTTGTATATATTATTGTTGCTGCTGTTGTGTATGTTTCTTTAGTTGTGTACGTTGTTGTTGTGTATGTTTCTGTTCTTGTGTATATTATTTTTGCTGCTGTGTATGTTGCTGCTGTTGTGTATATTGTTGCTGCTGTGTATGTTGCTGCTGTTGTTGCTGTTGTGTATGTTTCTGCTCTTGTGTCTTTTATTTCTGCTGCTGCGTATGTTGCTGCTGTTTGTTTCTGTAGTTGTGTACGTTGTTGTTGTTGCTGTTGTGTATGTTGCTGCTGTTGTGTATATTATTGTTGCTGTTGTGTATGTTGCTGCTGTTGTGTATATTATTGTTGTTGCTGTGTATGTTGCTGCTGTTGTGTATATTATTGTTGTTGCTGTGTATGTTGCTGCTGTTGTGTATATTATTGTTGCTGCTGTTTATGTAGTTGTGTATATTGTTGCTGTTGTGTATGTTGCTGCTGTTGTGTGTATATTGTTGTTGCTGTGTACGTTGCTGCTGTTGTGTATATTGTTGCTGCTGTTTATGTTTCTGTAGTTGTAGTTGTGTATATTATTTTTGCTGCTGTTTGTATGTTGCAGTAGATGTGTATATTGTTACTCTTGTGTATGTTGCTGCTGTTGTGTATATTATTGTTGCTGCTGTGTATGTTGCTGCTGCTGTTTATATTTCTGTAGTTGTGTACGTTGATGTTGCTGTTTTGTATGTTGTGTGTTAGTTTACATCAGATGATGTTTGTAACCACTTAGCTGATCACCATAGCAGATCCTACAGGGTTTTACCCAGCTTTCCAAAGCTCCTGAATGTAAAATTTGCCTGGGTCCTTACTGCCCATCATTCCTACCACTAAGGCCCCCACCGGTACAAGAATGTGCCCCCCCCCCCTTCCTGTGGCATCATTGTTTTTGGGGAAGACACCTTAAGGACTGTATGACACAGAACAATCCATAGATCAGAGCCTTTTCAAAGAGCCTTATTACCCGGCTCAACCATCAAATGATCTTTATGCAGACTCCGTGAAGTGTTTGCTTGCTTGTCCGCTGATCGCTGGTCTTTCCGCTCAGGGCAGTATCCGCCCCATGTGACAGGGCTATAAACTGAGGACTTTCTGCTGGTTAATACATTCTGTATATTGTATTGCATTGGTCCCGATCTGTTTGGAAACAGGGCATGCTGGCAGTTGTAGTTTCAGTTATAGACTACTGTATTACTAATGAAGACATCCCAATTAAGAAGTGCTATGTAATGTCTTCATCCCCCGGTGATGGACAGAACATGGTGATGGCATGTTATCAGCCCTGACAGTGTTTGCTTAGTGAAGTGCAGGAATTCCCTTGATACGTATGGGGGACATTCCCTCGGTGTCCATGCGCCCAGTGACAGGCGGAGCAGGAAGAGTGATGAGGATAATAAAGCCAGGCCTGGACGCATTCCTCACATTTCACTGGCTGTAAAATGATGTTTCTTCTTCTTCAGAGAAGACCACTGAGGGCGGCAGGAGGCCACATCTGGGCCAAGGAGTTGAAAGACTCCCTAAAAGTGAGGTGACCTCCATTGTGGCTTCCAGACATCCTCATAGATGCATAAATCACATCAAAGCCCCCCCCCCCCCCCCCATTAGCTGCTAATAAGCGGCCTGTTTTAAGGCAGATATTATTCCTGTCTGCTTTTAATTTGTGGTGATTTATAGCCCAGAGATGGTGTGAAATGGACAACAAATCACTATGACAGCATGTGGAAATGAATTTTATCAACTGCACAAAGTAAGGAGCCCATGGGATCCCCAGAGTAACTCGTAGCGTAATGTCTTCCATATTTAACACCGCGCGTCTGTCTGTGGAAACTGAGGAAATTGACATATTTGCGGGGTAGATGATTTACAATGTCTAAATTGATATTGTCTTATTAGTTCTGCTCTGTACGTGTTATAAATACTGGACCCTATACTGTGCTCCATCACGTTTATTGTAAATGAGCCCCCTTATCCCGGTCAGATGAGACTTAAACACAGGGATGGGGGAACCTGCGGCCCTCCAGCTGTTGCAAAACTACAATTACCATCATTCCTGGGCAGCCAAAGCTTTGGATTTGGGTGTCCAGGCATGATGGGTATTGTAGTTTTGCAACAACTGGAGTGGCTACAGCTTCCCCATCCTTGCTTTTATAGGTGTACTCTGGCAAAAATCTTTTTTCCTTCAAATCAACTAGTTTCAGAAAGTTATAAAGATTTGTAATTAACTTCTGTTTAAAAATCTTAAGTCTTCTAGTACTTATCAGCTGCTGTATGCTCTGCAGGAAGTGGTATATTCTTTTAAGTGTTACGTACTGCTCTCTGCTGCCACCTCTGTCTGAGACAGGAACTTTCCAGAGTAGGAATGGTTTTGTATGGGGATGTGTTACTGCTCTGAACAGTTCCTGACACAGTGCTGTACTACTGATGGCATATCAGGAGGGGAAAAGCATAGCTAGAAACTGGTGGCTATAAGTGCTGCTGCAGTGAGTGGACACTCACATGTGCAGGCACTCTGACTTTTTCTCTCTCCAGCAAAGAACACAAGCAAAATCCTGCAACTACTCTGCGTTTTGTACTGATCTAGCTGTTACTAGAGACAGACTTCCCCTAACAACAGGCAGTGGACAACAGATTACAGGGAAGGGAGACACCTTAGGGGCCAAGTCATTTCTGGTAAAAGAAGTGATTTATACATCTAAGGAATCACATAAAATGGGAGGAAGTCTGAAATGACAGTGACCAGTTTAAGCTTAAAGGGGTTATCCCAAGATCTCATGGTATCTTCCATTCACAAGAGAAGAGATGTGTGTCTGGTTGGGTTCTGACCACTAAGTATCTGAGAATAGGGTCCTGGATGCCAAATTACTAGGTTAGATTGTCTTTGCCCTTGTGTAAGTCTAGCAGCATATTGGAACATCCAGACAGACCCCCAGGACCCCTATTTTTGTGATTGTTAGAGAAATCCTAGGATACCACCTTAACAGGGCTGGAGCATGCTGTGTCCTAGAGAGTACCAGCCCCTTGTAAAGTCATGTAGAAAAACGAGGACAGGAAAGCAGAAGTTGTGTTACGTCCACCTAAGGGCTGTCATGTTACACACTCCCCATACTGATACAATTAGTAAATGTTGTGGAGCCCTGCTGAGGTCTATGAGACAGCACATGCTGTGGGAGCGGGGGACACATTGATGTTATCCAGGGCTCCCTACTCTGACAGATGATCACCGATTGTAGGGGAAAACATACCACTTCTTATTGGGGATGGGAATGGTTTCATGTCTGGGACAAGTTAGTTTCCTGCCAGGTCTTGTCTACAATGTTTTTTTTTTTTTGCTTCTATTCTGCTAATTTATTATTTAATTTTGTGTCTCTTTTTATACTTTGTTCGTTTCAATGGGGCCAGCAGCAAATCCATACACAGCGGGTGGCTGGGGACGCAGTGCTATACCAGTGCCGATGCCTATACTCTTAGGATTGTTGGGACTCCCATTGGTCATATCCTAGTGATAACATAGGAATACACTATTAGGGTGCGTTCACACCTACAGGATCTACAGCAGATCCGCAGCAGATTTGATGGTGCAGATTTAGTGTTGTGTTCAGTTATTTAAATGAAATCTGCTGCAGATCTGCAGCAGAAAATCAGCTGCAGATCCTGTAGGTGTGAACGCACCCTTAGGGTGCGTTCACACTTACCGGATCCGCAGCTGATTTCATTTAAATAACTGAACACAGCATCAAATCAGCACCATCAAATCTGCTGCGGATCTTGTAGGTGTGAACACACCCTTAAAGGGGTATTACCATACAAGCTTGTTACGACCTATGCATAGGATAGAGTATAACAAGCTGATTACTCGGACCTTGGAAAAGTTCCACAGCCCCATAGACACTGGCTTCATGAATTGCTTTGCATGCCTATTCTCGGGATTGGTGGCCAGGTGGTCAGACCCCCACACAATAGCTTGGTATCCCTAACCAGCTCAAATTTGAATACACCTTTACGTTTAGCATTACACTTAAAAGGGTTATCAAGGGTTAAAAAAAAATACAGCTACTTTCTTGCAAAAACAGCTCCACCCCTGTCCTCAGGTTGTGTGTGGTATTACAATTCCACTCTATTCACTTCAATAGAACTGAGCTGCAAAGCCCACACCCATACTGAGGACAGGGGTGGTTCTGTTGCTGGAAGAAAGCAGCCAGGTTACCCTTCATAGTGTAGTGTAGAAATGGACACATACCCTTCACGCAGAATATGAGGAGCATGTACCACCCCTATGTACTCACTGTAGTTATAATATACATGTACTTCAGCCCCAGATGGTTTATAGCAGGGGAAGGGAACCTTGGCTCTCCAGCTGTTGCAAAACTACAACTCCCATCATGCCTGGACAGCCAAAGCTTTAGCTTTGGCTGTCCAAGCATGATGGGAGTTGTAGTTCTGCAACAGCTGAAGAGCCAAGGTTCCCTAACCTGGTTTATTTTTATCAGTGGAAGCCATAAAACCTACAAAAATTTCAAAAATTCTCAAAGTAATGTTTTAGAAAAACCAAGGTGAGCGCGGCTGTGTACACAATCTAGATTACATTGTTTTTTGTTGCTTCTCTCTGGACACATGTGACTGATTAACCAGCAAGGGGAGAATCCTGTAAGTGGAACCTTGTTGAGTCTGTGGTCATGGACGCTCTTCCAATGGTGACTAGTAACATAGCGGTGCGACTAATCATGAAGGCAATCTGTACACAAACCGCACACACAGCCGCGTCTGTATAATGGAGTCATCAAGGGGATGGGAATACTCATGGCTTACAGCTGAGAAGGGGATACAAGTATATCCAGTCTAGGCAATGCTCTATGAGCTAAACAGAGACCTAGACACCTGATATGTTTAGCTCACAGAGCATTGTATAGAATCGGACTGGATCTTTTATCAGCAGTGCAGGACTAGCTATGTACAATATCTCAGTATGGAGTTCAGGCTGTTAACCTCACAGAGAAAATTCACTGCCACCTGTGAATTTGATGGCTGATCAGAGCCTGCACCACGTGTTAACAGACCATCCCCTAATCACATACAGAAAGGGAAGGAGTCTGAGGGATCGTCTGGTGCATAGCCATTACCAGGGTCCCGGTAAAGAAAAAACATGGCTTGAGAAACAAACCATCGGCCAATATAGATGCAGTGGCTGTAAAGCATGCACCTATATTAGGAAGACAAAAACCAATATAGCATCAGCTACAGGACAAACATTTCAGATAAGAGATCTTGTGACGTGTCGTACAAAAGGGGTCATATATATGGCACAGTGCCCTTGTCCGAAAGACTACATAGGTAAAACATTCAGAGAACTTAGGAGACGAATCTGTGAGCATATGAACGATATCCAACATGGACGGGAGACACCGCTGGCCAGACATATAAACGAGATCCATAACGGTGATCTCAAAGCAGTTACCTTTGCAGTTTTGGAAATCGTGAGACCATCAAAACGAGGGGGAGATTATAATAGGAGATTACTGCAGAAGGAACTGCAATGGATATACAGATGTAAAACATACTCACCACTAGGAATTAACGAGGCACTGTCATTCGGATGCTTCATTTAAATTCTTCTGAGTACCTTGGTTGGCCATTATTTAATTAAATTGCTGTAATTTTATCTATCCAAATGGGTGTATTATCAGCACAACAATAGTGCATCACACCAATGTTATCGTAGGCCATATGATCACCATATGACCAATTATCCGACATTATTTTTTCCTCACCCATGGTACTGCCCTCATGGCACCATGTAACTATCTACCATAAATTGTTTACAGTAGTGAATGGTTATCCCTTGTGGGAATCTCTTACAATATATTTACTTTGTATTAATTACGAGCGATCTATACCTTAACAAGCCGATACACAGCTAAATGGCTCCATGGACTGTCGATCGCGCATGCGTAGTGAACACATTGATAGGACTGATAAAGTCTAAGTTGTACGCGCATGCGCCATCTTGTTTGTTTCATGGCAACAAGAGACGCAGGCACGCATCTATGTTGATATAGCGCATGCGCCGATCAGGGCACGTGCGCTTTTAGTATGTGCCGGGTATGTATTGCCAGTATTGATAGAACTGCATATCTACACCTGCGCAGGCGCACTACCATGGCGATGTTAGACGCGCGAGCAGGCGCATTACCATGACAACGTTGGACGCCTGCGCAGGCGCACAGCTATCCTTTGTATCCGTGAGACCGTGCATTTATAGCAGAGTCTCACGCACTATTACAATATTAAAAACACGGGCAGACCTGGAGACTAGACGGGTTTAGCTGGTATACACGACAACTGCATATGTATAGTATATCCAGTGACAGTTATCAATTGGTTCACGGCCGGGTATATACCTCACATAGTGCGCATGCGCCAGCGGCCATGTAGCGCGCATGCGCCAGAGGGCTTGATCATTTGACGGCCCGGATATATCCCATTTAGTGCGCATGCGCCAGCGGCCATGTAGTGCGCATGCGCCAGCGGGCTCGATCATATGACGGCCCGGATTGGATAACCTTTTCCTCCTCCACCAATGGGAATGATGGTGGGAGGAGCTATGCACATAAAACAAACCGCGGCAGCCAGAGATGCATAGACGCCCGGTAGCCTCCATCAGAGCAACATGTCTATCATGGTTACAGATGCTTGGTATCAGAACCCCTATTAGGTCTCCTGATGATTGTGGGGATCAAGAAACGCGTTGAGACCGCTCTGCCATCCGGATCAATGATGAGTATTATTTTTTCATCAATACTTGATAAATAAGGTCCGGCTGACAGTTATATGTTTTTGTCTGCATCTATCACGTGGGTCATTATATATTGCACCCTATATGCTATGGCAACAACCTTTTCATCTGTATTGCGCACTAATCTATGTGACACCTGATACTATGTGGGATTTGAGCACCATGTCTATATCCTACCTATGAAAAACTATTACTGACAATCATATGACTGAAACCAACCCGTATTTTTTCTCTCCCCTACACCCCCAATTGTCTCTTGGTGGAGGGCCATATCGGTCACTAGTTGAACTAGTCAGACTAGGGTCCGTCAGTGAGACAGTTAGTCACACTATACATAGGGACATAACGAGGAGAATTAGGGTTAGGATCGGGTGCGGGGGGCGTCCTTCTAAGGACGTTACTCCGCCTAGGGCAGGTTAGAATAGTATATCAGACGCAGGGCGACCTAGGCACACCCCACCTAGAATGCCCTACACGCCCCTTGCCTACCTACCCTGAGCCACCGTTTATTACGTCACCAGCAGGAGTTAGGGACCGCCATCCATAGTGTCCCCTGTTTCTCCGCTTGTATATTTAGGATCGTGGTGGAGTAAGTCCAGCCTCAAGACTGGCATGGTGTCACATGTCGCAGCTACATTGTGACAAATGTATATACCTTATGCTCTTTTCCTTTTTTTCATTTTGATTATTTGATTATTTTGGTGCTGGTTATTATTCAGAGTTGTATCAAATAGGTGAACAATTTTATTAGATATATATTAAATGTTAAGTTTTACTTACCCTTGGCAGTGATATACTGTTAACCTCACAGAGCATTGTCTAGGATCGGATTGAATCCACTTTTCTGCTGAAAGCCAGACTAGTTATGCACTGTGTATCAGTACAGAATTCAGGCTGTTTAGCTCACAGAGCATTGTTTAGAAAATACAGTTTTAACTGTGAGCAGGACCAGCTATGTAAAGTTCACCAGACGGGAGTCTAGGCTGTTTAGCTCACAGAGCATTGTCTAAAATGGATACCATTATCTTCTCTTTTTAGCTTAGAGCACACCTAGCTATATGTAATATATGTAATGTGGAGTTCAGGCTGTTAAGCTCACAGAGCATTGTCTAAGATCCAGTTTTCAGCTGAGAGCAGGACTAGCTATGTACGGTGTCCAAGTAATGAAATTCAGCCTGTTTAGCTCACAGAGCATTGTCTAAAATGGATACCATTATCTTCTCTTTTTAGCTTAGAGCACACCTAGCTATATGTAATGTGGAGTTCAGGCTGTTAAGCTCACAGAGCATTGTCTAAGATCCAGTTTTCAGCTGAGAGCAGGACTAGCTATGTACAGTGTCCGTGTAATGAAATTCAACCTGTTTAGCTCACAGAGCATTGTCTGAGGTCTGATTGAATCCATGCTGAGAGTCAGACTAAATACAATGTATGAGTAATGTAGGTCAGGCTGCTTAGTTCACAGAGCATTGTCTAGACTGAATACAATTGTACTCACTCCCCAACTGTGAATAGGACTAGCTATGTATAGCGGTTCAGATCGGGGTCCAGACTGGTTTAGCTCACAGAGCATTGTCTAGAATGGATACAGCTGTATCCACTTCTCATCTGAAGAATTAAACTTGATTTACAGTACAGAAAATTTAGGGAAACTTCTTTTTTTTCATGGAACAAACAATATGAAGCTCAAAAAATTTACTTTTTTTTTTATTTCAATTTTTTTTTCCTGTGTAGTTTTGCTTCTTTGCGTTCTGCGTCTCTTTGCCTCGCGTCTCGGCCGGCTCGCCACAATCACAGAGACGCATTATGAAGCAGCTGTCTGCAGATCTCCTCCGTAGTTTTATTAATCACCATGACATAATCAGGTCAATTGTTTTCATCGTGACGACATATTCCTCCAAGATTTCCCCCCTCGTGTCTGCTTGTCATTATCAGACTTTCTAAGCTGTCACTTTCCAAAGAGGAAAAATCTTGCAAAATTACCAGCCGACAGGGAACGCGGCTAATTTGTCATCTAGTAGTTGTGTACAACTGTGGCTGTATACACGCGTATCTCATCCCCGCTATATACTGCAGCTGACCGCCTTCCCATGAGAGGCTTATGGATAAATGGCAGAGATGATTTAAGGACAGCATTACCCATATAGATTTCATAGCGGCCCACTTCACGTCTGAGGCTTTTTTAGGTTAAGGATCATCTCCCTAGTAGATATCCAGCCTTACTGGAGTATTATTGAGATTTACGACCTAGCTGAGAGACAACTCCAAGATCCCTTCCACATGGAACTCATTCATTCCGGGCCGCGTGCCTCAAATTTCCACTGTATTTATTATGTTTCTGTTACTCGTGTGGCGTTTTTTGCCTCCAGGTTATTTGAGCAGAACATCGACATAATTTTTAGTTAAACATTTAGCCGTTATGTATAAACCAAAGAAGGGGGGGGGGGGACTTGCTAACCGCAACCGCAGTCAATTGGGTGAATTTTTTATGTTTGTTTTTTACGTTTGCATCAGTCTTTATATACATATTGCTTCAAATGTTACTCTAGAGCTAGGTCTATTGCTTTCATATATCTAACGTTATGTGTAGAGTTTGTAAATGGGTCTGTGTGAGCTATACTACTGGTACAGCTATAGCCAAGCGGAATATTACATTATTAGTCACAATTCCAAAATTGCTCCAAGGGTACTTAATATTTTTGTAAATGACCAATCATATATAAGTGCATCTCACATAATACGAGAGCCGTATTAGAGCGGAGCGAAGTTCGAGCATGTTCGGGTCTGTCTTAACCTGAACTCTCTGCATTTGATTCCCGGTGGCTGAAGAAGTTGGATGCAGCCCTAGGGTGTCCTGGAAAACATGCACACAGCCATAGGCCATGTTTACACAATGTAAATTGTGTATTAATCACGGCCATTGTTGCTGATTTGCAACAACAGCCGTTACGTGCACTGCAGTTAGAGGGGATCCCAGTGTATAGACATAGTATACACTCCGGCCAGGATTGCTAGTGGCCGTACAAAAAACTGACATGTCAGTTTTGTGCGGCCGCTATTCATTGAATAGCGGCCACACAAGCCTGACAGGTCACACAATGGAGAGTGCGGCATTGTGTTCAATGGTGAATTGGGATGCGGGCGCACACAGATGCACCTGCACCCCAATTCAGCATAAAGGAAGATCATCACTGACACCGGCGGTTCTGTCACAGAATGGCCGGTGTCATACGCCATGTGAACATGTCCTATGGTTGTATTCATGTTTTCCAAGCAAACTTAGGGCTGCATCCAACTTCATCAACCACCAGGAATCAAATGCAGAGAGTTCAGGTTAAGAAAACCCAAACATGCTTGAGGTTTGCTCAACTCTAATCTGGATATGAGGAAGGTCTATATTACAGTGCAGAGCAATACATTTATTACATTTTTTGCCAAATGATGTTCACAACCATGTATATTAGTACACATGTGACTTTATTACAGTTACCATTTTGGCTTTAAAAAAAAAAAAAAAAAAAAAGTTCAGAGTTGCAGTCCCATGGTAATACTAAGGGCAGACAAGATGGACCAAGTGGTCCTTTGCTTCCGGGAATCTTCTATGGTTCTGTGCATGCCAAATGGATTTTTTGTGTCTAGTTGCAGTGAAGCTATGTCCCATAACACAACTCAACCCCATTCTCGGTGCATCTCTGTGTTGCACATCCAAAGTGCTGTATAACCCTGGCCTCAGTTATATTCATTCTAATCGATATATAACCAAGTTATTTCTAGCATAGACAATGCCTTTAATTTGTAAAATCTCCTTGTTCTATCTCTCCCCGCCCGGCACATCCAGCATCGTTCTCCATCATTGATACCGCCAGTGTCATTCCTCTACATACAATAAGGACGCTTAATCGTCCAGTCACTCCTCTCCCGTACACATGTGAGAATCCCTCCTGCTTGTTATATATGACAGCCGACCCTCCGGTAAACAACCAAATTATTCAGTCGCTTGCAGAACTGATCTCAGGTCACAGAATTACCGATCAGTAATGAGAAGCGGGATCTACAGGCTAGGAGCGGGGTCCCCATTAAGTATAGCAGGTGTGTTACCTTATAATGAATGTGAGCGTGCGGGCAGCATTACTAGACGCTGTACCAGGCTCATTTGCCGCTCACTCCTTGTAATGAAGCACGTGTGCTGGAACACATTGATTCCCTGGCTGTCAATGAGCCTCCTGGCGGGGGGCCTCGTACTCTCTTTACTCCCTATGTTTGTAAACACTCGCTCTCAATGGAAAAAGACATTTTGATCCTTTTGCATTTGGCGAGTGTGTGATCAATCTCAGATTGATCAACTCTTTTTAATTCTGTATCCGCTAATGATAGGTTCACCGGTCGGATTCCGTTCACGCATCATTAATCTCGTCCAGATAATACAAATTCCTCAAGACCAATTTGTTAAATTGCTTTTCCAATGCTCTGGAGGTACGGGGGTCAGCTTCTTGCAGGGTGGCTCTTTGTGTACTTTTTTTTTAACCCAATCGTTCGCCATAATTGTAATAATGCATAGAGATGTGTCACATAAATTCTATATCCTTTTCTGTATTATCAAAGGGGTTATCCAAGCTTAAAACATGGCCGTTCAATGCTTGTCCTCAATTTAGGAGGGGGGTTTTGCATCTTAGTTCCATTGATGTGAATGGGGCTGAATTGTAATACCACACACAACCTAAGCACAGGGGTGGCGCTGTTTTTGCAAGAAAGTATGTTTTTTTTTTTTTTATAGCCCTGGATAACCCCCAAGCATGACTTTGACAGTGGGATTTTCTCCATTTTTGTGCCTTGGTGTTTAATATCAGAAGTTAGAAGAGTTTTTAGCCCTTCATCATGGATAATGTCATATTGAATCAATAAAGGGGAACTGCAGCATTCTTTCAAATCAACTGGTTTCAGAAATATATATATATATATATATATATATATATATATATATTTATTTAACAGTCTTGTGTCTTCCAGTACTTATCAGCTGCTGTATATCCTGCAGGAAGTGGTGTATTTTCTCCAATCTGACACAGGCCTCTCTGCTGCCACCTCTGTCCATGTCAGGAACTGTCCAGAATATCAGCAAATACCCATAGAAAACCTCTCCTGCTCTGGACAGTTCCTGACATGGACAGAGGTGGCAGCAGAGACTAGAAAGAATACACCACTTCCTGCAGGACAAACAGCAGCTGATAATAAATCTATATAACTTTCTGACACCAGTTGATTTCCCCTAATTTTTTTTAGAAAAATCTGATTAATAGATTTATTAACGGAGACCCTTCACCATTGATGATGTCGTCCTGAATTATTAATGAGATTTTTCTACATATAATTTAGGTGGAGTAATCCTATCGGCATTTGCCATCTTGACATCTTTATAATTTATAGAAAGCTGACATTTTCCAGGATTATTCCGTGACTCTGCCACATGCGTCTGAGAATTTATAGCCTCACAACAGCTGGATTGAAACTACTGGCGTTTACAGTAGGAGACTTGGATTTCCTTTCTAGATTCGTTCTTAATTTATATACTACTTGGAAGTCCAGCATAGTCAGTAATCAGATATAGAAACTAATGCCGAATTATCAGACTTTGAGTATTCGAATGTTTCTTTTATAATTCAATCAGTGACTCTTAAAGAGACAGTTCAACTTAAAAAAAAATTCTTTTAAGTCAACTAGTGACAGAAAATGCCATAGATTTGTATTTTACTTCTATTAACAAATCTAAAGTCTTACAGTACTTATCAGCTGCTGTATGTCCTGCAGGAAGTTGGGTATTCTTTTCAGTCTGGAGGTTGTCTATGGGGATTTGCTGCTGCTTTGGACAGTTCCTGAGATGGACAGAGGTGGCAGCAGAGAGCACTGTGTCACACTGGAAAGAATACACCACTTCCTGCAGGACATACAGCAGCAGATAAGTACTGGAAGACTTGAAATTTTTTTCATAAAAGTAAATTACAAATATCTGGAAGAAAATTATATTTGGCGAACAATGCCTTTAATAGTAGTAATTAGTTCCGCCCAGCGGTAGCCGTGTGTAGGGCTTTCACCGGCCAGCTCTATTCTATGTCTGTCACCTAAGGTTTTGGGTATGGCAGCAAATCCACGTCAGTAGTATTGCTCCCTATAGTATATAGCTGGTATATAACAACATTAGATCACCAGCAGCTGGAGCTTTATTTCCTAGGCTCGCCTGCCATGGTCAGCAGTACTTCTAGTAGCTTTCAGCAGTAGTTGCCACATGGCGTCTCCAGCCTTTGTCTCCTATATTAGGGAAGGTATTACATGGCTCATTACTAGGCTTTGCAATAAATCCTGGAAGACCATCACCTGAGCAGAAGACAAATGGCGCCAGGATAGTGCCCCGGTAAGTGCATATCATTGTAGTGACACAGCCCTATGAATCATGACTCTGTGATCCCAGCCACTTACCAGAGGTCAAAGATAAAACCCCTGACATGTTTTATTTGATGCTGCAAAGCTATTGTCAGCAATCTTCCACACCATTGCCTCCTTGTGTAAGAGACTGTGCAATATATTTCTTTCCTTCGCTGGGATTTACTTTAGCGCGTCTTCTATGTGAAGCCTTAACTCTGTGGTGACCAGTATTATTCGAGGGAGAAATAATAAAAATGAGTTGTCAGGGAGGGGGTAGTCAGTGTTGTCCCTGCATTCCTTATTTATATTACTACCAGCATATATATGTCTCTTCCATGTCTGTGATGTCACTATGATGATACGGGAATAAACTTCAGTAATATAAACAAACAATCCGATTCTGACACTGTTTTCATACCTGACTTGCTCAGCAACAGTCCTTATTTCTGCCTTATTGCCCCATCATCTGAGCTGCACATAGGGTCCAGGTGATGGGTTGGGTTTTATAGAAATAGTTTGGGGAATTATATATTAAAGGGGGTATTTTTGGGCCGAATGTAGAGAAGGCCTCTTATTGCCCTTTTTGGATTCTAATTTAGTGTTGTGTGGACATACTGAACTCTTCTGATTCAACAATGTTCTCTGAACCCAAACAGTTGGCATTTGGCTTGGATGTTGCCTTTGGGCCACAAGGAAGACATGGCCAATGACTGTAACCATGCTTCCTAGGACTCCCTATGAAGGCATCCAGTTTCTCCAGTTGGTGGGAGTCCGATGCCAAGTGTTTGGGTTCGGAGAACATTGCAGAACCAGAACAGTTTGTCGGCAACTTCTCCAAACCCGTACATTCAGCATTTAACTCCCCGTGTCTGGAAAAGTTGGCTGCCACCCTAGGGCTTTGAGGGCTTGTGGGGGCGGCAATCAGCTCTCCCAGACACAGGGAGTTAAATGCAGAGTTTGAGGTTCGGAAAAGTTACCGAACCCAAACTTAAACTTTTAAGTTCGCTCATCTCTAGTCAGTAGGTATGCCCTGAATACTTGGGTAATGAAGACTTCCGTAAGTAGGTAGTAAGTCTGAGGAGGGTAATGTGTCTCTTTGAGGAGTTTGCCCAGCTGGTGTAGAGACAATGGGCAATGCAATCTTCCCTGGGGAAAGAAAGTATGCATAGTAGCTCTCTTTGAGAAGGAAAAGAGACAGCCGTCTAGTACTACCTATTGGAGGTAGCTTTCCTACAAGTCTTCGCTGGACTCTTTTAAGAGCCTTCTGCTCTTCTTACTTTCTGAGATTCCATGTCTGAGAAGTTAGTCTTCCGAGACATTGAATGGCAGAGCTAAGTCATGGTCATCACATGAGGGCGAAGCTACACTCACAAGCTCTGTCATATAGCTGCATAGCTCCAATATTAAAACTCCGTCTATGATCGTGACTTAGCCCCCCAAGTCTTAGAAGGGGGAAGGGCTCAGCTCCGGGGAGAAGAAGGCGTTAGCCCTCTTTTGCTGCCTGGACCCCTAAACCCCAGGGGTAAAGGCCTTTATGCACTTTTGAGAAAAGTTAGCCAAACCTAACAATTTAGGCAGGATGGGCCGAAGGATTGGGCACCTTGATTTTAAATACCCAATCTTTTTTTTCCCCCCTAAAAATGGAGTAGCCTGGCAACGATTTTTTTCTACTCACCCTATTGAAAGTATATAAACACCTAGCTGAGCATTTGTGTGTATGGGGAAATTGGGATGAATAGTTGTTGACTAAACCAATGTTGGTCAGATAGCTGTTAAAGGTTTATGGCCACCTATACACCCAGGTTAAAGGTGTATACCCACATGTACTATACTGCCAATCCATTTGGTTGGGACATGTACATAGATCTCCATGGCTGGTCCCATTGACTGCAGACAAGCCTCGGTAAACAGTCACTCCTCTCCCCCAGACACTTGTCACCAGTAATTTAGGACTGCAGAATCCCGTAAGCCGTATGTAAGCTAATGTATGTATAAAAGACATCTATATAAATGTCATCATCTCCGAGATCCACCAACACACCATATAACAATCGCCGTTCTTTAGCGTTTTCCTCGGCTTTAAATGGCTCCTAGTATTCTGCTAATTTACTTGCTGTGAATTCTCTCAATTTGCAAGCTTCCCAGGGTAATGTCAGCAATAAATAACCTGGCATGTAAAATGGCTGCACTTTGTAATGTCAATAAAATAAAAATGCAAAAGAGACTTTCTTTCACGGAGGATTTGCCTTTCTGTTTGCATTAGTATTTAGTTGATTCACTGTAGAGAAGAGATAATTAAGGGGCCATTTATCACCCAAAAATATGTGATAGGGAATTAAAAAATGTAAACAGCTGTCCTGTCGGCAGAAGACGATTTGTCATTGGTGTTTGTCCCTGCAAATGTTATTTTGGGTACAGTTATCACTGGGACTTGACTACTTAACTTTTTTTTTTTTTTATTACACATTCAACTCTTGGCAGCAAAACTAAGCATCTCGTGTCAGGCTAAGCAGGCGCCTCCATACAGCATCTTTCTCTACACATTTCAGCACATCCATGCATTATAAATACAGTGGCACTATGTAATGCTTAATTTCTCCACTAGGGGCACTGCGGCGAAACTCAACTCTTGCTTTTTGTGTAGTGTTGAGCGGACTTGCCGAATAGAGATGAGCGAACCTCGAGCATGCTCGAGTCGATCCGAACCCGAACTTTCGGCATTTGATTAGCGGTGGCTGCTGAAGTTGGATTAAGCCCTAAAGCTATGTGGAAAACATGGATATAGTCATTGGCTGTATCCATGTTTTCCAGACAACCTTAGAGCTTTATCCAAGTTCTGCAGCCCCCGCTAATCAAATACCGAACGTTCGGGTTCGGATCGTCTCGAACCCGAACCCGGTTTCGCTCATCTCTATTGCCGAACTGTTGGCAACGCTCTCCAAATTTGAATGCTCTGCATTTAACTCCCGGTTTCTTGGATTCCGCCCTAGGGAGTTCTTTTAAACATGGATATAGCCATAGGCTGTATCCATGTTTTCCTGATAGTCCTAGGGGGCATCCAACTTCTTCAGATGCGAGGTGTCTCATGCAGAGCATTCGAATTCAGAGAGTGTTGCCAAACAGTTTAGCAAGCCTGCTCAACCCTTCTATTGAGTCCTCATTCTGATCGATGGGATTATTTTACTGCTGATGGTTGGGATTATTTTACTTCTGATCATTGTGATCGTTTTACAGCTGATGGTCATGATTAAAAATGAGCAAATTTAAAGTAAATTCAGCCAAATCCTTACCTGATTGGTCGACCATTGATTAACGTGGCCAGTAAACGATGGATACAGTCCTAAAAGACAACTATTTCACAGCTGATCGTTTCACAGGCGATCGTGGCGATCATTTCACAGCTGATCGTCATATTGTTGTGATAATTTGCGACCGGCTTCTTTTTTGCTTTTGGGTACAGCTCTAAAAGACAGAACCATTTCACAGCTGATCATTGTGATCATTTCAAATGCGATCGTGACGATCATTTCACAGGCAATCATGGCGATCATTTCAAAGGCGATTGTCGTGATCATTTCACAGCTGATCCTCAAATTTTTGCGACCATTAGTAATAATTTGCGACTGGCTTCTTTTTTTTTGCTTTCACCAATGCCAGGCCACTTTTGGACAAACCCTGGGAGGACCACGATAACCTGAACACCCTTATTAAACAATGGGATAATAATAATTTGGTCTATTAAACCTGTGCTCTGTTTGGGGAAACAATGTTATGCTTCCATAGTGTATTTCATGGTGTGCTTTATTCTTCCATGGTGTATTTTATGGTGTGCTTTATGCCTCCATGGTGTATTTGATGGTGTGCTTTATGCTTCCATGGTGTATTTGATGGTGTGCTTTATGCTTCCATGGTGTATTTGATGGTGTGCTTTATGCTTCCATGGTGTATGTGATGGTGTGCTTTATTCTTCCATGGTGTACTTGATGGTGTGCTTTATGCTTCCATGGTGTACTTGATGGTGTGCTTTATGCTTCCATGGTGTACTTGATGGTGTGCTTTATGCTTCCATGGTGTATTTGATGGTGTGCTTTATGCTTCCATGGTGTATTTTATGGTGTGCTTTATGCTTCCATGGTGTATTTGATGGTGTGCTTTATGCTTCCATGGTGTATGTGATGGTGTGCTTTATTCTTCCATGGTGTACTTGATGGTGTGCTTTATTCTTCCATGGTGTATGTGATGGTGTGCTTTATGCTTCCATGGTGTATGTGATGGTGTGCTTTATTCTTCCATGGTGTATGTGATGGTGTGCTTTATTCTTCCATGGTGTATTTTATGGTGTGCTTTATGCTTCCATGGCGTATTTGATGGTGTGCTTTATGCTTCCATGGTGTATGTGATGGTGTGCTTTATTCTTCCATGGTGTACTTGATGGTGTGCTTTATGCTTCCATGGTGTATGTGATGGTGTGCTTTATTCTTCCATGGTGTATGTGATGGTGTGCTTTATTCTTCCATGGTGTATTTTATGGTGTGCTTTATGCTTCCATGGCGTATTTGATGGTGTGCTTTATGCTTCCATGGTGTATGTGATGGTGTGCTTTATTCTTCCATGGTGTACTTGATGGTGTGCTTTATGCTTTCTTGGTGTATTTTTCAGAAAAATACAGAGACTCCTCTATTTTTGTGACATATTTTGCTCTCTATTGCCACATATGGTGTTTGGACGTAAATTAACATCATTCATTGAGGCTAATCCACATCACGGCTACAACACTTTCTCCGTGTGTATGGAAAAAATGCATGGTGTGTATTAGATCGTTGCTATCCTAGTTAGTCTTTCAACATGTTGAAAGACATTGAAAGACAACGATCAGCCGACATGTTGGCTGATTGTTGCCTTTTATTACACAAAGCGATTATCAGCCCAAATCGGCCAAATACGGCTGATAATCGCTTCCTTTAATAAGGCCTTAATACTTAAGTAGCTGTTTGTTGTCGATGCTCTTGGATCCCAGAAACGTGCTCTATCCATGTATGATTCTGTGTATCCGCTATTCATGATGCTCAGATCTGCGTCGGACCTGAACATGGAAACATGTTGGAAAATAATCTGTGCTTTTAACAAATACAACCAATCCCACCTGCCGCCTTTTCTAGGAATCCAGCATAAATTTCTGCCATCGGGGAGGGTGGAAATAAATCTGACTGCATATGTTCCCTTCCTTGTGGTTCATAGTTTTCACATTTTGCTGAAAAGCTTTGCAGATTGTCAGGGTTGTGGTGCACAGAAAATAGGCTTGGCTCCCACCGGCACAGCGCCACACAGCACGACTCAATAGCAGAGGAGAACAAGGTTTTGCCATTTGAAAACAAAGGCTGGCTTGTCACCCTGTCATCTGCGCACACACGGGCGCCGTTCTCTCCTCTCTCTCGCTCTGAAGCAAATCGATGAGGAAGGTTAATTGACATTGAGAAAACAGTTAAAAAAAAAAAGAAAAAGGAAAGAACAGATGGACGTCGTAAATAAGAACAAGTCGCTTACAATGTGTCAGTTTTTACTTTTGAGCCTTTTATTCTGTATGGTTATAAATCACAATGTACATGGCTTTCATCATTACCAAGTCATCCTGAGAAGTCCATCTCCATGGCTGACAAGGTCCCAAATGGACACTAAAACCGGATCCTATGTCACAGCTATATACCTTATCCTGACCCCTGCTATCCTGCAATTGTTTTTGTGTTTTTTTTGGACAAATCCTTTAAACCCTGTTTAGTTGTTCAATACTAGATATGAGCGAACACTACCTTCGGATTTGTGCGAACCTGAATGCTCTGTATTTGTTTCCCAGTGGCTGGGAAGATGGAGATGATGGATGCAGCCCTAGGGATAAAGAGGAACAAACTTCTAGTATGTTCAGGTTTGCGCAAAGGCGAAAGCTTGGTATTTGAATCTCGGTGTCTGGAAAAGATGGATGCAGCCCTAGGGATAGAAATGAGTGAACCTATAGTATGTTCGGGCTTCCGCGAACCCATTCGCTCAGTATTTGAATCTCAATGGCTGCAGAAGATGAATGCAGCCTTAGGGAGGGATAGATTATCAAACTTATAGTATGTTAAGGTTTGTACGAACCTAAGCGCTCTATATTTGAATCCCACTGGCTGGAGAAGATGGATGCAGCGCTAGGGATAGATTATCGAACCTATAGTATGCGCGAACCCATTCGCTTAGTATTTGAATCCTTGTGGCTAGAGAAGGTAGATGCAGCCCTAGCGATAGAGATGAGTGAACTAATAGTAGGTTTGGGTTTTTGCGAACCCTAGTGCTCTGTATTTGAATCTCAGTGGCTGGAGAAGATAGATGCATAGATAGGAATAGAGATGAGCGAATTTATAGTTTGTTTGGGTTTTCACAAACCCAAATGCTTAGTATTTGAATCCCGGTGGCTGGAGAAGATGCATGCAGCCACTCATCTCTATTAAACTGTTTGAGAAGCCCCTCCAAAAATTTTTTAAAAATCCGCCATGCAAAGCCTGGTCTCAATAAGTGAGGGATCTATGGAGAGGTTTCCCTGTGCATATCCCTTTGAGACCTATAGCTGGTATCCGTTGTGTATAGTAGGGGAGCAGCTATTACTTCCATGGTAATAAATCTCTTGCTCAGTCTTCCAGAGCCGGCAGGATTCCGCCACAGGTTTCAGCCCTTTGTCTGGATAGATTTGTGTTTTTCCAGCCTGCTGATGGACTGGGAAAGTTATTAGGTGGTAGGAAAGAAAATACCTGGAGACATAAATCCTGATTTATTTACGGATTAACTAAACAAAGGGCGACAGGATATCCCTAATTGTTTTCATTGACTATTAGGGTCACACCGCTGGGCTGTGCCGGCATCCATAATCCCTGCGCTCTACTGTACTCTCGGCTATAGGTAATGACTTTTCCTTTCCAACGGATTTTCAAAATCAATATCCTGAATCAATGTAAGTGTGGAGAGGTATATAGGAGGTTTATAGAGCCTGTGTCCTCTCATTAGTATTAGGAGCCCTTGGGTGGCCGGAGTCATGGTTAGAGGACGTGGGGGAGACCGGCCGCACCATTTGTCTACTATAGTAAATAAGTAACTGGCTGTAGGCTGATATGTGCAGGAACCATTGACCCCGGTAACTGGAGATGTTTGTTAGTGAAATTCACAAGTGTCACAGATGGATAAACACAGATGATTTCACTTTTTCTGTTGATAACATCTCATGGCTGCTGTGTATATAGAGAGACCATTGCACTGAACTGGTGACCTACTCTATTGCAGTCTAGTATATGAAGTGTGATGGAGAGCTTCATGGCGTATAACATGTTCACTTCTCCATGTCAAGAATTATAATTATATTATATTGAAGCCTTTTTGTACTTGTGGGGTTTTTAATGGTATTCTTTGTGTTCTCTTTATCTCAATGATAGATAGATAGATAGATAGATAGATAGATACGAGATAGATAGATACGAGATAGATAGATACGAGATAGATAGATACGAGATAGATAGATACGAGATAGATAGATACGAGATAGATAGATACGAGATAGATAGATACGAGATAGATAGATAGATAGGAGATATATGATAGATAGATACGAGATAGATAGGAGATAGATAGATACGAGATAGATAGGAGATAGATAGATACGAGATAGATAGGAGATAGATAGATAATAGATAGATAGAGAGATAGATAGATACGAGATAGATAGATACGAGATAGATACGAGATAGATAGATACGAGATAGATAGATACGAGATAGATAGATACGAGATAGATAGATACGAGATAGATAGATAGATACGAGATAGATAGATAGATAGGAGATAGATGATATATAGATAGATAGATGATAGATAGATACGAGATAGATACGAGATAGATAGATAGATAGATAGATAGATAGATAGGAGATAGATAGATAATAGATAGAGAGATAGATAATAGATAGATAGGAGATAAATAGATAATAGATAGAGAGATAGATAGATAATAGATAGATAGAGAGATAGATAGATAGATACGAGATAGATAGATAAATAGATACTGTACATAGATACGAGATAGATAGATAAGAGATAGAGAGAGAGATAGGAGATAGATAGATAGGAGATAGATAGATAGGTAGATAGGAGAGAGATAGATAGATAGATAGATAGATAGATAGATAGATAGATAGATAGATAGGAGATAGATAGATAGATAGGAGATAGATAGATAGATAGATAGATAGATAGGAGATAGATAGATAGGAGATAGATAGATAGGAGATAGATAGATAGATAGATAGATAGATAGATAGATAGATAGATAGAGAGAGATGATACATACAAGATAAATACATAGATAGATAGATAGATAGATAGATAGGAGATAGATAGATGGATAGATAGATAGATAGTCCATACATACTAGATATAGATTGATAATATGACATATAGATAAAAGATAGATAGATAGGAGATAGATAGATAATAGATATGATAGAGAGAGAGAGATGATGAGAGAGAGAGAAATAGATAGATGGATAGATAGATACTCTATGTGAGATACATAGATATTGATTGAGATCCCCCCCCCCTACTGAATGCATCTGTTGATCAGTTGTTTTATTTTACAGTAACTTTATAATAAATGTTAGTGAGCCATAACAGTACTTTACAGGTTGCCATACTATTCTGTCTGCAACCTATGCACATACATTACTAAAGTAACTATTATCCTGCAGTACACGGCAATACCTGTAGGTGTCAGTGTTGCAATTCAAAGTGTCTAATAACAGACGTAAAGTGACTCTGTCTGCTGCAACTCAGGTTCTGTATTGCTGGCGCTGTTAGGTGAAGGAGACACTTGTTGCCTTCTACAATATACAAAAAATGATTTTATTTTACTGTGCAAAATGTCAGAGCAGCTTTTCCAAGCTCCTGAAGTGCTGAGGGTTTTAATGCCTCCTCGCATGGTTGTCAGTCAGGACGCTGCTTCCACTGTTATTTCCACTGTTATTTAAGCAGAGATGGGGTGGGGGAGCAAGGCGGCATCACAACCTTCAGCACCTTAAGAGCTTAGAATTTATCAAACATGGTGTAAAGTGAAACTGGCTCAGTTGCCCCTAGCAACCAATCAGATTCCACCTTTCATTCCTCACAGACTCTTTGGAAAATGAAAGGTGGAATCTGATTGGTTGCTAGGGGCAACTGAGTCAGTTTCACTTTACAGCATGTTTGATAAATCTCTCCCATATGTCTCCCTGATCTGACAGCTATCTAACAGTATCAGCAGTTTGTAATGTAAATTGCAGCTGACAGATTCACATAAAGTTGTGATTTTATTTTTTCCTTTTCCTGTAAAAATGGCTGAAATCTATCTAGCTGGGTCCAATCTCCCATGGTATATAAGGGCCCCCTTATATTATATTATGGATTCATTATACCTCTGCATTGTCTGTCGGATGCGACTCCAGAATACTTCATATGGAATGTTTTTTATTCTGTCATTCCATGTGTTCCTCCATGACTTGCCCTGATATACAGCTGTGCTCGCCCTGGAATCATAGCCTGGAGGCATAATACATTAGTAATATCATGTCATCCCGAGCACCTTGGTGGCGCACACTGTCTGTGACTATACAGGCTCAATGCACTCAGCTCTGCTATGTGCGACTTACACAAGGCTCCTTGTGACAGATGCTTTGTTATATTTTACGCTTTTTTGTTATTTTTTTTATTCCTAAACTCTAATACAGCATCTCTCGCCATCAGAACATTGCAGCGATGACCGTAGATCTGTTTTCACCTCCTTAAATAAATCCAGTAAAGTCCATAACTTTTTACCGATGCATTTACTTAAAAGAAGAAGCGACGCTTGTTAAAGCCGGTGATTGACCTTAAAATAAAAGTTCATTTTATTTTATTGCTTCTGGAGTGATTGATTTTTTTTTTTCTTTTTGCTTTGTACTTTCCATTAGGAGAGAATCATTTGTCAGCAGGTCGGCTCATTCCGTATTATGACATATACCACGTGCGTCAGTAATGGATAGTACTGGGAACTGTTACAATGCAAAGCCCAATTTTCACAAAAATTTTACAAAATTGAAAACAAATATTGTTAAAAATTTAAAAAAATTTAATTAAAAAAAAAAATTATGACACAGTGCTCACTCAGAGAGGCATAGATGTCTTATCCGGTTTTGTTGCATCCTCTCTCCCTTCTGTAGCTTATGAGCTCCTCAGTTGTATTACAGACTTACACAATGATCTTAATCAGCCACAAAGTCTCAGGAGAACCTGGGCCCGGCTGAGGCGGCTTTATTCAGTGATCAGTGTATAGCGACAGTGTTTGACAGCTTGGTGCCCCCCCTCCTGTCAGGCACTGGGGGGGGGGATGGAGCTCCCACTCTCTCCGCTCCCACATTAAAGCATCTGTGATGTTCACTTAGAACTCTCCGAACCCCTGCAGTGTCATGGCGCTTTACCTTGATCACATCAACCTGCCAAAATGACACCGGGACTGCGCTACATCGGAGATCGCCTAATTGCCCTGTAGACTGGAAGTTGGTGGCAAATAAGTCATCATTAAGAGTCTTTTGATTTTTTTTCCAGTTTTTTTTGTTGTTTTTAAACCTGAACATGGTGCTCATAAGAGATATTGGATGCAGATGTTTCTAAAGACTATAAAACCCTAGCAGAAGGATTAATTTCGCACATTGTAAAGTCAGGCGATGTGAGCTGAAAAACAAAAACTACGAGGTTTACCGATAGTATTCCTATCTAATGTGAGCCACATCTTGCCGTAATAGCTCAAGGGGCCCAAACTCCACGTAAGAGAAGCACAGTTGTTTTGAGACTGTGTCAGAGTCTTCTCTCCATAGTTCAAGGTATCTGATCAGTGACTTTGTAATTGGGGCTACTAAATGACCCCTAAAAGTTCCAGTCTGGTGGCATCATAGGCAACTATTGGATGTGGTTTCACCCATACATGTGATTTAGGATATGCACCTTCCCCTTCATGTCTTGGAAGGCTTACATCCAAGACGTGGAGTCTCCAGTACTGGGTGCCAGGGATCAGAAGGCTTCAACCATCTGGACAGCCCCTTTAAATATTACACTCTGCCCTTTTAAATGAATGGATTTCCTGTGCATTGCAGCATTGCAGGGCATGGTAGGTACTTGAGAGCAGAGTTTGCTGTTTCCTACTACTTTCTAGGGAATTCCTTAATAAGGTTATGACAATGGTTTTCTAAACTGGACAGCCCCTTTAACAAGCAGTATATAGAATGCCCTGTCAGTGACACAAGGTACGGCTTTGCTATTGTTTTTTAGAACCTGACTTCCATCTGTAAAGGCTCACGCCAAAAGACCTACCTCATATGTTTCAGTTTATCACAGTATGGCTGTAATAATAAAGGCTTTGGTTTTCTATCAGGATTTATCATATATATACCACCGAGAAGCCGATGGGGTTAGAGCGGTAGAATTTCCATGTGGCCCCTTTGTTCTTTTTCTAGAAAAATTCTTATAAAATAAAGTAGAAAATTCTTATAAAATAAATGTCAGAGCATTTTTCTCCAATTTATGCCGCTCTCACCATCATCTTCCGGAAGACTATAGTCCGGTAGTTGTTGCTGATTCTGCAGAGCCACTTCATGGCCACCCTGTATAGACTGCTGCTCAATATGCTGACCTAATGCTGTTTGTTCACATCCATTTACATCAATTAGACTAGTAAAAGGATGCGGATCAATCAGGATACAGATATCTGTCAATACAGGGGACATAGTTACTAGGTTCATTTCTTTGCTTATTTAATAGGGGATGATTCTCTATGTTACCCTTATAATACATAGTGCAACTTAAGTAGTCCCAGAAGTGCCATAATAACCCGGAGTAATCTGATCAGCCTTTATGTGATGTTAACCATATCATTACATCAATAGTTCTCCATCCAAGGTTCACCTAGTCCTCCAGACCGGTATAGTGATTGTTGACCACATGCACACTAAAGGGAAGTTGTAGATGGTCTTAATCCAACCTCCTATTGGGATTGTAATGATCTGATCAACTTTCTTGAGATGTTAGCCATCTGTTTGCTCCAGTAGTGTTTTCATTGAAGTTGCACCTAGTCCTTCACACTGCCATAGTAAAAGGAACAGACAGACCAAAGGGGCTCATAGATGGTCTTAATAAAATCTATTGGGAGCATAGTGACCCAAAGTAAACTGATCATCCTTCATGAGATCTTACTTGATTGTCCCACCTTCTTATTGCACCAATGGTTCTCCATCCATGGCCACACTAACATAGTGATATAGACCACAGACAGACCAAAAGGGGTCAAACCTATTGGGAACATAATGGCCTGGCGTCATCTGATCAACCTTCATAAGATGTTTCTTGACTGTCCCACCTTCTTATTGCACCATTGGTTCTCCATCCATGGTCACACTAACATAGTGATATAGACCACAGACAGACTAAAGGGGGGTCATAGTTGCTCTCAATCAAACCTCCGATTGGAAAAGTAATGACCCAGAGTCATCTAACATAGTAACATAGTAAATAAGGTTGAAAGAAGACAAGAGTCCATCAGGTTCAACCTAGGGAAACCCTACTGTGTTGATCCAGGGAAGGCAAAAACCCCCACTAGGGAGACGACAACCACCCCACCACATCTGATGCACCTTATAGCACCAGTTCTCCATCCATGGTGCACTTAGTCCTCCGCGCTGGTGTAGTGATGGTGAGAGCCCTAACAAAAAAAGATGGGGGGTCCAAATCTGATTATTAAGAGAGATCAACTGTAAGCTTGTACGCGCTCAACATTGCACCGTACCTCTTTATAAGTACTCATTTGGAGCCACCAGAACCAAGGTGTCTCTATTACCCAAGCTGTGTCCGGCTAACCTTTGGGGTTGACGTCCCGTGTCTTCCAGCTTTGGCTTGTCATAGAAGTGACATGCAGTATTACTTATCCATTTTCTTGCTCAGGCAAATGAAACTTGAAAGCAAAGTAAGTCTGGAAGAAGTGTTTCCTTTACGTTCTTTGATGTCTGCCCTCATTTAGGATCATTGGGGATATGTTCTGTGCTCTTGTCGAAAAACCAATCACTGAAAATCCCAAGGAGGAGTAAAAAACATAAGTTCTCTTGTCTCTAATGACAAGTCTTGTACCCTGAGTTCTGCTGTTGGCTTGTATTGCAGATCTTGTGTGTATTCTCCTCTATAATTATTTGCCATACTTATCTAAAAACGTAATTTTCGAAAGCTTAAAGAACATTTAATGGCAGGTTCCTTCTCCGCCTGAGCGTCGGCCTTGATCTGACAGAGCTATTCGTTCCTTAGTGTTTTAAGGCAGATGAAATATCTCTGAAAGGTTTTACTTATATTAGCATTTGTTTTAAATTGTGTTAGACTGTGAGATTTAATTTTCAGTCGAGAATTGTTATTAAATAAGAGTGTAAAGGAAATGATTTGTTAGGCTATTAAATTATGGATGAACTATTGAAGACTTGCCAGCAACGCTGATGTATTGCTTCATTTTCATGCATTTAGAAATGTAGTTCTGTGAAAGGCGTTCCTATGGCCGACTGAGGGTGCGCCGACCAGGAGTTAAATCAAACATTTAACTTGCGTAGGACTGATATATGCAGTGTGATAGGAGCTTACAGCCCGATAAAACAATTATTTTACTTGTAATCTTATGGGTGGACACGCTCCGCTTAGAATGGAGTGAGCGGTGGCCTATTGCGGTAATATATCTATATAGCCTGTACCCTGTGAGCAGAGAAATCATATATACAAGCTTTAAAACTATCAAGGATGGTATAAAATTTACATTAATTTGTGTTATTGGATGTACTTTGAGAACTTTTGAAAGCCTTAAAGGGGTATTCCTGCAAATATCGTGTCATTTATGTTTGGATAGGTGATAGATGTTGGAGGGTTGGTCGCTATAGTAGGGGACCACAACTTACATCATTTAAGAGTTGCATGCAGCTGAGAATAAATAGCTTACTGCTACAATATATAACACTCTAGTCTCAAGCTGAATAGTGGTGCGGCACTTGTACTAGCATGTGTCATGGACCCATGGGATCGATGATGTATGTTGGGGTTTGATTGTTGCTGTGGGATCCTTTCTTAAAGGGAATTTGTCACTAGGTTTATGCTACTGTACATTAAATGCAGATCAGCGTATTACTTACATCATTTTGTTCAGCCGTTCTCCTAATATGCAGGAGAATAGGATTTTTGCCACACCCCTCCCCCCGCCCTCCAGCTGCTGATTGACAGCTGACTGCCTATACACAACATGGATAGATAACTGCCAATTAGCAGCTGGTGGGTGGAGTTTTTTGCTTCTCATGAATAATAAGGACTACTGGGCTCATGCACATAATGGAGAAGACTACTTATTGTCCGTGTTATTCAGGAGGATATTTCCAAAACACCTACACACAACAATGTAAGTGATACATCATTCTGTTCAGCGTCTCTGTCAATAGTTTGCGCTACCCTTAGATAGGACAGCCTAAACCTACTGACAGAGTCTCTTTAATAACTACAGTGGGGAAGAGTTGGATGGAGAAGAGTAAAAACATATTTACTTCTTCTTTATACACCTCTATGGCAGGTACCAAAACAGCCAAGCTGAATAGTGGTCAACTGGCATCCATCATGTACCCATGTATAAGTGATATATGTTAGTATGATCCTGTCTCAGAATCCGCCTACATATACACTCAGATTTACCCCAATGCTTAGAGCGCTCCATGTCCCATATGACTTATATTGTCTGCGTAAATGCAAAAATCTGGAATAGTTTTTTCAGACCATTAATTTCATAGCACATTAGTTTGTGTATACTGCTGTGTCATATTCAATATCATTATAATGCTATTTAGAAGTAATAATCGATGCACAAAACTGACTTCCGCGGGACCAGTAGATTTTGAGCTTTGTTACAAACATGGCAGAAATTCAATAATTTAGTTTAAGTGTAAAACCGGCTAGAATCTCAATAGCGCATATACTGCAGTGTGTGTGTATGTATGTATGTATATATATATATATATATATATATATATATATATATGTGTATATATATATATATATATATATATATATATATATAATTTATTATACACTAAAAAAAAATAATCCAAGAGTTTTATACAATCTTGTACTGTATATATGCAATATATATTCTGAGCAGTAGGCTTGTGGTGATGCATAGCCTCCAATCTAAAAGCAGCACATTGTTATAAATAATAGTGCCATACAGTGAGTATATAATAGTACCGTACATAGTCCAAGCAGTGCTCTGTCTAAATAACAGCACTAACCTACAGAAATGTAATGGATTCCTTTTACTTCTTTACTAAAATCTGTGCATTAAAGCTGCTGGAAATCCGTCCGTGATGTAGAAGAAAGCGATGAGCCGTCACATGAATCAGGTTGCCTTTTACTTTTTATATCAGTGATATCTGTATTAGGTAACTATAGTACAAATACCATTCAGATATACCTGTCATAGAGGAAATTCAGGAGCAGTGTAATGTGTTTTGCTCTATTATTTAGGGATCGGGTTAGATTACGTTTTTTTCCGCCACTGGGAGTGAAGCTCCGTCTGTTTAATTTCAGGGACAGGGGACTTCATTATCCGCCTTACAAAATATGTGATTCTCTCTTGTTCGTTCTGCAGAGTTCTCCTTGGATGCTCAAACTTTTGTGTATAGATGTATTATTGAGATGTGTTACTGAATATATTTGCAGCATTAGAGATTCCCATTGCTTCCAGTCTCGTGAAGACGTGATTTGACATTTTGGTATCCGACTGCAGAATTAACAGCAGAATTCCCTACCCAACCCTTCAAGAGCTGACCCAGTTGCTTCAAAGCAAAGCTTCCTAGCCTCCAGCGTTCCTCTTCCCGGCTCCCTGAGGAAGTTATGTTGCAGAAAATTACTGCAAACTTCTGTGCACAACAATTTTTAGGAACCAACTTTTTATTTTTGGCTGTCCATATAGATCAGTGTAAAAGCAAGCCGCTCTTAAAGTAGACATGACACTATAATGCGGCTAAACAGGATCTCTCTACTTCTTTACATACTGTAGTTTTATATCATCTTCTGTAGGAAAAAAAGAGCTCTGGATTTACATCTAAGGAAACACAGAGACTCCTCTCTTAAAGTTGGTCAAGCCTTAAAGCGACTCTGTACCCACAGTCTGTCCCCCCAAAACCACTTGTACCATCAGATAGCCGCTTTTAATCCATGAACTGTCCTGGGGTCCGTTCGGCAGGTGATGCAGTTATTGTCCTAAAAAACAACTTTTAAACTTGCAGCCATGAGTCAAACTGGCGTGGCCTAGAATATCTGTGCCCTAACCTTGCACCACCCCTCCGTCCCTCCTCCCCACCCTCTTCATCATCAGAGAGGTTGTGCCAGCCTAATCCACAGACACTCTAGGCCACGCCAGTTTGACACAGGGCTGCAAGTTTAAAAGTTGTTTTTTAGGACAATAACTGCATCACCTGCCGAACGGACCCCAGGACAGATCTTGGATTAAAAGCAGCTATCTGAAGGTACATGTGGTTTGGGGGATCACTTCCTGGTCCCTTCTTGGCACACATGAAATACTTAACCAAACACAGCTAGTTTACCGTGCCTATAGGCCTTGAGGAACGTGGTTATCTTGTAGTGGATAGTATCTGCCTGGTGTCCACTTGAGCTTCGGATCCAACAGATCCATATGAGTTTTGATCTTGTACTATGTCATCCATGAAATATTAGCTTTTATGTAGTCTCTATGTAAACAATAAAATTTTAATAAAAGACCATATTAGATGTCCCGAACCATGGTGGATCGGTGCTTGCTTAATGAACCTATTACATGCGGCCAGGGCTGCACAATCATCACACAGATCTCGCTATAATCAGCCGTCTTCCCGACATCTCCAATTACACGAATTGATGGCCGATATCTCCCTGATTTGGACCCATTAAGAGAGAAGTTTAATTTAAATTTAATAACGTCGGATTACATGTTAAGGTTAGCAATAACCACCCAATACTCTAGACTCTTTAAAATTCCATCACAATAATGGAGAATTTAAATTATTAATATATTTTTTTAAATTCCAGAGTGTTTTGTAGGATTAGTAGTTGACACTCTCGCCTCTTGTATTCCAGGTAAGAGTTTTCCACTCTGACATTCACCGTCATGTCTATTAGCAGAGGTGGACGGAGGTCATCCGTAGACGCGTTTCTGTAGCAGCTCAGTGACCCCTCCTGACCCTCCAGTGAATGTTGTGATAGGATTGTCACACATCGAACCATTTGCTAAACTACTCGGGGTTTTGGAAGACGTCTT
This sequence comes from Dendropsophus ebraccatus, assembly GCF_027789765.1. Lineage (NCBI taxonomy): Eukaryota > Metazoa > Chordata > Amphibia > Anura > Hylidae > Dendropsophus > Dendropsophus ebraccatus. Next base: position 192,925,984 of record NC_091455.1, read on the forward strand.
AGACCAGTCAGCGGGGAAATATTTGTAAAATATTTAAGACTATGGTGAACGATAGCTGCCTGTGGACTCTTTTGTCAGACAGCTGTTACATATGTAAACCTGATCATTTTCCTCAAGGCTTTTTAGTGCAATCATTGATCTTTGGAACTAATTGAAAAAGCTAATTGAAACATGGCCGGAGCTTCGCGTTACATGACCATGTGTTGCCATTAACACAGGACAACCCTTTGACCTGACCTGCTCTCTGGAGGGGCACCCTTACAGTATGGTGCCGGAACATATCCATAAACCTTGGAAAACATCCCACCTTAATGTAAGCATGGGGGGGGGGGGTATAACGTAGAGGCTATATTTATCATATACACCTTCTGTCTGAGCTGGCAAACATCCTAAAACATAGCTGGTAAATATTTAATGCGGAAAGCTTCTTCATTAGTGGAGGATGTTAATAATTTACAGATGATGTAGTGCCTGGCCAGGTTTTGACATTGGCGTTCAGTAATACATTGGTATTTTGTACAATAGCCTCTGAAATGAATCCCCTCCGCACACGACTTCTGTTGCCTCATTGTCTTGGTGTAAATGATATTCTCCAAGTACCTGCGAAGTGTCTGATAAAAGTCCCTCCTTGCCAGTTTTTCTTCAGAGCGCGACGAAAACCCAAACAAGCTCCGTTCATTTATCTGCGAGGATTTGTAATGATTTATTCAGGGGGATGATGTCTTCTATTAATCAGGCTACTTTATGCGCAATAACCCGGATTGTGTTGCGTTCCTCCTGCCAAAATTCACAAGTTGTGCATCAGTGCGGGAGAGATTCTGCCGCGGATTTTATTTTCATGGCATCGTATATAATTGTAATTGAGGCAAATGAAGGATTTAAAGTTCATTTCGGCTAAACGTTACGGCGGTGGTATAATGGCTATGTGCAATCTTTGCTTCGGGAAAAGATTCTGTTTATATCGCGCATACACTGCGTTTTTTTAGGAAGTTGTTGCCGTTTTTTTGTGCCAGTTTTGCTTTAAATTTTTTGAGCCAATTGGATTTACACAGAAAACTGCAGCAAAAACACTTAAAAGTGTTAGTGTCATTAGCAGTGACTTTTGAGATGTCACCAGACATTTCAAAAGTTACTGATCGCAATGGGTCTTATTCCTGAGACCAGCTGCAATCTCACAATACAGCCTGTGAGAGTGTGTGACAGGGTGCGCCTCTGCCGGATGTGAATAAACTCCAACTTGTTTGCTTCATTATAGTCTATGGCAGTGCTTCTCAATTCCAGTCCTGAGGCCTCACCAACAGGTCATGTTTTGAGGATATCCCATACAAAGAGCAGCTGTGATAAGACCTGATGCACTGAGGATATGGAAATCCTCAAAACATGACCTGTTCGTGAGTCCTGAGGACTGGAATTGAGAAACACTGGTCTATGGAGCCACCAAGTCGGAAGATCTGCCAGACGGGGAGTGGAGCAATCTGCCGTACACACTCCCTGTGAGAGAGACCCAAAGCAATCAGTAACTTTTGACACATCTGATGACCTGTCAATTGTTACTTAAAATGTCAGCAAAACTTTGAAGTACAACTCTGGTTCCTTCCCCTTCCTCCTGTAGTGTTAGGTGTTACTGATGCTAATTTCACACCTGCATCATAGCTTCTGTTCAGCTGCAATACACATCTCCTGTGAGCTGGACACCAGCGGAGACCGACGGACCCCTTTAATGTAGTCTGTTGGGTTTCCCTTATGGTATCTGTTCATGTGACTGGAATCCACAAGTAACAAAAAAAAAAAATACTGCATAAATAGAAATGAGCGCAAGAGTTGGATAGCTTGGCACTTGAATACCGGTGGCTGATGAAGGTCAATGAGGCCCTAGAGAGTCCTCGAAAATATAGATACAGGCTCTATCCTTGTTTTCCCAGACTCTATAGCGCTACATCCAACTTTGTCAGCCACCAGTATTCAAATGCATTTTTTTTTTAGTCTTTTGGCGGAATCTGTGACTGGGGACCCAAAGGAGCCTCTGACAAATGTATGGACGTTATCATAGTTACCTGATCTTTCAGCAGTAGGGGTGACTACATGCTGATCAGGTAAAGCTGTCTAATGACAGGCTATGCTTTAAGTAAATTCATCTAATATGGTATCTGCAGTCCCATGCAAACCAGAGGTAAAGTCTTGATATCACAGTGAGTGGAATCACTCGACAAGTTCAAGTTAGCTATATCCATCCCTCAGTATTTGTGTGTATATCTATGTACAGCCTATTGAAGATTCCAATTACATTTTCAATCTCCGATTTGATGACTTGATGTGTAAACATTTAAACAATTGTAAATTTTCCTCGACGTAAAGTCGTCTACCCATACGGAGTGTCAGCAGAAGTCAAGTACCTTCTTATTTCTTGTCATTTTGGATGCCACTCTACGGTTTTAAGACATCGGTGTAAATGACACTTTCCTTCCTCAAGTAAATGGTTTTGTTTGACATTTGCACGAAAACCATGTCAGATTTTCCTGTTGACCTGCTCGGCGTTGGAAGCTCTTACCAGCCGGCGCTCCACCCACTGCCCACCTGGCCAAATATAGCATTCTAGGAAGGTCAGACCTCCAGGACTGGGCGGCATTGTTCCTCTTCCTGCTTTTCCCGTTGATTCGTAATTGCTTTGAACACCAAAAATGATTACAGAAGATTATACCTTTCTGAAGGCAATCTCAGTATCCACTTAAATAAAAGCACACAGTGGGGAAAATGTAGTGTGTCTCGCTTTGCAATTATATACCTTGTTATGCCTAATTTCCAAATGCCTAAATTGCCTCCCCCCCCTTTTCTATCTTAGCTCCTTCCAGTACAATTCTCTCTTCCCACAGCGAACGATAAAAATGTCTGCCAGTCCCCCCCCCCCCCCCCCCCCCCCCCTTATAGAAGGATTTTAGTGCTGGGGATAAAGAGGCCTTTCTTATCTTTGTTTGGATAGGCAAAGAAAACTCACACAAAATTGTTGTTCCGTTGCACCCCCTACAAGGATGACTCGCAGAAACAAAAATTGGCACTTTTCGCTGCGCCATGCTCCCTCCAGGAGGTATTATTCGGAGTAAGGTAGCCTAGCCAGCAATTTTAGGGTTAGATAATTTTTTTTTTTTTCCCCCTTGATTGCACATAATGCCAGATTTCTATAAAGCCACTTTGGGGAGAAAAAAAAAAGGTATAAAATTGTGCACGATAGGAAATGAGACTGGAAAATGTCACCCGAAACATTGTCTAATATATATTACCCAATAATGAAAAAAAAGTTACAATATTAAATTTAAAAAAATCCAATAATAAAAAAAAAAAATGAAAAAATTACCATATTAAAAAATAATTCACAGCGTATGGGATGTAACATTGTTAAATATTATCTTAATTCATAAGGATAAATATTACAACGTTACGACTTCCCATCCCCTGTCTTCAAGTGACGGCATAAAACATCTTTATGTTTTTACATTAAACAATTTGCTTTGGCTTTTATGGTAATTAAAAGAAAAATTATGATGGTAATCTTCTGCTTCAAAGGATCGGCGAAGAAAATAATAAAACACTTTTAAGATGCTGACTTACTGCCATTATTATCATATCAATAATCATATTTGTGTTCACATCTTACTTCCAGATAACGCCGCTTCATCATTTCATTAAATTAATGGGAATTTTTTTTAATTTTTTTTTTTTATAACTTGGGTAAATTAATTGCTGGTTGTACTAGAATATGTTTGTATTTCGTTCAATTACAGGTTCACGCAAAGGTAAAATATTATTTCTTCAACGATTCAATTAATTTTGACTTGTGAAGAATACTAGGATTATTGTTCGTAATATTTCACTTCGCTGTGGCCTTTTATAATCACGTCGGAATGTTTTTCTGCTGTGTTTTAGAACTTTTTTTTTTAATTAAATATTTACTATATTTGCCTCTATCTAATATCTGTCTATCTTACAATGCGCAATAGTCTTTTATAATTACACTTAATTTATGGAATGTTTTGTGCTTTTAGAATTTTTTTTTTTTTTTATATCGTATTTTTTTTATATATATATATATATTTTATGCTTTTAAAAATAAGTGTAATCACCTAAACTGAAAACTTTCCTTTAAGAGGAAGTCCCTAGCAATTGAAAAATGTCTGGACGACAGGGGGTTGCAGGAAAATAACAAAGCTAACAAAATAACAAACTAATCCATACCCGTGCCTCCGTAGCATCGCTGCCAGGTCCCGTTGACAGCCAGTGTTTTTTGCTGGAATCTGGGTACATCAATTACCTGACCCTTCCAGCTGAAATGTCATGGCCGGCTGAGCGATTGCCTTTCAGCCAGTCAGTTACTGGGGTGGTGTTTGGCCCTAGTCACTGATTGGCTGAGTGGGCAGTTGATCAACCGGGCACGTAACGTTGACACTGAAAGAACTGCAGGACAAAGGCGGCTGACAACGGGGCCCGGGATTGGCGCTACGCTGCGCAAGGATAGGTAATCATACTTAATTATTTTTCTGTAGCCCCTGCCTTTCCCCATTTTTTATCTTCACGTCCCTGTTGTGCATGGGGCACAATGCTGTTTCTGTGCTATTAGGAGTTAAATCCCTATGTTTGTAAGGCATTTTGGAACTACTGTACCACCCAGTGCACCGATACACCCCCGTCCAGCCCATTCCTCATAATGAATATCAGCAGAGCGGGGTAGATCGTTACACATCGGGGGTGGTAGTCCCACCTCCAGTGCACCAAAATTGCTTATTAGCCTAGAGATTAACGAAAATGGTTAGAATCAGAGGAAGGAAGACTTACAGGATCCTGTAATCTGCTTGGGAGAGTATTGTGGGTATGCTCTATGACCTGTGCAGAGGTTTCTATGAAGAGAGGAGAAGGAGGGTGTACATCAACTATTGTGATAATAATCCAGACAACGCTCTATAAAGAGGTTATCCAGGATTCCAAAATCTGTGCCACCCCTGTCGCCAGGGTGTGTGTGCCGCCATGTTTCTGTAAGCCTGGTTAAGCCTTTTAACTTAAGTTTCTGCCCAGATGCTGAACCTCTCGGCCACTTGCTTTGGGCAGAACTAGATCTATGAATTGGAGAAGAATGACTCTTGTGCAGCTTTCTTTATGTATACACTGAACATTATTCTTATCTTTGTAATATGGTATAAGTCAAATAGTGATAAGTTTCATGGGGTGAACAGAAGTTCCATTAGGTGAACAGAAAACAGTGACCTCCCCCCCCCATAGATCATCACACAGGTGCCACCAGAATCTACATAGGTAATATAGAGCCTGTTGCTTTAAATCCAGAATGACTGTCTCCCCGCTTGCCCTTGCTAAGAGGGTGAATCTCCCATGCAGGCAGCGCTCGCCGCCTTTCATCACTGCGGGAGAACCGCTCAGCCTTGTTTTGCAATCCTAATTAGCCGGCATGAAATTTTAATTCTAATTTCTCCTTTAATGTTAACTAAAATTGGTCTTTACTTACCAGAGAGTGTCAGGTAACTGTAATGTTTTACGCTTTACAGCGTCTGGCCTGAAAATCTCCGGCTTATTATAGTGATCGGTGTGCAGTTTGCTGGGAAAACATATTGTATTTGTGCCAGAGCCCCCCTTGTCGGGGGTGTGAGAATGCCCATATATCTCCTGGGTGTAGAGGGCATTGCTGAGAGCAGTTCAGTCATCCTGGAGAGAGGCGAAGAAGCCGCCGCGTGCCGTGCGGCTTTGAAGTGTAAATGAACTGGTGAAGGTGGAAGAATTTACCGGCTGAACGTCCTGCAGGACATAAGAGGAGACAATCAGACTGACCTTGTCTTCCCTCGTATAGTCTCTGACATATATACTCACTTAGATGGAGTCGCTGTATATACTTAGGATTTCCAGTCTTCTGGTTGGGAGATAATATAGCTAAGACATAGAATGTAGTCTAATCTGTGCATTGACCACAGGACCAGGGAGTCGCACATAACTCGCTTTTGTTTCCGCCTCTGACTTAAATAACATTAGTGCAGAATTTTTGGGTAATTTGAATACATACAACAAAACACAGTAATCACTGAACTCAAGGAGAACAGCGAAAAAAATTCCAATGAAGTACTCAATCAAGAGTCTCCACTGATGCCCCCAAAAATTTAAATATGCAAAACAAGAGTCCGTGGAGCCTCAGTTACGAGTCTCAAAACACGGGATAGCCAGATATCTCTAGCCTGTTGCCAACGGGGTGCCTCCATGATGGGGAGAGCACCACACCACCCTGATAAATAACCTCTTAAGTCCCACTCGGTTGCGAGTATTGGAACATAGACAGGGAAACAACCGGGTCGCAATACTCGCACCTTGAGTTAGACATTGACAAAAGGGGCCACCCTGTTGTTTCCCTGTCTATGTTCCAATACTCGCAACCGAGTGGGACTTAAGGGGTTATTTATCAGGGTGGTGTGGTGCTCTCCCCATCATGGAGGCACCCCGTTGGCAACAGGCTAGAGATATCTGGCTATCCCGTGTTTTGAGACTCGTAACTGAGGCTCCACGGACTCTTGTTTTGCATATTTAAATTTTTGGGGGCATCAGTGGAGACTCTTGATTGAGTACTTCATTGGAATTTTTTTCGCTGTTCTCCTTGAGTTCAGTGATTACTGTGTTTTGTTGGTTGATTTTTCATTGCCCCAACTAGCCAGAATCCTACCCCACACTGACGAGGGGCAAAACCCCCGAAACGGCTGTCTGTGGGTGGAAGCTTGCCTTTGCAAGCCCTTGTCATGATCGCAATACTCGCACCTTGAGTTAGACATTGACAAAAGGGGCCACCCTGTTGTTTCCCTGTCTATGTTCCAATACTCGCAACCGAGTGGGACTTAAGGGGTTATTTATCAGGGTGGTGTGGTGCTCTCCCCATCATGGAGGCACCCCGTTGGCAACAGGCTAGAGATATCTGGCTATCCCGTGTTTTGAGACTCGTAATTTGAATACATAAAAAAATTTCTTAAATATTAAGGGGGTTGTACAGAACTGGAAATCATGAGTGCTTTTTAAAATCGCGCCACACTTGTTTACAGGTCGTGTAAGGTACTGCAGCTAAGCCGCAGTCACACAGTGGAGCCAGTCTAAGTATAAAGCAGCCATGTTTTTTTTTGTTTTTTCCTTCTAATCCTGGACAATCCATTTAAAGAGGTTATCATGGATTAGTAAAACACAGTTAATTTTATCGAATCAGCTACTTTCATCCAACATTACCACTCCTGTCCTCAGATTGTGTCTGCTATTTCAACTCGGCTCCATTCACTTCAGTGGAGTTGCAGTACTGCACACGACCTAAAGACAAGAGTGGTGCTGTTCCTGGAAGAATGCAGCTCTGTTTTTTTGTTTTGTTTTTTAAAAATCCCTTTAAGGGTACGTTCACACTTACCAGATCCGCAGCAGATTTCATTTAAATAACTGAACACAGCATCAAATCTGCACCATCAAATCTGCTGTGGATCCTGTAGGTGTGAACGCACCCTAAAGGGTTTATCCATGGGTTAGGGGGAAAAAAACAACATTTCTAAGTGTGAACTGAGCAGAGTTGTAATACCATGCACAACCTAATACAGATTTGGCGCTGTTGAAGAATGAAGCTACTCCAGCAAAAGGAAAAAAAAAATCTTTCATATCAACTGGTGTCAGAAAGTGCCACAGAATTGTAACTTACTGCTTTTAAAAACAAATCTCGCCTTCCAGTACTTATCAGTTGCTGTATGTCCTGCAGGAAGTGGTGTATTCTTTCCACTCTGACACAGTGCTCTCTGCTGCCACCTCTGTCCATATCAGGAACTGTCCAGAGCAGGAGCAAATCCACCTAGAAAACCTCTCCTGCTCTCCAGACTGGAAAGAATACACCGCTTCCTGCAGGACATACAGAAGCTGATAAGTACTGGAAGACTTGAGATTTTTTTAATAGAAATACATTACAAATCTCTGGCACATTCAGGCACCAGTTAATTTGAAAGTTTTTTGTTTCCTTTTCTGGAATGCCCCTTTAAAAGCAGCTGTGCACTTTCCCTGTAAAAATGATGATGATGCAGGGCATACGTTTATTTACATTGACTATTGTATTGCAGTTGGGTGTGTATAATAGATATCAGACAGGCAGCTACTATGGGGGCATCCAGAGACCCCCTCCTGTTCCAGCAGATGGGCCGCTCGCTTATTCATTGCCCTGTTGATAACCGTGAACTTTCCACTTGTCGATCAGCTAAGCTCCATCATCCCCACTCCAGATATGGTGACATCACTGGTCCCAGAGCATTGTCTTTGGATTGGCTCGTGTGCGCAAAACAGAATTCTTCTGCAATGTTACATTGCACATAATAGGAATGAGAAATATTCTGTTGAAATCGTATTACTTAGAAATGTCAATGCTTTACCTCTACCTTGACCTGATGCAGCGAAACATTCACGTAAACAAGTCTGTATGCCGAACATGTGTGGAAAATAAAACTCTTCAGTGAGTAATGTACCGAGCGTCTCGCTGTCCTCCAGCTTATTTCATTATCAGTTCTACCTATTATGGACTCGGCAACTGATTTAACCACGGAAGCTCGTCCATGGACGTTTTATCCTATTCTGCTATAGTGTGCATTACCTAAGGTCTTATAGTACAGTACTTATAGTATAGTGCTTTTCCCTCCCCAGGATGACCTAAACTACTTGACACGACACATCAAAATCATCAAAGCCTCATTGGACTCTATTAAAGTAGAGATTTTATTGAGATCCATTTAAAGGAGAAGTCTAAAAATGACAGGGGGGGGGAATGGAATAACGAGTCCTAACTTACCTCTCCACGTGCCCGTGGTGACCAGTAGGACCGACCTCTGGACCCCCCGCTGGAAGGGGCGGAGTTCCTTTGCCTTTTGAAGGACTAGCCGCTCAGCCAACCAGTGATGAGAACAGCGTCCCGCCCCAGTCACTGACTGGCTGAGCAGTCAGTCCATCAGCCGGGTCATGACGTGTGCAGCCCCTGAGTGGCAATCTGGAGCTGAAGAGGCATGTAACTCTTTGTTACCTAACCCCGTTCCCCCTGTCTTTAAAATAATAATTTAAAAAAACCCCGGAGGCCGTACTTGTTTGATGTCAATGGTCTAAGTGTGAAAAAAAAGTGCTTATTTATTTATTTATTTCAGTCCAGATAAACCCATTTCATACACTATATTAGAAATAGAGATAATAGAGGAGATCCTCGTTTCTTGGCCAGAGCTGATAGAGGGTTACAAAAAAGGGTCCCTCGCTCTGGAGGACCAGTTATGTCCTAAATTACCAGATACCTATGGATTTGAATGGGAGCTGTGTAATGTTTAATATCTCCTGTAGTTGGCGCTGTAGGGAATTTGAACACTTCCTGATAGATTTCTCCACAGATCTCTAGGGGTCCCCATCAGGTATCAATGGACCTTTCTAACCTGTACCGATGGTCCATAGTGGAGAAGCACTTTTCAGTCCTATATTTTTAGTTGATGTCAGTGAAGTATTGAAGTAATGTCCGCCTCTTGTTGAGCCCTGTAAACCTAGAGGGAGTCCCCATTCCCAGATGTATTGTCATGCTAGACCCTCATATAATCCATTCATTGGTTTCTGTTCCCGGGAAATTTGACATTTTCAGGATATTAGTTGTCAGATATTTTATGTAAATTATCAGCGAAAAATCTGAACTCTATGGCGGAATGGAAGAGAACACGATGTCTCCCATAGTGTATATCAGCGCCATGACATGTGATGTGCCGCAATGTACAGGATTAATGTAGTCAGAGGGAAAGTAATGGATGATATTATCTCATTGATTAGAGAAAGTAAATTGAACGACGCACCCGACCAGTGGTAATAAAGTAGACGGCGATATACACCCGGCCGTGGCGAGGCACTTTCACCTTTTGATGAATATTTAAAACACTGTTCTAAATTTTTATGGCTATTAATTTAATCACAGTATTAATTCAGTGTCAGGATATAAAAACAGCCGTATTCTTGTATCGTTTGCATTAGTCGTTTAACATAAAGTTGTAAAAAATTGTAATTTCTAGATATTGTTGTACTCGAAATGACATTGATGTGACTTCAGAATGTGACTGTTCTGTAATAACAGAACTCTACGTTTCCATTGCAGCGTCAGACCATTGGGGGATATTATTGGTCGGATATTGCAGTTGTTTTTAAATAATATTTTTATTAATAAAATTAATAAAATATCAGGAGAATATTAAAGCGACTCTGTACCCACAATCTGCTCCCGCCCACCAAATAGCTTGTACCTTCGGATAGCTGCTTTTAATGCAAGATCTGTCCTGGGGTCCGTTCGGCAGGTGATGCAGTTATTGTCCTAAAAAACAACTTTTAAACTTGCAGCCCTTTATTAAATTGGTATGGCCTGGAATGTCTGTGCCCAAGGCTTGCACGCCTCTCCGTCACTCTTCACCGCTCTCCTCACCATTAGGAAGGCCCCAGGAAAAATTGCTCCTAATCATTACTTGTCTGAACACTGCACAGGTGCCTTAACAATCCAGCACATGTGCAGTGTTCACACAAGTGATGATTAGAAAAAATCCTTCTAGGGGCATTCCTAATGGTGAAGAGGTAAGGGAGGAGGGATGAAGAGGTGGTGCAAGCCTAGGGCACAGCTACTCTAGGCTTGCCATGTAGACACACGGCTACAAGTTTAAAAGTTGTGTTTTAGGACACTAACTGCATCACCTGCCGAACGGACTCTAGGACAGATCTTAAATTAAAATCAGCAATCCCATGCCACAAGCGGTTTGGGGGCGGGCAAATTTTGGATACAGAGTCACTTTAAGTCATAAAAGGGTTTTTCTGCTTTGGGAAGTTATGTGTTAAAGGAGTCCTTTGACTATAAGTTATTAGAGTTGAACCCTCCTCTCTTCAAAGAGAATAGGGTGCTGAATATTCAAGTGTATGGAGGGACGGGACTAATAGCTGTTGGCCCAACAATACTGTTGAGTGGACTGTGTGTTCATTTTTCCACATGTTTGTCACTAGGATCTTTCGGGTTGCGGTCGGCTTTTGGGGAACCCTCAGAGGTCTAGGGGAGGCATGTGTGGCCATCTGCGCTCCTTGCCTCCCTGCACCCCAGGTTCTCCTTCGGTAGTGACCACCTTTCGATTGAATACGCCGAACAGTGAGGGCCTGGGTTTATGCTCAGGTACGAGCTGTAGTTGTGTTTACTGGTCTGCTCTTGGCCTCATCTGAGAGCGGACATTTGTCCTGGACCTTTGCAGGTGCCTTTTGGCCCGGAAGGGAAGGGTATTAGGTGTGTTGGGGGCTACACTTTTTTAGTAGCACTTGGGTGATGAGAGCACGTTGCCTCGACTGTTGAGTGGACTTGCCGAACTGTCCGTGTTCGGCAGCGTTCTTCGAACCCGAGCGTTTGGCATTTGACTCCCGGCAACTGGAGACTGTGGATGCTGCCCATAGGAGTCGGTCATAGGCCCTTAAATGAAGGCGGGAGTCAAAAGCAGAAGGTTCAGGTCTGGAGAACGTTGCCAAACTCGAACAGTCCACCCAACAACACTACCCTACAAATGTTGAGCCTGTGACTGGTAGCTATGCTGACTAAGCCTCTTTTCTCTTCTGTGGGATTAGTCTTTAGGAGTTTACAATTGCTTTACCAGGTGGGAATTTACACCAGTTGTGTTATGATGTTTCCTTACTGCAAGTGCACCATCAGCATTTCAGCAATGGACAAGTATTATTTAGAAAGACACTAATGAAATTTCTATATTTATTTCAGCAATCGATCAACTCCAAGCAATCATGACCGGATACAGCGTCTTCGTCAGGAATTCCAGCAGGCCAGGCATGAAGATGATGTGGATGAACGCAGGCGTACATACAGCTTTGAACAACCTTGGGTGAGTGCTTTACTACATCCATTAACTAACGGAGTTGGTGGGGATCATCAATATGATCCCACTCCAGGCTGTATTAGTCCTTAAGGTGCCATACAACCAACGCATGACCTTTCAACCTATGTCCTTATTCTCACAGCATGTGTCCATTATGGATAATTTAATTTCATATCTGACCTCACCATCTGCCCAGTTATTTAGGTGATATCACATTCCCTTGTTTCTTTGCCGTATCAAATTGTGTTTATTTTGCAACAAAGCAAAAGCAGGAGTCACGGATATGAGTGTAATGAGCGCTAAGAACTGAAATTGTTTGTGAAAAAACCTAAAGAAGTGCATGGTGCTGAGAAATAGAAACGGTATAAGGCAATGGAGGTGCAATATTATTTTTTTTTTCCGTATAATATCCAGTTTCTGTATTCTTCTAAATTAGTCGTATTGGGACCTGCTGTCATGTACCTGAGCGAGGGCTGGATGTGGCCTTCCTAAGACCCAATTCAGACCAATTTTTTATGTAGTTAGTCATTTGTCACTGACCAGAACCACTTTCGTTATCAATTGTTAATGGACGGATAGTAACAGTCCCTTTGTGAGTTCCTAATGAAAAAACCTGGATGGATCTTTAACAGGCTGGATCTTCAACGTTAGGTTGCCCTCAAGGCTTATAGTTGTTTTTGACCAAAATGGAAACTTTTTTTTATTTCATGCAAACAGCCAATAACTAATGGAATATCTATCAAACTTTTCATCTGCCTTGTTGGATTTTTATGCAGCCATAACCTGAAGTTTATTGTACAGATAGTTGGCTGAAGTTGTAAATCTGAATGATTTATAGGAGACGTCTTGGATCACAAACCTACATTTATTACTTATGAATGGATATTGGTTATCGACAGCCATATAGTAGATGTGGAATGTTTTTTTTTTACAGTTCTGGATTTCACAGAGCGGAACACTTAGGGCCTCATTATACAGATTGAATGGTTGAATGGTCTCTATTGCCCTGGGTAATGGGGCCAGTGATCAGCCATGATCATCATTGGTTGTCAGCCTCACATGTCCCCAAGTAGTAGGTCAGTGCGACCAATGTCTGATTGCAGCAAAGGACCGGCATGGATGATCCAGTGATCATCTAGATAGCCCTCCCCGCACAAATATCAAGCCAATGTAGTAGGTTCCGTAGACAAACTCCTATCTACGAAATAACAAACCTGAATCCACATCAAAAACATAGCTTAGGCTCTGTTCTCACATGTTCTTCAGAAGAGAAGAGTAAATGAAGCTGCGGCACTCACCAGTTTCTTTAAAACTTCTTTATTTCAACCTCATGATTCAGGACACAAAGAAAAATAAGAGCACCAACAACAGTGAGTGTCCAACAATCTACTTCTCAATTCTCCCCATGCATACCATACAGAGTGTGAACAGTGCCAAGGATTATTGGTTTCCTTGTTGCATCTGTTCACACAGACTTTTCCAGTTAAAGCTGCAACATTTCAATCCTGTATGGACATTCTCTACAATATCTACATCCCGATTTGTTACAGAAATTTCCCAGATCAAAAATCTGTTTCATGTATCTGTAGCAAAGCCCATTTAGATAAATGGTACAGGTTCTGCATGTGAACCTACACTTAGCAATAGCATGAGAGCTTTTTCACAAGTATTTCATTGACCCACCAGATGGGCCTTTATATCCGGTAGAATGTACCAAGTCACCGTAAAGATTGTGCATTAGATATAACAGACAGAACAGGGTCTTTTATATCTTGGCTTGTGGCTGTTCTTCTCAATCCTCGTAGGAGCCTCTGTATTGTGTCATCAGAGTAATGTAGTCTATAAAAGTCATCTCATCTACAAATTCAATATGCCGTTAAGTTTACAATGTTAAAGGGCCAATAAAATTGCCTGATTATTGATCATCTTACATTTAGATTATTTCTCGACCTTTAGCTTAGTTTTTGCTTTCTAGGATACCGCAGTGCATCTATCTTATATGCCGTATGACATTGCCAAAGCGGCATAGGTGAACTTGATATTAAAATAAATGTGTGGAGGAGCTGAACTTATCCTGGTGTGAAAAACAGTGGGTTTAATGTCTGAGATGATAAGGTTTATTATATCTCCTGGTGACGGCTTAGATCTTTATACACGTTGCTCACATCTGTGCAAAATGCATCGGCAGAGCTGCTGTCGTCTTGTCCTTGGAGTTCTCTCCGAGCCTCGGTGCCGCAGAAACTAAATGTTCTCTTCAGTTCCTCTGTGACATAGTTACAAAGCGAACAACTTAATTGAATTACAATAATTTTTTGATTAAACCAAGTCAGAGTATTTTTGATTAAGACTTTACTATACCATTTTTTTTTCTACTTTCCAACTAAAAGTGGCAAGCCGTAAGCTGTGGCACCCTAAAATATTTCTGGTAGCTATTTTGGTAAACAATTTATAGCATTGTTTCATGTCAATCATTTTAAAGGTAGAATTCTCGATCCAGTTAAAGTGATCCCATTATGTTAAAAATTTAGCCCAGCCTACAGGCATCATATTATAGAGTGGGAGGAGCTAAGCAGATTGATTATATATATTTGTATATACATAAAAGTTCAGTATAACTATTCATTAGAGATGAGTGCGACTCGAGCATGCTCCTTTCAGATCACTTGGCATTTGAATACCTAGCCATAGGCTATATCCATTTTTTTCCAGGACTCCCTAGGGCTGCCTCCAGCTTTGTCAGCCACCCATTTTCATATTGATCCCACTCAAGCACGCTCGAGTTGCGCTCATCTCTACTAATCATACTGCTTCACATTGTAGCTCAGGAGTCCAGTGGGTGGTCTTGCTTACTGATTGACAGCTATCTTCATATACTCCTATAGGATAAGCATTCATTTGGTGAGTAGACCAGCCTACTGGACTCCTAAGCCCAGAGTGAATAAAGTTTTAAATTAAAAATGTTAAGTTATATTGAAACCTGCCATACAAAACCATATATCAGTCTGCTCAGCTCTTTCTGCTCTATAACATGCTGCCTCGGGGATGCACATCTTTTAAGGTTCCCTTTAGGGTCATTGCCACCCAAAGTGGACTATCCTTCTAGACTGCACATATAAGACTAAATCTGTCCACAGTTTAGCAACAGTTTTCAAAGGAGCAACTGCACTTAGAATAGTTGTCTTGTTGTTCACTTAAAACCTAGGTCCACACCGGTAATGTCTATACTGACAGCCTCCTACCCATACTACATACTACATTACAGTGGTCCCTCTACATACGATATTAATTGGTTCCAGGACGACCATTGTATGTTGAGACCAAAATTCTATGGAAAACTGGCCCAGGTAAAAAGCAGCACAAGACATGTAGTATCACACTATACACTGAGGAATCATTACAAGACAGCCAACCAGTGCAGGCATTTCAGTAATACTGGGGTTTAACCAGTAAAATGGCCAATTTCATTGGTTGATCATCTAGTTATTTACATGTGCTGCAGATCCTGACTGGTCTCAAGTTACGATGGTCTAGAAAGGACCATTGTATGTTGAAAATATTGTATCTTGAGGCCATTGTAAGTTGAGGGATCACTGTATAGCTAACTGACCCGCTATTATTCAGAATAGGCTCCGATAGGAGATGTAGTCAATCACTAAGCAGCCTGAATAGTTAAAGCCTTTGTATAAGTGGCGGTGCAGCTCTCGGCTCATATACTTGTTGAGCAGATGTCTGTTTTCCAGTGCCGTGTTGGAGAATGCAAGCAATATCATTTACATACTTAACATTCAGACGTCAAATAATACTTTTGCTGAGCAGATGGCCGTCCTTCTGAAGGGGAACTTTAAAACAGATATTATCCTTGTTATTTTTAACCACTTTTCTGCCAGATGAATGAAGCAAGCCACCAAACAAATGTAATTGTGATGAAGTAGTTTGCATACAAAGGTAAACTACACCTCGGATGTAGTAGCGAGAACAGGTGGCGTTCCACTCAATAGATTTATAACCTGGCATTTGCTTCGGAGAGTGATTCATCTCCAGCGAGAGCCCTGCTGCTAAGAACAGCTTTAAGACAATATCACCAAAGCAAAATATATACAAGTTATTATGGCCCCACCTGAAGGGAAGACTTCTGTAGGATGTAGCTGTCTACTAAGACGTGTGTGCCACATGATGGATAAGGATGAGCACATCATCCTTTATGTATCCATACATGTAGAAAAACTAGAGCTATTGATTGTGGAAATACAGATACATAGACCAAGGATATAGAAAAGGGGTCCTGCATGATTCCAATGCCCATAGGTGAAGGGTCCTACATGATTCCAAGGCTGTAGGTGAAGGGTCCGACATGATTCCAAGGCTGTAGGTGAAGGGTCTGACATGATTCCAAGGCTGTAGGTGAAGGGTCCGACATGATTCCAAGGCTGTAGGTGAAGGGTCCGACATGATTCCAAGGCTGTAGGTGAAGGGTCTGACATGATTCCAAAGCTATATGTAAAAGGTCCTACATGTTTCCAAGGCTATAGGTGAAGGGTATGTCATGATTCCAAGGCTGTGGGTAAGGGGTCTGACATGATTTCAAGGCTATAGATGAAGGCTCCTATGTGATTCCAAGGCTATAGGTGAAGACTGCAACATGATTCCAAGGCTATAGGCGAAGGGTATGTCATGATTCCAAGGCTGTAGGTGAAGGGTTCTACATGATTCCAAGGCTATACGTAAAAGGTCCTACATGATTCCAAGGCTATAGGTGAAGACTGCAACATGATTCCAAGGCTATAGGTGAAGACTGCAAAATGATTTCAAGGCTGTAGGTGAAGGCTCCTACTTGACTCAATGGATATACGGGAGAAGAAGCGTTCTACTGGATTTGAAGGATGTACATAAAGGGTCCAACATTATTCCATGGAAAAAATGGTTGTGTGGGATTAGGAAAACATGGATGTTGTTTTCCAGAAAAAGTGCCCCTCTTTGTCCATGGGCAGACTGTTTAATATGATTTCAAAGATCTAGGTATACAGTTATACATGATTTCAGGGATCTAGGTGCAGGGGGTCCCATATGATTCCAAGGATCTGTGTGCAGTGTTCTACTTGATTTCAAAGATATAGATACCACACAATTCCAAGCATCCTGTTACAAGGTTGTACATGATTCTGATGATCTGGAGAAGGGTTCAGGGCTTATAAAGATTATCCTGAATCAGTCTTTTTTTTCCCTAACATTTTAGCTGACCAAGTGGTCCAGCTGATATCCTACAAGGATGGTGAGTTCCGTCATATTCCCTAGTAGTCTGCATTAGCCATGGACTAGTGATGTCTCATTCATCAGGATACACAAGATGCTGGGGAGCTCTGTCTAGCAAGCTTAAAATCTGGAAAGTTTTTGCTGACTTGCTCAAATACATAATTTAACAACAATTACTTTTATTTCTATTGCCACTCTAAGAAAATTTTTTGAAACTGAACTATTTTCCGGAGTTCTGCAACTTGGTAAAAAGAATAATGTTCCAGGGTTTTAATGGTTTTTAGTACATTTTGGGGGGGCGAGCATTCTTTGAAGATGGCGCTTTGTGTTGGCGCTTACTGGGGCACTCATTCATTTATCTGCTTCCTGCAGTACATTAGCAGAGAGTCATAATGCCCTTCAGAGAATTGCCTTCAATTTCAGCCTGTGTACTACACAGGGGGTACACAAAAGTCTTGCATTCTGTCTGAATTAATACATCTGCTACCAATTGCCGCTCGCTTTTAATAAAATAAAAGTTGCACGTTCCCCTTAGCAACCTTAAAATGTGAGATGCGAACACATTCAAGGACATCTCATGAGCTATTGAATTACAGGCTTGTAATTTTGATGCACAATGGCTAGAATTCAATTCCATGCAGTGAATATATCATATAATTATATATTTCCAATTAGTCCCGGTACTGCTTTGTAAATGCTCCGCTGACATTGTGCGCTCAGTAAGATTTATAAAACCTGTATTTATGCAGAAACTTTCAATGGCGGTAACCAAGTAAGCAAAGTACTTTGAAAAGCCTTGAAAAGCCCAGTATTTTAAAGAACCGCTGGGTACGGAGAAGCCATAATGCTGCTATTTATTATAAATGGAAGAAGCTCTTAACTTTATGTATGAGATTTGTGCTTTACAGTACAAACACAGACAAAGCGAAAATATACAGCAACCTTACATGCCATATTTGCACTGACCTAGAATATCATGCCTGATCGTTGCTTTAACTACTTTTCATAAAGTCCTCTTACACCCTACATCTGTTTAGAATAAGAATGAGTCAATACCGGTGGCTGAAGAAGTTGGATGCAGCCCTAGGGAGTCTGGGAAAATATAGATACAGCCTATGGCTTGAGCATGCTCGAGTTGCGCCCATCTCTAGTTTAGAACTATCTTTGGTCACACAAGAGATCATGGTCTTACCGGCCCACCTGCCCTGCGTACCAGAGCATTTTCCAGTGGGTCACAGCTCTGAAAGAGAGGTTATGCAGCTTTAATATTAAGAGCCTATCCTGAGTATAGGCCATCAATTTTGTAGATTGGTAAAGATCAGACTCCCGGCTTTCCTGACGATCTACTTGCCCCCTTTAAAGAGCTGATCTGCTGGAGGTGCCAGGAGTCAGGTCCCCACTGATCTTAGGTTGATGCCCTGTTCTAAGGATAGGCAATGAATTTTAGAAGCCTGGATAACCCTGTTACTGAGCTGAAGCAAAAGGCAACCACATTTGGAGTGGATATTGGAACCAAGTACTTTACCACAAGGGTCTACAAGATGAGTTACAAATAGACTGTATTGCTACTGTATGTCTTTCGTGTACATTGATAGAAACAGAGTTTATGATGCCATTAAAAGTGATCAAATCATATATAAATTGGAGGAGCCTTTCCTCTGGTGGTATCAAGGAGACCTCGGTCAAGTTCTTCATCATACTAGACCTGAATCCTTTCTAAGTACTTTTAGGCTGGCCACATTCCCCTGAAGCTAAAGTGATATCTTACCGTCATTGTCCACCCATATTCCTCCCGACACATCTCATTCCTTAGGCCATCTTCTTTCCATTATTGATAATGACTTTTGATGCACATTCTTTAGGACAAGCCAGCTATTTATCCATGGCAGCAATTCCTATGGTTTCACCTACAATCACAACCAGATGAGACCTGCGCATTAGGAGCTGTCTCGACAAATTGACAGCTTCCATTGTAATTACACCTAACTCTGTTATGTGCTGTTTGCACAGGTGCGTTACTATCCCGTGCATTGGGCATCTGTTAAATTGGAAATTATGGTTGTCCATAATGTCTGTCCCTTGTTTAAAATATATAGTAAACCCAACATGGAAGACCAACAGATCAAAAGTCTAACCAAGATATTAATTGAAATGCAATATCACATTTAACTAAGGTCTATATCCTCCATCCATGATATCAACTATATAAAACCGTAACCATGAAGTTCTACATGTGACATGTACAGGATTTTTTTTTTCAATTATATGTTGTATTGTATAGTCTGAATACATTTTGATGTTCCTGTCTTCGTTCTCTCCAGCCAACCCTATGAAAAGAACTTTGATATATTGACGAAACTTCCATTATGACTGATACTACACAGCTCATTGGTGCATAACTATTGATAAATCCATACAGAGTAGTGCAGACTTTCAGCCTCTTATGTAAGAGAGATAAGAAGATAGTACTATATGTTTATTTTTTGTTTTGTTTTATGTCTTCCTCTACTGCTTTATAATACTTACATACCATGTTTTCTTTGATGGCTGGTGGAGGAGATTCTCTATTGTGTTTTGCCGGTTGGTTACCAATACAATGGTTATATTGATATTTGTAAATGGGTATTGGCGTGATTGATTGGTTCAGCCATATATTCATTCCATGCATGTTTCTGATGTAGTTTCATGCATCTTCTGGAGGCCTTGAGAAAGTTTCATCCAACTCCAATTACACTAAGTTTACGGCATCTTCTCAACTCAGTTCTTGCTAGGGAAATTGTTTACAACCCGCCCTACTTTTTCTGAGCCAATCTAAACAACAGGAGCACGCCTTGCCAAAGTGGCCTTCATGGGCTTGTCAAACTGTTTGACATTTCTTGTCAGACGTGTAGTGTATAAATGTCCTCCACCGAGAAAACATCCATCCATGTAACTGCATGAACTCCTTACTAACAGCCTTGCCCCCCATCCTTGTGTTTTACTCGAAAATCACTTTTTCACACTCCTTGTTTTTCTCCAGCCAAACAACACAACATATAATCAGAGCGGACGGCATTCAGTGTCTGTGGAAGTGCAGATGCAAAGGCAAAGACAGGAGGAGCGGGAGAGCTTCCAGCAAGCCCAACGCCAGTACAGTTCATTACCCAGGTAACATGGCTCCATTACCCCCATCATTCATGGTAGGATAACGGATTGTATTCAGACGGTGAAGTAGTTTCTCCACAAACTACTTGGCAAATCACTGTGAACCAGCACCCATAAATCTCTGTGACACCCCCTCCCTAAATTCTATGGTCGTGAATACAGACTTGGATCGTCTACGCATTGTGGAAAATCCGTAACTAACACATCAAGCCTACTGAGTTTTAGTATCCATTTCACTATTTCGTTGGCAATCACTGCCTTTTCTTTAGTACTTAACATGAAGAAATCCTTAACACTTCTGTCCAAATCTAATTTCCTTTAGCTAGAAATTGTGTTTTACGAAAAGGTGTTGTAACCAGTATCGAGCTATCGGAAGGCTAAAAAATATTTCTTCCTCCACCCATAGTTTTTGGGTTTGTCCAACATATTCATCCCAAGACTAAAACTTTGTATAGGAGTGAGTGACCTTAAGTCCTATTCTGAGCTTTAAAGTCGGAGGATTTCTTATATTATCTTAAAGCTTTACTATTCGTAGCCAAACGTGCAAAGGTCATAAAGACGACTGACTACAGGCTAATCTGTGGTTGGACTATGCATACGTCTGCATAGGAAGAGGGATTTAGCCAGGTTTCATTTCAAACAATTGAATCTTCCTTCTATAAGAATCCAGAAAACTTTTTTTTTTTGTTAAATAAGGGTATTTTTGGAGAATAAATTCCAGTCTAATACAGCATTTCATTGCGATTCGTCACTGCCAGCCAAGACTTTGATCCGAAAAGTTGCCCAATTATGATAAACTTTTCCTAGCAGCCACTCAGAGGAGAAGAAAGAAGGCAGCATAAATCTCCGCATTGTGCTGACCCGTAATATGCTCTGTAAACACTTCCATGGCTAGAGGTGGCGATTTCCTGAAGGAGATACAGGAACAGCTGTTCCTTAAGGTTTAAAGCAAGCAGAAAGAACATGACTTATGCAAGGGATGCACTCTGTCACACATTTAAGCATATTACTGCAGAATTAGCTGGAATACATTATTCTGCTTTTCCATCTTAGCGTAGATTAAGGGTTTGTACATTAGAACAGGAGAACATCATTGCGGAAGAAGCTGGGTTAAAGGGGGGTAATAACGTGAAAACATTCTAGTTACTAATAAAACAAAATAATTTTTTAATCAGAAAGTAAACTGTTTCCATCTCTATTAGGCATTCCAAAATCAGAAGGGCCTTAAAGGGGAACTCTGCAAAAACAATGCTTTAAGCTGGTATAAACCTACAAGGAATATAAACATCTTTTTACTATAACCTAATTGTATTCTCCAGTCTCTTTGAAACTGCAATTCTGCAGGTTTAGTGCATTACTGGAAATTAGTAATCTTCCATTTTTTTAAATGGTCGTTGTTGTTGTTTCAAACCACTTTCCTCCATTCAATTACCTAGATGATCTGGAAAATATTTGTAAATCACTTAATTTACCAAAAATGACGCTATCTAAACCACCCCCCCCCCCCACTCAAAAAAAAAAAAAAAGCTCTAAAATCTTGGCCACTAGATGTCTCCCTTCCCTGCAATCTACTGTTCATTGCCTGCTGTTATGGGAACTCTGTTTCTAGTACCAGCTAGATCAGAATAAAACACAGGAAGTAGGGACAGGACTGAACCAGTGTTATATCCACAGAAGAGGGGGAGAGCCAGTCTGCCTACAGAAGATGAATTACAGTGTTTCTAAAAGGTAAATAAAGGCTTCCCTCTCATTTCTCGCCACCCATAAAGCACAGGGCAGCTGTCCCTTGTGTAAACACCAGTGTAGCTATTGCTGTCCTCACAGTGTTGCAATGTAATCTTCCCCTCATTTAGAAGCAGCAGTTCAGTGCTTGGTGTAACCTCTTCACTGTAGTGCTGGTGCTGCTTGTTTTATTTCTACTTACATAGCACCTTGCAACTCAGTTGAGCAGTAACCCCTTCTTCCTCCATATACCATCTATAGTAGTGTACTGTATAAGTCATCCCCCAGAGCCAGCCTGTTTCGTGCACTTTCACCAACACTAAATCATAGCAGAGTATGTCCTGGGATTGGCCAAAGACATAAGAGAAAGGAAGTCTTGGGCGTGCACTACTGGCAAAGAGCCCAGCCCAGCAATGGCAAGAAATGCTGTTCAGCATGGACCGCAGTCTATTGATGGTTAACCGACCCACCCGCCAGATACAGTGCAGTTTATTTTATTCCACATTTGTTCTTTATTACATGTTGGGCAATATTTGTGGGTTTGCTTTTTGCTTTCCAGGCAAACTTGGCATTAGTCACAGAACATTTATTTCAAAATAATTTCATTAATGTGGTGTGATTAATGATCCTGCGCTGGCAACAAGCTCAGTGTCAGTTTTTCCTTTTTTTTTTTTTTTTTATACATTTCAGTTTATGCCAGCTAAATCCATAAGTTGTATCTGAGGCATTGATAGCGGCTGGGATCAGACAACACTAAATCTGAAATGTTCTTGGGAAGGCAGACGGGCCGTAGATTACGCTGCTCATTAACCACCGGGCCGGCCGTGTGGATCTGTTTTCTTATTTCACATACAGTAATGAAAATATATTGATATTATACTTGGATGAGATGACCGCCTGATCCGATTCCAATTAGCAATATGATGATCGAAGGGCTCTGGCTTTAATGAAAATTCAGTAATGCCTTGTGATCCTAAATTAAATTAAAGGATATCAATGGGAATGCAATGAAAGCTAGAACTTTGCTTCTTCGCTATTAAAATCATTTTAACCACTTTGCCGTGCCTGTAATATGCCGGGCCGCGGGCTTTGCCTCGGTATTAAACCCCATGCAATGATTTTCTTTAGATTTATATGTATTTAAGCAGAAATAAATTGAATATTAGAAATGAGTTTTATGATACAGCAAAACTTAATGAGAATTCTTTGTCCATTATGTAAGCCTGCCATATTCCAGGGCTCAGAGTGTTGGGTAAAACCTAAATCCTTTGAAGATAAAGTTACAACCAGTGTCTGTGAATTGTGAATAGGTCTGTGAATGGCCCCCTTAACCCCCCCCCCCCATGGCCCGATGCATACATTACTGGGTCCGGGCTCCCGGTGTCTGGACGTACCACTCAGCCAATCATGCGCTGCCCCGCCGCAGCCACTGATTGGCTGAGTGGTGCGTCCAGGTGCCGGAAGCCCCCGAAGCAAGCCACATCGGTGGGACCGGCCAACTCTCTAAGGTGTGTTGACGCCTGTGTTGAAGCAGTCTATGCTCTTATATAATGGAACAAATAAAGATAAATGTTTTCATGGATATCGCTTCTTTGTTTATACACCCATGTTATACATGTTCATGCCACCACCAATAAAAGTCACTTTCTGATTATGTCCCTACTATTATTTTACTAGGTGCCCTTGCCCTATTTGGACCCTTGGATTACTGGGCAGGTAGTCATCTGTGTGTAGGCACGATCTTCCCTGTCTCCCAGTGATTACAGAATGATCTCTAGTTAGCTTGATGGCAATGTCTGTAAGCAGTGGCGGAAATCACAGCGTCCATAGTAGTTCTGTTACCCATGTAGACGATGGAGGTTTCTATGAAACAACTAAATATCCAAAAATAACAACTATAAAGCTTAATTGGTTTATTACTATAAAACTTTAGTGTTACAAAACTATTGTTTAGCCTTCTAAAACATTTCTTAGGTAGAGATGAGCACAACTGGAACATACTCTAATCGTTCAGCATTTGAATACCGGTGGCTGAAGAAGTTGGATGCACCCATGGGTTGTATTCATGTTTTCCCAACTTCCTAAGGCAACATCCAACTTCAGCCACCGGTAATCAAATACCGAAAGATTGGGCTCAAGTTGAGCTCATCTCTGCTTAGAACTTATTTTAAGCAATGTGGTGCCCACTCTTTAGATTCTACGACCAGCAGTAATTCTCCGGCACTAGTTCTTGCTATGCACAGGGTTTCAGCCCATCTTTCACTATATACAGCAGCCCAATGTTTTTCTTTAACCACCAGCGAGAACGGCGATTGTTTCATAGACTGACCTTCATAGAACGGAAAGGTTTTTGGCATACGCTGTGTTTTGCATACCTTGAGGCAGTAACTTCAATGACCTCAAGTCTACGGGAGTTCTCAAACAGCTCAGCTTCCTACAGTACTGAAACTTAATGTAGCTTGGCACGGCGTATAGCACCAGCCCAGACACAACTGTCAGGAATACCACTTGAGAGGGAAATGCCAGCAACTAGGGAGTACTGCTGGCTGCTGGAAGTGGACAAATGCAAAGTAATCCATCAGAAAAGATGAAGGACAGGAAACAAGTTGAGAGCAGCGCATTAGTTGTCAGAGATGCCTCTTTGAAGTATGTCACCTTGGCAGCGACGATGCTCGATCACTTTTGTCAGAGCTGCTTCAAGTTTTTACTCCAAAGAGAAATGGAACCTGTAACTAGGACAGAACCATGTAGATTAGGAAAGTCACCGTATAGCCAGTGAACTTAAAACTGTCAGGTTTTTATTATACCTACTGTGTGCCCATCTGTAAACCAAAGACCTCCAACATGGTGCCACATATAGTAATTATAAGAAATGGTGGGCATGGCTACTAAGTCAGTAGTTGGCTAACCAAGCAACTGCAAATATTTTTTTAAATATTTATTATTATTTAACAATTATTTGAAATTTTAATATTGATACATAGACGACATTCTGTGGTCTCTTTAGCAAGATTCTACTGGTCTTGGGGTTCACTTTAAGAATAGTCTTTGCCAAATAACAGATGTGTTGTGTTCTTGTATTGTACTTGTGCTCCTATTGTATAGCTTATATGCTGTGCTTGTATACCTTTATATATTCTTTATGCATTGTCCTTGTGTTCCTATATAGGTTCCTGTATAGGTTATATGTTGTGCTTATATTCTTTATGTATTGTCCCTGTTTTGTATAAGTAACATTCTGCTTCTGTGGTGCATGTGTTGTGCTAGTGTTCGGAGTATATGTAAGTTCCAATATATAGGCGTGTGTTGGGAATGTATACCAACACTTTAATGGATTCAGTACATATATTTAATTTTCCTCTTTATTTGTCTAGGCAAAGTAGAAAAAATCCCAGTTCTGTGTCTCAAGACTCATGGGACCAAGCTTATGCTCCCGGAGAGGGTTTTCAGAGTGCCAAGGAGAATCCCAGGTATTCCAGTTATCAGGGATCACGGAACGGTTATATGGGCGGACATGGGTTCAATGCCAGAGTCATGATGGAAGCCCAGGAACTTCTCAGGCAGGAGCAAAGACGAAAGGAACAGCAGCTCAAAAAGAAAGTGTCCGCAGATGGATCAAATAACTATGACTCTTACAAGAAGGTCTCTGATCCCAATTACGCTCAAGCTAAAGGTCCTTTCCGCCAGGACGTACCGCCATCTCCGTCTCAGGTAGCGCGGCTCAACAGATTACCACAAGAACAGGGAAGACCATTTTACTCCTGAGGGACAATGAACACTAAGTAAATAAAAAAATAAATAAAGGCAATAACAGATATTTTCATGAAAGACTTTGTATTATTTTGTAATCGGACGGTACTATGGTGCATATCCTGTTTGTTTCAGTGCCTTTTGCATTTTGGGCAACGTGACAGCGGCCCTCTTCTCTGCCCTCGTACTCTTGGACTGCAGCGATAAGTACACAGAAGGATGTTTCACAATAAGACAATCACAGGTGACGTTACGTCCGCCCCCTAGGATCCTATCGTTCAGCTGAGTTTCATGAAATGTCGAGAGTCTGCCATGCTTCGCTCAGTTCTTTTATTTTGCTATGCATTTTTTTTTACTGACATAATATATTGTGGGAAAGGAATGAATCGGTTTGTACTCAATGGTTTCTTTTACTCTTTTTTTTATACCTACGTTGGATGGTTTACTAAAGTATTATTTCCGTGTTATCAGACAATTCATAATTGGTCATGTAATCCTTGACACTACTTATGTTGCTTTTTTTTATTGTTTTTAATCATGGATAAACCTAATGCTGATATGTTTTGATTTATTTAATGTATGTGATATGATCACTGTCTTTAATGCCTTTCATCTCAGACAGGAAAAAAATGACTGTTCCTTTCTACTAAAGATGTAATCCCCATACACTACTATATGGCAGATTCACAATCAGATTACAGGATTTGTCCCTTTCTTGTAAGGTAGATGTTTGGGTGGGCACCATAGACCCCACCACATCTCAGATGTCAAAGTGAGATTTCTTGGTTTGGGTCATTCTCCTAATTCAAAATCTTATGGTTTTGGTATATTAGGCGTTCTTCTGGCCCTTTTACTGTAAAGCAGCGATCCCCAACATGTGGCTCTCTAGCAAATCCACTACTCCCCGCATGCTACAGCAGTTTTGGAACAGCTTGAGTATGCCGGGAGTTGAGGATATTCTGGTATTCTGGGGAGCTACACATTGGGGAACAGTGTTGTAAACCATGATCTGAGCGACCGACACAGCTTCTCCCGTCCTTGGTATATATTCTTTCTGCTGTATGATGTAGCGGAGTATGATATCACTTTGTATAGTCCCCCAAGTCATCATAGGGAGTAAGCAGGCCAAGAAAACTCTCAGATCCCTACAAGGTATGGGGATCAACACCAACCAGTGCCGAGTAGTTTTTTAGTTTTACTTGGATGGCTGCCATCACAAAATATATCTATTAGGAGTTGTTCACTGTCCTGAGAAAGGTTTTAAAAAGAACAAAGGCAAAACCAGAAAACAAATAATAGTTTAATTTTGCACCAAAGGTATGTAGACAATACTGTCCCGTTCTTCCATATGTTCTGCATTACGTGTTGACAATGTGTGAATGAAATGAGAATGGAGAAAACTGTTACACAGTGTTATAAATCTTGCCAGAAATACAGAATAAAGCTTGACGCCTTGGTGAATATTAATTACATAAGTAACAAGAAAGCATTAAGCTCTGAGAATACCCTACGCTGTCCTCCCGCTACTGCCCCACTCTTCAAACTTATAGATCCCGGTAACAAGTCTCTGAAAAGTTTTGCAGAGAAGTAACACATCTTACTGATTCGATAAGAATCTTTCCATAATATTTCTATTAGCAGCCAATAAGCTTCTTGCACTAGTGATCCAACTTTTTTATTATTTTGTTAATAAAGTCATAATTAACAATAGCTATTTTATAAGAGGCTACTAGACTGGCTCCATATATCTTGAGGTGGGGGAAAATATCAAATTAAGGCCCCTTTCCCACTGAGCAAAGGTAGCGGAATTCCGCGACGGAATTGTCCGCCGCGGAATGCCGTTGGCCTCCCACTCATAATGGGAGTCTATGGGAGGCGCGCGCTCCTGCTCTGTACGCGCTGAAGAATGAACATGAGTGGGAGGCTAACGGCATTCCGCGGCGGAATTGTCGCAGAATTCCGCTACCTTTGCTCAGTGGGAACGGGGCCTAAAGCTCCATGGAAGACTAATATTTAAACTTTTGTCAAAAGTTTTGATTAGCCAAGATCTGGGTGTTTAGACCCCCACCGATTGCCAGAACGAGCTGAGAGAATTGCTTGGCTTAACTCTTCTCTCCCCATCTCGCTGCTCGCTGCTGGGTTGGATACTATAGTAAGTCCGTGAAGCCCATCCACTGCAGTGAGACAGAGAGAGAAACACTTACCCTAGAGCTTTTCCTTGCTTATTTTATTGATCGATGGGGGATCTAAACATCTCTGGGACATGTTAAGACAGACACACTTCAGTTTGGCCTCACGCTTGTATGGGAAAATATTGAAGTTTTCTAGTGACCTGAAGAGTCAGAGAGTTGTGACACCTGGGATGAGATGTAAGGGTACTATTACATGAAGGAATTATCGTCCATACTTCCTACTATTTCAAATCAACGGTCAGCTGACATGCCAAAGTCAGCCGATGATTGATTTAAATCA
Source organism: Dendropsophus ebraccatus (assembly GCF_027789765.1). Lineage (NCBI taxonomy): Eukaryota > Metazoa > Chordata > Amphibia > Anura > Hylidae > Dendropsophus > Dendropsophus ebraccatus. The sequence continues at coordinate 192,954,231 of NC_091455.1, forward strand.
TGACCTAAAATCTCGATAACGATAGCGATGGTCTGCTGGACACCACTCTGTGAAATAGACACAGCAGCAGCAGACCGCCACTCTCTCCTATGAGCCTATGATCATCCATACAGCCCCGCCCACAGTTCCATTGACCTAATAGCACAGACTGTGAGCGGGGAACAAAGAGCAACCGAACGCTGATCTGACAGGTCGCCGCTTGCTTGCTCCTCTTAAAATATTGTGCCCTATTAGACCAATTTCCATCAGGACTGGCTGAATGTCTAAGTTGTATGGAGTCTTTTAAATTGGGGATAAGTCGCAATGGGAGGATAAGTCTCTTCCATAGGGTTTTAACATTCCCCTCTATACAGTGATAACACACTTGTTGAAGTTGGGAGGAACAGTTGTCGGCCAAACAAGCATTCGGCTGACCGCTTTCCATAGTGTCTGCATTAACCACATCTCCTCTTAGGCTAGCCTCCACTGCCATTCTCTCCTATCCCATCCTATAGATATTTGTGTTCATTCCCTCACTATAGGCCTTTCTCTAGACCCAGTCTATGGCTATATATATTATCCAATATCACCCACCACTCTTCTTGCCCTTTAATACCTTTATTACAAAGGGATTACAAATATTGATTTCTTCTCTTCTTATAATAACCTCCATTCCTCATCTTTCCTTCTCCATTGCCGGACATGCTTTCTGTGGATCTGTAGCTCTGCCAATACGTCACTTGGCCTGTGGGCATTATACATTGGATGCACAGAACTGTAAGATGTGAACATAGGTCAGGTCATGATATCACCCCAAATTTTCCTTCCAGGCACACTGTGACTATTATCTGTAGATGGTGTCAACCATTGTAGATAGCAGTGAATGGGATCAGCAGATGACAAATCTCCCATCATAGTGCCCAAGAGTTGTCGTCAGTAACCAGATAATCCACTGACTCTGTTTATGGACTCATCTGAACTGGAAATCAAAAGCTGGAATCTGATTGTGTCTCCAGACAATTGTCCCCCTATTTCTCTGCACTAGTGTTTATGCCTAAAATCCACCGTAATGTTATTTCCAATGTTGTATCGCAATCACGCTGATTTCTAGGCGAACTTTCTAAGGGAATCAAGTCTTTCTGTCAATCTGCTTGACAAGCAATCTGTTACATAAAATGTCCTGTGTAAATCACTTGCGAAAAGTGCCTATAAATCCTCTTCTGAACGTGGAAACCGAGCTGAACATATCATGTTGGGGAAAAAAATTCGGGGGGTCTGGAATAAAAAAAAAAAAATCATGCATAATAATAAAAATGACCGATTAACATTGGGTTATTGACACTTTCATTGTCGCACATGCTTGTTTTAATATAAAAATAATAATAAAAATGAAGAAAAAAAATATGTAAATCTCAAGTCAAGCACATGTATCTGTCTATCCAAGAGGTTTTGTTATTGTACTACAGTGTTTCAATGATAACTAATGTAAGCACAGTGATACGGGATGACTAACGCTCTTTTTTTTTTCTTTTCTTTTCTTTTTTTTTTACTGGGTTAAAGGAAAAGAGCGAATTTAGCCTTATACTTGTATATAAATCATTAGAATAAAAATCATTTCTTGTCTTAGTGTGTGCTTATTTTTCATGACGTTTTCTATTATAATATTGGTGGAAACATATTAAAAGGATTATTCAGGATTAGAAAAAAAAAAAAGTGCCATACCTGCAATCTGTGTGGTAATGCAGCTTGGCTCCATTCTCTTCTGATGAACTGAGCTGCAATACCACACACAAACTGATGACAATGGTGGCACTGTTTTAGGAAGGAAGCAGCTATGTTTTCCTAATCCTGGATAACCCCTTTATCTGGAGTGTTTCCTCTTACTTGTGGTGCCTTCAAACTGTCCAGACAGTCTTGATAGATCATTCCCTATACTTTATACTTCATTACACAAACATCTATCATTCAAGGCCCAGGGGGCAGGGAAAAGCCAACACAGACTGTTCTGATGGGTTGCTTGCAAGCACAAAGGTTCCCATTGAGTAGTAGTCATGTGGAGTGTGGGTAGGCATTGAAAAGCTTCAAAGATCCAGCATACTGCGTTAGCCTTAAGCTCCATCGTGGTGATCCGTGGAGGTCACAGAGGTCATTCCCCCATTGATCACATGTCATTTTTTTTTTCTGGAAAATATCTATAGGTTGTGTTTATTCTCATAAATGGTTAATATCATTTAAAAAAAACTTCTATGTAGTAGACTACATTTGTAACATCACTTAATTTGCCAAAAATTACTCCTTACCCTACAAAAGCAGCCCTTAAAGAGGTACTCTGGGCTGGGGTCATTTTTTGTGTACGGCTGGGGAGGAGGTGGATATAGAAGCCGCCGGTCACTTACCTCCCCGGTTCCAGTGCCAGGTCCCGGATTGCACCGCCCCGTTCTCCCGTCCGGCTGCCGCTCCCTTGCCTGAGCTGAGGCAGCTCAGCCATTTAGCGGGCGTGGCGTGATTCTGCCTCGACCGCTGAATGACTGAGCTGCCTTGAGACGTCACGTCTCAAGCTGCAGCTCAGACCAGGAAGCGGCAGTCGGACGGGAGAACGGGGTGGCGCGATCCGGGACCGACGTTGAAACCGGGGAGGTAAGTGACCGGCGGCTTCTATATCCACCCCCTCCCCGGCCGTACACTGAAAATGACCCGAGCCCAGAGTACCCCTTTACGTCTTGGCCACTAGGGGCCCTAATTTTTCTGCAATAACCTGTTATTAGGGAAATTTGTCTATAGTAACAGCCAAAGATTGTTACTATAGACGTTGGAAGTGTAGAATGTTGGAACATGGTGCCTTATGTGCTTTATGAAGGAGGGAAAGCCTGGACTCTTTACCCACAGGCTGTGTCAATGTGCCTGCTGAAGATCATCTACACTTCCTAAAAGGTAAAACATGGCTTCCCTTTCATCACTCACCATAAATAAAGCTCAGGGTAGCTGTCCCTTGTGTAAATAGTGTACTACTTTATGTCCACAGTGCCGCAGTGTATTCTGCCCCTCCTATCTCTCTTTAATATGTCAGTGACAGTCGCAGTAGTTATAAACCAAATTTATCAGTAACCCCTTTTCCCTCTGCATGCTATCTATTAGTATTGTACTGTCCAAATCTTCCCTTATCACAGTGCCAGTAACAAAGATTTTTCTAATCGTGGATAACCCTTTGAAGAAGCAATGTTGTTAGCAATATCCGTTTATAAAGGGTTAAGACTTTTTTTTCTATTCTAATGAACTTCTAAATAGTTCTTCATAGAGCCTCTTTTCCCATTTACACAACACAGAATCCACCTCTTAGACCTAGAGTCCAATGATAAATTTGTCTATAAACAGCCCTCCCTATAGGAAACAAGTGGTTTTACTGTGGACTGCTTGTACAGTGAACTGTACTGGCGAGTGTGCGGGCTGCTCTGTGCCCAGGGCAGAGAATGCGGGGTGCCACTCTGAGCCTCCTTCTGGGTGCGGCTGCTCTGTGCCGCTCTTAGAGGCTGTCTCCCTGCGGGTGGGATGTTCTACAGAGGAAGGAACTGTGAGCATTGTAACACCATGGAGACATACCACACTCTGCCAGGGGGGACTGGGCCCCATAGCAGTTGCCTGGTCTGCCTCCATTGCAGCTACACCACTGCTCCTAAGGTCCATCTAGTGGTGGATGTTGGCAAATCAAATTTTATCTTTTTAAAGTTGTCCTACTGGATCTGAAGGACATGGTTGCTTTCATCCAAAAACAGAGCCACACCTGTCCACAGGTTATATATTATATTGCAGCTCAGCTCTAGTGAAGTAAATTGGGCTTGGCTGGAATACATGGAAAACAAAGCTCTAATCCAGATATATTAAGAAATTAATGGAATAGAATTTTAGACCTAAAAAAAAATGACATTGTATGCAGAAATACAAATATAGCAATGATCATGAAGTTAACATGCAGCGCAGGGCACAGACGCTTTCCCCCAATATGTTGCAACATTGTCATATTCATATATTCTTCTACATAGCAACAAGCTGGCACTAAACCCTTCACCTGTCATTCTACAGACACAATGAAGATTATTCCCAGAAAAGCTTTGTCTCACCTTAGTGCACATAAAATAAGTGACTGGATGTGGAGGAGTCTATAGTCGTCACTGAAATATTCCGGGGAAAAGAGGCAGCGAAAGAGCGGCATGGGAAGAAGAGATAAAATAGGATTTCACAGGTATCTAGCAGCAATTGGGATGTGTCAATGGAGGAGAAGAGAGCCCCGAGAACAAAGGCAGAAATGAAAAGTCCTGGACAGGAGATGAACGCACCTCAGTCTGGTGAATTCCATTTTTTTTATTGTTTGTTTTTTGTCTTTTAGACATTTCCACCACATTGATAATTGTAAAGTGCTCTGTGTGGTTACTCTGCATTAGGAGCCATTGAAGGTTTTGCGGAGGAAGTGGCTCAGTGCTGGAAGCCAACCGCAGCCCTGAGATTACAAGAGGAAAACCACTTCTACATAGAAGATCAGACATTGGATGTGGTTTATTCACTTGTATATATAGATATTATAGCACGGACTTAGGTAAAGTTTTTCTGATATCATAGGATGGGATCCGCACCAGTGCCTGGCTCTATACAACTGCAGCACAATACTCTGAGCTGTAGATCTCTGCTTTTCAAACAGGGTTGTCCACAAATGCTAAATGGTCACGATCATTATAAACAACTTACCACACAATAGACTTCGAGATGTCTTACGTTTGATAAAATGAGACTCCTAAGGGTATGTTCACACTGAGGAGTTGAAGAGGAAGTTTTCTGCTTGAAATTTCCTCTTCTTCAGCTCTGACGGAATTTGAGTAAAATGCGAGCGGAAATTCAAAGCCCCAATGACTATTGGATTTGTCTAGAGGAATCCACCTTAAGAATTAACATGTCAATTCTTTGAGTGGAAAGCGGATCTATGATGGAATTTACGCCCAGAATGTTCCACCGTGTGACCAACGGAGCAGGAATCCCATTGAACACAATGTACATATTTTATGAGTGAAATATGCATAAAATTAAGTCCGGATTCCGCTTGAAATTCTTCACCCATTTCTGAGTGTGAACATACCCTTACCCCAGAAAAAGTAAAGTCAGCTACTAGGTGTCTGACTTCTCTGCAAACTACTGTTCACTGCCTGTCCTTTTTTGAAATTTGTCTCTAATAAGGGGTGGAATAGGGCTGGGATTACCAAGTGCTATGTGTAGGAGACAGAAAGGTAAGGCCTGGGCTGTGTACCTACAAACTGTGAACCAATGTGCCTGATGATGATCCACAAAAGTAAATCAAGGCTTCCCTTTCTCACTACCCATAAAGCTCAGGATGTGTAAATGCCAGTGCACCTATTGCTGTATGTCCACAGTGCTGCAGTGTGATCTTAGCAGCAGCAGCCCAGTGCTTAGTGTAACCCATTCCTTGCTGGGATCGTGCTGCTGTTTCTTTCCTTTCTGCACCTTACATCCACAATGCATCAATAACCTTTTCTCCCTTCACATGCAGTCCTTTCTCCAGCACTTTCTGTGCTGTTGTGATTGGCTAAAGCAGTAAGGAAGGAAGTAATAGTATGAGTAGTACTGACAAACAGCCCGGCTCTGGTCACAGCCCCTGACAGGTAGATAACCAGAGGATTCTCCTGATACCTTACTGGACTCTTCATACTACAGTAACCCAAAGCATCTATTTCAGGGTTAATCCACACATTACAAATAACACATTAGACCTTATTGATAACAAAGATGAACCCTCGAAATCATTGGTCCTGGTGGACCCAAAGAACGTCGGTGCCACCTTGGTCCTTATTGATATATGATTGCTTGGAGTGTAAGAAATAAGGAAGGTCCCATTAAGGAACAACCCTACAGCGGAGAAGAGACATTTGTTGTCCTGTTAGTATTGGTTTTACCGCAAGTGTTGACTAGATGGGGAGATAGAAATCTGAAGAAAACAATGGAAGTGACACTTCCTCTCGCCTCCAGGACAATGGTCTCTATGTGTTTTCTTGAAGTGTGGGAAATGTTGAGGGAAACTCGAAAAAGGAAATTCTGAGCGTGTGCGATTCTGATGGCGACTGGTAAATAAATGCTTGGATAGATTAGAATGTGTGAAGACGTTGAAGTAGTGGAGGAAATCCTGCACTAAACAAGTGTTCAGTATGCGTGTATAGCCCCCCACCTCCAGCCTAAGTCTCCTGTATTACTATAATGATACACATTACAGAGCGATAACCTTGGGTGTACAGATCCAAGAGCGGTCATCTATATCATTTCATTAAATGCAGGTATATTGCTTGAAATACGTCAAATTCACTTTAACCCTTTAAGGGGTACTCCAACGAAAATCTTTTTCTTTCAGATCGGTTTTCAGAAACTTATATAGATTTGTAATTTACTTCTATTTAAAAATCTCAAGTCTTCCCATAGTTATCAGCTGCTGTATGCCCTGCAGGAAGTGGTGTATTCTTTCCAATCTGACACAGTGCTCTCTGATGCCACCTCTGTCTATGTCAGGAACTGTACAGAGCAGTAGAGGTTTTCTATGGGAATTTGCTACTACTCTGGACAGTTCCTGACATGGACAGAGGTGGCAGCAGAGAGCACTGTGTCTGACTAGAGAGAATACACCACTTCCTGCAGGACATACAGCAGCTGATAAGTATTGGAAGACATGAAGTAAATTACAAATCTATATAACTTTCTGACACCAGTTGATTTTTTCACTGGATAGCCCAATATTAGAAATTAGGTAACTTGTCCCATTGAAAATGCAGCACAGTCTCCAGGCAGCATGTTATAGATCAGGAGCACTGAGCAGATTGATATATAGTTTTGAGAGGACGGTTCCAAGATAACTTGTCATGGAAATTTCAACTCATTGTGGGATTTGTAGTCAAGTGGGTGGTCCTAGGTGCATACTTATGCATAGAGAGCTGTCAGTTACAGAGCAGGACCGCCCACTTGACTACTTAGCCCATAATGCGCAGAGATTTCCATGAATTAGTACTGTCTGAAATATTCCTTTTAAAACCAAGTATCTTCTTTATTCCAAAGTACATATAGAGCATAAACCCAGCAAAGAATGTGGACAAGAAGTCTGGCAAATTTTGGGAGTTACCTGTTATACATAGCATCACTCATGTTATGACCGAGGAGTAACCCCTGAAACGCGGCAGTATCTTGTCCATGTCATTTGCTGGTTTTAAGTACTTTGGTATAAAGAATATATCTGGTTTTAAACAGATCTCCTTGTCTTCTATGCATAGATATTAGTTTGTGGTACGTTTCAATAAGGTGCATTACATTTAGCTATCTATGGTATGTTATTATTTGGTATGTTATTGGTTATTTGGTATGTTATTATTTGGTATGTTATTGGTTATTTGGTATGTTATTATTTGGTATGTTACTGGTTATTTGGTATGTTATTGGTTATTTGGTATGTTATTATTTGGTATGTTATTGGTTATTTGGTATGTTATTATTTGGTATGTTACTGGTTATTTGGTATGTTATTATTTGGTATGTTATTGGTTATTTGGTATGTTATTATTTGGTATGTTACTGGTTATTTGGTATGTTATTGGTTATTTGGTATGTTATTATTTGGTATGCTATTGGTTATTTGGTATGTTATTATTTGGTATGTTACTGGTTATTTGGTATGTTATTATTTGGTATGTTATTGGTTATTTGGTATGTTATTATTTGGTATGTTACTGGTTATTTGGTATGTTATTGGTTATTTGGTATGTTATTATTTGGTATGTTACTGGTTATTTGGTATGTTACTGGTTATTTGGTATGTTATTGGTTATTTGGTATGTTATTATTTGGTATGTTACTGGTTATTTGGTATGTTATTATTTGGTATGTTACTGGTTATTTGGTATGTTATTGGTTATTTGGTATGTTATTATTTGGTATGTTACTGGTTATTTGGTATGTTATTATTTGGTATGTTACTGGTTATTTGGTATGTTATTGGTTATTTGGTATGTTATTATTTGGTATGTTACTGGTTATTTGGTATGTTATTATTTGGTATGTTATTGGTTATTTGGTATGTTATTATTTGGTATGTTACTGGTTATTTGGTATGTTATTATTTGGTATGTTATTGGTTATTTGGTATGTTATTATTTGGTATGTTACTGGTTATTTGGTATGTTATTATTTGGTATGTTATTGGTTATTTGGTATGTTATTATTTGGTATGTTACTGGTTATTTGGTATGTTATTGGTTATTTGGTATGTTATTATTTGGTATGTTATTGGTTATTTGGTATGTTATTATTTGGTATGTTACTGGTTATTTGGTATGTTATTATTTGTATGTTATTGGTTATTTGGTATGTTATTATTTGTATGTTATTGGTTATTTGGTATGTTATTATTTGGTATGTTATTGGTTATTAGGTATGTTATAATTAGGGCACACAGTGTATTTGTCAGTCTTTTTTCAACGTTTTTTTTAATCCACTTCTGGTTTTAGTTAAAAAAACGACTGACCAAAAGACTGATGGAAATACTATGTGTGAACACAGCCTTAATGTAATTCCTCATTGCTCCTTTAAGTTTTGTATGACCAGCGCCGCAGAATGTGTTGGTACTATGCAAATGATAACTACATATTTGTATGTAAACTGGATCAGAGTAGATATTTACTGGAATAGAAGTGATGCATACAGTATATATTATTATTATTATTATTTTAGATGCCCTTGATTCCAGAGTGCTATACATGTAATAAGGGGTTAACATACAGAATGTAACATCAAATCAACCACATGAATAAAGTAAATGACAGACTGGTACATGGGGAGAGAGGACCCTGCCCTGAGGGATTCCAGTCTACAAACTGTACAACTATATATATATATATATATATATATATATATATATATATATATATACATTAATAATAAAAATATATACACTTATTAATAAAAAATAATAAATATATAGAATACAATCTTCCCATATATACAGAGTGTTCCCACCATTCCAGTCTAGTATCTACAGCAGGTACAATGACTAACATGTCGGGATCAGCTTCACAATCTGAGCATAATACAGGCCCATTATTCGAGGTGTGAATCACTTCTACAGTAATGGAGTCTTTGTAGGTGCCTTTCCAGCTCCTCCATGTTTTGAAGATTTTTTCCCCTTCCCCCCACCCCTCATACAAGAGACTTTTCCTGGCAGTTTCCCTATTGTCTTGCGGCCACCGTGGACCCGCTGTCTGGGAAATGCACCTAAAGGAGACAAGTGTCTGGGGAGGCCCTGCTTTGTCTTTGTACATTATCTTTGATAGTTGTAATGATGTGATAACCAGCCCACAAGCCATTTCTGTTCATTATCTCCATACATTCACTGCCCATTAGGGCTGGGGAGAGGGGGCCGCACAGTACGGGGTCTCCATCAGATACGTCAGGTTTTGTTTAAGAACTGGAAGCTTGACAGATATTTCCCCCGGGCCATATCTGATTGAGTTTTCCAGCTCTGGACTTTGAAACTTGATGTGACGTGGCTGTCAGGTTTTAAGACAGACCCTTATCTGCTCTTCTCCATCGTCCTCGAGGACATTCATCATTATGGAGCTGAAAAGTCATTTATCAGTCAGTTAGACCTACATTAACCCACTCACTGCCGCACACCACACACCGTCCTCCGTCACATACTGTATTGGAGGGAACTTCCTGCTACCTATCCTGTTATGTCCCTGGTGGCAGAGCTTAAAATAAGACTTCCTGTTATGTGACATCTTGCTATGTACTTACTGAGTATTCTCCGATTCTTAGGAATGTTGCTGGAGTTAATTTGCACAGGGCGAGTGTCTGTAACTTAAATTAAATCCTACAATCCTGAAATTTATAGGGCTTTTTGTTTTGCCAATTTTTTATAGATCATATATTTAGGTCTGTATTATGGCCACAACAACTGGACCATGGAGATCCGATCATTGGGCATTTGACTACTTAAGACTCAAGAAGTTGGATGGAACACAAGGTTGTCCTTGAAAACATGGATACAGCCATAGGCCCTCGGCTGTATCCAAGGGCCTATTTCTCAGACTCCCCAGGGCTGCATCCAATTTTTCAGCCATAGGTAATCAAATACCGAATGATTGGACTCGAGCATGGTCAGGTTGCGCTCATCTCTACTAGACCATTCATGGTCATCCAGTACCAAATTTACAGTGGATCACAATAGAACAAGTCAAGTAAAAACCAAGGAGCTCCTGGGTATTGTGGCCATAATATAATCATCATCATGTAAAATAAAACTTAAAGGGGAACTCTGGTTAAGAAAAATGTATCCCTGGTTAATCCGCACCCATAATCTAAGCTTGTTTGTAATAGGTTTTTGTTACATGAATTGGTCCATTCTGACTTATATCCTGAAGCTGCTGAAAATCCTCAGTGCCTGGTAAACTCTGTCTCCACTTGTCTGTCCTCCCCCTCCCTTCTGAGACAGAGGTCACATGCTCTCTCTCTCTCTCTCATCTGTTGCCAGGCAAGTTGTAACACTTCATCTGTAACCACACCTGGACAAGGGCGGGGAAACAACAGCTTCTCCTGAGTAGTTTAGGGGAAAGAAGACACTTGTGTTCCATCCCTCTCTCTCTGGGCAGTTTACCTAAGTTTCTGGATTACTCAAACTGATAAATCTGCTCCATAATCTCTTATTTAGACAGACAATAGCCGCCCACAAGATACTGTGCTGATGCATCATGGGATTTCTAACAGGTGGAAGAAAGAGGATGCAGTTTGCAGTCTGAGGGGTAAAAATGCTGGCTGATTAGAGGTCACATGACTCAACAGTAATGAAAGTAGTGTATTGAAGCAGAGCTGGGATGAAACAGAAGACACTGCAGGTAAACAAGTAAAAATAATCAAAGAATACTTCTTTAAGCACATAGGTATTGAAAACATGACATAGACATTTTAGCTGGTGCAATTTCTTTTCCTTTTTTTATTGCCACAATCATGGCCAACTTTAAGAAGGATGGAGCTCTGTGCAGTACTTTTTGTTGATGACTAGCCCATTTAAGTTATGTGCACACTGAGTTATTCTCACGGATTCCACGAGGAATTGAAGAGGAAAGATGTCTGCTTGAAATTCCTCTCTTTTTTTGCTCTGACAGAATTTCGAGCAGAATTTAAGCCCCATTAACTTCTATAGGATACCTCTAGCGGAATCCACCAAAAGAATTAACCCGTCCATTCCTCGGCCGAAAAGCGGATTCCATTGAAATTCCAGACGGAAATTCCCCCTGTGTGCACTAATGCGCAGAAATACAATAGACACCAATGGGAGCCTAGGCTGCTAATTTTTTACGGACGGATTTTGTGGGCATTTTAACGCGGAATGGTGTACTATATTCTGACCGATTCAATATTCTGGGAATCTAGGATTCAGACTTTTTATGGATATGGTATGGGTAGTAAGTGTGTAATAAGAGGGAAAGCTCCAGGTGCGGGAGGCCATCTGGGCCAGTGGTGTCCTTACATGATCAGTCATTGCTATGATTTGTGCCAGGTTACATGGTGCCCTTGGACACAATAACCATGGCACATTTCTTCCTCCTCTTCTTCTACACCAGCTCTTTGGTGGGATTGATATTGGCCAACAGCAAGAATAATTTTCTTAGTTGAATATGGCACCAATAACCATTATTTCCAACCAGATAGGTAAATGTTGAAGGGTAGGGAACCCTAGAGTAAATATGATGGACAATTTATTTATTATCAGTCTTTTCTTTGGTCATATTTAAGTTTGTTGCGTTAGAATAAGACAGAATCAGCCGGGACACAAGGCACCGGATGGTCCAGGTCCTCATAGACCTCACTGTCCCGTTAGTTGATGGTGCCGCGGTCTTCTTACATGAAGGTGGTGCAGGTTTATTCAGCATTTATAGGCAGATCTTCAGCTCTGACACAACCTCCGTTAGCTCTTACTATAAAGCCTGCCTGTCTTGTTTCCCTTCATGCCTGTGCCGCTTCCTCCTCATCCCCCTTTGTCAGTCATCGTCGTTCTCAGTCAGTCAGTATTCAGAGTCTCTGTTCATGTCCAGGAGGCACAGATGGAGAAGTGTCGCTTATTATGCAGACTAGAGCAGAAAGTGCTGCTAACAGTTGGCAGCAAGTAACACGTATCGAGTCTGCTAAACAAACATGACCTCGTGGAGGAAGGGCACATCTTAATGCCTAACAAACAGTTGCTAGGGCACGGTGGCATTGTAGAGCTATGCCAAGATCAAATGCTGAGGCATTTGTCACAAGTAAATGATACGCCCGATACAGTAAGAGCTGAATGGCAAGTTTATTTATAGCATCTCCTTAATGTCCCGGCAAGGCTCGTCCAGAATGTTTAATTGGTTACCTATCGGATTTACCAAAATCCCCATCATGTGTGGAATATGCTAAACCGGATTAGAATGTTTTCTGATTAACTTTTCCGGGACGGATCTTCCCTGGTAATTGCTGAATAATGAGGGGGTCCTGTATGACGGGGGAGCGTTCTGGAGGTTATTTCAAGGATATTTCATCTCGTCATGTAAACTTATTATTGCTGAAATGTTATTTAAAAAAATAAAATGGCCCAGGTTGTCTTAAGTAACAATTTCTTACTGTCTTAAGTACACAGCTCCAATGCAGTGTTAGTGTCCTATTACATGGGCCAACTGCAGCCCGATCATTTTAGTAAATGAACGCCAATCTGCTAGATTGGTGCTCGTTTACTGGATTTATTAGACGGCCTGATAATTGGGCAGCAAGGGCTGCATGGACATAGTTAGCAATGTCCATGCAGCCCTTGTCCAAACACCTGACACCTTACCTCTCCACGCTCCCGGTCCTCTCTTCCCGGTCCTGACGGCTGCAGCGTCTGAGTGTCCTGTCAGCTGACAGGCCGCTCAGACACTGCTGCCGTCGAGATCGGAAAGCTGCGGAGCACATGAGAGAAGACTGGGAGTGGGGAGAGGTAAGATATCAGGGGTTTGGGCAATCATTAGCCACGCATTGCTTTGACCCGACGATTTTAGGTCCAAACCTAAACCAACGATCAGCCGATTATCGTTTCATCAGCTGATCGTTGTCTCTATTACATGAAGCGATAATTGGCCGAATTGGTCACATTCAGCCAATTATGACTTTGTGTAATAGGGCCCTTAGGGTTCATTCCCATATACCTTGCGATTCGGCTTAGGGTTCTCTGTGACTAGCAAATTTTAATGATAAACAATAGAAAACGAGATTGTTTAAGTAACAGCAAACATCTGCACCAGCTCATAGATGCATCAATCAGTGATTGGTGGGCTGATGGTCTCCCTTTCGATCAGCCATTCAGTGCAATGGAGATGGCCATATTGAAGTGATGGGAGCTGATCTTCAGTTACCCAGCACTCTACTATACAATGAACAGCTGAAAGCTTCTGTCCCTGCTCACTGTGTATTGTGGACCATCCCCGATCAGATGGTCATCAATCACGTTAGCTTGGAAAACCCATTGAATAGAAATCTGTCTATGTCATGTGATGATCTTAGGTTCCTAACAAATGACATCAAGCCGAGAACCTGAACCCCGCCGGGGGAAAACAAATACAGAAAGTCTATTGGAAAATTGTCCAACTTTTCATTATACAACAAATAACATTTATTTGCTGAATCGGTAAAATCCACTTTAATATAACACAATTCCTTGTCACTTACAGGTAGGAGATGAATAAATCCTGTAGACAGAGACAGTCACTCCAATCTGAGGCGGCATAAGGAATAGTCTCCCGGTGGGAAATAAAACAGATCGGAATAAAATATTTGACATTCATCTCTACTCTGTTCTGAATTAACCACAAAAAAAAATAAAAAATCAGTTCCACCCAGAATTTTCGTGTCTAAATTACGTGTAATAGATCTGCAGCTTTAATGCCAAGTAAAACTGTGGTTTGCTGCAATTTCTGAATTTACGGCTTCCAACTACATTTGTTTTATTGCCCGCCCCCCCCTCAAGATTTTTTTTTTATTTCCCGTTTTCCACATTTCTCGTGAAGTGTGTATAATTTACATTACAATTGGAATGAAATGTAGCAATAATATTTATCCAAATACAACAGGACACGTTCGGAGGCACAGCAGGTGCGGGTAATTGAAAAGTTCCTCCGATGACTATAAAACGACTGCAATAACGTTCTAGAGCGGGCTCGGCCGGGGTGACATCATCGCCGTCACGCTAAAAGAAAATCTTGACCGTTTTATTGTGTTGACACTATTAATAGCACATGTGTCAGGGTACGAGCGCTCCCCATGCGTCTTCGCGTAGACAGTCACATATTGCGCTTGTTGTGTGGTCTCGTGTTCTCGGCTGCACGGGCATAAGTCTCTGTTCGCTCTTATCAGCAAGGTCAGAGGAGAAGTTCTGTATTAATGGCTGATAAAGTAGAACTGAGGCTTCTTAAACGCTATCTGCTCAACGTAAGAGATTTCTTATAGTCCAAAGAATAAATGGCCGGTCCGTTCTAATAGGCTTTGTGCTATGTACTTATGGGTAAGTAAACAGATTGCTATAGATGGAATCCTAAGTGGAGAAGACTGAAACAACATAAGAAAACAAAGCACAACACACATAGATGATGTTCGCGTGTGGGATATGACGCCGATTTTACATTGTGTTCTGCGACAAAAACCACAACAGCGATCATGCAATGCATGTGCAGGGTGCAGTAGGGTAGCTGAGGAGTTAGCATTGTTGCTTTGCAGGAATCTTGAGTTGACATTCAACCAGGGCAACTGATGCACGGAACTTGCATATAGTATTGAGCGGATATGAAGCAGCCTCAGCTGTCATCCCAGTGTCATAAGAAAGGTAATTATAACAATTTCATTTTTCTTAACAATAATTTTTTTTTACAGAAAAATCCCTTCAAATTGCAGTCACGGAAAGACGACACTGAGCGGATAGCAGACAGTAATGTTTTTACCAGAGAGTGACAGGTCTCCGATGATTCACTCAGCTCTCTGATGGTTCGGCGTCTCCTTAAAGTACATGTGAGGGCAGGAAGTTTTGAGCTAAACCATTTACATTTACTGAACATCTCGAACAAAACGGTGATGAGAAAATATTTCTAAGAGACTGCACTATTATTATTATTATTATTATTATTATTATTATGGGTCTAGAGATTTTTTTTCCTTTATGCCAGCCATAAAGGAGCACAGACTGCAGATACGAGGGGCATTTAGTAATTAGCGAGGCTGGAAACTGCCCTGAAGCCAAAAAGTAGAGATGAGTGCTACTGGAGAATACTTGGGTCCGATCTCTCAGACTTTGAAAACTGGTGGCTTAAGAAGTTGGATGCAGACCTAAGGACTCCAGGAAAAGATGGATACAGCAATAGTCCATAGCTGTGTTTTCCAGCACTTCCTGGGGCAGTATCCACCTTCTTCAGTCTCCGGTATTCAAATGTCGAATGATCGGACTTTAGCATGCTCAACTTGCACTCATGTGAAAAGTAAGCGCTCATTCACACTGAACAAAACAGGTGAAAATTCCGAGCAGAACCACCTCTGCGGACTCCACTCAGAATCCAGTCAATTCTTTCAGCGAAGAGCGAGAGAGAGAGACTGGTATCGGCCATCCACTCTGGTTAAGGGGTGATGGTCCTGAACAGAGGGGCCTCATCTATAAAGTCAGGGGTTACATAGACTTAAGGGGGATGATAATAATAATAATAATAATAATGGATACAGAAGTTGCTGTCACACAATGGCTCTCCAAAATGAAGAATCCAAAAGGTCCCATATGAGGAGGCCAGTACCACAATATATGCATGTTTGTGCCCTTACACATGGGCTGACAGGGGGCAGGGAATGAGCACTGATTTTTCTGATGAACGCTCTATTGCTAAAGCTTTATAAGACTGTTTATGCAGCCCATTAAATTAACCACTGCTGGCTGCACACAGGGCAACAAATTTAATGGATACGTGAAAGATTAATTCAACCCACGAAATTGTAAGCATTTGCCCATTGGTCGGCTATCGCTGGCTCTGGTATCAATTGCCCAATAATAGGCCCATGTAAGAGGGCTAATACTTCTGGGGGGTGGGAGGTGCTGATTTTCTTTTTTTGCCTTCTTTTTTTTTTTTTTTTGTCAAAAAGCTGACAGCAGATCTGCAGATACAGATAATTTTTTAAATTTTTTTTTAGAAACAAGGTAATATAAAGAACTGTTTTGTACAAATACAGATGATAAGCAGGTAAGCAAAAAGGAAACCACAAAATGTGCTACGTTTCCTGCCAGTGGACATGTCAAACAAAAATGGCACAAATACAAGACCAATTTGTCTTGGTATTCCTTCTACCTTTTCATCCACTGTGTGACCGTTGGTGGTGAGGTAGATCTCCAACATAGGGTGGTTAGCTGTTTTGCAGCAGTGAAAAGGTGCGTGAAGATACAGACTTTTCACTGGGGCCTAGGTGGAGTTACGCTTCTCTGGATGACCTGCTTGCTAAACACACTTCCTAGCACAGCATTGTCCTGTTTTTTTAGTTTCACATATTGTCTATGTGCTTCTGATATTTTAAAGTGTCACTGTCGTTATAACTTTAGATGTCATATAAAGCAAGTTTGCAATATACAGTCATTATTTTTGTTGTTGTTGTTGTTCTGCTGTAAAACTAAGCTGAACTTACCAGAAATCCAGGTCCAGTCTCCTGAAGGCAGATTTTCTGGCTTGTGCTGGTTGGAAAAAACAGACTAAACACAGTAATTCCGGTCAGTACAGAGAGTCACGCCTCAATGTGTCAGTTAGTCACATGACTGCCTTCTCTCTGTGAGCGCTCAGATGGCCTGGGATACACGGGACTTCCTGTTTTCTGACTCTGAGAAAAAAAGAGTCAGAAAACAGGAAGTGCAGTGTTTTCCATGATAACTAAAAAAAAAAATAATGAAGTATGTAAGTTGCAAACTTGCTTTATATCACATCTACTGTTGATTTAAATTTTGAAAGTTATAACGACAGTGACACTTTAAAGCTCTTTTACATGGCCCAAAACCTAACTATAAGTGAGATTGGTGCCCGTTTGCAGAGTAGAGATGAGTGAACTTGACAAAAGTTCGAGTTTGTACGAACCTGAAGGATTGACATTTGAATCCCTCTGCCTGAAGAAGGTGGATGCAGCCCATGGACTGTCTAGAAAACATGGATATACCCATAAGCCATAGGCTGTACCATGTTTTCATGTTCGTACACCAACGATTCAACTAATTGTTTGGCTTATTAATTTCACTATAGTCACCTGCACATTCCTATTTATACCTTTAAAGGGGTTATCCAGCGCTACAAAAACATGGCCACTTTCTTTCAGAGATAGCACCGTTCTTGTCTCCAGTTTGGGTGGAGTTTTGTAACTCAGTTCCATTGAAGTGAATGGAACTTGATTGCAAACCGCACCTGAACTGGAGACAAGAGTGGTGCTGTCTCTGGAAGAAAGTGGCCATGTTTTTGTAGCGCTGGATAACCCCTTTAAATGCTGAAATAATGTGATCAGCTGATGAACTAGGGGTTACTAATTTTTGGCTGACCGCTGGCCTTTTACACAGGCCAATTATTGGCAGTGACTGTTCCTGCCTATCGATAATCAGCTCATATAAAAGGACCCTAATCCGCAGCAGAAATCTCTTGTTGTCCCCCCCTTAGGATAATCAAACGATAGGGCTGAGGTATTGATATTCTTTTTAGGCCGGTAGATGGTTCCGGCAGCTCCTCACATCTATCTCTTATCTCTCAATAGAAACCCCTGACTCTGTAGAAAGTAGATGACAAGGATTTTGACAATTGTTCATTCGTGGATTTAGAAGTCTGATTGCTTGAATAATTTTCTCATCTTCATGCAGAATTTTTTTTTTGTTGACTAAAATATTACTAATCTAATTTCCTATTAAAAAACTCATTTCCAGCATTGCAGAGCTGAAAGGTGCTACCATGCATTTAGTCCTCAATTTACATACAACAAATCCTGTAATCCAGCGGGGGCTTTCACACAACGGTGACTGCAGGCAATTATATAGGAAAAAGAAGATTCGAGAGCCAGGAGGGTTTTTCTTCAAGCTTTTTTTTTTTCCTAACTAGCATCACTATTTTATTTCTTTATAAGGACAGATTATTCCAAAGAAAATGCTGGAATTTTTTGTTATTTTCGCACTTTCTATGGATCTTACAGGTCTTCAAGTGTCCATTGAGGAGGTCACTTCTAAGGGATTAGGAACAGTCGCAGTGCAAGGGAATAAAATAGCCTTGTGTATTGTGGAGATCAAAGGTTCGGAACATTGTGAGTATCTAACCATAATAGATACAAGACCCATTATTCTGCCACTTTGTAGTCAGGGAATCGTCTGTCATTTAGTTACTATAGGTATTAATTATTGCGCCAACTAAACCATATAGTGGTTTACTGCCCCCTGTGACATGTTGGCCTATGGCAGGGAAGGAAAAAAAATTATATATATATATATATATATATATATATATATATATATACATACACACACTCTTATCCCTCTGTTCACTCCAGACTGATGGAGATGCCCCAAGTACTCTTCTGTACATTGGGCACTGCAGTCAATCACGGAACTACATTGAAGTAACAGCACAGGAGCAGAGAGCTGGGGGAGCAGGGGAGGTAAGTATGCATTTTTTATTATATAGTTTTATCGGATAGGAGAGGCTCATCGTAAAATTATTAAGACTTCCTGGGAAACCTATTTACATTTTACGGCAAATGCAGGCACTCCGTACCGTTGAATATGTTAAACAGATACTATATATATCAGATGGAGATCAAATGTGTGTCCTCTGTGTGGCAGGGACTACTGGATGGAATAGTATAGACTTTCGTGCTATTCCACTTAGGTGGACCCTATTAGAGATGAGCAAACCGGGTTTGGGTTCGAGTCCATCCGAACCCGAACATTTGGTATTTGATTATCGGGGGCTGCTGAACTTGGATAAAGCTCTAAGATTGTCTGGAAAACATAGATACAGCCAATGACTATATCCATGTTATCCACATAGCCTTAGGGCTTTATCCAAGTTCAGCAGCCACCGCTAATCAAATGCTGATCGTTCGGGTTCAGATGGACTCGAACCTGGTTCGCTCATCTCTAGACCCTATGTATGTGTAAGTATACATTGGTCTTTGGACAAGTTAAAAATCCGACGAACACTACTAATCCAGTGCTACAAAAACATGGCCACTTTTGCACCACTCTTGTCTCCAGATTGGGTGGGGTTTGAAACTCAGTTCCAAGTAAATGAAGCTTAATTGCAAACCACACCTGACCTGGGGACAAGAGTCGGGCAAATGTGGCCAGGTGGATAATCCCTTTAAGGCAACCTTAGTCACATTGTAGAGATGTGGTATAACAACACATACTACTCATGGACATGTGTGATGCTGTTTATGGGAAAAGCAGCCATATTTTCCTAATCCTGTAAAACTAGAGATGAGCAAACCTTGAGCATGCTCGAGTCCATCCGAACCCGAACGTTCGGCATTTGATAAGTTGGATAAAGCTCTAAGGTTGTCTGGAAAACATGGATACAGCCAATGACTATATCCATGATTTCCACATAGCCTTAGGGCTTTATCCAAGTTCAGCAGCCACCGCTAATCTAATGCCGAACTAATGGACTCCAGCATGCTCCAGGTTCGCTCATCTCTATGTACAACCCTATTAACAATACAAGGCCTCTTGCAAATGGTTTCATGTAAAGTTTACAAGACTGATGGAAAAGAAGCGTGGACCCATAGCAGGGATTGTCTCGCACAAGAAAGTCTCATTTGCAGAAAAAAAATTGTGACGTCCCTACATTTTAGTACCATGTTGCTCACTTTTTATAAAAGTTCATTAAAGAGGTTATCCAGACTTACAAAAACATGACCGCTTCCTTCCAGAAACAGCATCACACTTGTCCATAGTTTGGGTGTGGGTTTTGCATCTCTGTTCCATTGAAATGAATGAAGCTGAACTGCAATACCACATACAACCTGAGGACAAGGGTGGTACAATAACTGTGCACTGACCTCCCTGGCACCTGCACCACTTCCGGTATTATGCCACTTCATCTCCGCTGTGTGGTTTTTTCACGATTTGGGGCCATGAAGTCACAGGCTGCCTCAGTGCATTCTTATCGTGTCTGGGAGCAGCCTTGGGCTGTCTGTTCTGTTTGGCCTTGGACCTAACATTACACATACAAAAGTGGCAAAAGCAGAATATCTATAGTTCGCCCACCTATATCAGGGGTAGAGAACCTTGGCTCTCCAGCTGTTGCAAAACTACAACTCCCATCATGCCTATGAATACATTTCCTGCACAAAACAGAATTAAATGATCATGTTAAAATATTTCCAATATTGGTGGCGAATGACTAATAACATGGAGTGAACCAGGGTGCGATATCACCTTATTGGAGTTCGGGGGAGTTGAATTGTATATTGCTGTTGCATGTACAGTGCAGTAAGCCGTGTCCTCAATTCCGGCTAATGAAGCAGTATGCTGAAGAAAGTGTACAATTTTATACATGACTTGGCCTGCATTGGCTCCTGATTGGGATGTCACAGTGTACTTTGCATTACCTATCTTGCATGAAACAACTTTCCGTGTCTGTCACTCTACACGTGTTCCTTCCACATTGCTGAGTCCATTTGCGTTGCCACAGTGCGCTGGGCCGCAGCCTTGCTTCCTCGTTTCCTTGCCTGGCAGTTCCCAAATTAGTTTAATAAATGGAAAATTGGATTTCTCTGCAGAATGACAGATGCAAACAAGTCCTAGGGAGAATGTTATATGTAAATAGAAAACCTAAGTACAGACAGACTTACTGGTGAACTTTACAGTAAATTCTAGTGAATTGCTAAAATACAAGGTTCTAGCTGGATAATAATCTGCAAGGTTGGTGCTGCGATGGTCCTGCAAAAAGTTCTGCTCTAAACTATATAAGATCTAATACCAAAATAGAAACAGCGGACCGGCACTAATTAACCATACATAGTAGCCTACGTGAACCGGTAGTACAGCGGGTGTATTACGGGGTGCTCTCCCAAGAAAATGCAGTTGATGCAAAAATAGACATTCCACAAGAAAGAGTATAAGGAGGCACTCACAGTTAAAAAACTCTTCTTTATTTATTTATCTTCATTAAAATCGTTCAGAGCAGTTGGCGGGGATGCCGATCAGTATCTGACAGTGTAACAGCCTTTTCCCGAGCACATGCACGCTTCCTCAGACACCCCAGGGTGTCTGAGGAAGCGCGTATGCGCGCGGGAAACTCAGCTACTGAGCAGCGTCCCCGCCAACTGCTACACGCTCCAAACAATTTTAATGAAGATAAATAAATAAAGAAGAGATTTTTAACGGTGAGTGCCTCCCTATACTCTTTCTTGTGGAATGTATATAAGATCTAAACCTAATACCCATACCCAGACATTAGATCCAATGGGGGGGATTTATCAAGACCGGCGTAACGGCCCGCTCCCTTTTTCCTGGACAAATTCACTAAGAGGCTCATGCCTCTTAGTAAATCCAACCCACTGTGTAGATTTGGATCATGATGTAGCAGGTGTAGATTTGTATCAGGATTTATACCTGCAAACAGGCATAAATCAGACGCGAGAGGAGGCCACACCTACTCTCCACCTTGTCACGCCCTTCTGAGCCCCCTTCCCGCCCATCGGGCGAGTGGGAGATGCAGCAGGCATAGGACAGGGACAAGGGGCTAATCTGTGCATTCTCCCTGGCGCTTGCCCCAGTTGGAACTTTCATAAATGTCCCCTATGTTGTTTCATTACTTATCCACAGTATCCATCAGGCACATGCAATTGCACTAGAGTTTAATGCTATTATTATTTTTGAAGATCCTATGAGATCCAATAAAATGTAGGAAGTCTAGGATGGCAACAAGGTGGAAAAATCCAATTCGAAACACCTATAGCAATTTCATTTAAAATACGCAACGTGTTTCGAGATCAATATAATCTCTTCATCGGGTCATACATAGATGAAGTAAAACATGTTATTGATTCATTTAGTTGAGCATTGTGCCCTGTGACCTGGATGTATTTAGCCTTTGGGGTTTAAATAACCATGTTTTATTCCATTTGTGTATCACCTGATGAAAAGATTATATTGATCTTGAAACCCGTTGTGCATTTCAGAAGAAATCGCTTTCAAATATTTTTTTTGATTGAAGCTTTCCGTTTCTTCTCTATTATCTTTTGACTTACTGGGATTGTTTTTTTTTTTTTAAATGTTTCACTATTCCAGGATGGGAACAGCAGCAGCCATGATAGAGCGCCATCCTGCTCTACAGTTGTGTCTGACCAAACAGAAGCCATAGAGGTGGGCTCATGCCATACTAGTGAAATAGAACTGCAATAGCAAATATTTTGAAAATGGAGGAAAAGCGCTTATGCGGTGGAGGTGAGAAGAGAGTCCTAAAGATTCCTAAGGTAACATGCTCACCTTATCGGGTTGCGCATAGGGAACAACACCTGGTAGAGTATAGTAGAGTGTGTAGTAGTAGTAAGTAGAGATTATCAAACATCAGAAAATCTTAGGTTCTAGGCATCGGGAATCAAATGCGGAAGGTTCTACAAGGTTCGAGTTTGATACAACCTAAGATTTTCCGATGTTCAATCATCTCTAGTAGTAAGGAGACCCATACTAGTGCTCAGGGGAAAATGGTTGCTGCTGCTCGCGTACCTTGCCAATTGGAGTCCTACCCTTGGTACAAGTAACAATGAAGAGGTATTTGAAAAAAAGCTCACAGATCAAAGTGAATGGATATTTATTCGGCACAGAGACAATGCTTTAATATAATATCTGGAAACTTATTGTTTCTGTGCCGAATAAATATCCATTCACCTTTGTCATGAGTGCAGCACCATATTGGTGGTCCAGTTTTTCTCCTTTGTCTTCGTTTTTTTTTTTTTAATTCTTATCAAAGGTTGACAACTTTTAGAATAAAGTTTTAAAATATATTACTTCCACGCATGGGTAAAAGAAAAACTAGGCAAGGTTTACATTGTGCTTTCAGCACCATGTTGGACTATACATTGGGAATCTATGAAAAAAGTATGCTGAAGTAGTCCTGACGTGCAGCCCGGTAAGGGGCCGACAGCCCCATTGACTTGAATGGGCAGGATGTAGTCTTTTTCTGATATATTCTGTCCATTTCCCTGATGTATACTTCTTTTGAGTCCCTCAAAAAAGAATTATAGGCCAGGGAAACGGACAGAATGTAGTCACAAAATGACTACGTCCTGCCCATTCCAGTCAATGGAGCCGTCAGCCCTTGGGGCCAAAAATGTGATGCAAACTTAGCCTTACAATTCGAAATCCAGCTGTATCTTCTCAATGCAATAAAGAGCCCAAGTTTTGATGATCTCCGTTATTACATGCAATACTCTGCAGTCTTTAGTCTGATGAAAACTTCTGCAAAGCAAGTGAAGGAAAAGCTAAAAGCTCTGCAAACTTTTAAGACTGGTCTGGACGCTCAATAATACCATTAACCGCAGAAATAGCCAGTTATACAACCTTTATACTCGATTAATGAGAATTGTAATTGCGGGAGGGAAGATCCGAAAGACAGAAGAATTCTTTCCTCCATAAAATCACCAAGAAATGAAAAGTGTCATGTGCTGTGGGATAATCTGGATATTACAGCTAAAATAAATTGGTTTCCCATCGTTTATCTTCTGAAGCCACTTTAGACAAATCCACGTCTGAGAGAGTGGAAATATTTTTCGGGACTTCTCACACTAATGAAATAGCCCTGATAACTCTCAGGATTTCTGGATGAAATGTTTGCCTTTAATCCTCAGAGACGTCAAAGTGCTGAACGTACACAAGAGGTTCATTAAAGCCCCGGATAATGGGGGCCTCTCAATACGTTATGTACGGAGGGACAATTAGGGCTGATTTGTACAAGACCAAGTATGTCAGACCCTCCGGCCTTTATCAGTGTAATCCATTTAATCTTTCTTAATCATGTGCCGAGATGTGGTGCAGTAACATATTCACCAGCAGTGATCCCTTTCAGACCTTATCGCCTGCTTTACTTTCATGTAGACGTGGCTGAACTTCGCCATTGTTTGACTTTATCCCCTATTAACGTGTCATTCCGAGGACATCTCAGACTCGGAGAACAATGTTCTATTATTAGACAAGTTATGGCTTTATGGGTAAACCAATATGGCTGCTTAATGTATCAAATTTATATGTGTTCTTGAAGATTAAATGTCGCAGTGATCTTTGGTTTGCCACAATGGATCCATTGAGAGCAATGCTTCACAAGCTGGCAAGGCCCCCTTACCCCCATTTCTTGGTGAAGAATATGCAACACCCATACAGGTATTGTGTGGGTGATGTTAGTCCCTTAGTGAGTTATGGGGCAAACCCAAACAGTGCTCCAGGGGCAATGGGAAGGACCAGACTCGAAGGCGTTAGGCTTGATTGAACATTGGAAAAAGCTAGGTTTCATTGAACTCAAACCTAGCCAGAGCTTCTGCATTAGATTGCTGATGTCTTTACCATCCATGCGGAAGGAGGAGAGTGCCCGGGGACAGCCTAGAATTCTGGGATCCAGCCTAGGTTATAGACTGAATCCTGTAATTCCAGGTGGCCCCCAGGCACTCTCCTCCTTCCGCATGGACCGTGAAGACATCAGCAATCTAATGCGGAAGGTCTGGTTAGGTTCGAGTTCGATTGAACCTAACTTTTTCCGATGTTCGATCAAGCCTAGAAGGCATTACAGTTCAATAGGTAACTTTACTAAAGAGTATTGGATCATTCATATACATAAAGGTACAGTTTTTGAACAGTTTTTAGTTCCAATGTAAATGAAACAGCAATAGGTGGTAGGGTTAGTGCAAAGTCAATATGTGTTCTGAGCTAATGCCCGAGAGTCGCTGAAGTGATGGGAATTGGCTTCCAGTTTCAGAAAAAATCTGAACCCGACTTGAGGTACCCTAAGGTTTCAAACTGCTAAGAGGTTCTTGATAAAAATGTAACCCTCTCAGGATAAAAGAAGTAACTCTGAGAGCTGCAAAAGACACATCTCTTAGGCCAGGGCAAAACTAGTAAACATGGAGCTTCTGTAAATTCCTTTCAAAAACATAGTTATAAAGGTGTTTAAAAGTGGGGGAGTCATCAGGGTGGTTACTGGTGGCTTCTCCCTAATCTCAAATAGGAAGAGACTGATCAATCAGGATTGGTGGGACAAAAGAAACCATCATGGACCACCCAATAACTTGGAGCCCCATTCCTGGTTGGCTTTATAAATTCTCCTGAAACACTCAAAAAACATGTTTTTGAGTGATCAATATATCATTGTACAGAGGGACTTTGTCAGTGTTTCATGATGGTTGTGGTCTGGGCAGCAACTGGTGACAGGTTCCTTTGGAAGAGACACGAGAGACTTGGTTGGCAAGCTGAGGGGCCTTTGATGAGAATAAAGCTTTGGATTATGAGTAATGTTGAACAAATCTTTCAAAAGGTTCGGCAACATTATCCAAACCCAAACAATTGGCATTTGATTCTTCATGGCTCCAGAAGTTGGATGCTGCCAATGAGTCCTGTAAAACATAGATACAGCCATAGGCATCAAACTTCTGCAACCATGGGAAATCAATCCCTGAGGGTTCAGTTTTGGATAATGTTGCTGACCCCAAACATTTTGTGAACAATACAAGTTCCATACAATAGGTGGCACTAGAGAGCCAGGTCTTTTCCTTCTCTTTTCCCAGGGAGCATTACAGGGCCTACAAGGCTCCCTGGCCTATGCCAGCTTGGGGTAAGGCAGGAATGGAGAACCTTTAGCCCTCCAGCTAAGCTGCAATTCTCATCATTCCTGGACAGCCAAAGCTAGACATGATGGGATGCTATAAGGAGACATTTTTATCTCTGAGACATTGTAAGGTGTTTTTTGAGCTTAACGCAGTAGCTTTTTCTGCCTTGCTGTCCTATACACTTTGCTAACAATATAATTATAACAATGGACCGTGGACATTACACATAATGGTTACTAGAGATGAGCGAACCTTGAGCATGCTCGAGTCCATCCGAACCCGATCGTTCGACATTTGATTAGCGGTTGCTGCTGAAATTGTCTGTATTCTGAGAAACATGCATACAGCCAATGACTATATCCGTGTTTTCCACATAGCCTTAGGGCTTTATCCAACTTCAGCAGCCACCGCTAATCAAATTCCGAACGATCGGGTTCAGATGAACTCGAGCATGCTTGAGGTTCGCTCATCTCTAATGGTTATGCTATCTTATACCTTCCTATAAAACAGTGAAAACTACTATGACTTCTTCCCGCATCACAATTATTTCATACTAGAAGTTGCACCCTCATATTCACATTACATTCTATCCTTTAAAAATTTCCGCAAGTCTAAGCTTAGAAACTAGTTTTTCATGAATGTACCTTCTAAACATGGTTCTCAACTTTGGGACTTAAATGTCATAGGGTGGAGGCCACCCTGTGACTGCTTCTGGGCCTGAGAAGAAGAGGGCATCAACTGGAATTGGCCCTTTCCTTCTTTGCCATGTTGTTGTGTAAATCTGTGCTAAACCCCCACTTTTTATAGACACGACCATTCTATGGATCACACCAAGAGGATGGACTTCCTTGTACTATGAGGCTGCTCATTTTCTATGTAGTTTCCTATGTCCTGCTGGTAACACGATGTAACTAGGGTTCCACTATTGTGCCATAAACCGTGATATTTCGTGTTGAACCAATGTATTTTTATTTTGCATTGTCCACTTTCTCCCCCGTGCAGTACAGTCATACATATTGCTGGCAGCGTGCAGCTTATAATTAGACAGTGCTGTATTGTTCCTATAAAATACAGCCGCTTCTCCATCAGCATTTCATCCTCCTACTCGGTTCTAAATTACATTATCTTTTCATTGGCGAAATGCAAGTGGCAGATTAGCAAATTGCAGATTTGTATGTACCTTGTGTTATCTGTGAGCGTCTGATATCCATTCATTAGACTGTAATCTCCATCACTTGAGAGGATACTTTTATGCAGAAAATCTATGAGTTTGTGTAATACTAAGTTTACACGGAACGATAATTCGCCCGATCGTACGATTAACGATGTCAGAGTAACGTTTTTTTTCCCATAACAATCAGCGTTTAGACGGTACGATATATTGCTTGAAAATTCGTTTTGCGATCGCTTAAGCCTATCTCACACATTGGTTAAATCGGCGAACGACTGTTCACACGGAACGATCTGCAAATTTTTTGCAACGATCAACGACGATTTGAGAACCTGCTGAAAGATCAATCGTTGATCGTTCGCTGTGTTTACACGTACGATTATCGTTCGAATTCGACCATTATCGTGCAAATTCGCACGATAATCGTTCCATGTAAAGCAGCATTAGTCTCATTAATTAGTTTGCCTATCTATTCATCTATCTTTCCATGGTATTCATGGCTATCTATCTATCTATCTAACACAACAATCACTGAACTCAGGGAGAACACGGACCCCTTTTTTGCATATCTATCTATCTAATATCTATTTATCTAATATTTATCTATCTATCTAATATCTATTTATCTCATATCTATCTAGCTACTATCTATCATCTATCTATCTATCTTTCTATCTATCTATCTATCTATCTATCTATCTAATATCTATTTATCTCATATCTATCTATCTAATATCTATTTATCTCATATCTATCTATCTCTCTATCTATCTATCATCTATCTATCTATCTATCTATCTATCTATCTCCTATCTATCTATCTATCTATCTATCTATCTAATATTTACCACAGTGGGTAAAAAGCATTACTCACCCTCCCCATTACTCCACCTTTGCTGTTCTGACACTCTCTAAGCCCGTGCTGATCACCACTTCTGGGGCCCGTCTTGAGCCTAGTGTATACCTATTGTCACTGTGAAGTGCACAGGGCTCATATGCTCTCTATGTTCACACTCAAGTAACAAGTATATACAGGGTCGGACTGGGGTATTTGGGGCCCACCAGAGGAAATGATCCTGGGGGCCCACGAATGAAGAACCAGTGAG
This sequence comes from Dendropsophus ebraccatus, assembly GCF_027789765.1. NCBI lineage: Eukaryota > Metazoa > Chordata > Amphibia > Anura > Hylidae > Dendropsophus > Dendropsophus ebraccatus. The sequence goes on from NC_091455.1 coordinate 192,982,380, forward strand.
AAACGACATGTCAGTCAATGTTAGTGCAGGGTCTAAAGCTGGGGGCCCATCGGAGGATTCACCGGTCCTCTGGTGGGCCAGTCCGACACTGTGTATATAGTGAGATCACCGGTACATTAACATTAAACCACACCGGGACACTGCAATAGTATTTTACTAAATCCTGTAGAACCAATCCGTACATTATAGAAACGAAGAACAATATCCAATCTGACGACCTCAACAACCACATCTGAGCTTTGGTGCAAGACTGGTCCCACGTGAGGTGAGGTTCTGTGCAGGTTTATAGCTTCTACCACCGCTCTTTCTACAAGAAACTAAGGATAACAAGTAGATAAAACGGACAACACATTAAGTGTAAGCGCCATATTAGTCACCCACTCCGTAGCTATGAGTCACATCACATGGAGCCCAAAGTGCGGTCACAAAGGGAGCTGAATCACTTCTATGTGCTTGATATATACTCAGGCAGCATATTATTTATATTTAGCCTCTGTATTCAGCATTTTAGCCTTGTGATAGGCAATTACATAGAAGAAAATGATGAAAGAATAGCCTCCCGCTTCATTATGACACGAGAGCAGTCATTTCTATAGGTAGGATTTTACAAACCCTGCATTACCGAGCATTATGCAAACCACGAGCACAAATGAGTCGCTTCCATTATCAACACCATTTCGCTGAATACTAAAAGTTTTTTAAGTGGAAAGCATTACAGGACTTCAATGGCTGGTAATATCAGACTATATCAGCTCAGACGATTCTTGTTAATTGTAGTTAACATCAAAGCGTCGCTCTGTGCCAGAAATATAAATAATAGAGGGGGCATAAATGGGGATTTTGATGGTGAAAAATCATTGGGGCTCCTTGTGTAAAGTTTGGGGTACAATGTACAGATACTACACCAGTCATGGTACTCATATAAGATGCTCAGTGCTTACGGCAAAAATACTTGGTATACATGTACTATACGCTATATGGAAACCATTCCTTCTCTCGGAGCAGGCTCAACCTTTTTGGTAATTCATTGTGATATAGATTCTACTAGGTCATGGGTCTCCAAACTGTGACCCTCCAGCTGTTGCAATACTACATTTCCCATCATGCCTGGACAGACAAATCCAAAGCAGCTTAGTTGTCTGGGCATGATGGGAATTGTGTTTTTGCCACACCTGGAGGGCCGCAGTTTGGAGACCCATGTACTAGGTGATGCCATTGCAGGAATATTGACCCATGACTATATGACCCTTATGGATGGTGCATTGGCCTGATGAAAGTGTTCTTCCTTGATAAAGTGAAGAGCTGTGATGAAGAAATTAACTTGGTCAGGCACAATACTTAAAGAAGCTTGACTGTCCAAATGTCCATCCACAGGTATTAGAGTAGCCAGGGTGTGTCTGTTTTCCTTAGGCCCCTTTCGCATATCTGCCTATTCATTTCTATGGCCCCATACATGCACATTACGGCACTTTGTTGCGGCAGGGATCCTTGAAAGGGTCCATGCAGTGGCGGACAGGTTGTGGATGGCTGCGGGTATACATCCATAGTCCTGTCCGTATCTGCGGGTGGGACTATGTATGTGTGAATGTGACCTAAGGACGGGTTCAGACTATGGAATTCGCGTGGATAAAATCTGTTGGATTCCGTTGCATAGAGTGCATAGAATGGTGTCGATGGCACTGATGGAGAGGCGCACAACCTTGAGCGCTTACCAGCAACGGAATCCGCCGGATTTTATCCCCGCGAATTCCGTAGTCTGAACCCACCCTTAGACTTCAATGGCACACAGTCCGTTTTTATTGCTGCCCATCCTTGATAAGCTTGATTTGTTTTGCATTTGGACATGTTACTTGGACACTAGCGTTATATTTGGCTGACATTTGCCTGTTCGTGAGGAGAATTTTTGACATCTTCCTCTGGCCTCTTTTTTCAAGTAGTTCTCTCTATCCACAGGATCCCCTTTCATTTGATGCTTTTGTTCCATTACAAAATATTTTGAACTCTTAGCAATATTTCACAAGAATAGGAGCACTTGTTCACTTCATTTTACGTTGCATCCTGGCCATGCGTTTCCAATCATAAAAGAGCAGTGAGCTTTTATGAAGCGGCCACTTGGCAGTACCATGTCAGTGTTATGGCCGAGGCACAGACTCTACAATGGGGCAACATCCTGGCTCTTTTGGAACCATCCTAAGGATCACTAAAGAGGCACAACGCATTTCTAAGATGGATAATGAGGACAGTTGACAGGTCCTCATTCTAACACTTAAAGGGGTTGTCCATGATAAAACAATGAGGTCCTATCCATGTGCGCTGTACAGCTAATCCCCCCGATAAACTATTAATAACCTATCTAGTGGATAGGCTATCAATTGTTTTATCATGGACAACCTTTTAAGTATTAGAATGTGGATCTGTCAACTCTCCTGACATGCTGTCCATTTTAGAACTGTGTTGTTCTATGCTTGTTTTATTCCTGGAAATGTGGTGTCTGGAAAGTGCTGGATATCGGACTATTGATAGAAAATACATAAGTGAATGCACTCTAGGCCATGCTAAAAAAGGGATATGTTTTCATCACGGCGTCATGCACTTGGGTTATTACCTCCGAGAAGCTCGCATGGTGGAGAATTCTCTGCAGCCTCCAAAAGGTAGGCTTTCATCTGATCAATATCTATATATGACCAATTGTTTGTCATCACTCTCCTGCTTAATAGGGCACCGGCTTAATACATCAAAAGAAAAAAAAATGGCATAAAGACGAGGCACTTTGAGGACAGACTGCTGTGAGAGTGCTCGCTTATGACTCTCGAAAGAAAAATTGCATTATTTTGGTTAATGCAACAGCACAAACTTTACTTACTTGAATATAAAGTAATATTTCTGGGAAGCGGAGAGCCGGTAGCGTGACACTTGACATATGAGAGCAGCGTTCATAAAATCATAACACTGCTAGGATACGATATGCCATTTATATACGTCTCAAGTACTTTGAAAGTTTCTTTAAGTGGCATACATATTACAAGCTGGGCTGCCAAGCCAAAAATTGCATTAATATCCAGCTCTCCATGGTCAGTGTTTTATCTTGCGGGGCCACTCTAAATGTAGTTTAATTGAACGGCATGAGGTAGTCGTCTGCTGTCAGCGCTCAATCCTCTGGAGTGCAGGCAATGGTTGCTGATCCATTTTCGGAGCAAGAAAGCAAAAAAATAAATGTAGGTTTTTGATATTATCCAAACAAAATGTAAAAAAATAACATATAGTTCATAATATGTAGAGGTATAATTATTCTATACAGTACATAATATATTATCTGCCCTCCCCCCAAAACATGGCACTATGATATCATACAATCACACTGACCTCCGCTGGGATCCCATTGGAGTGTCTTATAGGCTAAAGGGCTGATGTGTGTACAGTAGATGGTGGAGCAGGGAGGTTTCTGCGCTTCCATACTAACTATGTAAATAAGCTGCAGTGTCCAATACTACCTGTAAACAATGCTAGATGAGTTGCAATGCCCAATACTGCTTGTAAATAATGCCCAATAAGTGGCAATGCCCGACACTACCCATAAACAAAGCAAGATCAGTTGCAATGCCCAATATTACCCAAGAACAAAGCCCAATGAGTTGCAATGGCCAATACTACCCGAAACAATGCCTGATGAGTTGCAATGCCAGATATTACCCATGAACAATGCTCGATGAGTTGTAACGCCCAATGCTACCCATGTATAATGCCCATTCAGTTGCAATGTCCGATACTACCCATGAACAATGCTCTGAGTTGCAACACCTGATACTAGCCTTGAACAATGCTCGATTAACGCTCAATACTATCCAAGAACAATGCCCGAAGAGTTGCAATGCCCAATAGTACCTGTAGACAATGCTAGATGAGTTGCAATACACAATACTACCCATGAACAATGCCCGATGAGTTGCAATGCCCAATACTTGTGCTGTAGGAATATGAAAATGTTGCTGTCACTTTGGACACGTCACATGGACATGTTATAAGTTTTATTCAGTCTAGGTGTCCAGCAATCCCTAGAGAAGCATGTGGCTCAGAACTTTGCTCCCTTTCTGCCTCATCCATGTTATGCAACTAACCAGGGAGAGCATAGAACCGGGAGTGAGGTGCTCAGCCATGTGATTCTTCAGGCTCTAAGAATCAGTTAGATGCTGGACACCCAGATGCTGCTCAATCAAAACTTTTGACATATCGGCGTGATATACCAAAAAAGTTGAGGATCCAACAGTACCGTAGAATAGAAGTCCATACAGAAGTACATGTATGTGAGTAGATGTGTTATATGTCAAACGTTTTTTTAAAGTGACAGTAGCACCTTAAACCATAAACTGTGGTAATAGTGGTTGGGTGCCAGGACAGGAACAATTGGTTGGCCATCGGGGTATAAAGAAAAGAGTTGCACCCAGAGGGGAAAAGATAACCAATATTACAAATGACACATGGTAGGGTAGAGGACCCTGTTATAGACTTTAGGCCCAGAAGCTGTAAATTACTCCTTTGGGTACAATACATGTTCTCTTTTTCCTCTGTTCACGGGACACCAAGCTTAGACAGGCTTAAAGGGGTAGTGCGGCGCTAAAAAATTATTCACAGAATAACACACATTACAAAGTTATACAACTTTGTAATGTATGTTATGTCTGTGAATCGCCCCCCCTTCCCATGTCCCACCACCCCCGCACGTGTACCCGGAAGTGTGTGGTGCATTATACATTACCTAATCGGTGTCGAGCCCGTCCGCCATCTTGTGCCAAACGTCATCTTCGGACGGATGGCCGAATCGTTGCCGCCGTCCCCCCTCCGCCGCATCATAACTGTGCTCGGCCCCGATTGGCTGAGCACAGTTATGCTCAGCCAATCGCGGCTGAGCAGCTGATGTCGGTAATGTATAATGCACCACACACTTCCGGGTACACGGGCAGGGGTGGTGGGACACGGGGAAGGGGGCGATTCACAGACATAACATACATTACAAAGTTGTATGACTTTGTAATGTGTGTTATTCTGTGAATAATTTTTTAGCGCCGCACTACCCCTTTAAGTAGCATTTTTTTTAGTTTTTTTATTTTACTACTTACCCCTCATGCCTCTTCTTTTTTCTTTTTTCATTAGTAGTAGATGTACAAAGGAATTAGTCAACTCAAAACTAAAAACTAAATTAGTAAAAACTATAAAAAAAAAAAATTTAAATCTATTTTTGCATTACCAAAACCTGGACAACTAACTCCTGTCTTCTGGCTGGGATTTTACACCAATGTAACTTGCTGCCATGAAGTCAGGACAATGAAATCAGCTCTTCCGCTCATCTTTATTTGTAATGGAATTTCTGCTTACTCATTCACTGAATTCTGTAATGTTGCAGAAATAATTTTGGTCATGACTTGTAATTGACTTTTCTGTTCTTTTATGAGGGTGACTCATGCAGAGAGACTGAAGACTAACGTTTTGATGGCCTGGGGAATATTACATTTGTTTGTTTGATTAGCCTTTCTTTCATTTAGCATTCCATCATCTGGAAGCGTGTGACGTGATCTGCTCATTCACATGCTAATGACATGTTTACTATAATAGAGTAGCTCGGAGAACTCATTGGAAACATACAGCAGGATGCTCGGTCTATGAGAATGTGTCCTTCATACTATGGTTGTGGTACTGGATCCTGCACTGGTTTCTGAAGCCTACGCATCACCTTGAAGTAACAGAGAAAACTTTTTTCCTTCTAATCCTGTATGAACTCTTTCAGTAATGACAGTCTTCAGTCTATTTAAAGAGACTCTGTCAGTGTGTTTATGGTGTCCTATCTAAGGGTAGCATAAATTAGTGACAGAGAAGCTGAACTGATTGATGTATCACTTACATTGTTCTGTGCAGCTGATGCAGAAATATCCTCCTGAATAACACGAACATCAAGTAGTCCCCTCCATTATGTGCATGAGCCCAGTAGTCCTTGATATTCATGAGAAGCAGAAAACTACACCCACCAGCTGCTGATTGGCATTTAGCTATCCATGCTGTGTATTGTCAACTGTCAATCAGCAGCTGAACAGTGGGGGGGAGGGGAGTGGCTAGAATCCTATTCTCCTGCATATTAGGAGAACAGCTGAACAGTATGATATAAGTAATACAATGATCTGCTCACCATTTCATTCACTAGTTTATGTTGTCCTCATTAAAGTCAGAATGTTTAAACCTTGTGGCAGCTTCTCTTTAATATACATAAAAAGATCATTAGAGCTATAATCTTTCTATACCAATGGCTGACTAGGAAATGGCACTGGCAGTCAGGGAGCAAAGTCCAAGGGATTATGTAAATCTTCATCTAAACCACCCGAAGGAGGTGTAGACTTGCCCTTAGGGAATTCCAAGGTCACTCACCCTAGTGTAATCTCCTCAAACAACAGCTGATGGTTCTGCAGAATAAGGCAGAAGATGAAGTCATACAGGTTAAGCTTGATCATTATGGGTAACAGGCTATAGGTCAGGGTAGGCGGAATTTGGTTGACAAAAACATACAGGCAGAAGACCAGGATGGGGGAAGGAGAAGCTAGATCATGTTAGGATAGACTGGGTAAGAACCAGCAGCACAAAAATATTCCATTCATTAACTTGAATAGAACCTACAGTATTTCTCAGGAAATGAACACCTACAGATGGTTCTTTCAAATAGAGAAGAGGGTCGACAATGGTGGAGAATGAAAGAGGGCAACATGCAAAGGCTATGGTGGGGAAGGAAAACAGTCCTTGCAAAGTTCAGTAGGCACATCATGACATGGTGCCTGTGAAAAAGGTCCCACCACATACTGTATAAGGAAAAGTCCAATTTCAGCACTCCTCTGCTGGGCATGTACACAGTGAAGGCAGGGCCGCCGATAGGGCAGTACAAGTGGTACTGCCGTATGGGGCCCGGACCCTAAGAGACACGGTCGGGGGCCCAGCGGGCCCGCCGGCCGCCGCCCCCCGACCGCTACGCTAGGGGGGCCCGCACGGCCCCCCTTGCCAACTGTTTTTGAGCATCCCGAAAAGCTGCGGCCACGCAGCTTCTCGGGATGCACTGATCGCTTTAATGTTCCGCCCGCACAGCGGGCGGAACATTAAAGCGATCAGAATACAGGAGAAGGACCTGTCAGCGTCCTCCTCCTGTATTCTCTCCCATAGGCTGCCGGCACTTCATACCAGCAGCCTATGGGAGGCCGGGCCGTGGTCATGTGCCCCTCCGGCAGGCGTGATGATGTGACGTCATCACGTCTGCCGGAAGTCCCGTCCCTGCGGCTCGCAAGATGGAGCCCGAAGAGGAGGAGGAAGAGCTGCTGCCTGCACAGCGCGGATTAGGTGAGTAGGATGTTTGTTTTTTTTAGGGGCACCTCTGGGGGCATTATTAGTGTATGGGGGCACCTCTGGGGGCATTATTAGTGTATGGGGGCACCTCTGGGGACATTATTAGTATATGGGGGCATTATTAGTATATGGGGGCACCTCTGGGGGCATTATTAGTGTATGGGGGCACCTCTGGGGGCATTATTGGTCTACGGGGGCACCTCTGGGGGCATTATTGGTGTATGGGGGCACCTCTGGGGGCATTATTGGTGTATGGGGGCACCTCTGGGGGCATTATTAGTATATGGGGCCACCTCTGGGGGCATTATTGGTGTATGGGGGCACCTCTGGGGGCATTATTAGTATATGGGGGCACCTCTGGGGGCATTATTGGTATATGGGGGCACCTCTGGGGGCATTATTGGTGTATGGGGGCACCTCTGGGGGCATTATTGGTGTATGGGGGCACCTCTGGGGGCATTACTAGTGTATGGGGGCACCTCTGGGGACATTATTAGTATATGGGGGCACCTCTGGGGGCATTATTAGTATATGGGGGCACCTCTGGGGGCATTATTAGTATATGGGGGCACCTCTGGGGGCATTATTGGTATATGGGGGCACCTCTGGGGGCATTATTGGTGTATGGGGGCACCTCTGGGGGCATTATTGGTGTATGGGGGCACCTCTGGGGGCATTATTAGTGTATGGGGGCACCTCTGGGGACATTATTAGTATATGGGGGCACCTCTGGGGGCATTATTAGTATATGGGGGCACCTCTGGGGGCATTATTAGTGTATGGGCGCACCTCTGGGGGCATTATTAGTGTATGGGCGCACCTCTGGGGGCATTATTAGCTCATGGGGGAACCTCTGGGGGCATTATTAGTATATGGGGGGCACCTCTGGGGGCATTATTAGCTCATGGGGGAACCTCTGGGGGCATTATTAGTATATGGGGGCACCTCTGGGGGCATTATTAGTTCATGGGGGCACCTTTGGGGGCATTATTAGTATATGGGGGCACCTTTGGGGGCATTATTAGTATATGGGGGCACCTCTGGGGGCATTATTAGTATATGGGGGCACCTCTGGGGGCATTATTAGTATATGGGGCCACCTCTGGGGGCATTATTAGTATATGGGGGCACCTCTGGGGGCATTATTAGCTCATGGGGGAACCTCTGGGGGCATTATTAGTATATGGGGGCACCTCTGGGGGCATTATTAACTCATGGGGGCATCTCTGGGGGCATTATTAGTGCATGGGGGTACCTCTGGGGGCATTATTAGTTCATGGGGGCCACCTCTAGGGGCATTATTAGCTCATGGGGGCACAGCTGGGAATCCTACATACAGGGGGCACAGCAGGGGATCCTACATACAGGGGACATCCCACACAGCGCAGTTACTATGGGAGCCTACAGGGGGGAGAAAGGAAAGGAAGTTGCTAGAAATGTGCGGAGCCTAAATTGTTTGTCTCGCAGGTTCTAAGGGGATGAAACGTATCTGGAAGGAATCATCATGGAGGTCTGGGCCGGATGGAGAGGAAAAGGGAAAGTGACGCCTCAGATCAAAGAAGACGTCACCTGTGAGTCCCTGTATGACACTTTTCTTATTTTGTAGAACATCATTTAGTAGGGGCGCCCCGAGGTGACAGCTACTACATTATCTGTACTCAGAGATATCACTGTGTTATCTGTTGTGTTACATAGGACTGCAGGTGACTACTACATTATCTGTACTCAGAGATATCACTGTGTTATCTGTAGTGTTACATAGGACTGCAGGTGACAGCTACTACATTATCTGTACTCAAGAGATATCACTGTGTTATCTGTGGTGTTACATAGGACTGCAGGTGACTACTACATTATCTGTACTCAGAGATATCACTGTGTTATCTGTGGTGTTACATAGGACTGCAGGTGACATCTACATTATCTGTACTCAGAGGGATATCACTGTGTTATCTGTGCTGTTACATAGGACTGCAGGTGACATCTACTACATGATCTATACTCAGAGGTATCACTGTGTTATCTGTGCTGTTACATAGGACTGCAGGTGACATCTACTACATGATCTATACTCAGAGGTATCACTGTGTTATCTGTGGTGTTACATAGGACTGCAGGTGAAATCTACTACATTATCTGTACTCAGAGATACCACTGTGTTATGTGGTTTTACATAGGACTGCAGGTGATATCAGGTGATTTCTCCAGGTTGCAGAAGTTCAAACTTCATCGTGCCCTGGTGTGCTGGTGTCTGTATGTGTGTATACATGTGTGCTGGTGTCTGTGTGTGAGATCAATTCTAGAGAACTGGCTCATATTCCCCATTTTCCCCAGTGGCTTAAAATGTAACCTCTGTTATACAGTTATAAAATTGTAGAAATTAAATGTGAACAAGGTGCAATTCAAATAGACACTTACTTGTATAGCTGCCTCTTGTGCTCTGTATGCAGTGCATTATATTCACCCTTGCAACGTACAATTTATAGCGTGTCTACAAGCCCAGCTGGGCTCATTATGATGGAGACTAAAACTTATACAAGAGTGGGGTAGGGGTTCCCCTGTATTCAGAATGCTGTTGAGTACCAGGCAATGCCCCGTCTGGGATTATTGAATTACGAGGGTCTATGCAGAGCAGGATAAAGACACCTCTGCTGCACAAACAGGATCTCCTAGAAAGCGTTCTCACCGCCATGTATTCGCTATCACTGGCTTGGGTGAGCTAAACTAGTCTGCCTGGGGGGGGGATGATTTGTATATGCTCACTAACATGGAACAGCCTCATTATATTAGCCTTATCAACATATTCTATGTTAGTGAGCATACCGGGGGGGATATTGGTGAACATATACAAATCAAACAGCCCCCCAGACCCTCGAAATTCAATAACCCCAAACGGGGCATTGCCTAGTACTCAACAGCATTCTGAATACAGGGGAACCCCTACCCCACTCTTGTATAAGTTTTAGTCTCCATCATAATGAGCCCCGCTGGGCTTGTAGACACGCTATAAATTGTACGTTGCAAGGGTGAATATAATGCACTGCATACAGAGCACAAGAGACAGCTATACAAGTAAGTGTCTATTTGAATTGCACCTTGTTCATATTTAATTTCTACAATTTTATAACTGTATAACAGAGGTTACATTTTAAGCCACTGGGGAAAATGGGGAATATGAGCCAGTTCTCTAGAATTGATCTGAACCAAATTATACCTCCCAGCAAGGCGTGGGGCAAACACACAATTTATTTTTTTTTTTTTATTAATGTGGGGGGCCCAGACACTTTGGTTGTATGGGGCCCCGAAATTCCTGATGGCGGCCCTGAGTGAAGGTGACGAACATTTAGATAATCTATAGACTTTGATAAAGATGCAAAGGCGGTTTCACAGCTGTGAAAATTTGTATAGATGACAGTGGATATCTGCAGAGCTTTTTAAAAAATGTATTTATATATAGAAAATCGGGCCCCCTTCCCCCCCATGCTTGGCATTTTACAGGCGCAGGGCAGGAGATAGAGAAGACTGTGTGGCTGTGATTATAAAGCTCACTGCTCTCAATGATTAAAGGGGTTATACAGGCTTAGAAAAACATGGCTGCTTTCTTCCGGAAACAGCACCTCTCCTGTCTTCAGTTTGGATGTGTTTTTGCATCTCAGTTTTATTAAAGTGAATGGAGGTGAATTGTAATACCACAGAGAAGAAAGACATGGGGCATTTTTGCAAGAAAGTAGCTGTTTTTTCTAATTCTGGATAACATCTTAAAGAGCCCTGCCAAACTACTAGACCTGACAATCTATGGGGCAAATCTATGGGGACCACATAAGGCTATGTTTCCACTGCTTAATAATATCAGGGAATACGGACACCTTGTAACTTAGACGAGATAAAAAGAAAGACAGCGGGGGCACCTCCTAGTGCAATAAATGACAGCAAAGGTATCCAGGGAAAGAGAGGATGAGTAGCACTCACCTAGTAGAGTTGTGCTAGGTTATAGGCACAACTCTATGTGAAGCATGAATGGAGAGACACCGCAGCTCCTGCCGGGGTACGTCAAGGGAGTTGTACAGTAAGCAGTGTAGTGTGCCGGCCGCAGCAGGCTACAGGACCATGGGGATCCCGCATTGTGTAGGGCGCTGGTGTTCAGTGGACAACAGGATGGTGTGGTTATTCCATAAAAAAGTTTTATTTAAGAAACTCAACGCGTTTCGGCCACCAGGTAAAAGGAGGCCTTTCTCAAGTTAACAGCCATGGCCAAAAACAATGGTTTAAGTAATGCCTAGTATAACATCATCATCAGTAACTTCCGGGTTAGAGGGATAAAGAGCACCATTGGATGGTAATACATATAGATAAAAACAGAGCAGGTGTTAAAATACATATACCAAATACAGACCATCGTACATAACTTACAGTTCCGGAGGTCGGCGTCTGGGTCCGACATGTCTAAAGTTTTGTGAAGTGACATTGACACTTTAAGAAGACTGCTGCCTTCCGCCGGCAAGTTCCCTTTTATGTCACGACCTATAACCCCCATGGCTCGGCATGCTTAGGTGGCAATAGGTGGAAATACAAAGAGGAAAATTTCACTGTAGTTCAGATATATCTATTGAGATATTCTTAGTTACTACAGGGACAAATATAAAGGAATGGGACATGGATAAAACCATTGGACTACTTTTTCTCTCGATGAAACTGTAATGTGTAATGACGAGGCAGGACACGGACATTCTATTTCTGTTTGTCCCGGAGAACAAAAACAAATTTTTACCATATAAAGTATATCCAATTTTTTCAGCCAATTTAGCATGTGCGAAGTTACAGTTCAATAGGTCCCGCTAGCACAGCCCGATGATAGAATTGTTTTTCATAGGGTCCTCTAGGACTATATAATTTGAAACTTCTCTGCTGAGACCAGGCACTGTTTTTCTACCGAGCTATGATATAAGACACAACCCAGATGTGAGGGAAGAAGAAACAATAAAGTTTCATGTTGAAATTTATGAGCTAGGAATATTCATTTGTTTCTTATAGATCCTCTAAATTTTAAAGAAAACATATCCCAGCAGGCATCTTATTAATGAAGCATCAATAACGAATCTTGCCAAAAAGAATTCACACCAGCAAACTATCCCGGCTTAGTCTTAATGTGTATTGTGGGGATACGCACCCCATTTACTTATAAAATGTTTTGTTTGGCTCTTAACAATATTCAGAAGGCCAAAAACAATAAATATCTTCATTAATATTATTAAGATAAGTTATAATTAGAGATGAATTACAGCCGCTGGAACTTAAGAAACTGCTCCCAGTCCCTTCAAGATCTGTCCAGATGGTTCCCATGAAGTAAGACCACTAGAGAATCAAAGATGTAGCATATTGGATGTCTATGTTATTAGACCATTCATCTGCATTGTTATCTTCTTTGTCTCCACTAAGAACCCTTCACAAATGATCTTCACATAGTATTCTACTGTGCCTATGTGTCTCCATGGAAACAGACTACACCGAACCATATGTAGTCTGGTTTTGCTGTTGAATTATCTTCTTTCTGCCTCCTACCTTCATATTAGGATTTACTCACATGATATTTTAAGGCTCTCCCAGCTTGAGTTGCATGACATATGAAGCTCTTGCCCTTCATTGCCTTGTTAGGCCTGTAGGACGTACCACTGCATAGGCCATTGTGATGGTGGCCACCATGTTAGGCAGGTGCCATATTTTACGTCTCATACCCTGCAAATCTAAACTGTCCAGTAACCTACCAGGCTTAATGGTGGAGCAGGGAATAGACTGTTGAAAAAGGGAGCTATGATGGGAAGGTGTCAGGGGCTCTGTGATAGTCTGGGCAATGTTCTATTGGAAAACTTGGGACCAGACACTGAATGTTATTGTGACACGTACCACCTACTCAGCATTTCACAGACCAAGTACGCCCCTTCCTATTACATGGGGCGATTTCCAGGAGCAAGTGGGCGCCTATCAGGTCAGTGCTCATTTGCTCCTCGTTCCCTGCTCTCTGCTGTCAGTATTACATGCACCAACAGTGAGCAGGTAAGTGCGGGAGAGGGGGCTCTAAAGATCATAGGGGGAGCCCATAGGGGATAGCGGCGGTCTGCTGCAGCCGTTCCGAGTGTAGATCGCTGTTATGCTCCTCGTTTGTCTTTTAACATGTTGAAAGACATTAAAAGACAACAATCAGCTGACACAGTGCATGTCAGCTAATCGTTGCCTTCTATTACATGAAGCGATTATCAGCCGTAATGGCCAATAATCGGCCAAATACAGCCGATAATTGCTTTGTGTAATTGGGCCTTTAGTCACTAGCTTCAATATAGCTATGAGCATGCAATGTTTAGTTTATACTATAAGGCTATGTTCACACATTGTGCCCCTGTCAGTCTGATGGTGTCTTCAGTGTGCGTTTGCATATTTGATTTCCCAGGGGGTACTAGTCATTGCTCCCACTAGCTAGATTCCTACTCCATACTGATGAGGGGCAAATACCCTGAAACAGCTGTCTGTGGATGGATACCTTGCTTGGGTGGTTTCCTTGATTGGAGACATTCCTTGGCTTGGTTGTTCCTTCCCGGAGCAAGGTCTGGCTAGTTCACTGACATCGAGACACGTGATGGTGTCTCTGCAGTGTTCTTTTGCATACCTGTCAGTCTTTTGGTCAGTATTTTTTTCAACCAAAACCAGGAGTGGGTTGAAAACACAGAAATTGTGCAAATTTTTCCATTATAATTTTGCCCTGTCAGTTCCACTCCTAATTTTGGTTGAAACAATAACAACCAAAACACAGACAAAATACTATGTGTGAAATAGAGATGAGCGAATCTGCCGAAGTTTGGGTTCGTATGAACCTGAACTATCGGCTTCTGATTCCCGCTGTCTGCAGCCTCCGTGAACAGGGTGGATACAGTGTAAGGACCGCCTGGAAAACTGGGATACAGCTGATGCTAATGTCTGTATCCCAGTTTTCCGGGCGGTCCGTAAGGCTATATCCACCCTGTTCACGGAGGCTGCAGACAGCGGGAATCAGAAGCCGATAGTTTAGGTTCATACGAACCCGAACTTCAGCAAATTCGCTCATCTCTAGTGTAAACATAACCTAACAGTAACTTTATCCCAAGTTATTCGCGTCTGGTAAAATTTAGCTTGCATAAAAATACTAAATATATTTTTCATTTCTCTTTTATCTGATTGCTAATAAAAAAAAACTATTTTACAGATGTAGAACAGCTGCATTCCCAGACAAGATACCCCCCCCCTTTACTGCCCCTCCAATGTAGATACTAATAAGTAGGGGTGGTTGAGGTGACACACAAGCCACGCTGTTTAATTACATTGTTTATTCCATTTATTTACGGCTTTTCGGGATTGCATTATCTAGGTTTTTCCAAGACTTGTCTTGGATCACATTGATTTTCTCATGCTCCGCTCAGCACATACAGAACTGAAACATGTCCGACCTCATTTGGCCAAACCCGGTACCAGAGGATTATTCCTTCCTGGCTTTTATTCTGATGTTCCAGAAATCTGACATGCATTTTAACTTTCCTTCTCATGATTATTTTATCTCTGCTAATCAGAAACATCTTTCATCTTCCTCCACACAAGCAAGGACACTGCTCGGCTCTTTAGAATCTCTGTTTTCCTATACACATATCAAGGACACATCAGAATTTTGTCTATTTTCTTCTCTTTCTGGGTAATAGATTATATATTCATGAGCTGAAATATTCATAAAAAACATTGGTATGCGATACTAAAATAATATACATGGAATACTTATCCTGATGAATCGGAGTAACCCCCAACTGAGAAGACTCATAGGCCATGGTTATAGAATTCAGGTGGAATTCATTTGAGTCTTAGTTATGGAAATTATAAATCAGTCATTCTTCTTTTTCATCTTCTTCCCAGTTTTAATGAATTTTAAAGCTAAATGCATTCCTATTACAGTATATATATATATATATATATATATATATATATATATATATATTAGTTGTAAGAATAATTTTTCACCAAAATAGTTCTCTTTTTCTCTTTTTTCCCCCTACAATACATTGCACTATTAGAATATTCTGAGGACAACGTGGACACTTACGTTTTGTAAGTTTTTGGGTCAGGAGTGGTTTTCATTCATTTGTCGATGATTGGGGCCTTCTGTTGACGGAAAGTGATACTGTCACCCCCCTCCCCTTACTTTAGCTTAATTTAATCGGTGGGCAGTGTCACCTAGGCGGGGCTTCACAGCACTTGGGACCCATCTACCTGCTGGATAGAGGTGGCCCAACTGTCATGGCGACACTAGGTGACACTGTCCAGTGATGAAATGAAGTGATTTTAGAGCAGAACGAAGACACAGACAAGTTATATACAGGTATATATTAACTATGCAGCATCTAAACTTGTGGGTGGTAGGGAGAACCACACATAGAGAAAGGGGTACTAAAATAGACATCCGACCTTGTCAACGTTATCACTTAAGCATTGCAATTTTAGACTGCCACCGTACAGAATAGTAGGATATAAAGCTGTTCTTTTCAATTCCAGTCCTCATGGCCCACCAACAGGTCATGATGATTATACTCAGTGCATCAGGTTCTTTGTATGGGATATCCTCAAATAATTACATGTTGGAGGGCCATGAGGACTTGATTTGAGAGGCACTAATATAAACCACAGATATTCTAAGATTGGACCTTTTACATTTAAAGGGGTTGTCTAGCAAAAAAAAAAAAAAAAATTGGTGTAAAAATAATAAGTCTTACTCACCTCTACAGATAAGCAAACTTCGATATGCTTGGGTTTGTTTAACCCGTGCATGTGGCATTTGATTCCCAGTGGCTGAAGTAGTTGGATGCAGATCTAGCGAGTCCTGGAAAACATGGATACAGCCTATGACTATGGGCTGCATCCATCTTCTTCAGACACCAGTAGTCAAATGCTACAAGTTTAGGTTTGGCCACTCCTGTCTAATTTAACAAACACATGTAATGCCCGTAAAATACTCATTCTGGATCACCTATCTGTATAGCTTTGTGTTGTGCCCTTCCGTTCTGTTATTCTTACTGAATATCATCAATGGGGGCGGGGGTGTCCTGCCCGTCTCCAATCAGAGCTAATAGTGTCAGACAGTGCAGGGACACGCCTCCAGCTGGAAACACCCAGTTGGCAATTTAGTCATACATTTCTAGTGAGAATAACAGCAGAACGGCACATCACAGAGCTATAAGAATTATTATTTCATGGGGAACATAAGTATTTACTAAAACAGGCAGGCTAGGAGTGGTCACGGGATAGTTTTTGGGGGTACATTCTCCTGTAGCAGATTTTTCGCAGAACGTCCTACCAAATACATCTCGCTCTTATTGGCTAAAATAGAACATTGTAGCCTATTCCAAATCCAGCATGTTTTCTGGGAAATTGAACTTCAGTATAAAAGCACAATTGTGCCGTTAATGCAGAATTACCAACCATTTTGCTCCCTAGGAGTTAACAAGCTTTGGCCGGGTGCTATTCATTACTCTTTATAGGAAAATTACTATGGGTCAATTACAGAAAATGAAGATGGCTTAAAATCATGAATTCATGAGAAATATACACTGGAAATTAAACCCAGCATTTTCTGTAATTTTACTCTATCTTTAAATACCACTAAGTCATTGTTCTTTTTTTTTTTTTTGCGACTAACAAATCCACAAGGTGAAGATGCTATTTTCACAATCCACTACAAAGATGCCTTAAACTGAGAGTGCTGCTGATGAATATGATATCATTATAGAAGGACTTCATTATGGGACTTAAAGGGAACCTGTCAGAATGCATTGGCTCCTCAAACCGGCACCAGTACCTGACTTTTGTGCTCTAGAAGTTAATAACTTCGAGCAAGATGTAAACTATCTTTTTGGGCAACTGAGGAAACTCAGTTCAAGACTGGCTGGAGCCTTGGATAACATGGTGATGTCACTTCCTGGATACCATGGTGATGTCACTTCCTGGATAACAAGGTGATGTCACTTCCTGGATAACATGGTGATGTCACGACCCGACTCCCAGAGCTGTGCGGGCTGCGGCTGCTGGAGAGGATGATGGCAGAGGGATGCTCAGTGTCCCTCCAGTGCCCTGTGTCCCTCAGTGTCCCCCTGCCATCATCCTCTTTAGCAGCCACAGCCCGCACAGCTCTGGGAGTCGGGTCGTGACATCACCATTTTATCCAGGAAGTGAAGCCTTGATGCAGTAGTAAGTGCAGGGAAAAAAGCACTTTATAAGTATTTCCCATAATAAGTGTATATTGGTGATTTGTATAACTTTTGGGGGGCAATACAATACTTTGATAAAAATTTTCGTCTGACTTTTCCTTTAAAGGTCAAAAAGAGGTTATCTCAGTAAGTCCCCCTATTCTATGACTTATTAAGGTACATTGACATCAAAGATAAACGAACCTCATTTAAAAATCTATACAGTATAATGACAGGGGATGGAGCTGAAGCTCGAACAGGCATGGATGTTACACTAGTACAATAGAAGATTAGGAAAATTATGACCAAAAATAAAAAATAAATATTTTTTCTTGATTTAAACATTTGTAGGAATGCTGGTTCCCAACAATAGTCCATGTGAAAGGGACAACAATCAGCCAAAGACGAGAAAAAATACTTCTGGTTAAATCATTTTTATAAACTGCACATTGCGCATGGGATGTGTGGGTGATAATGATGAGTTTACATCAATTGATTGTTCGGGAAGCCTGGCCGCTTGATTACTCAATCCATGTAAAGGCTAAGTAATCAAATGCCGATCACAGGGATCGTTACTCTTTATCAGAAGCACCATGGACCATGTAAAAGGGCCCTTTGTCTCTACCAAGCAAATATGAATTCCCCTTTTCGACTATGACAAATTGTTGTATACTACATGTTACATACTTTAATATATACTTTTTGTAACCATTTATTAATATTAAAATGTTTGACAGTGCTCCACCTGTCCGGTTCCATTTCTACTGGATCAAAGCACTTTAAGGCCTTGTTAATATTTTCAATGTCCATTGTTGCAGATTGCAAAACAGACCGCTATTTATTGACAAGGTGAATTCTCATTATTTTTTTATGGAATCCCGGAGTGTATACACATTGTATACTGAATTCCATGCGGCCAGACAGAAAACTGACGTGTCATTTTTGTGCGACCACTATTCATTGAATAGCGGCAGCACAAAATTTACTGTGCAGACAATGTAAAGTACGGCTTCGGTCGTACTTTACATTGTCTGCTATTGTTAATTGGAACGCGTGCACACTTGAATATGCCTGTATTCCATTTCAAAAGAAATTAAATTTATCTGACCAGTACTGCAGCACCTGCTGAAGAGAACGTCACAGAGAGCGGCCGTTGTGTGACACAGCCATGTCACAGAGCGGCCGCTGTCTTACAGCATCTGAACGTGGCCCTACTGTGTACTGTATGTCAGGGATGGAGAAGCTAAAGCTTTGGCTTTCCAGGCATAATGGGAATTGTAGTTTTGCAACAGCTAGAGGGCCAAAGGTTCTGCTGTATGGGCTTCTAGTGTATACTTCCTGTACAAAACCCATGATGTATTACAGTAGGCATGATAAACAAATCCTATGTTTTAGAGCAAGTTACCATAGAGATGTCCTGCTCCATTGCTGGAGAACAGGTGGTTTGGTATGCTGTCTTAGCATTTTTTTGTTGCTGTAGTTGTTTTATTGTTTATTATGCATGAATAAATTTATGAGCAAGAAGATGTCAGTGAGATTTAAAGGACGCCGCATATCTTTCAGATCGTGCTGTTTTTTGACACGCCATAATTACAGAACAGCTGCTTGATGCCCCGTTAGAAATACTTCATCATAACAAAATAATAATCTATTAATTAGTATCGTCTTATTGTTTCCTTAGGAATGAATTAGGCATTAAAGCCACCAAGTCAAGTGAATAATGTCTCGGTTCTGAGACAGGCATGGAGGGAAGCCGCCGTCTCTCGTCACATGGAAACACATTTATTTCCAAACAGACAAACAACGGGAGCAAATCTTTGCATTTAGTTTGATATTTGCTTCCAAAGAGCAAAAGAACTAGGGGGTGCCATGCTGCTAACAGGAAAGTTCACGCAGTGTTTCAAGCATTATCGAAGACGAAATCATCTCAGAAGGCAAACAGCTTCCTGCAAATGTCAACATGGTTTTGTGAAGTCCAAAGATTTTAGATGTTTCTTATAGGGAACCATTATTTCCCTATAAAAGTAGATGAAATATCCGTTGTTTTTCATGTAATCTGTTGTATTACTCACCTGTCCAGCACTGTGAGAGAAGAGGTTGCATGAGGTCATCTGTGATGTCATCGTGAACCCAAAAGATGCCAATTATACCAGTACGTCTTGATCGGTTCAACAAGTCCCATGTTGTTGTGTTCACGGCGTTTATCCCTCTGACTGATTCCCTGTTTCTTACCTGACTTGATCCTGACCTTGCTCTTGTCAACAAGGAACGCTCAAGCCGTCTGTACACACCAGCTGATGAAGCTTGTCGGTCCAAAGTTCTGCAGCCTGTCATAGGTTTACATATCGTTTTTTTTTAGCACATATGTTAGGCATCATAATAAGGGACATGGGATTTATCTTGTCAAGTTTATCATTATTAAGTTTAAGTGTCGGACAATCTAATTTTCGACATTTTTATTTCATTTTAGGACATTGTTATGGAGGCAGCCATCTTGTTACGAGGTATTTTTGAGATATGTTTTACGACCATCACTGGGGTCATTGACACAATAGAGTGGGAGTGTTTTTTAGGCATGATCTGTGACCTTTGCAGAGGTGGGTGGAGGGGAGAGGTTAAGTTCTGAACATCAGCTATATGAATGATGTATCCATCCTGGATGCATTTTTAGTCAATGTGGGGTTGTAGTTGCAGCAGCTTGTGAGGGGCAATGCGACCCCATTCACCTGTATGAGTGATAGAGTCACGGAACCAGGCAGTGTAATATGGTGGTTCCTGGTCGCATGACTGGGTATTGCTGCATGACCCTAGCCTTAAAGGTGTTGTCCAGGATAAAACAATTGATAATCTATGCTTAGGATCCAATAGGTGATCTACAGGTTGCCAACATCTGCCTCTCCTACCTGTGCCTGCTCTTCATTGAGATTGGAACCGGAAGCAGTTGGCTCTGTTCTGCGGCACCAGGGCACTGTAGCCTTGGCTTGTATTGAAGTGAATAGGTGGTAAGGCTGCAGTGTGTCAATGCCACCCTTACACAGGGAGCACAGCCAACTGCTTCAGCCTCTCACTGTAATGTGGCCACTAGACATGAGCGAACCTGGAGCATGCTGGAGTCCATCCGAACCCGAACATTCGGCATTTGATTAGCGGTGGCTGCTGAACTTGGATAAAGCCCTAAGGCTATGTGGAAATCATGGATATAGTTATTGGCTGTATCCACGTTTTCCAGACAACCTTAGAGCTTTATCCAACTTCAGCAGCCACCGCTAATCAAATGCCGAACAATCGGGTTCGGATTAACTCGAGCATGCTCCAGGTTCGCTCATGTCTAGTGGGCACTGAAGAGCTGATTGTCAAAGAAGCTAAAGGTGTCGGCACCTGACTGATCAACTATCGATTGACTATCCTGTGGATGGGCTACCGATTTTTTTATCCTGGAAAACCTCTTGAGGGTATATTCACACGAACGGGCTCGCAGCGAGATTCTCGCTGCGAGCCCGGCAGGTCCTGGCAGTTCCTATCCACTACATACTTGCTGCATTCTAAACGACCGCAGCGAGTATGTAATTCTGCCGCCCTTAACCCCTTCTGCTCCCTCCCGGCTCCCCCGCTGTAAGCATACTTTACCTGTCCTTGCTGCACGGGTCCGGCGTCCTGCTCTCTCGTCCGGCCAATTAGTGTGTTGCCCAGCTGCAGCCACTGATTGGCCGGACAGGAGAGCAGGACGCCGGACCCGTGCAGCAAGGACAGGTAAAGTATGCTTACAGCGGGGGAGCCAGCCGGGAGCAGAAGGGGTTAAGGGCGGCAGAATTACATACTCGCTGCGGTCGTTTAGACCGCAGCAAGTATGTAGTGTATGGGAACTGCCAGGAATTGCCGGGCTCGCAGCAAGAATCTCGCTGCGAGCCCATTCGTGTGAATATACCCTGAGGCCATGTTCACACACTGTCAAAATAACGTCCGTTTTCATTAGAATTTTTTTGCCTTTAAATATTGGCGATCCAATAAAAACTGCTGTCATTTTGATGGTGTGTGTGAACATAGCCTGAATGTTACGAAATATATCTTGATTATTCAATAATATTATGGGACCCCCAGTGATCCACTGAATCCAAGTGCCCTTCAAGTTCTCTCCATGTGTACGGAACCATATGTAAAAATTAATACTGTCCCCAGTTAGGCCATTGCGCTCAACTAATATGGGGATTGAGTTCATACTCTGCAGGGATCAATGCTCTCGACTATGGTTCCTTTCTCCATTTTTTCCCTCCTCAATAAATAATTTATTGTTATATAGAAAATTATAGGCTATCAATAGAAACTATTGCTTCTATACGTTACACGGCGATGTATTTGATTTCGGAACTTCTATTGTTGAGCTCATGTTTTGCACAATGTCACATTCACTCAACATAATTACTTAATATAAAATAGAATTCGGAGATCCCTGGAATATAATTTCACTGTCTTCCTTTCTTTCCGCTACTGCACAGTGTATTTCTTTGTCATACTGACAAAATATATGTCAGCTTAGCAATTTCAGGGCTTCAAAGTGATGGAGGAAGCATGAGAAAATTAACACTATCTTATAGCTCATAACTATTAAATGCCCGCAGGCGATAATCATTTGAAAGTAGCTCAGTTTAGAAGAAGAAGAAGAAAAAAAAACTTTAAAAAAAGAAAAAGAAAAAAAAAGAAAGCCGCCTTAATAATGTTAGTCAGGTAGCATTTTCCACCTTATCAGTACCTGCAGATGTAAACACAAGCTGATAAATAGTACACCGGAGGGCGAGATGAAAGTGGATTGTGAAAATATTACCTTCAGGAGATAGCGGGCTTCAAAATGCTATATGCAACAGTAATGATGATAGGACGGAAAGCAGACAATAAGTAAAGGTTCTAATTCAGACGTGACCTTCAAAAACTCTTCAGCTCGTAAACACAGGGCAAATACCTCCAATCTCACAGGGACCATGACCAAACTATAAGGCTTGTCACTTGTGAAGGTTTTATTTTAAAGGCTTAAAGCAGTTCTTAGTCTTGAAAAAAAATTATATTTTGCTGTGAAGTTTCTTACATTTTTTATTTTTTTATTTTTTATAAATGACTATTAGCGGCAATTCTCTGTGGCTCTAGTTCTAGATGGAAAAGTAAAGTAAAGCCTTGGGATATGTAGGCTTAAAGAGGTATTTCCCATCTCTACTAATGAGTCTATTACACGTCTCGATAATCGTGCAGCAAGGGCTGTATATATATATATATTTATTTATATTTATATAGTTAACAATGTCCATGCAGTCCTTGCTAGAGGTGATCAAACATAGGGATTTTGCAGGTTCGAGTGAACTCGAGCCTTATCGAACCTGCAGCGTTTGATTATTGATGCCTTCCCGTTCCGTGGGGAAGGAGGAGACAGCCCAGGTACCGCCTGGAATTCTGGGATACATCCTTTTACCTAGGCTGTGTCCCGGAATTCCAGGCGGTACTCGGGCTGTCTCCTCCTTCCCCACGGAACGGGAAGGCATCAAGAATCAAATGCTGCATACCTTCCTCCTCGGCGCCCTGTACCCATTAGAGGGCTATCAGCAAGTTAGATTAGTCTAACCTGCTGATAGGCCGCTCAGACAATCACTGGCCAACACGAGACAGTGAGACGCCCACTGATTGGCTGAGCGGTCTGTCATTCCAGAGATCGGATCTAAAGTTTCAGCAGCGGCTTGCGGGGAGTGAGGGGAAGCAAGAAGGACACTGGGAAGTGTGTACAGGTATGTATAAAGTTTATTGTTTTTCTTTACACTTTAATCTGCGGTTGACCTCGCATTACACGTAGTGATGCACGGTTAGCGGCCAAGTTGAAAGACAATGATCAGTCAATGATCGTTTATTCAGCTGTTTGTTGGTTTTATTACACAGAGTGATGAGCCAGTGAATCGCCCTGATTTAGCAGGACCTTAACATAGTTATACTTGTAGAACCTGTCAACTTAAATATTTTTGCAAATATATTCATTTAGCAAACTTGTCTCCTTCTCCCGATATGCTGCTCTTTTCCGCCCATTGTTGACACCTTGTTGTTTAGGTTACAGACCACCATTCTGCTCTGAAAGCAGCGGTCTGTCTGGCTGTTTGATATTTCCAGGTCCATAACATACCCAGTGACCTACAGTGGCTCCAGTTTCCCCTAAGTGTAACTTTGTGTAATTAAAGGGGTATTCTCCTCAAACATAACTTTTGATATGCTGCTGTGCATGGTGAGACTAACAATTCCTTCCATACTTTCTGCTAAAGACACGAGCTGTTATCTTCATCTTCCCCTCCTCCTTCCTCCCTTTCAAGATGGCTGATCTAAACAAGTAAGTTCGTACTTGTTATCAAATTCCCCCCCTGCCGGGTGCCAGATTTTCAAAATGGCCAGACTTCCCCTTTAAGTAAATGGGGCTACGCTATGGTACCAGGCACTGTCACTAATAAAAGTATGGAGCTGTGCTCCACGAAGCTGTGACTCTTTGAGAGCTATTGTAGAACATAAATTTTAATGAACCAAAAAATCTTTTTTTAAACTCAAATAGAATTTGTAATAACTTCCGTAACCGGCATACAAATCTAATTTGCTTATAGCGACCAATCAGAGCTCAGCTTCGATATCATAACAAGCTCTGGTAAAATAAAATCGGAGCTGTGATTGATTGCTATGAAATCTAGGCCAATACGTGCGACTCTTATGGCAAATTTTAGAATAATAGGGAAAAGTAAAGCCAAACTATCTCTCCTAACATCTGAGGTGATCAATACTAAGCTCGTAGCACCTGCTGATACTTAATCTCTCCTTCCGAAGAGAGATCAATTTAAATTCATTTGTTTGACTTACATATTGCAATGTAAAATGAAAATGTCATTTTATATGCATATTGTGCCGTCTGTGAGGATTTTACACGGAGGATCATCAAAAGGTTGAGAAATTCGATTGAATTTACAGTTAATCATATTATACTACAGAGAAAAGGTAGGCTGCCTAGTGGAGAGTAAGGAACCTGGAAACAGCATTCTCTTTGTCCATAAGGTACCACACTGAGCCACACGCATGTACACTAATGCAATGGAAAAGTGGAGATATGAAAAATACAGCCTCCAGGGCAGGTTAGAAAATACAAGAAACACATCCGTGCTTAGAGACAGATCACATAGAGTGGATAGGGTGACAAATTTCCCAGAGTAGAATATCTGAAGCATTTCTGCACCTAAATTAGCAGCCAGCCCCCAACTGTGTATTTTAACTCAACAAATTTAGATTTTTTTGCTTCTGAGACCAGTAACATTTAATTTTTCCATTTTTGATGGCAGTGATTTTTTAAAGATCTATTTCGCTTATCCCCTGCTAAAACAAACAAACAAAAAAAATAAATAAAGAAAACTACCAACCACCCTGTTGCTACTCACCCATCCCCATTGAGTGTTTTAAGCCCTCTCCCAATCTTCTTTGTGGCTTGTTGGTTCGTTTGAACCTCTTCCTAATCCAGCACTATATTCAAGATGGCGCCAGACGGGAAACTACACCTCCCAGCATGCTATGTGCCATAGAATTGCATGTAAATCTATTTGTGCATGCACGACTGGACGCTGATCTCAGTGGGGGTTTGGCTTGTTCTTACCAGGTCAGGCCCACCTCTGACCACATGGACGCCGTCTCCGGCGGGAGGTGGACAGAAAAGAAGCAAGACGGAGTGGACAGCAAGAAAAGGACTTTTCACGGCTTTACGACAACTTACACCCGGAAAACTGCAGGCACGATGCATGCTGCTTGGCTGTGTTACAAGCTAACATAGTTAGTGGTTAACTTTTATTGTTGGAAAAAAGTTTTTGGACGGAATACCCCTTGAAAAGTTTGGCAGGAGCATACGTCAGGGATAAAGCGCTGGTTTGCATCTTCTCACTGGTGTACCCCTGCCGTATCCCCCACTTGCCCCATGGGCTGGTGGGGGGGGGGTAGGGGGCTGTGCAGCAAGGAGGGAAGGAGGCGTGGCCTTCTCCCGTGCCTCACTTATTACGATGTACGCATGCTGGTGATAGGTGTAGATTTGGTACGCCGGGCGCTGGTCCGGGCGCCCGGGCGGACGGATTCACTAAAATCGTGCGCCTCTTAGTGAATCCCGGTGGGAAAAAGGGGGTGGGGTCAAATTTAAGACCAGCGTACTAGAACATCAGTCTTGACAAATCCCCATAAATCCCCCCCATGGACTTCTTGTGGTATCACAATATATATATATATATATATCAGCAGTTCTAGAGATGGTTCCTTTTGTAAAATGTAGTTATGGAGATTAAAATTTCATTAAAGGAAACCAATTAGCCCAATTAGGCTGATATGGTTCCCAGGAGCGGCCGGGAGCAGGAGCTTTATACCGGAGAAAAAAAAGTTTTATTCTCCGGGCGCGTGACAGACACAGGCGGGAATGTACAATGAAAGCGTGGAGACAGCACTCAGGTGAAAAAATGTGTGCTTTATTCACATCCTACTTCCCGCAAGGTTTCGGCTGACACTCAGCCTTTCTCAAGCGTGTCTACATAGTGCACAAGTCCACTCTTATATGTGGTTCACAGCAATTAATTACATAAGCACAGCAGTCAGTGAAAATACAGTCAAAATCATCATAACAGTGAATAAATCATGCATCATGTCTAGGCAATCTATTTCAGTGATATAGTGACTCTTATAAAACGTGTAATATGGCTATCAAAATATGAAAGCAGAAGTGTTTGGCAAAAAACGGTTCAAACTATGTGCCACATAAAGTTAAGTGGATACAGTGCTTTATTAGTCTAATGTAATAAAAACATACAATACCCGCCATTCATGCCTCTGTGTCATGGCACATGCGCCGGCCGCTCCCCATGATGGGCTAGGGCCACGTAGTATGACGCATGCAGAGACAATCCACACCAGCATTTGTTTCCCTGAGCGCCATGACACAGAGGCATGAATGGCGGGTATTGTATGTTTTTATTACGTTAGACTAATAAAGCACTGTATCCACTTAACTTTATGTGGCACATAGTTTGAACCGTTTTTTGCCAAACACTTCTGCTTTCATATTTTGATAGCCATATTACACGTTTTATAAGAGTCACTATATCACTGAAATAGGTTGCCTAGACATGATGCATGATTTATTCACTGTTATGATGATTTTGACTGTATTTTCACTGACTGCTGTGCTTATGTAATTAATTGCTGTGAACCACATATAAGAGTGGACTTGTGCACTATGTAGACACGCTTGAGAAAGGCTGAGTGTCAGCCGAAACCTTGCGGGAAGTAGGATGTGAATAAACCACACATTTTTTCACCTGAGTGCTGTCTCCACGCTTTCATTGGATTTTGTCCGTTTGGTGAGGCATGCACCCTCCTATTTTTGACTATTTTGTGCCTAATCTGTGCTGTTCCAATACTAGTTGGATTTCACAGGCGGGAAAGTAGTCATCTAGTCACCGCTCTCTGCCTGTCAGCGCGCTTTGCAGGATGATTGACAGGCAGAGAGGCCAGTAATCAAACTCTCTGCCTGTCAATCATCCTCTCTGAGTGCGCTGACAGGCAGAGAGCGGTGACTACTTTCCCGCCTGTGTCTGTCACGTGCCTGGAGAATAAAACTTTTTTTCTCCGGTATAAAGCTCCTGCTACGTACTTTTTTTCTCCGGTACGTGCTGCGGCTGCTGCAGGGCTTTATACAGTGCTCCTGGGAACCATATCAGCTAATTGGTTCCCTTTAAGAAAACCTATTCCTCCAGCTATCCACAAGTTCAAGCCGCTAAAAATTACAAATTGGGCATATGTAGTGCATCAGTATTGCAGTAAATCCTGTTTCCCCCCCCCCCCCCCCCCCAACATGCCAATTATAACTCCGTATTTTTTACGGAAATACGGACGCCAAACAGATTTTAATCCATACAAAATAGTGGCTCCCATTGATTTCTATGAGAGGATCTGTAAAAAAAAATCTAGGTCCGCATCGTGTCTGATCGCGTGAATAGCCCAAAAGACATTAATGTTCACTAACTCGTGTACGGAAATACAGGACGTGTCAATAAGGCCTTAGCTGATCATTACCAATCCAGTTTCCGGAACCTGGACAAAGTAGTTGCTGGCTGTACAGTACATCTTGTGGAAGGTGAATGAATAATATTACGATCATGTTAATATGAATGGCTGACCATGCATGGGCAGGATGGCCAAGACAAGGAAGACTCATTGCTCCAGCTAATAGATGAAGATGCCCAAATGCCCTGATAGGTAACCTCTATAGATTGGTTAGTCTGGGGACTATTTTAATAAATAAATAAGTTTGGGCTGGGGTACAACACAATATATATATATATATATATATATATATATATAATCCCCTTTCCTAATGACCCATGCCCAGTCCTGTTGCTCAGCACTTCCTGGTTTTGGTCTTAACACAAAGAAGTGCCCACGCAGCCAATGTACTCTTCCATTGGTATTTTCTTTAAAGCCACAATAAAGGGGTACTTTGGTGAAAATCTTTTTTCTTTTAAATCAAATAGATTTGTACTTTACTTCTATTTAAAAATTTCCAAAAATGTTGCCGTTACCATTAAATATTTTAGAACTTGCTGTAATTGTAGAAATTACAAAACTATAAAATACAAAGTGTTCTCTCCTTACCTGTGACCCCCAGCACGCTCATTCTAAAGAACAGGTTAAATATAGAGCAGGGTTTTATGCGTTTCGCTCTTTGCCTGAGTCAATATTTTTATCTCCTTTAATTACTATATGCCATATAGCCTTACGGCAGCACAAAGACATCATCACAGACATTTGAATAACAACTAATAATAGCTAATGAGCAGCCGAAACACAAGCCAAAGCACTTAGCTCAGAATGTTAATAAAAATGTAAATGCATCCAAAAAGGCTCGGGGTTAAAATGTAAAAAGTCCTGGACAAATTGTAAGCACTGTGATGTCTTGCTTCAAAAGATAAGCTGTTTCTCCAGGAATTCGGCTTCCATGGAAGGAATACAAATGATCTATATTTCGTGTCTATTCCTATTTGATTTTATCTGGCCCAGTGCAGACAGCTTGCAGTCTCGGCACAGACACATTGTAGACATCATGGACAAAGAAAATAATAATATAGCTATTAAATGCATTAAGTAAACCATGGTGGAAAAGTCATTTGTCTTATTGCACATAGTGACTGGGACTATAACGCTGTACTGATATCATTATGTTAGACTAAGGACTGCCATACACCTCCAATAGTTGTCCATTCACAGTTATCTCTCCCGTCCTCCCCATACCCATGAACAATCAGCATAGTTGGATGTTCATGTTTTCTCTATAGGTAGGGGTAAGCTGCTAACATACAATGCTATAAGAGAAACAGATTGCTGATCTCAGGGAGACCAGCCAAACGATAACACTGCTGGCTGCTAGTGTAAGTGCTCAATACAGTGATATCCTAGGTGCATTGCCCCCTGGGAAACATAAATATGCAAAAGACAAGCCTGTGGAGCCTCATTGAAGAGTCTCGAAACACAGGACTAGCCAGATATCCCTCCGGGAAGGACCCAGCCAAGGGGTGGCTCCTGTAAGGAAACCACCAAAACCACCATACTAAGTGGCCCTAAAAATCAATGTAATGACAAGGGAAAACCAAGGCCAGGTGTCCATCCACATACAGCTGTTTCGGGGTGTTGCCCCTCATCAGTGTGGAGCAGGGTTTTGGCTAGGTGGGAGCAATGCCTAGTAGAGCCATAAGAGAAACAGATCGATGATCTCAAGGAGACCAGCCAAACGATAACACTGCTGGCTGCTAGTAAAAGTGCTCAATGCAGTGAAATTCTAGGTGCATTGCCCCCTGAGAAACATTAATATGCAAAAGAAGACCCTGTGGAGCCTCATTGAAGAGTCTCGAAACACAGGACTAGCCAGATGTCCCTCCAGGAAGGACCCAGCCAAGGGGTAGCTTCTGTAAGGAAACTACCAACACCACCATATTAGTGGCCCTGTAAGTCAATGTAATAACAAGGGAAAACCAAGGTCAGGTATCCATCCACATACAGCTGTTTCGGGGTGTTGCCCCTCATCAGTGTGGAGCAGGATTCTGCAACATACAACGCTAGCTCCAACTTAACCTTTCAAGAACAAAAGGGTCAAGCTGCAAAAAAAAAAAAATGGCCGCTGACCCCTATCTCCACGCACAACATCACCCTTCAGTGTACTGTTAGGAGCCCTATAAACATTTTGGTACAGTGCAAGTCTATGGCAACAAGATGGGTAGAGAGAGCAAACAAAGCTGGTGCCAACCTCGTGGGGGCCTATGTTCTAGCCCTAAATGTGATTTCATATTAAAGAGAAACTTCACAATTTTTTTCAAATGTTGTTTTATTATGCAGCTAGTCAGTCTATATAATTCAGGTGGTATTACCTCATTTAGCTGTACCTTTATATAAGAAAATTCCTGGAATCCTTTCTTTCATGTTAGTCATGTGATCTCACGATGACCCTCTTGGAAATTGCGTGTGTTTCTGTGTTCTCAATGAGGTTAAAATCTCATCCAGCAGGAGCTCCTGCATGACGAGGCTCTATAGACTGTCCCACACAGAAATTTATGTTACTAATAATAATAATACAGCTCCTGTCAAAAAGTAGTGATGACAGTTCAGTTTTCCTGGCTGTAATCTTATGGGTGAAAATCTATTATTGTCTGTGCTAGCTGCAGACTTTGAAAAATTGCAAAATTTAGCCCAATTTTATGTGTGCGCCTCTTAATAAATCAGGGAAGCGGTAAGAAGCTAAACTTCACTTTAAGAGACGTTACAAGACAGATTATAAAGTCTGTAGCTGCCCGTGGCATGCTATACCGATAGAAACCGGGAATACGTAAATAGGAAAGAATGCAGTTTGAAATCTAAAAGTCAAGATGTTGGCTGATCATAGGTCACATGACCCAAATACATGTAGTGGAGCTGGGATGAAACAGATGACACTGCAAAAATAGTGAGGAGACACCTGTTTAAATCTCCCACCCTTTTGAAGAGAGTGTTGGGCCGCTTGTAATTAGAGATGATCGAACAGCGGAAAATCTTAGGTTCTATCGAACTCGAACTTTGTCGAACCTTCCACATTTGATTACCATGCCTTCCCGTTCCGTGGGGAAGTAGGAGACAGCCCAGGTACCGCTTGGAATTCCGGGATAAAGCCTATTACCTAGCCTGTATCCCGGAATTCCAGGCAGTACCTGGGCTGTCTCCTCCTTTCCCACGGAACGGGAAGGCATCAGGAATCAAATGAGGAAGGTTCGACAAGGTTCGAGTTTGATAGAACCTAACTTTTTCCGATGTTCGATCGTCTCTACTTGTGATTAGCCTGGCTTTCCTGCATCCCTGGGACTGGCTGAAACCACCCGCCCCTGGCTATTGATAGGCTGCCTGACCACAGTCCACACGGTACAGAGATGCCACCCTACCTCCCACACCAAAGCGATGAGGAAGCAGCCGCCACCGCCGGAGCACAGAGAGGTGAGTTCAAGTTCCTGACAGCAATCTCCTAAATTTTTGCTGCGTCTTCATTGGTGTTATAGTCATTTCCTTTGCGAACAGAATGTTCTTCAATGTTACAGTCACTTCTGAATCCTACAACTTGAAAGCTGAGCAATCAAACAATTTTTTATGCAATTAAATTTTCAATATATATTTTATTCACCTTTTTTTTATCATTCCTCTTCGGTTTCTTCTCCCCGATGCCTGGATTCCGAAGCCACATTCAATCAGCCTTTAAATTATCTGGCACGGTTTCCTTTTTTTTTTCTTTCCCTTTCTCATTCTCTTATTTTTTTCACCTTTCCCAAAGCCTTCCCTTAATCACTTTTCTCCACTGGTAACATTTTGGATTACATTATTTTTATTGCCCAGCAGGGTCATTTTAACATTTGTGGTGGCAAGTGTTATCACGCTGATTCTTTTTACCTTTTAGCTCTTTGCCATTTCATTACGCTGTGTGTCGCTCTGCATAGCTGCTCAAACAACAACACAGCCAGCAGAAGAAAGGTATTATTTCAATTAAATTTTCTATGCTGCTTATTTTATCTGACTTAAATCTCCATTTTATTTAAGATATTTCTTACAAGGCTAAAACAGCAGATGTGATTAGAGATGGCGTGATGACATTTAGTTTCACCTAAGAGGTTACTAAGCTTAGAAAATCCATTTCAAGTATTCTATATGGGAATGCTAAATTAATAGAGGGGGAGGGAGGTCACGTAGTTAGCACCCTCATTTATGAACAAGAGCAGGAAGTGGCTGTGAAAAGCTCGGCCTACTCTGGAGGACTCAGTTCCTATTGATTTCAATAAGAACTGTGTAATACTCTTTTTCACCTGTGGTGGTGCTGCAGAGACATTGAACACATGTTAATTGGCTTACCTACAGATTAAAGCAAAAATTGCTTGATCAGTGATCCGTGTAATATGTTTTTTTTATTTTTTATTTTAACAAAAAACAAACAACATGGTGGACCTGGCACATTTATGCATTATATAGTTTACCATTTAAATTAGCAGCGTGATCAGAAGAACATACAAAGCAGCTCTCTCATGCCCCGATTTAGAGGAAGCTTCCCATGCACTCTCTGTTTTGACATTAAGAAGCTCTAGGACAGGCATGTCCAAAGTCCGGCCGGAGGGCCATTTGCGGCCCGCGTTCCGAACTTTTACGGCCCCCCAGGTATCCAGCTTGCTATTATCTGCCTGTGTTTTAAAGCATATAGCATGTAGCATGTAAAATGGTCGGCCCTCGCACATGTTCACTTCATCAAATTTGGCACTCTTCGAAAAAAGTTTGGACATGCCTGCTCTAGGACATGACTGGGGACAATTCCTAGAAAGAGAGTTTACCCTTCTGGAGACAGCTGTTTCTGGGTTCTTACCTCTCATCAGAATAGAGCAAGGTGCTAGCTAGTATGTAATTCTATATCTAGTTACAGGGCAGTGTGTGGCCTCTAGAGATGAGCGCAACTCGAGCATGTTCGAATGCATTCAAACCCAAGCGTGCAGCATTTCATTAGTGGTGGCTGCATAAGTCGGATGCAGACCTAAGGTTGTCTGGAATACATGGATACAGCCATAGGCTGTATCCATGTTTTCAAGGACTCCCTAGGGCTGCATCCAACTTCTGCAGCCACTGCTAATGAAATGCTGCATTTGTACGTTGGGATGGATCAAAGGTTTCTCCCATCTTTAAAGGCCATCATTCACTTGCTCCATCAATAACAGCTACTCGTATGGGGTTAGTAAGGTGGACCAAGGTGATGAGCTGACTGCCGTTACTGGTTGTAAAAGCGGAGTCCACACATTTAATAGACATTTCAAAAAACAAGAGCTGAGCGCAACTTGAGCTTGAGTCCGAAGGTTTAGCATTTGAATGTCAGTGGGTGAAGAAGTTGGATGAAGTCCTAGGGAGTCCTGGAAAACATGGATACAGCCATAGTCATTGTGCTCATCTCTATAAACAGCCAAAGCCTGTCAAACATTTTAACAATCACGGCTTCACATTAGCCACAAAGTGATAGTTCTTTTAAGTTAGCCGACTTTCTCTACTTCTTTGGAAATATATGTAAACTTATTTTTTACTGTGTGTTAGAACAAGTGTTCGATATTCCTAAAAATTGTAGGAGCATAGACTTACCTTGTTCTATAGTAATTTCATCCATGGTATTCTTTGGTTTTCATTATTCCAGTTGAGGCTGCTGCAAGTATCTTGATTAGAGTTGAACGAGTGACTCTGTACCCACAATCTGACCCCCCCAAACCACTTATACCTTCAGATAGCTGTTTTTAATCCAAGATCTGTCCTGGGGTCCGTTCGGCAGGTGATACAGTTAATGTCCTAAAAAACAACTTTTAAACTTGCAGCCCTGTGCCAAAGGCCAGGGCTTAGATTGTGTATGCATTAGGCTGGCACACCCTCTCTGTCCCTCCTCCCCGCCCTCCTCATCATTAGGAATGCTCCAGGCAGAATGTCTCCTATTCCTCTGTGTCAGCCCGGCACATGGGCTAGATCGTTAAGGCGCCTGTGCAAATGTTCAGACAGGAGAAAATGTTCCAGTGGCATTCCTAATGATGAAGAGGGTGGGGAAGAGGGACGGAGGGGCGGTGCAAAGTAAGGGCACAGATATTCTAAGCACTGGCCCTTGGGCATGGGGCTGCAAGTTTAAAAGTTATTTTTTAGAATAATAACCACATCACCTGCTGAACGGACCCTAGGACAAATCTTGGATTAAAAGCAGCTATCCGAACGTATAAGTGTTTTAGGGGGGGGGACAGATTGTGGGTACAGAGTCGCTTTAAGGCCAGTTTCACATGTAACTGATCCGCAACGGACTTTACTCTGCAAATTTGCATCGAAATCCGCTGTGGATCTCTTGTCAGTCATTTTGAATGAGAAGACATTCCGCTGTGAGTATGTAAGGTGACCGGCCCGTTAACCCCTCGCCGGCCGGAGCATACTGTTCCTACTCTAAGCTCTGGCTTGCTTCGGGGGTTCCCGGCTGGTTGTCTCTCTCAGCCAATCAGTGTGCTGCCCCGCCACAGCACACTGATTGGCTGAGCGGGACATCCAGATGCCGTGAGCAAGCCGAAACGCAGAGCCAGTAATGTATATACCGTCTGGCGGGGGGTTAACGAGACTACTCGCAGCAGGATCCATGTTTTCCAGGACTTTCTAGGGCTGCATCCAACTTCATTAGCAATAATAAAATGCAAAGCTTTAGAGTTTGGACAAACTTAAGCGTGCTTGAAGTTTGTATGTCTCAACTCTTGATCCAAATTGATCTAGACAACTAGTGATGTCACCATATTTATACATTCTTGTGTAGTGTTTTTCTGTCATACACCGGCCATTACTGGGTCATGTGACCCTTGTTGTGGCTTGGTTCCATCGTTCACCAGTGAAACAAATTCATTACCTTATAATATTCCGACACTAGTCGTATTATAGCATCCAAACCAATAAAACAGGAGCTTTAGCCCTCCAGCTGTTGCAAAACTACATTTCCCATCATGCCTTGGCAGCCAAAGCTTTCACTTTGGCTACCCAGGCATGATGGAAAATGTAGTTTTGCAACAGCTGTAGGGACAAAGGGTCTCCATCACAGTAAAGTGAACAGACCTCCAAGTCCCATTGGTATTCATCCAAGGATCCTTCATTCTAAAGCATTGTCCGTAAGTGAAAATCTTGAGACAGAAAGGAATGAAAAACATTTAGTTAACAGATAATCTGTGTATTTCCACCTGAGTTGTTTCCTTTTCATCAGTCTTCTGTCTGGCTATACAAATTAGCCTAATCCTAATGTTTGCCTAATTTATTTCGGATCACATCCCGGGATCTATGGGGTCACTTATCCCGCACATAATGGATTTTTAATATTTATTCTGAATAAATTTAACATGACACAAAATAAATCCCAAAGTTAACAATATGTTTAAATAATTGTTATATTCTGTTTGTGTTTGATACATTTTCATTTTCTGGAGGATGTTGACACATTCTCACTCCTTCTGATTTACAAATGTATTATTATCCGGGAAATGGAGAACAAGTTCTGGCTTTTCAAATATGAACAGTGGTTTAATGCCTTCTCGTGTGATCCCAGCTCAGCCATAGTCCTAGCGGCTAAGAAGTCATAAAAGAAGCCACAGGCATGAAATGGTGGGGAGACTCATCCCCAAAAACTCTACTTGGAATTTATAAGTTATTAGGTGGGGTCACTTACTCAGAATCAAGTCTTCCCATACTTACCAGTTGTTGTATGTCCTGCAGGAAATGTTGTTTTTTCCAGTCTGACACAGTGCTCTCTGCTGCCACCTCTGTCCAAGACAGGAACTGTCCAGAGCAGGAGAGGTTTTCAATGGGCATTTGCTACTGCTCTGGACAGTTCCCGTTACGGACAGGGGTGGCAGCAGAGAGCACTGTGTTAGGGCCCGTTCACACTATGGAATCCACGCACATAACCTCCAGCAAATTCTGTGCATGCTCCTGCTTGAACATCTGGCCATCCCATAGGCTTCATTCTAGGCTCTGCCCAAAGAATTGACATGTCAATCTGCCGGACCATAGAATGGAGCCTATGGGAGCGGTGGAACTTCAAGCGGGAAATCTAGTGGGGGGTGGTGGAGTTGAACGAATGACGGAATCTGCGGCAAGTTTTGCACATGATTTCCGTAGTGTGCAGGGGCTCTTAGACTGAAAAGAAAACAACATTTCCTGCAGGACATAAAGCAGCTGTTAAGTATGGGAAGACTGGAGATTTTTAAATAGAAGTAAGTTAGAAATCTGTATAACTTTCTCAAACCAGATGATTTGAAATAAAAAGAGTAATCTATAGTTTTTTTGGTACCATTTTAGCAACAAAACAACATTTTAATGATTTGTGAATGATTGCTTTTTATTAGTTTTTTTTTTCTCTGAGATGTGATGTAGCAAAATTCTATGTTTTGGTATTTTTTTCCCATGTATGCTCTTTACCATGGCAAACTTTTGTAGCAGATTGGAGATTAAAGCCACTGAGGCCTACTAGTACAGGCCCGGGGCTTCTGTGACAATACACCAGCTCCTCATGATCGCGTCCCAAAGAGACGGTCCATCTCTCAATACCACCTACAATGCCCATTTACATTTACTCTCTGTTGGCACCTCTGTCTATATCAGGAACTGTCTGGAGCAGGAGAGGTTTTATATGGAGATTTGCTACTTCTCTGGGCAGTTCCTGTCTTCGTCAGAGGTGGCAGCAGAGAGCACTGTATCAGACTGGAAAGAATACACCACTTCCTACAGGACATACAGCAGCTGATAAGACTGGAGATTTTTTATATAGAAATAAATTACAAATCTGTATAACATTCTGACACCTGTTGATATAATTTTTTTCTGGAGTACCCCTTTAAAGTCACCTTCCTCCCTGAAAATCTCATCTCACATCTAGTAATAATCGGAATAGCTTAATAATATTCTACAGCGTACATTACCTCTCAGCATTATCCCTCTGATCACAATCCAAGGACTTTGTAACTAGATTCTTCATCTCCATTTTCCGAAATTGCCCGAACTAACGATAATTTCCCTTCCCTAAAACTCTGTGAAATAAAATTGGGTTCCTAATATCGCACATAATAATCCGGCTAAGTTAGCGAAGCCTGTTTTTAATTGTTCCAGCTGCTCCATCCCATTTACAAATCATCAATTGTTAAAATGTAATATTTGGTACAGTCGTCCATATTTACTGGGCTCTACCAGGCCGTTAATGCAATGTTAACGTCCCATTAATGCAAATCTGTAATTCACTAAGCTTATTAAAGAAATGTTAATTGATCCTTAAACAGCTGTCCCATCTGAAAACATGAACAGTGGTAGCCATTCATCATTAGATTCCCATGCCTTAAGATTAGCTGATCTGCTCCCTACTTATCACTGATAAATCTCTGATTTTCTTAACATTTTTTTTGCCTGACAGTAGACGATGAGCAACGAGAGGAGACTGACATAACCTTTGTGTTTTTATTTTTTTATTTTTAATACTTTATAGTATGATTGCATTTTACCTCTTTTATTGTGTTATTACATTTGTATTGTTTTTTCTTTTTTATCATTGTATTTGGATGATTTATGCATTGTGGAAATTTTGCCCTTTCATGTCTTAAGTTCAACCTGAAAAAAAAATAATAAAAAAAAAAATAGCACAATAGTTTAGGTAATAATAACGTCGTGATTGACACCGACATAAAAGGGAAGAATAAATTAAGGCTTATTGTATTAAAGGCTTGATTATTAGTATTTACTGAGTTATTGGATTTAATAACGCTTGAATAAAATCTGTCTCGGATGACTTTCCTAGGGCAGGTATCAGATGCCCTTATAATGCGATGCTAGTCAGAGCAATGGCGTCCATTAAATACTATGTCTCTGTAGTGAAGGGCAGTAAGTTACTGTGCTCTGTATGTAAAACACTGGCTTACTGGAATATTATCCGATTGTATTAAAAGAACAAAAGACATAGAAACAATATCAATGCACTTTCTCTTCTTCTCCTTCTCCAACTTAAATGGAGAAACACAGTAAACCCAATCATGGGTCTTTTATGGTGGTGGTGGTGTCAAAGTATACAGAATATTGGCTAAAGTGTCTAATAAGACAACTGTGAAATAAAAATAAATATTTGTGAATGATGTCTTTTATCATGTATCGAATTACTGGTCCTTAGTATAGTACGCCCTTGACTTCAAAATGGATTCCCCTCCTATGCCTAGTCCATAGCATGGCTACAATTAAATTGCTACCGTGTTTCCCTGAAAATAAGACATCCTCCTAAAATAGGACACCCCAACTAGCCTACCAACTAGCCTAAAATAAGGCATCCCCCTGAAAATAAGGCAACCCCACCCAAAACTATGGGCCCTATTCCACCGGACGATTATCGTTCGCATAATCGTTAACTATTAACCATCTCAAACGACCGCTATTGCGAAAGTCCTGAAAACGTTCACTCATTTCCATGGAACGATAATTGTTACTTATAATCGTATTTTCTTCACTATTTCTTCGCTATTACGTTCGTATCTACTGCGAACGACCGAACGACGTCTTATTCAATGCGAACGATTTGCGAACGTTTTGCAAACGAGCAACGATAAAAATAGGTCAAGGTCCTATAAAGCGATCAACGATTTCTCGTACGGGCGTTAATTGTTAACTGCATTTCAACCGAACGATTATCGTTTAGATTCGAACGATTTAACGATAATCTGAACGATAATCGTCCGGTGGAATAGGGCCCTAAGGCAGCCCCGAAATTAAGTAAGCCCACCGCCCCCCCCTCCCCCCGTGGCCCACTTAATCCCCTTATGGACCTTCACAGCCGACACCACAAGCATTCTGGTCCATGGCCCCTACGTCCTTCCGCACGTCCAGACGTGCAACGGAGGTCACCTGACGCACGTCCCACCGCACACTCCTTGTTCTACTGCGCTCCTACACTGATGACGTTGGTGAGTATGCCTAGGGGGGGGGTCCGGGGGAAGCCGGGGAAAGCCAGGGAAAGAGAAATAAGACATTCCCCAAAAATAAGACACAGTGCCTCTTTGGGAACAAAAATTAATATAAGGCACTGTCTTATTTTCGGGGACACATGTTTTTCCCCACCATAACTCTTCATCTTATTCCTGGATTCTTGCATGCTACCCATATAAATCCAAGGCCCAGAATGGCTCCCACTTTTTACTTGGTCCTAATATATCCCCTAACACACTTCCCAAACATATATAGCTTGCCTCCATCCCTGCTCGGTATGTCCTGCAAATGTACTTCTAAAAGGTCCCGCAATGTGTGTAAATGGGGGTCAACCAGTTATCTGGGTGTTTCCTCTCTTCTATGTAGTCACGGTCCCTGGGTGGGCCAGCACCGTAATCACATACCTCTGGGCGATATGTTCAGTGCTGTATGAGCAATATGTCATGAAGAGACGGGTCCGGCATCATGTAAGCGCTTAGATGTTTTCACTCCGGCAGTATCCTATCCTGGGCATGTCCAAAATATCATTGCACACAGCGACACTATGAGCAGGAGAACGTGTCAAAAGCTATTTTAAACACGCCCAGTACAGCGTGGATAGGATACCGCCTCTTTGTGATGGATTGCTGATACAAAACTGTGAATCATGCCCAGAGGGGTGTGATTACAGTGCTGGCCCACCCAGGGACCGTGACTTCTTTAAAGGAAGGAAACACCTAGATGACTAATGTGTTTCCCCAAAAATAAGACAGTGCCTTATATTAATTTTACTCCAAAACAGGCACCATGTCTATTATTTTCGGGGTATGTCTTATTTCCCATTCCCCTGGCTGGGGGGAGAGAAACAAGACATCCCCCCTGGACCTCCCCAGAATACTCACATGCTTGTGGGATTGGTAGTGGGGTGCAGCGGGACATGCTGGCGGGACGGGTAGTGGCGCTGTGCTGCGGCATTGTGCATCGGGATGCGTGTAGGACGTTGGGGGCCATGGACCAAGCTATCTGTGCGCCGGTGGTAAAGATCCTTGAGGGGGTTAGGTGAGTCCTGGGTGGCGAGTGGCGGTGGATGGCCTTACTTTTAGGGGGGGGGGGCACCTTATTTTTGCAGGGTGCCCTAGTTTAGGGTAGGGAGTGCCTTTGTTTTTGGGAGATACCTTACTTTACGCTAAAGGGTAGGGTAGTAGGGGTGTCTTATTTTAGGAGGGCGTCTTATTATCGGGGGAAACACGATACCCGAAAGTACATTTCCGAGATATACCAAACAGGGATGCAGGCCAGCTATATATGTTTGGGAAGTGTGTTAGGGAAAATATTAGTAGAGTTGATTAGTGTTACAGCAAGTAACATGGTGATTGTTTTGCTTTAATGAGTCTTCCTAACAAGCCTCATTCACCCAATTATCGGCCTGTGTATAAAGGGTCAACAATCAAATACTCGCTCATTGGCTGATTGCATCTTTTGTGTGGTTGGTAAAATAATTTTATTGGCTGAACATCTCTCTGTGTAAACCCGAGAAGGGCGGTTTGGATCATGATTTTTGCCTGCGAGGCGTAAATCATGATAAATGAGGTGGCACACCTCCTTCCCGCCTTGAGGTGCCCGCCTCCCCCTGTCCACCTATTGAGCGAGCGGGGGATACAGCAGGCATACACCAGGGGCAAATCTGCGCCTTCTCCTTGGTGTACGGCATTACATAGGTTGTCACTAGTGATGAGCGAGTACTAAAATGCTTGGGTGCTCGTTACTCGAGATGAATATCTCCCGATAGTCAACCCCATTGAAGTCAATGGGAGACTCGAGTTTTTTTTGCAGGGGACCCAAGTTTGGTAGGGGGGAGGTCGTGTGAAAACCTGTCAACCTCAGAAAATGATGGAAACACCACGGAAATGGACAGAAAACAGCAGGGGCAGCATGTATGGCAGCATGTATGTATGTATGTTGGCTCAGCAGTAGCCAACATGGATGCCAGTTAAGGCCCAGCAGTAGTCAACATGGATGCCAGTTAAGGCCCAGCAGTAGCCAACATGGAGGCAAGGGCAGGCACAGCAGTAGTCAACATGGATGCCAGTAAAGGCCCAGCAGTAGTCAACATGGATGCCAGTAAAGGCCCAGCAGTGGCCAACATGGAGGCAAGGGCAGGCACAGCAGTAGTCAGCAGTAGTCAACATGGATGCCAGTGAAGGCCCAGCAGTAGTCAACATGGATGCCAGTTAAGGCCCAGCAGTAGCCAACATGAAGGCAAGGGCAGGCACACCAGTAGTCAACATGGATGCCAGTAAAGGCCCAGCAGTAGCCAACATGGAGGCTAGGGCAGGCACAGCAGTAGTCACCATGGATGTCCATTACTGCTCTGGTCAATCCTGTATTAAAAACGGCTACAACATCTCAAAAAGGTAGAAGGTACTGATGAAAGAATGGCAGAGAACACCCGTAAGATAAGATAACATCCACAGATAATATGATTCGAAATGGACAAGACAAGGAAGGTAAGGGCAGGCACAGCAGTAGCCAACATGGATGCCAGTTAAGGCCCAGCAGTAGTCAACATAGATGCCAGTGAAGGCCCAGCAGTAGCCAACATGGGGGCAAGGGCAGGCACACCAGTAGTCAACATCGATGCCAGTTAAGGCCCAGCAGTAGCCAACATGGAGGCAAGGGCAGGCACAGCAGTAGTCAGCAGTAGTCAACATGGATGCCAGTTAAGGCCCAGCAGTAGCCAACATGGATGGTGGTGGATAGGTTACTGAACACATTATCCGCTATCCACGTGATCACCTGTTCACACTGCTGCGGTTTCAATATCGGTCTACCATGAGACCCCGTAAGTTGGGCAAAGATGCTAGGGAGTGGACGTCTGCGGTGTCCCACTGCTACCTCCTCAACAGGTGCTGCTGTGTCACCCTGCCCTGAACCCCGGCCTCCAGCAACGGCATCACTTGGAACCCCACGCCCTCGTCCTCGACCTCGTCCTTGACCCTTACCCCTGGGGTTCACCATTTTATGGACACTGCACAGTATGGAAGTTAGATAGGCCTTGCGTATGAAATACAGAAATCAGGAAAAATACTTGTAGTATCCACTGATTTTGTGGGGCTGTACAGTACAATCTGGTAGTGGCTGGACCTAGACACACCCTGGGATACCCCCTTACAATGAGCAGTGAAGTTTTATGCAGGTGTACTACAAATCCCAGCAATACAGTGTAGTACCCACTAGTTTAGGGGGGGGAGCTGTACGGTACAATCTGTTAGCGGCTGGATCTAGACACACGCTGTGATACCCCCTTACAATGAGCAGTGAAGTTTTATGCAGATGTACTACAAATCTCAGCAATACAATGTAGTACCCACTAGTTTAGGGGGGGCTGTACGGTACAAACTGGTAGATGCTGGACCTAGATACACACTCTGTGATACCCCCTTACAATGAGCAGCAAAGTTTTATGCAGGTGTACTACAAATCCCAGCAATACAGTGTAGTACCCACTAGTTTAGGGGGGCTGTACGGTACAATGTGGTAGTGGCTGGACCTAGACACACTCTCTGACACCCCCGTCCAATGAGCAGTGAAGTTCTATGCAGGTGTACTACAAATCCCAGCAGTCTAATGTAGTACAGCAGCATCACCAGCCCCAAAATCAAAAAAGAGTACACTGAGCACTTCTTAGGGGTGTGTATGCAACACCTAATGTCCCCTTTCTGCCAGCAGCCGGTCACCACAGTGTGCTGGTTAAATCACGGTAGCAGCACTGCAACTCCCAGCCAGCAGTCTGTAGTAATAGTATTAAAAAACGCTTTTAAAGGGGTAGTGCACCAAAAAAAAAATTCTTTCAAATCAACTGCTGCCATGAAGTGCCAGAGATTTGTAATTTACTTCTATTAAAAAATCTCAAGCCTTCCAGTACTTATCAGCTGCTGTATGCCCAACAGGAAGTTGTATTATTTCCAGTCTGGACAGCAGGAAAGGTTTTCTATGGGGATTTGCTCCTGTTTTGGACAGTTCCTGACATGGACAGAGGAGGCAACAGAGAGCACTGTGTCAGACAGGAAAGAAAACACCACTTCCTGCTGGACACACAGCAGCTGATAAGTACTGGAAGACTTGAGATTTTTTAATAGAAGTGAATTACAAATCTCTGGCACTTTATGGCACCAGTTGATTTGAAAGAATTTTTTTTTTTGTGGACTACCCCTTTAAGCCCTGAAAAGGGCTGTTTGTATTTCTAGTATTCCCTGCCTACTGGAACGCTAAATCCTACACTGACGCTCTCCCTGACCAGCAGCAGCTCTGTCCCTGATCTCTCACAGCATGCGTCTGAAGTGAGTACTGCTGGCTGCGCGTTTTATATGGCAGGGTCATCTGGCCAACCAATCGCTGCTATCAACATGTATGGGTCCCACGTGATCGCAGGATGTACCAAAGAGTCTCCTGCATGTTTATTGGCTGAGAAATAGCGCCCAAACTTACAGGAAACGCCATTCACTGATTCTCTGGAGAACCCTCCGCTTCCAGTACAAATTGCAATTAAACCCCTCCCCTATGCTAGAAATACTTCGCAATCCTATGTTCCCCCCTGGCCTTTCCCCCTCAGAATTTCGGTGGTGGACGGAAAACCATCTGACCACCCTCAAGAAGTTTACGCACCACTCCATATTAGTCCCTTTAGACAGATTTCGCCAAGACCACCTCATTCCGCCCTCAGAACTGTTTAGACTACGCCAAATTTACCATTTTCTCGAATCCCTCCCGTGGCAAGGCAACACTAGCACCTCCTTCTCATCATTTGAACACATTTGCCGTTCTGACCCAACCGGGAAGGGGATAATCTCTGATCTTTATTCCACATTCAACTCCCCTCCCCCCCCACAGACCAAATTACCTTTCATGATTAAATGGGAAACTGACCTTGCTCTTACACTATCCCCAGAGCGATGGCATCATTGCTGTGAACAGATCACTAAAGGAAGCCGGCAAGTGTCCCTTATGGAATCCTCGATTAAGGTGCTACATAGGGTCCATTATGTGCCCAGCCTCCTTCATAAATTCTATCCCCATGTGCCACCGACCTGTTTCCGTGGCTGCTCAGATACTGGCAATACACTGCATACTTGGTGGACCTGCCCTGTGGTCTCTAGCTTTTGGGACTCTATATTGGTAATTCTCTCCTCCCTGCTTCACAAAGCCCTCCCTAAAAGGCCATCAGCACTCTTACTAGGTGACAAATTTCCCTCCACTAATTTCAAACAACATAAACTACTCCAACACGTCCTTATGGCTGCCAGAATCCACATAGCGGCCAAATGGAGATCTCCCACACTGTCAGTCCAGGCAGTTGTTGACAGGGTGAATGTAATCATGCTCTATGAAAAAATTGAAGCCACCCGTACTGACACACTCAAACGATACACCGCAGTCTGGCAACCATGGCTAGACTACGCAACCACCCCATCCCTACTATCAATGCTCCGTCTAGCTTCCTAGCGATGGAATCCTCCGTACCTATGCATGGGCTGAACCTTCCACTCCCCCCCCCCAAGGGACTCTATTACCCTTCATGTTTAAACCCTGCAGGCACTTGAACGACCTTGTATGCTAATACGGTATATCCGTTTGTTTGTTTGTTTTATGTTTCCTTTTCCCTGATCTTGTGTTTTCTTCTTCCAAACCTGGAGGAGGTATCCAATGTACTTTATCCCCCCTGCGTGGGGCGATTTTGCCTTGATCTTGTTTATTGTATGCATTAACTCTTCCTTAATAAAAACTTTGACACTAAACTTACAGGAAACGGATGATGAGATTTTCTCGAGTATCGCAAGATGCTCGTCCGAGTAACGAGTACCATCGAGTACCCTAATACTTAATTGAGTACCAAGCTCGGACGAGCACGCTCGCTCATCACTAGTCACACATTTATTTTTTTCTCCTCCGCTTCTTTTTTTGCTCATGATAAATGTGTCTCTATTACGTTGCCTATATTTAAGCATTGAGGAGACACAAGGAGCCATACACAATCCCTTGCTAGTTTCTACATCACTTTTTCCCAACTTATCTCAAGTGAGTAGATGATTAAAGTCTAATCAATGGCATCTGGA
Source organism: Dendropsophus ebraccatus (assembly GCF_027789765.1). Lineage (NCBI taxonomy): Eukaryota > Metazoa > Chordata > Amphibia > Anura > Hylidae > Dendropsophus > Dendropsophus ebraccatus. The sequence goes on from NC_091455.1 coordinate 193,027,171, forward strand.
TCACATTAAAGGCATAAGTGCAACCCCCCTCCTTCCATTCCAAATCACAAATCTTGTTCATTGCTCAAGGTTGTCTGTAACATTTTGTTTCCGTTTAGTCTGTAAATAGTAGTTTATCCGGAGTGACTGGTATGGGGAATGTCAGCACCGTGCGGAAACGTATGAGAAGGGGGACTTGCTTCTGTCACTTGCTAGCATATAAATATTGCATTGTAGGTCACAGTGTAATATAAACTCTAGGGTTACAGAGCCATCTTGGTTACTCAACGCAAAGATTGGGCAATTTTGTATGTAACGTTAATGGTGTAGCACATCTGGAATACCACAGTTGCAAAAAAATTCATCATGGAGTTTTGGTTGGAAGTCACAAGTTGACCATACAGTTGTAGGCCACGCCTCCTCCTCGCCTTGCCGCAGGCGAATCTGCGCCTTCTCCATGGAGTACAGCACTATCCACCAACAATAAGATCCATTTTCGCGATTAGAGACCATAAAGAAATCGTTTACGATAAGGGTACAAACACACAGGGCGGATCCGCAGCGGCAGGGCAGTGCACTGATTGGCTGAGCAGGACGTCCATCTGGGAACCCACAAAGTAAGCATGGAGCGTGGAGCAGGAACAGTATGCTCCGGCCGGTGGGGGGTTAACGGGGCGGTCTCCTTACATACTGGCAGCGGGATATCAACTACAGGCAATAGATGTCAACTACAGGCAATTCGCAGCGGGATCCGACCTGTGTGTTTGTACCCTGAGATATAAAATATCCACAATATAAGAACGGTGCTGCAACTCCTTAGATAGAAAGGGGGTGACAATATCTCTTTAAGCTCAAGACAAGTCCATGCACTTTCACATTTAACATACCGCATAGCATCCATGTTGTCAGTCAGGTCAGGGTGGGGCTAATTTGTTTTCCCAGCAATGAGAAACTGGCGTTCAAGTCAACTGCTTTTGTTTTGTACATGAATAGACTGATGCCAGTGCCTTTGTCCTTGTTTTGAACTGCGGCCCAGTTCCCACGCATGACGCAGTCTTTTCCCAAGCACCGGCCTGGCGTGAAACACAGTGTGCCAATCTCCCCTCTGTGACGTGGCACCATTGATTCTAACGGAGCCACGTCAAAGAGGGGAGGGCATATTCTCACACTGGGGGCCGATGGGCCAGCCCCCTATGATTCACCGGTGTGTGCGGGAACTGGGCCTTGGTTAAAAAAAAGGACCACGCCACGGGTATTACCCATGCTGGGGCCGGTCTATTCATGTAAAAAACAAACGAAAAACAGATGGTACATTCACTTTAAGGCTATGTTCACGCTATGTAAAAGTATGGCCGTTGTTGCCATCGGGTGAACAATGCCTATTGTTCTATGGGATCCCGGCTGGAGCGCATACGATATGCAATCCTGCACTGGGCCGCAAATAACTGACATGTCAGTTTTCTGCGGCCGCAATTCAATGAATCACGGCAGTAGGAAACCCTGCCGGATCGTATGTGGCGCCGTAAAAAATGAACCAGACCATTGTTTGAGGACGAAAATGCCGTAACTTACGCCCGTAGCGTAACATGCGGTCCCGTACGTAGTGGTGATTTCTTCATTTTTGCACTTTTCTTTGCCGATCCAAAAGGTTCTGTGGGGTGTCCGGGGCTAGCCGAAGATTTCCTAGTAAAAGACCGCTGTCAGATCGCTCCGTAGGGTGCTCGGGAAGCGTAAGTAGACTACGGGCGTAAGTTCGCGGACCGTACGTAGCCGGCCGCAACTTACGTAAATCCCCGTCCGGAGTTTAACACGTATATGTCCAGCCGCGAAAATATACGGCCGGACATATACGTAGTGTGAACATAGCCTTAAAGTGCTGGAGTATCCCTTTAACTGCCCATTGTCTGATTTTCACCTCATTTGAAGCAGCAGAGCCCCCCTCCAGGGCCCTCTAGTATTAGCCCCTTTCTATAAAGAATATTGTGTGGTTGTACATTTGTTAGCTAAAATTTTATCTTGTACACATAGACACAGACTAGCCCTTATAGAATTCTGTGGATTCACTGAGCTTTATGTAATAAATAATGTTGGACAGCAGATGCCTTTTTACACTGATAAATCTCTATAGAGGTAAAAGGTATACCATGTACGGTTTTCTGGACGGCCTGCTCTGCACTTGTTGTTTACTATACGACATTGTATAAAAGAGAAAAGAAATATATGAATCCATATGTCATGGAAAAACAGAAGAAATGCATTTTTCAAATAAAATATATATTCCCATTATGAATTATATGTTTGTAGTGTATGTATTATAGATTTTATGTTCTTAGAGTATGTATTATGGATTATATGTTGCTAGAGTATGTATTATGGATTATGTGTTCATAGAGTTTGTACTATATTATAGATTATATGTTCATAGAAAACCATTGGCCACATATCCTATGCTAAAAGACTGTTCTTTTCCTCGACTTTATTGAAAACCTTGTCAGATTCTCTTTTCAATAAGACTCAATGTCGTGAAAATGTATATATTTTTTGCAATGGTAGGTAACCATAATGATTACAGAGGAGCGAACTTTTCAATTGTTCAGTTCGCCAGGTTTGACGAACTTTTAAGCAAAGTTGGGGTTTGATTCTGAGGAACTTATATATTTACATATTTAGGCTATGTTCACACCTTGTAAGAGACTGGCCGTTCCATGGCCCGGCCGGGTCACGGAACGGCGGCCTCAGAAAAGATCATCCCGGCCGCTACTGCAGTACCTTTAGTGAGGCGGAGTTCTAATGCGGCCGATTGCTTTGTATGCCTTCAGCTTGTTTTGTGCATATTTACTTATCACAACATGTTTTCATTCCAATGTTGCTGTTGGAAATGAAAAACAGCAACATCGGCATGAAAATTTGCTGTTATAAATAAATATAAACAAAACAAGCTGGCGAGGTAGAAAGCAATGGACGTCTTTATGCTGATTCCTTTCTACCCCGGCAGCTTGTTTTGTGTATATTTACCTATGACAGCATGTTTTCATTCCAATGTTGTTGTTTTTCGTTTCTTACAGCAAATTTGTAATGAAAACATGCTGGAATAAGTAAATGTATGGAGCCCAAACAGGTAAGAACAGGCTCTTTTTATTTTTTTTTGTATTAACCCCTTAAGGGTAGAGCCAATTTCCATTTTTGCGCTTTCCTTTTTTTCTTCCTTGTGCTTAAAAGGCCATAGCGCTCACATTTTTTCACCTAAATACCCACATGAGCCCTTATTTTTTAAGCCACTAATTGTACTTTGCAATGACAGGCTTAATTTTTGCATAAAGTATGCTGCGAAACCAGAAAAAAATTAAATGTATGGTGAAATAAAAAAAAGAGCAAATATTTTTATTTGGGGAGGTTTTGTGTTTACGCTGTTTACCATGCGAGATCAGAAATGAAATAAATTAATAGTTTGGGCTATTACGCACCTGGTGATACCAAATATGTTTCTTTCTTTTTATTTATAAAATGGGGAAATGGGGGTGATTCAGACTTTTATTATTGGAGGGGGACTTCTAGTATTAATGCTCTGATCTCTCTTCGAGATCTATGCATAGCTCAATGAAATCTATTTTCTATTGCTCTCAGCTGCTACAGCCAAGAGCAATAAATTCGGAGCCGGGATCAGCACCAACACGGCGCAGACCCCTGCCGGGACAAGATTCGTGGATCGCTCCTTTGCGATCGCGTTGTGGGGGGAGGGGGGTGATCTTCCAACAAGACCACCAGGGACCAGGTTAAGAAGCCTTTTAAATGCAGCTGTCAACTTTGACAGCTGCATTTAAAAGGCTAATTAGCGGGCACGGCGATCGCACCGTGCTCACTAATTGCCGAGGTCCCGGCTGCAGATAACACATCCCTCTGAATACCCTTAATGACGCCAGGGCGTACATTTACACCCTGTGTTGTTAAGGGTTAAATTGTGCGGCTGGTTACAAACTTTGAAAAACATTTGGTTCGCTAGCAAACCAAGCTCTTTTTGGAAAATTCGTAACAAATCTTCTGAAGTTCAACTTATCTCTAGTAATGATACACAAATTAGGTTTACTAAGGTCTCTGGACAGACAGTGACATAGTCTAAGGTATGTGTTAAGTGCAACGTAAAGTAGATGTAAACACATAGAGGGAGATTTATCAAACTGGTGTAAAGTGAAACTGGCTCATTTGCCCCTAGCAACCAATCAGATTTTTATTTTTATTCCTCACAGATTCTTAAAAAAAGAAAGGTGGAATCTGATTTTACTTTTACTTTTTTAATTTTACTTTACACCAGTTTGATAAATAAGGGACCTGCATAGTACAGACTTACATTCATGTAGGGATGACTGAGTTAGTTATATAATGTCTATATTGGTGTCTGTATACCCTTAGATAACAGTGGGAAATTTCATATTAATGTACATGTTTCTCACCCTGATACCTGACTGCCTATGTGTTGGAGCCAGGTTCTAATGTCAGCTATCATATTCAGGTGTCACAGTTCTGAGTCAGCTATTAGGTAGGGATATTTAGATTAATATGTCTTACTTATATATGACAATATCCTCTGGAACACAAAGAAAGAAGACCTGGACCTGATGAAGAAGACAGTTCTGCCTCAAAACATGTTCTGCATATATGGAATAAAGATAACTATTGACTGAACCTTGGCAATCTGGGCAATGTTTCTATAATGGTGGCTTCACAGTACTGTAGTTATAGTAGTTCCATGGTGACTGTATGTGTGAATATATCTCACCTGCTTTATAGTAAGATGGGCAATTAACATGTAAATATTGGGAATGAAGATCGGGTGAATGATTTCTTCCAGGAATTCCAATGTATCAGTCGCTTTCCAGTGTTTATTGTCTTCGGTTGTGCTTAAATGTTTCTAAATTGAAATAAGATGAAAAACCCAGCCTGCACCTTTTCTGTTTGCAATATAGATTTAGAGTATCATAGAAAATCGATGAGATGTTTCAAGACAATCAACTTCATTATTATTATTGGAAATGCCATTACACCGCTCATTCTTGATTTGCTTAAAGAGTGAGTTACTTAATGCCGGTTGACACATTAAAGGCAGTCTTTAACCCGTCTCACCTGCACTTCATTAAAATAGACTTCTCAGTATTTCTTAACAAATTGAAGAGGGACATGTGGTGAGCTGCCAAAATGGTGCTTTGATTTAACTTAAAAATGACGAACAACGAACAACGGTTCCTTCTAAAATCTATCCAAAAGCCATTCACCCGTCACTGTTTCATTACTTAAAATTTTTTATAGTTAAAAAAGAGTTTGGGATTTTGTCGTTACGTAAGATAACGGTATGATAGATATTATGGATGGGTTTTGTCTGCTGCCTTCATGGGAACATATCTACAGTGTAACGTGCATTGTGGACAACGTCTTTTTTTTTGGCCATTTAAGTCCAAATAAGGGCCGTTATTGTACAAATGACATGCCATCATTATGAAATAACGATGATAGAATCACTGAAGAGGGACACTATACAGAAGGGGTGTCAAACTTAAATACACAGTGGGCAAAAATTGAAAAAATTGCACAAAATCGCAGGACAATCTTGATATTTATTGAAGTGTGTGTGTGGTTAGCCCTACTAATAGTGTCCCACATAGTAGCCAGCTCCCCAATAGTGCCTTTATATAGTAGCCAGCCCCCAATAGTCTTCCACATAGTAGCCATCCCTCCAATAGTGCCTCACATAGGTTCAGCTCCCCAATAATATTCTTATATAAAAGCCAGCCCCCAATAGTCTCCCACATAGTAGCCAGTCCTCCAATAGTGCCTCACATTGTAGCCAGTTCTCCCAATATTGTCCAATATAGTAGTCAGCCCCCACAATAGTTCCCCATATAGTAGCCAGCCCTCCCAATAGTCCCCTATATTCCTGCTAATATCTGCCCCATTAGTACCCCCACCGGGTGACTGGGCTGGACTTACCTATCCTGGCTCCTACACTGGGAGGATATTATGATTGGCTGCAATGTTGGTGGGCTAGCACTAGGAAATCAATTGATTTCCTCGGTGGGTTAAAAATAATGGCAACATGAGCAAGGTTTGGTCCACAGGCCACAGTTTGACATGTTGAGAACTAGTATGGCTGACATTACAACCTCCACAATGGTTGTCAGCCAGTTTTAATAATGTGAATTCTGATTATTTTTGCAAATTTTTTTTTTTGGGAATATTTCTATAAATGCAAAATAAAGCCGCCCAAAAATAACTCCGCCATTCCCGTGTGGCTTTCATGCTGCGGAGATGACTCACCGTAGCCTAACCTTGGCTTTCATTGTGTAGGTGTGTGACGCTTTACAGTTTCAAGAGATCTTAGTTTTTTTTTTTTTTTTTTATATTATTCATTAGAATTAACCTCTAGATTATAGATGTTACATTTTAGAAGTCAGGCTTCAGTTCTGATGAACAATATTATCATGGCACCAAGGCTTTGTCTTTAATTAAGATCGGCTCCTTTATCACCGTATGAAAGGATGCACATTTTCACGCCAGGCAAGGTCGGCTAAGTCTTTGAACTTCTAGACTCTTACAAAGTTGGATTTAATTGAAACATGGATAAGAGATGATGGGATGAGTTTTTGGTCATTTTTTTTTGCTACATGTAAAATGGTTACACATATTGTAGTCAAGGAGGCTGAAAGTCAAATATTGTGAATTTCCTAATCCGGTAGAAGAAACGTCTTCGGTCTTGAGAGCTAACACATCTGCTCTTGAATATGTAAATGCACATAAAAGTAATTTTATAGGATTAATAGGAGGGTCATAAAAGTTTTGTCGTTCATGATACAAGAACCCAGGTCACCCTCAGCAAAGAGGTGAGGGACTGAGCAGAGGCATAACTAGGATTCATGGGGCCCCATAGCAAAAAACTGTATGGGGCCCCCACTCCCACCCCCCTGCCAGACACACACTCACCTGGCCTGGCGCAGTTCCCCAGCATGCCACTCGTGCACCATGGAGCCGGAAGAATAAAGAAATGCTGCACCGGGGGTTGGGAGCTCTTGTGGCTGGAGGTGCACAGCTGCCATTGCCCCCCCATACTGAGTCATCCTCTAATTTATTGCAGAACTACAACTCCCATTATGTACTGCCAATAGGGCTTGATGGGGGTTATAGTTCTGCAACAGTGGGGAGCAACAGGTTACAAAACTACAACTCCCACCATGCACTATTAGCAGGACATGGTGGGGGTTATTGTTCACTGTGGGTAATCTTGCCTGACCTGGTTCCTGCTCTGGCCTCCTCTTCTGGTCCTGTGCTGTAGGGAAATCTCTTGTCCAGGAGGAGGGGGAGAACGGGGGTCACTGGTGGCCCTGAAACACCATCTGGAGGGCTCCAGGAAACCGCTGCAGTATAGGGGGTTGCAGAGGGACGGTAGGGACCAGGATCTGTGGCAACGGGGCCGAACCGACACGCTGCGCCGGGGGGGGGGGGCGCTCTGATTGGCGGGACGTGGAGGGGGGGGAGTTGACAGAGGTGGGCCGCTCTTGCAGCCATGGGAAAAGGCCTGGGGAGGGGGAAGTGCTGGGGACGCTCCTATATACCACCAACACAGTGGCGGTGCCGCCGCACGGGTGGGTGGCGGGGCGGATCCTGATATGTCATAGCATCATAAAGGCAGGCCGCGCTTTGCTATGGGTAGCCTGGGCACCTCAGCGGCCAGGGCCCCCCGCCCTTCCTTTATGGTAGCTACGCCACTGTGACTAAGGCTGGTAGAAATGTTAGGACATCATGGACATGTAAGCCTTAGGCTATGTTCACACTGCATATGAGTCCGGCCGCGGCAGGATGCGTACGAACCGCGAACATACGCCCGTATGAAACAGGTCATTTACTTGGAAATCTTCGCCCAGCCCAATAAAACTCACAGAACCTTTTGGATCGAAAAATCAAGTTCAATTTGGCTGAAATAAGTACTTCGTACGGGACCGCATGGAAATCCACGGCCGTGAGTTGGAACATTTCCGTCCTCAAACAATAGTCTTGTTCATTTTTCACGGCGCCGTATACGATCCGGCCGTAAGCTCATACGTAGTGTGCATTGTGCGGGCGTATGTCATATACTTTCAAGCGAATGCATCAACCTCAAAACTACGGGCATATATTCGCGGTTCGCACTACTGCCGGACTCATACGCAGTTCGAGTCCAATTCCAATTCCTGATTCCAATGATTCCGCTTGTTATGAAAATCGAGGGGCACCATTAGACACCAATCGAGTGAAAAAACAAACAAACAGTTAAAGCAAACGTACCATCAGGAGTTCCTACCACTACCTGATTGGTTGCGCCGCGCCGATTCCAACAGTGCCCCTTGTTATGAAAATCAATTCCTGGTTCCAAAGATATCAACATTTTTGTAAATTAGCTAGTTTGATACACTAGCCCATTGCCCCTGTGTTTTGGCACCCCATCCTCTCCTTGTTCCTTACTTATTTGGGTGATAGAGTTTACTTACTCTTTACAGATTACTTGCTGTAACTTCCTGCTGCCATCCTGCTCTCTCCTCCACACACAGCCGACTGGCCGTCTCCATTACCAGACCGCCTTATATAGAGGGGGAGGAGCTGACATCACAGAGGGGCCTGCAGCTGATTGGACGGGCACTAGGGATTATGGTTAATCCCTTTCTCCTGCCCATTGACGCTCCAGACAGCATGTGTGGCTGCCATTTTTTTTTGTGTGAATTTTCCTAACAAATCAGCATGAATTCGATTTGCAGAAATAAGCAAATTTACAGCAAATTTTGATTTGCCAGATTGGCTTCGCTCATCTCTATCACAGTGAAGCTGAATATGTTTTGACATGTTGCATTACAGACTATGGGGGACATTTATTAAGTCCGGCGTTTTTTACGCCGGACTTATAAATGTCCCCGCATCTCCGGCGCTACGGGGATTTATGTAGAGGCGGTCCGCCTCTACATAAATCCTGCGCACTCTGGTGCGCACAGCTAAAAACCTACGTCAGCTGAGGACTGGAGTAGGTTTTCGGCGTATCTTTTGGCGGAACGGATGGTGAATCGCGCGGACTCTGAGTCCGCGCCCTCCGTTCTGCCGCCTTCACACCTCCTCCCCGCCCCCGGCGTACTCGGCGGAAAGTGCCGATTTGCGAAAATTTTATTCGCAAATCGGCCATTTGCGGGGAAAAAAATACGCAAATCGGCACTTTCCGCCGAAAATCATCCGTACGCCGGATGATACATGTCGCCCTATGTGTCCTGTTTCCTTGCTGCCCCTCTCCTAAGGAGAATAAGGTATACAGACCTCATCTATTTGCCTTCCATTCAGCTTATTTTTCTATTATCTACCATATATTACCAGCTAATTGAGTATGAGTAATACAGTAACATTTACCATTTAACTAAACATCTAAACACCTGCATTGTGCTATGGATGCCTGATGATTATTTGTATTATTAATGATAGGAAACATCTGCTGTTGATATAAATCTACACTGCTTGTTAATTAGAGAAGGAATTTTACTTTTTTTTGGGGAAAAATTTTTTAATTTGATTTATTTTTTTAAATAAATTAGCTATTTGCATTTGCTTAGTGGTCGCAGAAGAGAATTAAGGTTCTTCTATAAAATAATATTGTAAGGAGGAGATATTAAAGGGGTATAACCATCTTTCTTTCAATGTTAAATGCAGTGAAAAGAGTGCATTGTAATGTAGAAAAAATTATGTTGTAAAAATCCCTCAATCATAAATTTTGCTCAGTTTTTCATCTGCAGCCTGCATTTTTTTCTGCATACATTGCTGGTTGCTCAATCCCTTTCATAGTGAAATTGGTTTTAGGAGTCTACCGCCAGGAGCCAGAAGCTTGATCTCATGATAGATGAGCTTAGAAGATATAGTAAAATTGTTTAGTGTAGAGTATTTGTAAGTGTACTCACAGCCCTTACTGACAGCAGCTCCCTGTGTACCTCAAAAATCAGATTCCCCTTCTCCAGACTGTACTGTCCTGCTCAGTGGTGACCCTGTCCATAAGATGGCCCACAAGGAGGAGCATGTGACCAGCCCCCAAATGTCCTCTATAGGCATATGCAGGCCCAGTGGTGGACACTGGGAGGCGGGGCATGGTCACCTGCTCCTCCATGCCAGTCATCTTATGGGCAGACTCACCACAGAGCAGGACAGCCCAGCCTGGGGGAGGGGAGTCTGATTGTAGCTCTATGAGGTACACAGGGAGCTGCTGTCAGTAAGGGCTGTGAGTACACTTACTAATACTGTATACTGAACTATTTTACTATAGGCCAACCCCTTTGAGTAACCGTCGGCCGAACAATCTTTAGGACGACGTGGTGGCTTATTAATCTGACAGAAAAGGGGTTGGGCACTGATTTTCCATTACACCCTACCCCTATCTCCCTTTACATTATTTGTAGGTAGAGTGTCAGGAGAGCCTCATACAAAGGGTGTAAAACATACACTGGTGTGAACTGCCCTCAGCAACCAATCACAGCTCAACTTTCACTTTACTGAGCTAAAAGCTGAGCTGTGGTTGGTTGCTATAAGTACAATGCATTTAAAAAAATGCAAATGTGTCTATAGCACAGCCCATATCCTCTAATTCACTACCTCTGTATCCACCCTCCCCATTGACTGACAGGCAATAGATAAAGAGGACATGCTGGGATTTTGCTATTCTGGGGAACTCCCCAATGGCTTTTGGACCTCATTTACATATTAACAAAAAGGCTTATATCTTGGAGCTGGAAAGGACTATGGAAATAAAAATGGTGTGCCTATAATCCTTATGATTAGCCCTACCTAGCCATTGGCTCATTTTCATTGCTGTCCTCCTGCTGACAGCTCCACTTTAAAATGGGAGTACTCCTTTAAAGCAACTAGTACACTGACTACATTCCAGTCCTAGTGACCAGTGGTCATCTTTGGCTATGTGTACAACTCTTCTGACGACAGTAACTACTTGTCTTTGGATGGATGTGATCCAGCAAGTAGGACAGAAAAAGTGAGCGTCCCCTTTAATTATATCATACATTCTGCTATATTTGACGGGTACTACTCATGTGAGGGTCTCCAACAATAATATTACCCTGTATCTTGTGGATGTTTATAACACTGTAGGAAATTAAGCTCCTATGGGAACATCTGAACTCTCCATTATCCTTCCATATCGATGGCAGATTTTTTACAATACACACAAGACAATATAAATTATTATTAATCTATTGATTTTTTCCCATTTTTTCCACAATATTCTTTCTATTACCCATTGTGACACAATAATTCCCCTATACTAATGAGTCAGTCTATTATCTAGTACCTGTTAAACCTTTCCTTGACCATACGGTAATACACTACGTCTTCACCATATACTCTATATTTCATAGTTAACCATGACAGCTACCCGTGATATTGACAACTTGTCACGCTGTATTACATCAGCAGTTTGCAGAGCCGGTGATTTAATTGGAAAGGCTGCTAGATTATCTAATGGACCAATGATTTTTGTAGGGATTCATAAAACAGCAGGTCGCTCCTGTCATAAGAAAAATCTGAGAAGGCCGTGTATTGATTATCTATCTTGGTAGGGGCTTCACGCTGTGATCTAATTTCATACTTAGACACATCCTTTAAAAAAAAAAAAAGGGTGAAATATTGGATGTGAGGTGCATGGCGTACGGGTTTAAAGCCTTTACTATGATGTGTACCAAGAATAATTCCGTTTTTATAGAGTTAGAAAATTCTATTGTTCTTCTGAATTTTATTATTCGCTCTCGTATAATGATTTGTATGAGGTTGATAAGACCCAGAGCTTTTACTTTCCTACTTCTATTAAATGTCGGATTCAATATACACTATACTGCCTGCACTACTCACTTACAGGAGTTGTCTCAGACTTTAAATGAGTTATTCGATGCTAGCACATTTTAACATGTTGCCTCTGTATAGGAAAACATGACAAACATGTCATGCTTACGTCTCCGTACTTCCTGGCGTCCCAACACAGTTGCTGGTGTCCCAATGTAGCCGCAGTTACTTATGAGACCAGCTTGTCTTGGGAGTGACAGCCCACTCAGCCAATCACTGACTGAGACGGGACAGCACCATGGCCAATGATTGGCTAAGCGGGCTGTCACTCACAAGATGAGCTCTTCTTGGAAGTAACAGCGGGTACAGACAGCAACGGGACACCGGCGACTGCATCGGTACACGGGGTAAATGCAGAGAGGTAAGCATAATATGTTTGTTATGTTGTCTTATATGGCAGCAACATGTTAAAAAAGTGCAAGCGCCAGAGAACCCCTTTAAAAGTTTATCTAGGAGCAGGAATGGTTATTAATAAAATAACTATCAGCTTAATTTCCCAATGTTCCAGCAATGGCGCTCTAGTGGTGCACAGTAGTCCTTGTGGTACATCTACGACTGCAGTCAATCAGTAATTTCCCCAATCTTTTTTAATCCAACTCCTTCTCCTGGACTCCATATACATTCAACAAAAACACTGTATCACAGTACAGTACAGTTTTTTGTTGAATGTATATAGAGTCCAGGAGCAGGAATTGGTTTAAAAAAGATTGGAGGAATTTCGCTAGTGATTTGCTGCTGCAGTCACGTAGATGTACCTCAAAGACTACTGTGCAGGGCCGGCGTCAGCACAGAGCTTGTCTGGGCAAGTGCCCGGGCCCACACTGTCTCTAGGGGCCCAGAGAGGCAGAGGGGCCCGATGTTCTAATGTTCAGCCCGCTAACTGTAGCGCAGGGTGAGCAGGCTGAACATCAGAAGACACAGGTGATGGAGCAAGACCTGCACAGAGAGAAAAAAGAGTGAAGGACCTGATCACATGAACAGAAGATCCTCAACCTTACAGTGTGGAGAGCAGCCAGACAGAGAGGAAGAGGGAGAAGACTGAGCTGTAAGTGCTGTGCGCGTCAGTGTCTAAGTGTGTCAGTCAGTGTCTGTGTCAGTCAGTGCCAGCGATTGTACATAGTGTGTGGATTATGAGTGCATAGGGGATGAATGAGGGGCCCGCTGAGGCTCTGTCACCCGAGGGCCTGCAAAAACCTGGAGCCGGCCCTGCTACTGTGCAACACCAGAGCACCATCTGTAAAAAAAATTGACATATATTGAAGTATGGTAAAGGCCCGAAAAATTTTATAGTTATCCTTTTAGTGCTATGTAACTTGCCTTTAGCTGTATATGACAATGTATGCAAAAAATCTAAAAACAAATAAAGAGGAGCAATAAAAATGGAAAAGGGATGGATTCTCATATCATACACTGGGATGTCTTAGGAGCAACATTACAGAAGAGAATATTAAGAAAATCCTAAGCGTTCTCTGCAGGTATCTGCTTGTTATTATCATCTAGTAAATATCTCTTTTGTTTACCAGGATGTTATTCAATCAGTCGGTTCAGTGCGTGTCAATCCAATTAAACAGTTTGGCACAGAAATATAGCGAGCATATAAAGCATTGAGAATGTGGCCGCAAAACTGTTTTATATACAGATGCAATATAATAGTATGATTAGCAGAAATTGTTGTTTATGGGGTAAAGGAGATGCAGATATCTGTAACATTTGTAGATTTTGTGCTATATTCACTAAGTATTTATTTATTATAGGGCTGACATATTCAAGCCTACAGGGATTATCATCACAACAGACCTGATTTATTTTTTGGAGATGAAAAGGAAACCCATGTGAACGCCGGAAGAACATAGAAACTCCATGTTGATGTTGCTGTACATCAGATGCTAAATCTTTACCATCTGCCCCACCCATTTATATGAAGCATCCCAAGAATCTTTTACTTTGTGTAATACTACCCTAAATGAAGAAACAGTTCACACTGAGCAAATACGGCTGAATCCCGAGATCCGCCGCGGAATTCCGCCGTGCTCAGTGTCGTGCTGTGAGTGAATGAGAGGATGCGCGCTCCTCTGTTGCCGCCGTTCCCTGCTTAAGCAGAGAGCGGCGGCTGCAGAGGAATGTGCGCTCTCCCATCGACGGGCGATGGGACACTGAGACAGGCGGGATTCCGTGGTGCAACTTTCCGTCTGTTTTACTCAGTGTGAACATACCCTAAGTATATCTGACTGCTGCCCTGTGGCTAATTTGGGATCTTCGTTCTTATAATTAGTGGGGGCTCAGTGGTAAGGCCCCCAGTGATCAAGACGTATTACTAATCTTGTTGATGTGTGTTCATAGGGAAATCCCTTTAAGTGGTAGCCACAAGTGCCTCTGAGTTGGCCCTCACACACCCCTACCACTGGCCGTGACTGTAAACTTGTAGCCATGGTTAGTCTCAGAGCCAGAATTGTATATTTTGGGATATTTCGGAGTCATATTTTACGCATTTCTATACTGCGAACAAACATCTGAATGGGCTTAAAAAAGCAGCCAGGCCCATTTAGTGTCATTTAATATTAATAAAGAGAGGATGCATCAATGTTTACATCTATAAAGGCCGCTATATATTTATTCTGCATTTCCCGTTCTGAGTCTCTAGCACCGGGATGACATTTATAGTCGCGGATAAGGAACTCAAATACTGAGCATTATACATTTACTTTGAGCAAAATAGGCCCGCTTCCATCTGCGGAATAAATCTGTCATGGCTTTTAACATACCAAAACCGGGAGCGTGATATGACAACATACATATTTATTGGGTATAGTAAACTCTGTGGTCTGTGATGAATGCTGTCCTTGAGAAAGTTTAGCGATGCAGATACAGAAAAATAAGTATAATGGAGATTTTTGGGGACATCTGCAGTGTATACAGTCTGTATGAATGGTTATTGGGCAATTGGTTTACTGTGAAATTGCTTGAGCTGGATGGGAATATAGAGAGAGGGGATGTCATAGCGGAGCCGGTGCAAAGGAGCAGTTGCCATAGCAACCAGTCAGAATCCAGCATTCTTTTTCAGAGGCCTTTTTGAAAATGAAAGCTGGAATCTGATTGGTTGCTATGGCAACTGCTCCACTGCTCATCTGCCCATGCTTTCATAAGTCTTCCGCATTATGCTTAACGCAGGGGTAGCCTTCTTTTGAGACACCGGAGGGCCTGGGTCAGGTTGAATGTATTATAACATAGATCTATCTATCTTCTATCTATCTCCTATCTATCTATCTATCTATCTATCTATCTATCTTCTATCTATCTCCTATCTATCTATCTATCTATCATCTTGGCTTATCTTCCATAGACATGATAAAATCCGAAGCTCAGGACCTATTTCTCGGAGAGTCAGAAGATAAACACACACATACATAAAATGGTGTCCTGATCACTCGAAATTAGCAGGTTTAGACAACTATGGCTCAAAGGGAGCCTGTTATGGTTAGCGATATAGACATGGGCCGATAGGTGATAGGGTGGGTTCAGACTATGGAATTCTCACGGATAAATTCCGCCGAATTCTGTTGCCTGTAAGTGCTCACGACTGTGTACCTCTTCGCCCGTGCCATAGACACCATTCTATAAACGGGCTGATTCCGCATTCCGCCGAAAGAATTGACTATAGCGGAATCAGCCGACCCATAGATTGGTGTCTAGGGAGCTGGCGGAAAGGCGCGCGGCCGTGAGCGCGTTCTAGCGACTGACCCCATCCATAGGGAGCGTTGAGTGGACTTGCCAAACTGTTTAGGTTTGGGAACGTTCTCCAAACCAAAAAGGTTGGCATTTGACTCCCGGTGTCCGGAGAAGTTGGATACTGCCCTAGGGCTGCCAGGAGAACATGGCTGTATTATGACTGAGAGTCAAATGCCAATCGTTGGGTTCTGAGAACATTGACAAACTTTAACAGTTTAGCAAGTCCACTCAACATTAGTGACACAGGGATAAAATAAATGACACTTGTTTCTTAGCTGATAACTTTTTTCAAAGTTTTAAAATCATGTTTTCAGTCTAAACTGTAGTTGTTGAGGTCATGTTGAGCTGCCTCCCTCTCCCAAGCCTCCTGTCTTAACTCTTAGCACTAAGACCTTGTACATCAATCATGCAGGACAGTTAGGAGTGGGGAAGTGAGGAGGCGTGCATGCTGCAGCTCAGCATGCACACTACAACTTTTGAGCTTAGAAGGAAAAATGATTTTATAACTTTACAATCAGCCATCAGCTAAGAGACAGGTATCATTTGTTTTATATCCCTTTCATTTATATGCCTTTTTTTTTCTTTTTAATGTATATGGCCAGCTTTACTGTTATCTCATGGGCAGATACAGTATGTGCGACCTGTTCCCCTATACAGGGGCCCAGCATGCAGGACTCACTTTCACTTTAAATACACCTTCCTACTGTCTATTAAGGCTATGTTCACACTACGTATAAGTACGGCCGTTGTTGCCATCGGCAACAACGGACGTACTTTATGCGCCTGTGAACATGTGCCTGTTTCTTAATGGGATCCCAGCTGGAGCGTATACACATCGTATGCGCTCCGGCCGGGATCCGCGCGGCGCCGCAAATAACTGACATGTCAGTTTTCTGTGGCCGGATTTCAATGAATTGCGGCCGTAGGAAATCCTGACAGTTCACACAGTGAAGTGAGCAGCTCTGGCCGCTTGCTTCACTGTGCGCTATGGGAAGCTCTGATGCGGGTGCGCGGTGATGCGCCCGCATCAGAGCTCTGCGGCCGGAAAGATCATCCGGCCGGTACTTAAGTATGATCCGGGAAGAGACCGGCTGTTCCGTGACCCGACCAGGTCATGGAACGGCCGGTCTCTATATGTTGTGTGAACATAGCCTAAAAGTAAAAATATGATTTTAAAATGTAGCATTACATAGTAGCCATTTAGATGAATGGCCATCCATGTAATACAAGGACAAGGATCTTCACTGATAATGCTTTTGCATACTGCTGAAGAGTATTGTTTTCTCATGAGATTAGAAGACCTGTACCTTTAAAACAAGATGTAAAAACATGATGATGTGAACCTACTGTAGACATGCCATCACTTTATGATATGGGAAAACCCCTTTAATTCTACTGCTACAGCTGTATTATGGCGGGATAAACATCTTCCTATACAAATATAGGTCTTAATCTCGGTGTCTCTTTGTTCCCCCAGCTGCTCGATAGTCTATAAATCACAGCTTGTTCTGATAGGACATTATATTTTTGGGGGCTCTAGACTGAGGATTGTATGCGAATTCCAGCTCGATGCAATTGTTTTTTTTTGTTTAGTTTTTTTTTTGTTTGTCACTTAAAAGCATGAATAGCTGTACACTAAATAATTACTTTGCATGGAGAAAAGATGTTCCTTCTGAGTTTAACAGATGTGCGTCTCTATTATCATCTGATAATGAGCAAAACTTATGATTTACAATGTGTGCTTTCGAAACTCAACCATGCAAATGAGTGTAGAATTTGGCGCTTGGTAGATCCCTTTTTCTCAGAAAAATAGTTGTTTGATTAAGAATCACTTTTTTTTTTTTTTTTCGTTCCCTACTCGCTGCCAAGAACATTTGTTCCTTATTTCATAGAAGCAGGAGAGAACTAAATTTTGGGTTGCTAGGTTTGTTGCACTGACAAATCAAGTCAAGTCCCACAAAGATTAAAAATGGAAGGCGCTCATCCAATTAATTTTAGACGGGAGTAAATAGAATATTAACTTGAGAAATTCAGAAAATCCAGGCGGTATCCAATTCTGTCCCTGTTTTCTTAATTACAGCTTCCTTTCATAAAATAAAACTCCATCCATCCAAATTAGCTTGAAGGGAATCTTTCAGCTCTATATTATGTTTAGAGATCAGGTGTCCAGGTGGCAGTGCTGAGCTGCAAAAGTTTCGTAAAGTAGGTGTCCTCCTGGCACTACACACAGGGCTTGCTTATATGTTCAGCAGTCCTCTATAGTCGCGGGAACCTGGCTACATTATTTGCCGGCTCCAACAAACCTTCTAGTGGTGCTCTGCATATAGTCCAATTCACAATGAAGAAGATAGATCCGGCACTCACCACGGGTCACTTAAAGCAACTCTATACCCACAATCTGTCTCCCTCAAACCACTTGTACCTTTGGATAACTGCTTTTAATCCAAGATCTGTCCTGGGGTCCGTCCGGCAGGTGATGCAATTATTATCCTAAAAAACAACTTTTAAACTTGCAGCCCTGTGCCAAACTGGTGTGGCCGAGAGTGTCTGCGCATTAGGCTAACACCGCCTCTCCATCCCTCCCCCCCGCCCTCTTCATCATTAGGAATGCCCCAGGCAGGTATTCTCCTATTCATCAGCTGTGAGAACACGGCACATGGGCTGAACCGTTAAGGCACCTGTGCAGTGTTCACTTCAGTTGAATAGGAAAAGTCCTGCCAGTGGCATTCCTAATGATGAAGAGGGTGGGAAGGAGGGACAGAGGGGTGGTGCAAGGCTAGGGCACAGATACTCTAGGCCACGGCAGTTTGACACAGGGCTGCAAGTTTAAAAGTTGTTCTTTAGGACAATAACTGCATGACCTGCCGAACAGACCCCAGGACAGATCTTGGATTAAAAGCAGCTATCCGAAGGTACAAGCAGTTTGGGGTGGGCATATTATGGGTACAGATTATGGTTCAGGGAAGAAAAAGAGTGCTGCACCTCACACCTATGGCTGATACTAGTACCTCTCGGCTGCATAAAAAACATCAGAATTCTGTATTTGAATTGATCAAGCCACACTGCCTCATGTACCGCGTGCAGGTATCTGATACACATGGGTCCCTACACTAAGTCCACACTGTGCCAGTCAGCGACCACCACCCCCGCAGGCATGCACAGTCAGGGAAGGGAGGCCATGGAACGGCCCTGCAACCCCCATGACACAGGACCAGACCCAAAAATGCCACACCAAAACCCAGCCAGCACCACCGGCGGAGGAAGCTTTTTCTTCCCTGAACCGTTATGGGTACAGAGTAACTTTAAGGGTAAAAACCCACTTGACGTATTTGCTGCGTGAATCAGTCTTAAAAATAAGCAGGCAAAACACAGGTTGGCTTTATACAATTGTTCTGCGTTAAAATACGCAATTGCGTATTTTTGAAGCGTGAAGCTACATGCGTTTTTCACACAGGTTGTTAACAACTGATGCTTTGCTAACAACAAGCTTCACGCTTCAAAAATACGCATTTGCGTATTTTAACGCAGAACAATTGTATAAAGCTAACCTGCGTTTTGCCTGCTTATTTTTAAGACTGATTCACGCAGCAAAAACGTCAAGTGGGTTTGTACCCTAAAACACCTTTATTCCTCAGTTTGGGCCACGGAGTAGAGGTTTCACAGACGGGCGACAGACCGTTTCACACACTCCTGGTGCGCTTTGTCTAGGCCCTCCTGAGTTGCAGAATGCATGCCTGCTTTCTACCCCACCCCTCCCTTGTCAGCTTCAGGAACTGAGCCCTGTTAGTCAATCAACCAAGACAGGGAGGGGTGTAGGAGGAAGCAGGCATGCATTCTACAGCTAAGCCTCCTGGACACTTAAGCTTGAGTATGATATATAGCTAACTAGATGTAGAGCTGATTTCTCTTAGGCTATGTTCACACACAGTATATCAACAGCCATTGCTGAGCAACAGCCGTTGATATACTGGCCGGACACTGGCCAGTGTTTGAATCTTCCTGCAGCCATCAGAGCTCTGACAGCCGCAGGAACATTTATTTCCATATGGCCCTTTCGAGGTGTGTCTGGAAATCAATTAAGCATTTATTACCATACACACCACGGATAAACAAACTGCAACTGGATGTGCATGGAAGATTAACGGCTGCAGTTCATGGAACAGTGGGCATTACTAATTGACATGATAATTGTTATCTTTGGCTGGTTTCCCTGAGATCAGTGAACTGTTTCTCTTATGGCTTTACTAGGCATTGCTCCCACCTAACCAGAATCCTGAGGGGCAAAACCCTGAAACAGCTGTCTGTGGATGGGTGCCTGGCCTTGGTTTTTCCCTTGTCATTACATTGACTTATAGGGCCACTTAATATGGGGGTTTTCCTGTTTTCCCTACAGGAGCCAACCCTTGGCTGGGTCCTTCCTGGAGGGATATCTGGCTATTCCTGTGTTTCAAGACTCTTAAAAGAGACTCCGCTGGCTCTTTTTTTGCATATTCATGTTTCCCAAGGGGCAATGCACCTAGGATTTCACTGCATTGAGTGCTTTAGCTAGCAGCCAGCAGTGTTATCTTTGGCTGGTCTCTCTGAGATCGGTGATCTGTTTCTCTTATGGCTTTACTAAGCATTGCTTCCACCTACCCAGAATCCTGCTCCACACTGATGAGGGGCAACACCTCGAAACAGCTGTATGTGGATGAATACCTGGCCTTGGTTTTTCCCTTGTCATTACATTGACTTATAGGCTCACTTAATGTGGTGGTTTTGGTGGTTTCCCTACTGGAGCCACCCCTTGGCTGGGTCCTTCCCAGAGGGATATCTGGCTAGTCCTGTGTTTCAAGACTCTTAAATGAGGCTCCACGGTTTCTTCCTTTGAGTATTTTGGCATGGAAAGTGCAGAAGTAGCAAAAAAGTGCATTTTTACTTTATTGGTTCTCACTAAGTGGGCTATATAACCATGTAGGGAGCATGCATATTTATTTCGTTGGGGTTTATTTTGGGGTATTATTATGTGGGAGCACATCATTGTCCACAAGAAAGTGAACACTCTTGTTGGTAACATGCACAGTATATTGTTGGTTTCTCTATAGTGTTTTTTTATTTAGTGACAGTATGGTAGTATTATTTAGACACCATGTGGTGGTAATACTGTACCTGGTTCTCGTATAGTGATATTACATGGTATCTGTTTGATTGGGTTATTTAAAAGTATACTGTGATATATAGATTAGTTTTTATGACATGACAAATAGTTTTATGGCAGGTTCTATAGATCTAGGTATTAAGCCCCCACAAAACAGATTTTCATTTTAGAGTCATATCCAGGGACTGCTAACTGCTGAGCCGATGTATCTAAGCCGGTGGATGTTATTGATATTGTTTGGATGGTATTCTTTGAGCCTGGTGTGAAGTGTAGGAGTTGGGTTAAGCGGTAGAAGATTTGATCGCTACTTAATGAAATTGCTTTGGAGGAAAAATGTGTGCTATTGGAGATAGGTGTATCGGTGGGGGTGGATTTAATGAATACGTTGAACTGAATTGTACATATTGCTTTGTTGTTTGTTGCTGTCATCATTATGTGTGTGATTTTGTTTTACCAGGTGATGTTCATGTAAGTGTTTATGTGATTTTCTATGTACCTTATGAATATTGTTTTTAGTTTTTATTCCCCTATTTATTTATTTCTATTAGTTATTCCTAACTAATAGAATTACAACGTGATTACGACGGAACTTATGTAGTGATGCTGTCTATGGAATCGCTAGTGGCCCCGCAAAAAACTGACATGGACTGTCAGTGCACACAATGGAGCGTGCGCCTCTGGCTGCATGCTCCATTTTGTGGAGTGGGGAATTCAGATGCGGGTGCACACTAATGCGCCTGCATCCGAATTCAGAGGAAATGAAGATCATCCGGCCGGTACTGCAGTAGCGGACTGAATGATCTTCAGTAACACCGTCCGTTCTGTGATCTGGCCGGGTCACAGAACAGCTGGTGTTATACTAACTATCCTATCAGTGGACAGGAATATGAACTTAATGTTCTTTTTTCTAAATTGTGAATGTAGATGGTATAGTCATTTTCATTGGTAAGTTTTTACATTCAATTCCAATGAAGACATGTATATAGCCTCTCCGCCACATGTTTTTCTTGTTGATAATTGGTGGTCAATGCTCGAAGATTGTTAGATTATTGGAAATACATAGAATTTCCCTGGATTGTGCTCTTCAGTATAAATAAAAGGAAACTGGGACTAGTCCCTCTCAGACACCATTGTACGTAGAACAAGTGTGTCTGTGACTTTGCTGTCTCTTTCGGCTGATGTATTATGCAATGAGAAAGTCTGGAGTGAAGTTGTAAAGAGTGGGGATTTGTGACATAGCTTAAGTTGATACTTTAACCTTTGGAAAAAAATATTTGTAATTTATTTGTTTAAATGTTTTAAATGCTTCCACCTCCATTTAGACTTTTAATTTGAACCCAAATGATAAGGATGGTCTTTTTATTTTTGGAATTTTAGCACTTTGACTTTAAAGTGATACTGTCGCCCCCCTTACTCTATATGCGGTTTGCTTCATTTCATCAGTGGACGTTGTTACCTAGATGGGGCTTCATGGTAGTTGGACCATCTCTCCCCAGCCAGGAGAAGAAGAGATGGCCCAACTGCCGTGAAGCCCTGTCTAGGTGACACTGTCCAACGAGGAAATGAAGCGATTTTACAGCAGAAGGCTATATTCACACAACGTTTTTTCAGCTCTGTTTAAAATTACGGTTCAGGGAAGAAAAAGAGCGCTGCACCTCACACCTATAGCTGATACTAGTGCCCCTAGGCTAAATAAAAAACATCAGAGTTTTGTGTATGAATTGATCAAGCCATACTGCCTCATGTACCATCGTGCAGGTATCTGATACACATGGGTCCCTACACTAAGTCCACACCGTGCCAGTCAGTGGCCACCAACCCTGCAGGCGTGCACAGTCAGGGAACGGGGGCCATGGGACGGCCCTGCGACCCCCATGCCACAGGGCCAGACCCAAAAACACCACACCAGAACCCGGCCAGCCCCGCCGGCGGAGAAGGTCGCTCCCAAACAGCAGAAGCCTGGATGAGGTATTGCGCTCACCATAGCTGCTGCAAACAGAATGGGAAAAGACAGGAGGGATTAAAACCATGTGCACTCAGGTGTCTCCTGCTAATTGCGGTCATGTGGGTCTCACCAGGAGGAGTGCAAAACACGGAAAAAAAAGAGAGAAACAAAATGCGGTTCAGGGAAGAAAAAGAGCGCTGCACCTCACACCTATGGCTGATACTAGTGCCCCTAGGCTAAATAAAAAACACATCAGAATTTTGTGTATGAATTGATCAAGCCATACTGCCCCATGTACCATCGTGCAGGTATCTGATACACATGGGTCCCTACACTAAGTCCACACCTAGCCAGTCAGTGGCCACCAACCCCGCAGGCGTGCACAGTCAGGGAATGGGGGCCATGGGACGTCCCTGCGACCCCATGCCACAGGGCCAGACCCTGATGTTTTTTATGCAGCCAAGAGGTACTAGTATTAGCCATAGGTGTGAGGTGCAGCACTCTTTTTCTTCCCTGAACCGTATTTTGTTCTCTCTTTTCTCCGTGTTTTGCACTCCTCCTGGTGAGACCCACATGACGGCAATTAGCAGGAGACACCTGAGTGCTCATGGTTTTAATCCCTCCTGTCTGTCCCATTCTATCTTTGATAGCTATGGTGAGTGCAATACCTTATCCAGACTTGTGCTGTTTGGGGGCAGCTTCCTCCGCCGGTGGTGCTGGCTGGGTTTTGGTGTGGCATTTTTGGGTCTGGTCCTGTGGCATGGGGGTTGCGGGGCCGTTCCATGGCCTCCCTTCCCTGACTGTGCACGCCTGCGGGGGTGGTGGTCGCTGACTGGCACAGTGTGGACCCATGTGTATCAGATACGTGCACGCGGTACATGGGGCAGTGTGGCTTGATCAATTCACATACAGAATTCTGATGTTTTTTATGCAGCCGAGAGGTACTAGTATCAGCCATAGGTGTGAGGTGCAGCACTCTTTTTCTTCCCTGAACCGTATTCTGTTTAAAATTACGTCCGGTATTTTGAGTCTAAAATAACGGATGTCATTTAGCAGCCTTGCAATATGGAATGTTGGTACATTATTCTAGTTTGGGATTACTAATTGGCCTTTGGATGCGGCTTAATTGAAAAGTCCATTGAATTTAATAGTAACAACAGAGAAGGAACGGTGAAAAAAGAAAAACTGTGTGTGAACAACTAATAAAAAACGTCTGCTGTTTGCAAAAGACGTCTGAAAATAATGATCACGTTCATTATTTTGCCGTCTGTGGTAAAAACGTCCATGATTCAATACATTGTGTGCATTGGACGTCCTTCTTTCCATTGTCTTCAATGTATTACCATTGCAGTCAGTTAAATTGCGGCAAAAACTGACGTTATTTTAAATAGCAAAATTGTCCGCCTTTTCTCTATTTTTGATGTTGTTTGAACATTGCCGAAAGAAGACACAGACAAGTTTTATACAGGTATATATAGAATGTGCAGCATTTAAGTTTGTGGCTGCACATAGAGTAAGACTGGGTTCACACTGCGTTTTAGCTGCTGTTTAATGGATCCGTTTAATGTAGTGTTTCTCAACTCCAGGCCTCAAGACCCACCAACAGGTCATGTTTTGCGGATATATCACATACAACGAACAGCTGTGGCAGTTACTGGTGCACTGACTATAATTATATCACCTGTGAAATCCTCAAAACATGACCTGTTGGTGGGTGTTGAGGACTGGAGTTGAGAAACACTGGTTTAATGGAAAAAAACAGATGATAAAAACATGCATTTGTGTGCATCTGTTTGTATCCATTTTCCATTGACTTCTATTTAAAAAAAGATAACGATCAAAAACCATTCTTACTTAGTGTGCACAAAGACATGGTCTTTAAGACCCTAAAAAAAGGATGTGTTTTGATTCCTTTTTTTTAATGGAAGTCAATGGAAAAACGGAACCAAATGTATGTACACAAATGCAATGTTTTTTTCCGTCTGTTTATTTCCAGGAATCGGATTTGTTAGGGGGGTGACGGTATTACTTTAAATATTTGAATCTACAAATAATAATAGATGGGGGGAAGTTATTGAACTCTAGGTCTGGTGCAGATTGGCTAAAAGAGGCAAACCCTTTCATTAAGTAACTTTTGGTGGATCTGTCACCAAGTGGGTGGGGCCTACAGCGTAGGAGTGTGGCTTCATGGGAATGGGGCATGTACAGAATTTACTACAATAAATGCATGCTAGCACTTGGATTTATTAGAGGTGTCTGACTTGCAACCTTAAACTGAGCCCCATCTTAAAGGGGTTATCCAGCGCTACAAAAACATGGTCACTTTCCCCCCTCTCTTGTCTCCAGGTCAGGTGCGGTTTGCAATTAAGCTCCATTTACTTCAATGGAACTGAGTTTGAAACCCCACCCAATCTGGAGACAAGAGAGGGGGAAAAGTGGCCATGTTTTTGTAGCACTGGATAACCCTTTTAATAAATTTGCTCCATTGTACATGGACTAATGTTTTTTTCCCATGTAGGTTATCTAATTGAAGAATGAGAATTTGGACTCAAATGATCCCATATAAATATGATATCTGTGTATTGGTCTAACATATAATATGTGTTTCTCAATGCAGATTCCAATTTCTGTTTACTTGGTAGTAAAGTTGGCCCATCCCAAGCTCAAACATCTCCTCCTGGCCTTGAGTTCATTACCCGGGCACTAGCCTGTCACTTACACAATATTCTATTATAAAAATTCCGACCTATCTGTCTGATTCCCAGGAGGGAAGGCGAAGACAGATGCCCTTGTCTGCCTTTCATTACCTTTCTTTGGATAATTTGTATTCAAATCCAGTCTGAATCTGAATCCAGACACACACAAAGTAAACACAACACTACTGATACCTACAATTATTACAATAATTTCTAGACACGAACCCACTGCGCATGACCCGCCAATATGGGTTCTTTCACGAATTGCTCAGGAAGTACCATTATCCAGTGAAATAAATTGGATTAGCCTTATACATCCTGATGGCAAGGCCTGATTCTGCAATCAGCTGTCATACGTTCCCTTCAAAAGTAAAACTTTCCTCTTCACCTTACCAGTAGCATAACTATACAATGAGAGGTTATCTTTTATGGAAGCTGATTTGCATAAAAATTAGATAATTTTGCTTTTTTTTCTAATAAATACAGCAGTGTCTTGTATTCAAATGTAAATTCTATTTGAGGCTTTCTTCAAAGCATAGTGTCCATTAGCACTTGAAATAGCCTGATCAGAGGAACCAAGGCTTTGTTGACTGGCACAAGGCACCAAAAAAAAAAAAAGAGGAATTATTCATCAAGTTTTCTTTGTTGTTTACTTAATTTAATGGACATGGTAGAGCATAGGGAGCGGCGAATAATTGAATTACCTCTAGCAGAACTGTGAGTAGTCGCATGCCAATAGTAACGAGGTAGATAAAAATTAGATTTTAAAATCTATATTGTATACTTAAATTATTGCAGTGCATTAACTTTCCATTACTTCAATCTACTTTTTTTTTTGCCAGAAAGCCATTTAACGTCGGGGAAACATTTAACAATTATAATTAACAGAGATAATTAATTGTAAGTAAAATAGAGATACACACACATATGAATCTTTTTCTTGTTTCATGTTAGAAGAAAAATGATGAGGATCCGAGTATGAGTCAAGTTTATCAGCAGATGTATTGCACGTTGTAATGATTTTGCCTGTGAATTACAACCCCATTGTTTGCCTATGAAAAGAAAAGTTGCAAGAATTGCTACCAGAATTTTTTTTGCCCTAATTGGGTTACATTAAGGCTGCTCATCAGTCATGTTAATGCTACATCTTTTTAGACCCCAACACGTATTGTGATAAGTCTGATCATCTGAATGTCAAAAAAGAAACAATGTTATAAAAAATTTTTATATTGTGTTAGCTAATTGCCATAGTTGGGAACTAGACAACAAAAGACAGGTGCAGCCCTGACGCTGGCACCTACCCTGTTATCCCTGCCTATTTGCCTCAATTGCCCTAGGTGGCAGCAGACAACTGGTCGACAGTCCCTAATTTGTATAAGTAACCATTGGACAAAGACAAGACAGACAAAAACACAATGAAACAGGGTCATAAGTCCCGGTCAATAACAAACGAGCAATGTGGCACAAAAACGTATCCAAAAGAGAAGTCAGAAGACAAAAAGCCAGAGAGTCAAAATGCCAGAGAAACAATGCAGGAACAAAAGCTCGGTCAAGAGAGAACTCAGGGTCTAAGACTCTATCGTAGGCAATGAATTGAGACATGTGGGCTAAAGTCTCAGTCCCAGGAGTATTCTGACAGCTGATTGGTGGTGCTGCCCGCCAGTCAGTTTGATTAAAATGATCAACACATTATACCTATCACCGCCCCCGTCTGCAGCTACATCAGAGGAAAGCACTGCTGCACCCCTAGCAACCCTAGTTGCCTGGGATACTGTTGTCAGAAGGCTGGCTGCACGCTCCGGAGGCTCGGGTAGCTGGCCGGCTCCTGACAGTATATTTATGTTATATGTAACTATGCATATTTTTAAAAAAAAATTTGTACTCACATTGGGCACATCACCTAACATAAGAATATGACAGCTGTCATTTTCATCAGCTCACTTGTCAGCTTTGCTGTGTAGACTGGGGCAGGGTCAACAGAGGAGAGGTGATTTGATGTCAGTTATAGTATGCTGTACAGCTTGAGGCTTAGGTAAGGTAACATGCTCCCGCCCCTTCTTGTTTTGGAAGTTATTACCAGAGATGGTAAGGAAGTGGAGCTCTGGAGAACAGAAGAGGTAGGACCTTTTTTACACTCTGGATAACCCATTTAATACATCAGTCCCGTTATTTTTCTTCTGTAGCCTAACATATAATGCAACTAAATTAAATATGAGACATTAAATGTGAAAACCAGTTTGTCTGATCTACCATATTATTGGTTTGTTTGTTCCTTTTTTCGCCTGAATTCAGACACACACCTTCTCCACAAGGAATAGGTGATTAGCCGTACTTTAAAGCTAAATCTCTGCTCTAATATAAGCTCTGACCTGCTGTGGCTCTACACGACCTTCAATAAAATTAGCTTTTAAAGGCCAAGAACTGAGCACTTACCCAGCGTGCTCAATAAGAAGGATATAGACTATTTTAGCAATATTTAATAATACGTGATGAGCGAATAGTGAAATATTCGAATATTCGATATTCGTACGAGTATCCCGCGAATATTCGAATATTTGATCGAATATTCGATCCCATTAAAGTCTATGGGTACAAGTATTCGATCAGTGAAAATCATCTATTTGACCATTTGGAGGGTGAAACCGGAAGCTGGGGGATTTGAACGCTTATCGAATATTTATCGAATAGTCGCGGGATATTCGTACGAATATCGAATATGCGAATATCTCACTATTCGATCGAATATCTATTCGATTGAACAGTATTCGCTCATCATTATTAATAATATTTCGATATACCATATTGCATGACGCTACCAGCTAATTGTTCCCTTAATTACAAAACGACTATTCTAGTAGAAAAGCATTAGGATAATTATAATGAGATCAATCATTTTAAACCTCTTTGTATCTAAAATGTAAAGGAGTTGTAAAATTAAAGGGGCTTTCCAGGGAAAATAGAGCTCATCATGCAGTGAGTGCCAGGTGTCAACATTCTGTTACCCCATGTGTCAGCTGTTTAGCGCCTGTACTACATAATGAATGCAGTTGGCTCCACTTCCTGTGGCAACCAGTAACAACTGAACGGGAGCTGAGCTGCAGTCACAAGGTCTGGCCACTATTTACTGTGTAGTCCGGGCACTGAACAGCTGATCCATTGAGGTGCTGGATGTTGGCATCCCGCTGATCAATAAATAATGAGTAGAGATAATCAAACATCGAGATTTTGCAGGTTTTATCCAACTTGAACCTTGTCAAACCTTCCGTTCCGTGCAGAAGGAGGAGTCAGCCCTAGGTAATAGGCTGTATCTCAGAATTCCAGGCGGTACCTGGGCTGTCTCCTCCTTCCCCACGGAACAGGAAGGCATCGGGAATTAAGTGCCAAGGACTTCTTTGGGGCCATTTATATTCGACTATATGGCTTTATTTCAGTATGGAATTCGGGATGTATTTTAGCATCCACAGAAAAGTCTCAAACAACGTCCTACTTGAAATCAGCCACTTTTTGCCCTATTGCTTTTGCAGCAGCCCATAAAATATAGGGGAATTTTTTTTAAAAGTGTCAAAAAACATCCCCATTACAAAAAAAAAAAAAAAGGTTTGGAAAACCTTAGATTTTCAGACTTCTT
Source organism: Dendropsophus ebraccatus (assembly GCF_027789765.1). Taxonomy (NCBI): domain Eukaryota; kingdom Metazoa; phylum Chordata; class Amphibia; order Anura; family Hylidae; genus Dendropsophus; species Dendropsophus ebraccatus. The sequence continues at coordinate 193,056,174 of NC_091455.1, forward strand.
TCCTATAAAAAAGGCAGTTTTACTTGAAAGGGTTAACCAGGATTACCTGGTCCTCTTGTCATTAGTTTATATGTTCTATCGCATCTCCACAGAAGTGAATAGGGCCAAGTTGTAAGTCAAACTGAGGACAGGTGTGGTGCTGTTTCTGGAAGAAAGCAGCTAAATTTTCTTAATCCTGGATAACCCCTTTAAGACTATAGGGGAGATTTATCAAACTGGTGTACAGTAGAATTCTCTTAGTTGTCCCTAGCAACCAATCAGATTCCACTTTTCATTCCTCACAGATTCTTTGAAAAATGAAAGGCGAAATCTGATCCCACACCATGTTTATTTTGAGCCTCGATACACAACATGGAAACAAAATCTCAAGAAATTTTTTTTTCATTTGTCTCTTTGACTCGTTCATACAAGAATGCAAAAATCTGGACTTCCCCTTTTATTTAAACCTGCTCACTATTAAGAGTCCTGATATGAAATATAATAAACCAGGTCCTGATTGAACACCATCCATTACAGACTCTTGGAAGAACCCCAATCAGGTTTAGAAATTCACTGTTGACATTAAACTCTGCTATTACCTCATGTTTTTATAGGCTATGACCCATGGCTACGTGGGTTGAATTATATAGGCCTCAGAACATTAAAAAACTTGGATCACTTTTGATGAAACATAAAAATCAACCCACAAGCAGATTGGTAAGATTTTGACATTAGGTTTTAATTAATGTTGGGAATTTCCATTAGTTTTATATATATCTAGCCCAATGTGGAGTCTATAAAACATTGTGTGCACAATTCTTCTTATATAACATTTGGATGATCGGTTATTGGGAGTGAATGGTATTTCAACTGAGCTATGTCATCTTTCTATAAATATAAGTCGTATAAAGTATATAGAGACTCAGGAATGTAGAATTGTAATGCCCTATCCGGTTTTACTAACCAGCATTGAGGCTATGTTGACACACTATCAAAATGACGGCCATTTTTATCGGGCGTTATTTGCCATTAAATGGTGGCCGTCCAATGAAAATGGTCGTCATTTTGACAGTGTGTGAACATAGCCTAAGGGTAGCTTCACACGTACCGGATCCGCAGCGGATTTCACGCTGTGAGTTTGCAGCGAAATCTGCTGCGGATCCTGTAGTGTGAAGCTGAATGGCTCCCATACACGCAGCAGATCCGCTGCGTGTATGAGACCCGGCCCCTTTAACCGCCGCCGCCCGCCCGCCCACAGGCAGCACTGATTTGCTGATGAGGAGCAAAAGGAGGCGGGAGCGTCACACACAGCCGCAGCGCCGAGCAGGTAATGTATGCAGATTTCGCTGCAAACTCACAGCGTAAAATCCGCTGTGGATCCGGTATGTGTGAAGCTACCCTAAAAGTTTTTATTCTTTTTGGACTGCCAGCATCTTCCCGAGAGAAGTTGCATGGTGGCAAAGGAGGGTCAAAGGGAAAAGTAGGAGATCACAGGGGGGTCTGATCCCTGAAACCCCAGTCGATCTCTGTATCGGACCCCAGCCTGCTCTGTTATGAATACAGCCCCATGTCAGGCGACGGAAAGAGCCGAGTACAGGGCTCTTCTGGCATACTCAGCTCTTTCCGACGCTCCATAGGAACGAATAGAGCCGTATATCAAGTACTGACCCAGGGCTCTATTCATAACAGAGCAGGCTGGGGTCCGATATGGAGATCGCCGGGGGGTTCAGGGGTCTGACCCCCGCAATCTCCTAATTTTCCCCTATCCTGTGGATTGGGGAAAGTTATTTTTAAGGTTTCCTTTAAATTAATTTTAAAAGTTTAGCTTTAAGGTTTTCCCATTAAACAAGATCGGTGACATGAGATGTGTACCACATACATCCATGACATAAAGGGCCACAAATGTGGAGTTGTAGGTTAAAGGGGTATGCAGGCAAAAATCTTTTTTCTTTCAAATCAACTGATTTTAGAAAGTTATATAGATTTGTAATATACTTCTATTTATATATCTGAAGCCTTCCAGTACTTGTCAGCTGCTGTATGACCTGCAGGAAGTGGTGTATTCTTTCCAGTCTCTCTGCTGCCATCTCTGACCATGTCAGAAACTGTCCAGAGCAGGAGAGGTTTTCTATGGGGATTTGCTAATATATATATATATATATATATATATATATATATATATATATATATGTGTGTGTTATAGTTATTCTATCTATCTATCTATCTATCTATCTATCTATCTATCTATCTATCTATCATCTATTATCTATCTATCTTTCTATCTATTATCTATCTATCTATCTATCTATCTATCTATCTATCATCTATTGATCTATCTATCTATCTATCTATCTATTATCTATCTATCTATCTATCTATTATCTATCTATCTATCTATCTATCCATCTATCTATTATCTATCTATCTATCTATCTATCTATCTATCTATCTATCTATCTCTCCATCTCTTTACTGCTGTCTCCATAATTCATAGTACCGTTCTATTTTCCAATAAACTATACTTGTCATCTGACTTCCTCTGTGATAGACTGAGTTTTTCTAAATCTTTCATGTTTGTCCTCATCAAGTCAGCATCCCGAGCAGCTCATACATATTTGTCAGGGCTTGACGACCGTCAGACTCCACCTGCATGCGACTTTGCACTCGCTACAAACACACATCCCTCCTTCTCCACAGCAATTATCATTTTCATCACATAGGTTAAAAAGATTGAGAGCATCCTGCCATGTGTAAACCAGATCTAAATCACATCACAGAAACCTTGCATCTCCCTTGGAATGGATTTCTGTCATAAACATTTTTACCGCATCCAACGTCTGTCAAGCCTGTGAACAAATAATTATTATTTTTTTTTTCTTCGCACAAAGAGAAGACAAAGTCAAATAATCTTCAAACTTTGGTAATTCGGGCTGAAATATATTTCACAAGACAATGCCTTTCAACACTTGTGTGATAAGAACCCGGCCTTCCTAGCTGGAAGAGAGATTGTCATCTTGTTTTTTTTTTTTTTTTTTGTTTTTTTGTTTATCTGTTAATGTGCCGCATTCTAATGAAGTGGAATTATTCCAAATATTACATTCAATTGTTTATGTATTTCATTAGCTCTTCCAGCAGTCATTATCCAGATCAAGTTTTTCATTGCTGAGCAGTTGGTGTTAATAGGCTGGTGTGAAAGTCACACAGTATTCTTTGTGATTATTTTGTGGATTTTATGCTCCTTGTTTCATACGTCTCCTTTTCAGTATTCAGTTGACACTCCTGGGCCCTATTGCAAAAATAAAAAATGCCCCCCTTCTCCTTCTTTAGCCATGTAACAGTGTATGAGCATTTACATATAAAATATTTTGTAATATTCTGTCATTTTTCAATTTTACTATGCCTATTTGTAATCTTCTTTTTGGCCACTAAGCCTAATAAAAGCCTTATACTTCCTGTTCCAATAGAGATGACCAGTGTCGGACTGGCCCACCAGAGGACTGAAGGATCCTCCAGTGGGCCCATAGCTTTAGAACCTGCCCTAACACTGACGGACATGTTGTTTCTCACTGGTTCTTCATTGGTGAGTCACCATCCTCTTGTGGGCCCCAGATATCCCAGTCCGACACTAGAGATGACTTTTCAGCAACCAACTCTTTATCTGTAAATATGTTCATGTTCAGCAACTTTATCCGAACCTGAACACTAAGCATTTGATTTATCGCAGCTAAATTAGTTGGATGTTGCCCTAGCAAGTCCTGGAAAACATGAATACAGCCATAGGCCATAGGCCCTACATCCATAGGTCGCAAATAATTCACCATTTACAATAGGTGATGGACGCAGCTCATGTCCTCCCCCTTCCTGCACCCTGACCATGTCTAGTTGTCAATGAGTCAGCTCCTGACTATTGTTTTTACTGGGCGCCAAGCATTGACCTGCCTACCACCCTAGACCACTAGAACATAAAGACTTCCATAACCCCAAACACAAGGGAAGCAAGCATTAAAGTGTACCTTTCATAACTGCCCACTGCCGGATCAGCGGTGAGTTCCTGCATTCATCTGGAAGTTCGGGTCTCCATAGATACCAGCACGCAACGAGACCGCAATGCACGCGATCCCCATTGGATCCAATGGGCCGTCATGACAGGTACACTTTAACCTCCCAGCCTCACCATCACAAGTAAGCAGTTATTAGCATCTATGGCCAATTGGCCTGTTCTGTAGCAGAAAGTTTGAACATGGCTTTATAGAGTAATTCTAATTCCATTACAATAGTACAATCACATTTGGAATCCTTACAATAGTTTGCTATTATTACCACTATAAGTAAGTAAATCATTCTAAAGTTAAAGTAAATCATCTCTTAGTTAAAGAAAATGTCTAGGAATAAAACTATTGATCGTCTATCTACATGATTTTTGTTGTCTTGCTGGCCCCAGACACCGATCCAAATCACCTATGTGAATCCGTACTACAGGTAGACCAGGGCTGGAAGAAGTTGGCTCCATACTCCCTGTAGTGGCAGCGCTGGGTTACTGCAGCCTCGTCTTCTATTCACGTCAATAGGAGCCAAAGCTTCAGTAGCGTGCCGTGTCTGTGTAACTGTGTCTGCAAAACAATTGTTCCTTGTTTGTTCAACCCTCAATCTACTTTTATCTAAAGGGTACGGCCACCATAGTTGCTAGAACGCCACTACATCTGTTGTGGAGTATTTTTCATAGGAAAACAATACGGTACATATTCACCTCACACAACATTTACATGCAAAGTGTTAAACTTATGAATAAATTCAATATATTAAAAAGGGGTAATCTGAAATGTGGATGTATTAGTAAAATCAGATTGACGTTGGCTGCCGGGATTAGTTATGTAATCTAATCAGAATTGTGAGTCTAATCTCATGATGACTGTGAATGTTTTCTGATTATTGTGTGACTGATCTATTCCTACCGTCCCAGATATTAGTATTGTGATTAAGGTAGATCTACTCCTTGATGTTCTGCATTTGGTGAGATAAGACATGGTGCATAATTAAATGAAGCCGTAACATTCATAGGAACCATGAGAAGGCTGAAATGAGGTATAGGATTATAGTAATGAAACATTATTAAATTACGGTGTCAGTATGAGTAACATAAAAAGTTACCCGTGACTGCTGAAAATTACTCATTGAAGTATTACAAAGTCTATTCTGCTATGTGTGTGTATGGGGGGGCACTAAGGCCTCATTCACATGATCCGTTCCTCGATGACTGGACAAGGATTGCAGCACAGTTCCCTTAATGGAAGTGCTGCCCCCTGCCGCCCGGTGGCAGAAATGACAGGAGTGCACTACGTGCGCTCCTGTCATCGCATCTGACAACAACTTTCCAACGCCCCCGGGGCCAGACACACACTCACCGAAAGTGGCGTGGGCTACGCTGGTTCGTGCTTGCGCTGGGAGGAGATGGCAGCGTAGTCCACGCCACTTCTGGTGAACATAGATTTCCACTTTACATTTCCTTTAGCGGACTTGTTCTCTCTTTCTTTCTCTCCTAGCTTTCTCCTCCCCCTCCATAGACTTAGGGCTCTATTATGTGGAGTGATAATCTGTCAAATCAGGCCGATTTGGCAGATTATCGCTCCGTGTAATAAAGAAAATGATCAGCTGGTGAAATGATCTGCTGATCATTGTCATTTATTCTAGCCTAAAAATCATTGGCTGCTGAGCGTGGTTGGCTGCATGTAATGTGCATGTAGTCAGCATTTGAATACTGTGTAGAAAAAAATCATAAATGTTATACTTACCTCCCTGCGCTCCCTGGTGTCCTTCTCGCTTCTGTCTTCTTCCCGCAGCTGCCATGGAACTTTTAAATAAGTCTCTGAGCTGACAGGTAACTCAGCTAATCATTGGCCGCAGCGTTGTTCTGTCTCGACCAGTGATTAGCTGAGTGGCCGTCACTTCAGAGACCGGCTCAGAAGTTCCAATGGGCAGAGAGCAGAAACAAAAAGGACACAGGGGAGCACAGGTTTATTATTGTACACTATTGTACATTATTGTAGGGCAAGGGCTGCACAGACATCACCAACAATCCCATCAATGACAAGCTCTATTTAACTGTGTTGGAGGTAGTATATTAATGTGTGTTGGCACAAAAAGGGTATTATTAATGTGTGGACGAGCTAGGGGGCACTTTTAATGTGCTGATACTGTACCTTTACAAAGCACTAGTACTGTGTGGGGCAGCCAGAGAGACACTATTATTGTGTTGGCCACTGTTACTGTGGTAATGTTTTATTGGGGGTAGTACAGGTAAAGTAACATGAAAAATCTGTATGGAGGGTGGAGAACAGATGAGGAGGGTACTGGAGATGGAGTAGCCAAGGCATCGGAGACTCTGCAGACACAAGGTGTAAATGGTCATCATGGTGGTATGGGCCAGATAGAAAAGAGAAATAATTCTAATCAGAAAAGAAGTCTCAGGTGTGACTGAATGTAACTGCACTGGTATCACGAATATGGGCTGAAGAGCCGGTGTATCACTGTTTTATATATATATATATATATATATATATATATATATATATATATATATATATATATATATGTAGTGTGTTTTATTTAGTAACTATATGGTGGTATTTTCTAGTCACCATGGGGTGGTGAAATGTAGTCCTAAGAAAATCCCCATTAAAAAGAATTGATTGGTGGGTACTGAAATCCCTCTCAATCGCTAGGACAGCACTAGTCAAAACAATTGATATGTCTCATATATATACATGTCTCATTATGAATGACAGTAACACTCTAACGGCTCCCATACATCCTCAATGGCATTCAGTTATCTCTCTCACCCAGTGCCCATCCTCCCCATATACAGGAGTGTTCGGCACGTTTCTCTATAGGGAGGGGTACACCGCAGCAAGAGTGACAATATCTGTTGGCAGTTCATCGGGGGGGAGCCATACACGTTAGACTGTGGGTTTGGCCAACTAAGTTCTAAGAGGTTCGTCGAATAAGTGTAGGGGGACCTTAACAATAACCACGTTGTGTAGAGCATTTCCTCTATTTCATTGATTTGTATCTGGTCTGGCACTATGGTTCTAGATAGGTGTGCTACATCCGTAATAAGCATAGGATTCTATGCTAATACCCAATGGTATATTGTATTTAGCATGCCATATACTCTTATATGTTCCGAGCTGTGGAGACTGAGGTTCTTATCCTACAGAAATAGAAAGCAAATTGCCAGGCACTAGGTTGAAGGCTGAGACAGATGGTAATTGAAAGGATGCAGTCTGCCTAGCTAACAATGCAAAAGATGCTTGTTAAACTGTCTGTATTGCGGGTCTATACGTCAGAAAAATGCATAATTATTTAAAGACTTTTATGGGATTTTACATCAATAGCCTATTCTTAGCCGAGGGCGTCAATATGGGATGGTGGTTGTCCATGGACCATTTATCTCTATGTCATAAGTGATGACTGAGGAATACTAAGTGTGAACTCACATGTAGCAGCACATGGCAGACTCCTGTGTCTATGGCAGTGCACCAAGGCTATACAGGTCTTTACTATGGTGCCAAAGGGCCTCCATGTGCAAGCCGTACAGACTATGGTTTCCATACATGTATTGAGTTATTTAGCCTCAGAGAACATGACATCTGATGGAACTTGTCACAATGTAGTTTTGGGGATTTGTAACTATGAATTTGTGCAGGAGCATAACTAGAAATGTCTGGGCCCCCAAGCAAACTTTTGATTGCCCCTCCCCCTTCCCGACAGACCACTAAGCCATCAAGTGTAGTCATAACTGCATAGCTACAAGTGCTTGCAGTTAAAGGGACATTTGCAAAACACTGGAGGCCTGCTCAGCCACCTGGTGTTGCAAATCATGACAGCTCAGGGGGCCCAGTGTATTGCAGAAGCAGGCAATGGGGCCCCCTGATGCAGCGGGCCCTGTAGCAGCCGCTTTGGCTGATACAGTGGTAGTAATGCCCCTGAATTTGCGGCCATGTTTTTCTAATCCTAGGATGTTAGCCGTGAGAATTCCGTAGTGTGAACGTACCCTTACGTATGATCTTTTATACATGTACGCACTTTAACATGTTTTCATTCAACTTACTGTTAAATAAAATGGTTCCATGACAGTGTTAGAGCCTATGGTAGACTAAGCCTAAATTTTTTTTTTGTATCACAGACTAAAAATGATAAAAGACATCTCAGTTCAAGTGTTTTTTTACTATTTTAATCAGTACTAAACTCTACTTGTATTAGAGAGCCTGACCTCAAAGTAATTAAGGTCAAGTGCGCTCTCCGTAAACCAGATCTATGGTAGAAGGTCAGATTTTATACAGGAAGAGATTAGATTCACTGGAGAAAATGGTTTAAATACAGTATACAGCAGTGACCCCCAACCTGTGGCCCTCCAGCAAAACTACAATTCCCAGCATGCCCTCGCAGCCAACAGTGTAGCATGTATTGAAACAGCTATTAGGGGTTGTTAACCAATTTTCTTTCTCTTTTAAATCAACTGGTGGCAGAAAGTGCCAGAGAAATCTCAAGTCTTCCAGTACTTATCAGCTGCTGTATGTCCTGCAGGAAGTGGTGTATTCTCTCTAGTCTGACACAGTGCTCTCTGCTGCCCCCTCTGTCCATGACAGGAACTGTCCAGAACAATAGCATTTCCCTATAGAAAACCTCTCCTGCTCTCCAGACTGGAAATAACACCATTTCACACACCTGTGTCCCTCTCAGGATTTTTTTTTCTACTGATCAGAGCCAGGTACTGAAACAAGTTCTTTTTTCCTAATCTGTTTCTGTTTACTGATTTATTTATTTTTTTAAATGTAATCTTTTGTACCTTATTATGGGGGCGACCATCCTGTCCAAACTATTTTAACAGCATTTAGAGGTATAGTTTACAGCAAGCCCCATGGACCATAGGCAAGCATAGACTGGATGTGAGCCATTCGGATGAATGTGAAAGGCTTCTGGGCATGCTCAGTTGGAGGGGGTGCTGAGATATGTGCAGCAGCTATTGTGTGTGCGGCTATGTTCACATCAGGATTTTGCGGCCATCATTCCCGATGGCAATAAAAAATACGTCAGTAATTTGTCAATGACTGCTGTCTTTATGATGGTCGTCGGGAATGACGACCGCAAAATCCTGATGTGTAAGCCTAGCCAACCTCTGTATCTATATACTGGTGTCATTGTACTCTTCTCTTTTCTGATAAGGAGGAGACCGCTGGGAAAGGGTATGTACAGAACAGGAAGTCTCAACTTAGCTTTAGGTCTAGTGGCCAGAATGGAAACTGCAATATTTCAGGATTATTTTTAAATATAAATACTGAAATTAAAAATTAGGTAGTTTTCTGATGACACAATCCCTTTAAATACAGATTAATGGCAACCATATTCCTCCGCCATTCATAATCACATATATGTCAATGGTAATAAAATACATCTTGAATAAATGACTTCTGTTTTGTGCTTCACATTGCGGCAAATGTTTTATGCAAATCAAACTGTTCAACCTGTTATTACCTCCATGCTATAGCTTGTATATTCAAGGTTTTTCTAACATCTAGAAATGGCTGAAGGGTTTTTTATTTTATTTTCTTGTAGAATTCTTGTTTTATAAAGGTGGTAGAAAAATCACCGATGTATTATCTTCTTCCGAGAAGCCGCCACTCCTTCCAGGACTGAAGCACAAAAAAAAGACAAACCTTTTACATTCTAAATTCTGCTCCCCTGCTGTCAGGTTACATGTGGGCTGTGCCAGTTCTACACAATAATAGGTCACTGTGAGAAATTACATACAGAGGAAGAGAATAACCTTGAAAAAGACTCCGTAGGTTTCAAAGATTATTGAAAAACATGTTACGAACTTGCTGCATGAACAGAAACATAATTTCCCATCGTGTCTTACCTTGTACAGTCTGCGCATATAATGCCGCATCACAATGAAGAGCCCCATTCAAGGTTTCGCTTCCGGAGAATTCATTTTGTGTATAGCTTTCCTCTAACATCACTGTGACTATCATTCCTATTGTATTTCACTTACCTTGGGCTTCAGTTTACTTTTTTCTCAGCATAAACGTTAAAAACTCCAGTAAGGGAAGCAAAAGTTTCCCACCCTTAAAGTGGCCGTATTGGGAAAAAATTATACCAAGAACAATTGTTCTAGCTATAGGCTCTGTAAACAATAGCCTTCACTCAGCTGATGGGTGTGAACTGTGAGGGCCGTATTACATGGCCTGACTCCTGACTAGATGCTAGATCGGCGCTCGCTTATTGAGCCTATTACATGGCTCCACCATCGTGCAACAATGGCTGTACAGTGGTACCTCGGTTTCGGTAATTGGTTCCGGAAGGCAGTTTGAAAACCGAGCAGTTTGAGAAACGAGCAGTGTCTTCCCATAGGAAATAATGTAAATGTGTTTAATTGGTTCCAGCACCCACCAATAATTACCTACAATACCCAAATATTAGATTGAAAAGTGTCCAGTTTAATCTCTACAGTACAGGACAGAACAGCACTATATACTGTACAGGACATTATACACAAGAAATATTCAACAAAACCAGCAATCATAGTACAATAGTCACCGACGCCTCACTTATCCTTTACTATATAGTCCCCCCCATCCCAGCACTGTAAAATATGCAAGATGGTGTTGCACTGACTGTACTACTACTGTACTGTATATGCACTCCAGGAGTCTTATACAGTACAGGATGGGAGATGGTGGTGCACTGACTGTACTACTACTGTGCTCTATATGCACTCCAGCAGTCTTATACAGTACAGGATAGGAGATGGTGTTGCACTGACTGTACTACTACTGTACTGTATATGCACTCCAGGAGTCTTATACAGTACAGGATGGGAGATGGTGGTGCACTGACTGTACTACTACTGTACTGTATATGCACTCCAGCAGTGTTATACAGTACAGGATGGGAGATGGTGGTGCACTGACTGTACTACTACTGTACTGTATATGCACTCCAGCAGTGTTATACAGTACAGGATGGGAGATGGTGGTGCACTGACTGTACTACTACTGTACTGTATATGCACTCCAGCAGTGTTATACAGTACAGGATGGGAGATGGTGGTGCACTGACTGTACTACTACTGTACTGTATATGCACTCCAGCAGTGTTATACAGTACAGGATGGGAGATGGTGGTGCACTGACTGTACTACTACTGTACTGTATATGCACTCCAGCACTCTTATACAGTACAGGATGGGAGATGGTGTTGCACTGACTGTACTACTACTGTACTGTATATGCACTCCAGCACTCTTATACAGTACAGGATGGGAGATGGTGGTGCACTGACTGTACTACTACTGTACTGTATATGCACTCCAGCAGTGTTATACAGTACAGGATGGGAGATGGTGGTGCACTGACTGTACTACTACTGTACTGTATATGTGCTCCAGCACTCTTATACAGTTCAGGATGGGAGATGGTGGTGCACTGACTGTACTACTACTGTACTGTATATGCGCTCCAGCACTCTTATACAGTTCAGGATGGGAGATGGTGGTGCACTGACTGTACTACTACTGTACTGTATATGCACTCCAGCACTCTTATACAGTACAGGATGGGAGATGGTGGTGCACTGACTGTACTACTACTGTACTGTATATGCACTCCAGCAGTGTTATACAGTACAGGATGGGAGATGGTGGTGCACTGACTGTACTACTACTGTACTGTATATGCGCTCCAGCACTCTTATACAGTGCTGTACTGTATGTCAAGCCTCAACAGTGCTAAACTTACCACGTACAACCCACCATCTACGCTCGCAAAAACGTTCAGATACTCAGTACTTCAAGACTGGGGGCCAATAAAGTGTTTGAAAACCGAGCAAGAGTTTGAGAACCAAAGCAAACTTTCCTTGAAAATACAGTTTGAGTTCCAAGCAGTTTGAGAACCGAGGTACCACTGTATATACATTGTCAGTGATGTCCATGCAGACCCTGCTGCATATATAGAAAACAACAAAGCCATACTTTGCCTCTCCCTCCCTCTCCCGGCTGTCTTTCATCTTCCCCTCGCGGTCGCCGTTGGCATTTCTGAGGTATCTCTGAAATGACAAGCCGCTCAGCAAGTCACTGGCCGAGATGGGACAGAGCCACAGCCAGTTATTGGCTGATCGACTTGTCACTGGGGAAAGGGGTGGGAGTGTGGGGAGGGGATGTATAGCTGTATTATTATCTCTGCACTTTCATTGGCCACCAATTGTGCTCCTCCTTTTACAAAGAGCAATGCACAGTTAACGGCTCCCAGTTTCCCAGGACTGGATCCAGCTTTTCCCAACTCCCGGGGTGGATGGGCAGGAAGCGGAACAGAATTTAAAGGCAGGCAGCAGATGAGCTGCTTACCAATCAAATGAAGCGCTTTAGTTCATTTCGATGGGCGAATCGATCATCTCTAGACATTCTGGGCATTCTACATTGTCTGTCGTTATTTAGTTACTTCAATGTATTTATCAGTGACATACAAGAGATAGAAAGCAAGGGAGCATGGTAGCACAATAAATATGTCTCCTTATATTGCTTAAAGTGTCACTGTCGTGAATTTTTTTTTTGCAGAAATCAATAGTCCAGGCGATTTTAAGAAACTTTGTAATTGGGTTTATTATCCGAAAAATGCATTTTTATCATGAAAAAGCAGTTTGAAGCTCTCCCCCCTGTCTTCATTGTTCTCCTATGGAGAGAGCTAAAGAAAAGACCAAAACAGGACAACAAAGAGTTAATCTACAAATCCCTCACCCGTTATCTGTTCTGACCATCACCAGTGACCTGTCTGAGCTCTGATTACAGCTGTCACCCAGCTCCGTGCCTGTAATCCTCTGTTATCTGCTTTCTGCTGCCGGCTAACTCCCTCCTTCCTCCTCCCCCCTCCCCTCTCCCTAGAACAGACAGGGGACGTCTCCTGCAACAAGTCACAATTTTCTGATTTTTCAGAGTGGATGAAAAAGAGGAAGGAGGGGGGGACCTGGGAAAAGGCTTTTTACATGCAGATAATGGCAGATTTGGCTAATAAACCCAATTACAAAGTTTCTTAAAATCGCCTGGACTATTGATTTCTGCAAAAAAAAAAAATACGACAGTGACTCTTTAAAGGGAATTTGTCAAGATAAAACAAATGATACCTGTCTCCATTATGGCTGATAATCGCTTTGTGTAATCGAAGGCAACGATCAGTCGACATGGACAATGTCGGCTGATCGTTGTCTTTTAATGTCTTTCGACATGTTGAAAGCCAAACGAAGAACATAGCAGCGATTTGCTGCCGTTCCTCCATGTAACAGGCAGCAGACTGCCGCTATTTCCTATGGGCTCCCCGCGGCCCCTGCGCGCTTACCTGCTTGCTGTCAGCGTGTGTAATAGCACTAGCAGCTAACAGGGAACGAGGAGCAAGCGAGAGCTGACCTGACAGATCCTTGCTCCTGGAGATTGCCCCGTGTAATAGGGGCTTTAACTTATGGCAGTTTGCAAAGTTATAAAACCATGTTTTTCTTCTAAGCTCAAACATCCTAGAGGGGAGAGTCCTGCATGCTTCAGTTTAGCACCACCTCTATGAGACTTGAGCATTCTCTCTGTTCTTATCCAAGTTTTTTCCTCTCCCTTCCCTAAAAAAATGTCATTGACTCTGAAGAAAAATCTTAATTCATTCTTGTGTTTTGAAGAGATAAGGCTACATGTCTACACATATTAGTCAGGGGAGGAAGGAGATGGGAAGGGGGGGGGGGGGGGGAGTATAGAGAACAGAGACTGCAAAGAGATCACACAGGAGCTAACTTTGTGTAATAGATATCATGCCAGTGCTTTATTCACAGCTTAGACTGCTCACTACTGCTCTTGAATGTTCTCCATGCTCTTACTGTTACTTTTACGGTAACTTTAGACATTTAAGAGAGAGATTTCCCTCTTCTGTATGTGTGCAGTATATGGCAGACACCATAGAGACTACCACCAACTATCTTAGGGGCAGCTAAAAATTAGAGATGAGGGGCAGCTAAAAATTAGAGATGAAGCTTGCAGAGTAGAGATGAGTGCACTAGGGTTCATTGGAACCCGAGCGTGCAGCATTTTATTACCGGTGGTTGAAGAAGTTGGATACAGCCCTAAGTAATCCTGGAAAACATGGAAACAGCTTATGGCATGCACAAAGTTCACTCATCTCTACTCTGCAGGCTTCATCTTTTAATTTTCAGTTGCGTGAGATTGCTTGTGCTCAATACTCTTCTGCAGAGCAGAAATCAGATGAACGATGCCATAGACAAGTTATATGGTGGACAGAAAAAGTGGTCCTCCTCATGAATGCACACATGGCAGCTTATTGTAAAAAGTTATCTGGAAAGCTTCTGTCTATGGGGGCCATTCTGTTATCCTCTGGCTTCAATGAAGTCTTGAATTAATCATAAGCTTGAAGGAACGCTGGGACTACGGTAATTATAGGTGTCACTATTTTGTAATTGAATGTTTTATGACACTTGTCACACTGATCGTCGAAGGCCGGCTTCCCCAAGGAAGTATGGATAAGAGATGTATAATACGTCCGAGAAGGCGAGTGTCATCTAACATTGTTTTGCCAGACTAAAAGTTTCACCTTTAGGACAACCATGGAAGTCCTTCAAATGCACCTACCTCTCATTATAAAGAGAATATGTATAGGCTACGCCCCTATACTGTAGCCCTGTCCCCCTGGCTTTTATCACTGAATGAAGCTGTGTCGCTCTCCAATTTTCCTGATTTGTCAGGGAATGTTATTTTACATGACAGCAATTTAAACGAATGGCCAACCATGTAAATACATGCACTGGATTTGTCTGTCGGAATAAGGACCACTCTTTGCCACGTTAATGTCCATAGTTCACGTACATAGTATATAGTGTATACAATAGGATGTCTTTATGAGACAACACATTTGAATCTGTAGAAATCAGGTGCACTGCTCTGAAGTAGCAACCATTGTGGATTACTATATTTGTCTCTGAACCCAAATGCTCAGCACTTGACTCCAGGTGGCTGGAGAAGTTGGATACTGCCATAGGGCTGCCAGGAAAACATGGATACAGCTTTTGGCTGTATCCACGTTTTCCAGGACTCTCTAGGGTGTTATCCTTTTAACTTTTAACTGTTAACTTTTCCAAGTGCTGAGCATTTGTTTTTAGAGAACGTTGCAGAACCCGAACAGTTTGGCAAGTCTACTCAACATTAGCAATGAATAGAGATGAGTGAACCTGGATCATGCTCGAGTCGATCCGAACCCGAACTTTCGGCATTTGATTTGCGGTGGCTGCTGAAGTTGGATAAAGCCCTAAAGCTATATGGAAAACATGGATATAGTCATTGGCTATATCCATGTTTTCCAGACAACCTTAGAGCTTTATCCAAGTTCTGCAGCCCCCGCTAATCAAATGCAGATCGTTTGGGTTTGGATCGACTCGAACCCGAACCCGGTTCGCTCATCTCTAGCAATGAACCCTCTATTCATTGGGAGGCATTCCCCATTCTTGGGATCAATGAGGGTTTAGGTTTAGGTTTAGACCTCCAGCAATCAGCTTTTCATCGGGTAGAGGACCCCCCACCCCTTTAATACAAGACCACCCAGGCAACTATGATTCCAGGATTTACATTTTAATGGAAATCTTCCTTCATGATAAAGTGTTTGTACCCATATGTCCAGTCATCACTGAGCACATTCTTCCAGACATTCGCTTCCGTTAGATCCAAAAGTGCAATCTTGGTCTACTATGATGGCTTCAAGTATTACACGATATCTCCAAACTCTTTGCAAAGACCTCCATGATCTTTACAGTTCTAAAAGAAAAGCCTTTAAACGCCATTGAAACATTTCAGGAACCAAAGTGACTTGTAACTTGTTGATTTATATTGCACATCTGACAAGTTTCTTGTTGGGTAAACCGTTCCAATGGAGCATTATAGAAAGCAATTATTTCAAACATTTTGACACAAGGCGATGGCATTGACAACACTTGGCCCTGTGAACACAGTGACAAGTTAATGGAATTTGATGCATCATTAAGTGCACATACACTCGCTTCTTATTGTTTTGAATAGGGGAGGCATTGTCCATCTAATGGCTGCGTGCGTGCCGATAATTACAGGCCTCTTCTGTGAGAGAGTCGTGCCACCTCACACTCCACGCCGCTCCGATAAAAGCCTTATCGCAAACTTGTTGCCCACATGGAACGCACAATGAGAGATCTGTTGTGTTCTATGTAAATGTGTGCATCTATGAACGTGGCCGAATCCCTTGGCTGCGAAGTAGCATTTATAATTCATCAATTATTCCTCTATTTAATGCCTTTGTAATTTATTGTGATGGTTTTGAAATGTGCGGGATGTAGAGTTGCATAATGACAGCCGGCTGTTATTCAGCCGCAACAGCTGGTGCTATGTTGGGATAATTGGTGGTTGGTATAGATCTGTCTTCAGTGAAGATGGATAATGTAGTTTGATATGTCTTTGGCCTTCAACTGACCAAACATTGTCATTGTTAATTTTTTGCCCGTGTGTTTGGGTTTGTCACTTCGCGTAAGTAGAGTCTCGCTGAGCTCAGATTATCTTTGACAAACATTAAAACGACCGTTTAATTGCTGTTTTCGGCTATGTGTCAATGGTAATATCGTCTCACAGAGATCCAGCACTACAAGGTATATGGATGCTATATGTATAAGGTCTTATTTCAGATGGCTTAAAGTGTACCTATAGTTAGGCAATTTTCTCTAATCGGTGAGCAGTCATTCCTGCCATTGGAAGAGATTTCCATGCCGGGTGCGTTCCGTGTCGTGTAAAAGACATATTCTGATTCAGTAGGACTTGTGTATGGAATTAAGCCGAGTGGATGTATCCATGGATACCCAATCTTCTGGCGGCTGGAGCAGCCTATTGGGAAACGCTGCCTAATGACAGCCACGCTTTAAATGGTCATGGTCATTTCAAACAACTTCCCTTCATGTTTACATTTGTAAATAACTTTATTTACCAAAAAAATTTAGTTTTTAAATTTTTTTTAATTATTAATAATTTCTCTTAGAAAGGGACCATAAACACCAATACTACCCATTATGAACATACAGGAAGGAATTTAAAGAAGGTCATGAATATCATACATAAAAACTTAAATCCCTATATCCTCCCACCCCCACCCCACAGGCCGGAAGGGGAAAGAGAAAAAACAAACAAACAAACAAACAAACAAACAAACAAACCCTACCAAGCAGTCCATTCTTCATATAATTCCCTCTATTCTCCTCTCCTCTAATCCTCCATCCCTCCAATAGCTTAGCTCTGTTAATCTGATTCACCCATTCTTGTTTTGTTGGACCTGTAACCAGGGGCGTTGCTAGGGTGCTTAAACATCCGGGGCATGGGCCCCCTGAGTTGACTTCTGCACTGACATTACACACACTATATGTGTGTGCGTATATATATATATATATATATATATATATATTTTTTTTTTTTTAACAGATGGTAATATAGGCTAGTATTTGAAATAGTGACTTGTGACTCACATTTGAGGTCTTCTCTCATCAGAGTCTCTCACTTTTCTCTTTCTTTTCCATTGGGCCTAAGCCATAACCCCTCTCTCCAGAATCTACCAGGAAAAATATTTTAGGCTCCTTCCTCCAGCACATGCAGTAATTAGGTCCCCTCTGTGCCCTATATGCCCTATCTGTGCTCCCATATAGTATAGGCCTTCTCTCTACCCCCACATATTAGTAGCCCCACTTCCCTCTGTGTCTGCATAAATTATAGGCCTAACTGTGCCTCCATATAGTATAGATCCCCATGCAGCAGTCCTCATGTAGTATATGGCCCCCTGTGCAGCACACCCTGTATAGTATATGCCCCCCCCCGCGCTTCAGACCACATATAGTATTTGCCCCCCTCTGCTGTGCAGCATCCCCATACAGAATAGCCCCCTGCTATGCCCCCACTGCTGTGCCTCCTATATAGTAATAATGCAGCTGCTGTACTCACAATAGTAATAAAATTACTATTCAAGGACGTGATTTTCCTAGCCGGGGCACTATCTTAAACTTAATGCCTAGTGACGCCACTGCCGGTAACATTCAGAGCCAATTTCTCTTTTGGCTCTTTACCTATGCATCTCACTTCTCGTCAATCCACTGTCCACTGCCTATTTTTAGGGCAAATTTGTCTCTAGTAACAGCTAGAGGAAGACAAAAACACGAAATGGGGGCGGGGCTTAGCATGTGTTGTGTGAAAGAGAGAGAAGAGAGAGACTGAGACAACCTATGGCTGTATCCATGTTTACCCAGACTTCCTAGGGCTGCATACAACTACTTCAGCCACTGGTATTCAAATGCTCAAGCATGATCAGGTTGTGCTCATCTTTTGTCCCATTGCCTTAAATAGAGAGAATGAGAAAAAGCTGTGTACCATAGGAGGGGGATGGGGGGGACTCTCGGTAGCTTAATAACAGCAATGAGAGTACTAAAATCTAAAATCACCTTGTCCGTACTCTCAAGGGTGGAATCTAAGAAAAACATTAAGGTTTTCATAAATATATTGAAACGACAGGTACGCTTCAACTATCTTCACAAACTGCAGGAATGCCAAATGTTTGCACAGCTGTAATTTTTGCAGATGGAGGATTCACTGTCATAGCACACATATTGCTTATACTAATGTATATCTTATAATGGATGCAATATATATATATATATGTTATTTACATTAATATTTCAGCTTATTCTGTATTGCAAAGACTTTAGTTCAGAGTCTCATAAATAGGTCTGAAGGAAGCAGGCAAATCGATTAGCAGTAATAATTTATTTGCTATGCCAGGCACAGCCCAACTGTGCTGATAAACTCAGTGAAGTGGAGCAGACAGCGCTTACAAGATCCACTGTGAATAGATGCTAAGGCCTGAATCGCTCTGTCTGAAATGATTGGATTTTTCTGTTTTTTAAAGAGTTGATAGCTCATACTTTATACGTGGTAATATATTCCAGGATGGAAATAAACATGTATGAAAAGGATTTCTTATGTATTAGTATTTACCGGTAAATATGCAATAGAATCTAAATGTCATTAAAGGGGTAGTGCAGCGTTTTCTGCTTAATTAACACGTTACAAAGTTATATAACTTTGTAATGTGTGTTAATAAGCTGTCGGCGCACCAGCAGCCTTTTCTCTCCCATTCACTGCACCCGGACCCAGAAGTGAGGATGGGGGTTGAAGATGGCGGAAAATTCGGACGACGATCGTCACTGTTGGGATAACAGTTATCATTTCCATCCAGCCCTTGTTCTCCCCCATACACGTTAGGCATGGCCGATACATCCTGTCCTGTGTTCTCTATGGGGAAGGTTAAAGGAGTAGTCCGGAAAATTATAAAATCTGGCAGCCGGCAGGGGGGAGATTAAGTACAAGTACTAACTTACCTTGCCCCATGCCCGGGATGAACAGCAGGAGCTGCCACGGGACATTTGGCTCCTGGATCTCTGGACCTGACACATCACGACCTGGCTGATGGACTGGCTATACCCTTTTCCCCAATGGTCGGTGACCTGCCGGGTTGTGATTGGCCCCTTGGGCTCTTATCATGGTGGTCCAGAGTGGAGTTATGACCCACCCGGACTGTCGGTACCACCACCCACAGAAAGGGGAGATAACCCAAGGACAATGTAACTGATGTGTAGGTGCTAGTACAATAACCACTGAGTATTGGTAAAATAAATAAACTCTTCCTTCACTGACGAATACGTTGGCATACAAGTAGACAATCACTTTGGACCTAACCTGACTAGATCTGCACTGAGAACTGTAGAGGTAGTGAACGTAGAGTAGCAGTGCTAACTTGGTTGCGTGCTGTGAAGAATAGAGTGAGTTCAAAGAAGTGGAGAGGAATGGGTCGTGAGAGTTCAGAATAGTGGAGAGGAGTTTGTCTTGAGAGTCCCAACCCAATGTAGTACTGCGCTCTGCCGGAACTTTAGAAGAAGAATATTGAGAATATTTGAAAGAAGAATAATACTTGTGCCCGTGTTTCGACCTTTGTTGCTGTAACCACCTTTTGCCCTACAGTGTCTTGCGGCCCGTCCTACTAGGGTGAGACAAGCCCCAGACCTTGTTACCGGAGTTGAGCAAGATGTCCAAAGTTACCTGGTTTCACCTGCGCTGCAAGACAGAGTACATTGGCTCTTGGCTCCTTTGCTCTATCCGGATTAGTTCCTCTAGCTTGTAGGATACTGTCCTGCACTGTGTTTAAGTTGTTCACGGTGGGGGTTAGGGTGATCCCTGACTTGTCCTCTCTGTTGGTGTTTAGCACTGCATTAGATATAGAAGTGTTGCTTTAAAGAAGAAAAGAGTCTCTGTATCTTCCATACATCTGTCCACTACCACACTCCATTGGTCTACCCTGGACTGACTAAGTGTCCTTGACAGGGGACCTGGCAGAGCCAGGACCCAAATTGACCACAGCAGGGACTGTCCTGTCTTACGTCTTCTCTCTACAGAAACTTGGCTAAGACTGACTAGGTGTGGGTCTACACTTCCTCTCCCCATGTGACAACTTCCTACAGGGTGTGTAACAGCTCCTGTGAGTAGTGGAGAAGAGAGTGATAAAAGAAAGAAGGATAGAGGTAGGGGGAAGAGAAGAGCAACTTTCATCACTGTGCAGATGACAAACAAACAATAACCCTTTTGTTACTACAGCTGTGCAATATACATACATAAATACACATACTACTGACATCTAGTGGCAAAACTTATACATGACTTCATTACCACTTTACTTTGAGTTACAGGCTTTTGCGAGGGGTGTTCAGAGTAGTAACACCATGGTGGGATACCACACACTGACATCATACGGGGTATTGATTCTTTTACCATCCACCACAAGACCTATGGCAGAACATACGGTAAGGCCCCCTTCACACGTCCGGAAAATCCACCTGGATTTCTTATCAGGAAATCCGGACCCATAGGATTACATTAGACACGGACACCCTTCCGGAAAATAGGTCCGGATTTTTTAGATCCTGTCCTATTTTCATCCGGAAACCCGGAACGGACGCCCCCATAGAAGTCTATGGGAGCGCCGGAGCTCCGGGCGCTTTCCTGATGCTCATCAGGAAAGCGTCCGCACCTCCGGCCGACCTGGGGCCGGCCGGCACCCCCGGCGTACCCCTAAACCGTCACACCCCCCGGTCGCCGTCCTCCTGGACCGATCGGCCGCCAGAACTCCACCCCCGCACCCCCCCCCCGGTAATGCCGCTGCACGGTGGGAATCCGCACCCCCCCTGTGATGCAGGTGCCCGCAGGGACCCCGCAACACCCCCCCCCCCCCGGTAATGTAGGCGCCCGCCGGGACTCCGCCACCCCCCCTGCACTCCGCCGGCACTCTGTGACAGCCCCCACTGCTACGCCCCCTGCAACCCCGGTACTCACCACCTGCTGCTGCCGCTGCCAGCCTGCCGGACAACCCTCCTGGACACCACCACCCTGGGACTGGACACCAGGACAGGTGAGATCACCCACCTCCCGCCCAGAGCTAAAACTCCCACCATGTCCTGCTGACAGGCCATGATGGGAGTTGTAGCTTTGCAACCTGTTGTTCTCCCTGTTACAGAACTACAACCCCTATCATGCCCTATTGGCAGTTCATAATGGGAAATGTAGTTCTGCAACAGATTAGAGGATGACACAGTATAGGAGGGGGGAGGCAGGGGCACAGTAGAACTACATCTCCCATCATGGTTTGCGTGGTAATATGCAGGACTACATCACATAATGGGAGTTGTAGTTCTGCAACAGATACATATACATACATGAATACACATACTACTGACATCTAGTGGCAAAACTTATACATGACTTCATTACCACTTTACTTTGAGTTACAGGCTTTTGCGAGGGGTGTTCAGAGTAGTAACACCATGGTGGGATACCACACACTGACATCATAGGGGGTATGACATCATACATGTGGCACGAGGGGGGCGCAGTGGCAGGGTAGACGAGGGGGACGCAGTGGCAGGGTACACGAGGGGGACGCAGTGGCAGGGTACACGAGGGGCGATGTGGGTACTTGTGATGTATGTTGGCATACTAGATCATATTGAAATCACTTTTTTTTTCTTCTCCATCAGGAAATCCTGAAGGCTTTTCCTGATGGTTTACTGAAGGTAAAAACGGATTACTGTCAGGAAATCCTGATACTTTCCTGATACTTTCCTGATGACATTTGAGGCCTCCTGATCAGGACTTCCTGACAGTAAAAACTGACACGGACGTGTGAAGGGGGCCTAAGTGTGCATTTCTAGATGAAATGAGCCTAAGACGAAGTTCTCACTATCCAGCTCTGAATTTCCTCTGTAGGTTCCTTAAATAATACACATTTGACTTACCAGTAGTAAATCCTGAATCTGTGAACTTAACAGCTCTGTTTCTACTCTACTCTAGTCCTATATGATGCAATGCTAGATATACAGCTCTACCCCATTAGCATGACATGAGCAGTTCTTTACTATTTCCTGGCCTAAGGGGTGGGGTAGAAAACATCTGGTAAAAGAAAAAGTTTTTAGTGACTTCTCTGATTTTATGAGAGGATGAATAAACTTCTAGTAAATTCTTAGGAAGGAATAAGATTTGATGATAGCCGCCATTGAGTTGCATACAATAACCAAGCAGGAAGGAAGATGAGGACATGGGCTAACGTAGGAAAGGAAAACAACAAGGGAGATCTCGACAAAAACTCAAGGAATCAAAGTAATCAAGGGCAGCGAGGACAATACAGAAGGTTCCGCCCTGGGAAGAAGGATCGTTACTAATACCTAATGTCTTTACAGATAAGCAGGTAGATAATCTAGGAATCTAAAACTACTTGTACATCCATCGTACGGAAATGATTATACTTGAACTAGAACTTATATATACCGAGTAGCCGTAAGATTAAAACCCCCATGTCTAATATTGTGTCCTCAAAACATTGTGATGGTGGTCTCGAAACAGTGATTCATAGAGCCTTGGCAGGGGCGTAGCTAGAATTCACAGACCCCTATAGAAAAACACTGTATGGAGCCCCCTCCCCTATTCTCAACACAAAGCACTAACTATATATATATATATATATATATATATATATATATATATATATGTTATTTATTCGGTGATGTGGCCAAAAAATAAAATCTCTTGCGGCCAGAGGCAGAATCCAGCCTGCAGCCTGCGAGCCAATGGCTGCTTGCTCTGTCATTCCACTGTATTTAACTGTAAGGGTGGCCCATTAGGAGCCCTTATGGTTAAATACATAGGTGCAGGAGCAGACTACCTTCTGCTTAACTCCTTATGTACTGAGGTGTGTAAGTGACCCAAAGCTCAGAAGACAAGGAGATATCTGCTGTACTGCTGCTGCACTGATAGCCCCTGACCTCTGCATGGAGTTCTGCACATTTTCCTACTTGATTTGGGCAGGCAGCTTAACAGAGGTCAGGGGTTATCAGTGCAGTTAAGCAGAGATTTCCTTGTCTTCTGCTTGTTAACCCTTTTTTGTGTTGCAGAATGTAAGTAAATATTGGGTCACTTACACATTGCAGTACATAAGGGGTTAAGCAGAAGGACACAGGGCAGCTCTTACCCCCGGGCAGCTTCTCCCCCGGGACCCCTGCTGCATGGGCCCCATAGCAGCTGCCTAACCTGCCTCTATGGTAGCTACGCCACTGAGCCTTGGGTCCCCCTGACCACCAGTTGTCCTTTTTTGGACCACTTTTCTATGAACTTATCACTGCCTAACAGGAACACCCTACAAATACAGATGTTTTTAGATCTGCTGTGACCCGGTCATTGTCTCATCACAATTTGACCTCTGTTACTCAGATTGCAATCATTGGACCTGTGCAGGATACACATCTCCAGTGCAACGGCATAATTAGCTAGCAAAATGGTCACATAAAGGGTCCTTTTGTTCTAAGTGATAAAACTGAAAAATTGAGGTGCCATTTTGGCCATGCTGGCCCCACCATCTTCCATTCCTAGATAGGGTCGCCGGGGAGAATTATGCCCTATTATGCCCTAGGTACCAAATGTATAGCCCGACTGCAGTATGAAATAACTTGTATCAATGTATTGTATGAGTAAGACTAACAATTTGTTTCAATTAGGCTATTGGGCAAGGCAAGCTCACCTGTTCAAGGGGTTGTCACGCGATGGAACATATTTCATCTGTAATAAATGATCAGACACCGGTAAATAAAGTTTTTTTTTCATTGATTTTTAATGTTTTTATTCTACTGATAAAACTGCTTGCTCTGTTGTCTCCATTACCAACTTTTTGTAACTCACCTCCGGTTTCTGTGAAAACTCTTGCTCCTCCCACATAGTAGGATGAAAATATAAATGACTGAATTCCCAGCTAGAGTGTCCACAGGAATTGGAAGTCTATTATAGGATAGACCCTAGAAAAGAATTAAGACAATGGAAACAACAGAGCAGACAGTTTGCCAAAAAAAGAAAGAAAGAAGTTACTCCTCTATCTTCGCGATGGGTATTAGTATTAAGTATTATGTACAAACGAGGTTACAACCCATGGGCATAAGTAGCGTTGTTTCTAGAAAAAGAACAGCCAAGTTTTTGTAATATTTAAACCCCCTTTAAAGGGATTATCCAGGATTAGAAAAAGCACAACTTCTTTCTTGCAAAAACAGCACCACCCCTGCCCTCAGGTTGTGTGTGGTATTACAATTCAGCCTTATTCACTTCAATAGAATTGAGCTGCAAAACTCCCACCTAAAGTGAGGACAATAGTAGTGCTGTTTCTTAAAGAAAGCGGACATTATTTTTTAAGTCTGGATAAAGGGGTACTCTGGCATAAATCTTTTTCTTAATAATAATAATAATAATAATAATAATAATAATAATAATAATAATTTTATTTGTATAGCGCCAACTGATTCTTTCAAATCAGCTGGTTTCAGAAACTTATATAGATTTACAATTAACTTCCAGTGCTTATCAGCTGCTGTATGTCCTGCAGGAAGTGGTGTATTTCTTCTGTCCATGTCAGGAACTGTCCAGAGCAGGAGAGGTTTTCTATGGGGATTTGCTACTGCTCTGGACAGTTCCTGACATAAACAGAGGTGGCAGCAGAGAGCACTGTGTCAGACTGCAAAGAATACACCACTTCCTGTAGGGCATACAGCAGCTGATAAGTACTGGAAGACTGTAGATTTTTTAAAAAGAAGTTAATTACAAATCTATGTAAATTTCTGAAACCAGTTGATTTTGAAAGTAAAGAGTACCCCTTTAACATACAACATTTAGTCCCAGTATTCTAGAAGAGAACAAACTGTATATAAATTCCTGGCTCATCCGGAGCCGCCTGGACATGTAACCACCCCTAATTCTTATTGATTAGTTCTGTCAGATCGCAGTCCTTTCTGACACGGAGCTATAACACTTTCATCAAAATATTTCAATCTGCCAATGGCGGAATAGACGTCTAATCAGCTCCGCGATAGAGATGAAATAAAGGGATTCATTTGTGCCCCATAAAAAAACCCAAAGCTAAATGTGTTCATCACCTCAATTAGCACATAGTAATATGTATGAGCCAAAATGATTTCATGCATCAATGTCTTCCGTGCAATTTAATCAGTTTTTGTAATTTACTTAATTTTATGCATCAAATTGATTGCATAAAAAGAGGACACGTTCCACAAAAATATTGGGATGACACGTAGAACTTGATGGTTAAGATTTCAAAAGTGTTTAAAGTGTTTCTTAGGATAGAATATATGCTCACAGGTGTGGTATCTACATGATACATAACACATCTCAGGGGCTTGGCTTACATGTAATATAGGCTTAAAGGGATTCTAAGGCTATATGAATGCAAATACATTGCTAGATCGTAATAACTAGAGATGAGCGAGTCGTGAAATATTCGACTTTCGAAAATTCGAATCAAATAGGCACCGAGATTCAACTATTTGAACGAATATTCGATCCCATTATAGTCTATGGGAAAAAAATTCTCGGCACTTGGAAATCAAAATTCGACCACTTGGAGGTCACCAAGCCCCCCATGAAACCTCCCTAAACGATGCAAACACCTCTGGAATGACACTGGGACATTAGGGGGAGCATGCCTGGGTGCACCCAACACCCCAAAATCGCAGTATAAGGCCATTCTCTGCAGTTGCGAAGGAAAAATATTTGCGAACGCTTTACGAACATTTATGGCAATGTTCACACATTTTGTTTGTATTTCTTGTGCAGCGTTACATACATGATACCAATGTGCGTCCATAGAGCGCCATGTTCACGCGTAATGCTGTACGAACGTTACTGGAACAGTATGTATGACGTGCCTTTTTCTGGGCTACTGGAACAATATGTATCACGTGCCTTTTTCTGGGCTACTGAAACAATATGTATCATGTGCCTTTTACTAAGCTACTGGAACAGTATGTATAACGTGCCCTTAGTGGGCTTAACCGGGGACACTATAAGTCACTTGTACACACAGGGTACTGGAATGAATACAGGTGCTGATGCTGCTGCTGTTACATTATCTATGTCTTAGCAATGAGAAGTGCTTTGGATTCAGAGATGACTTTTTTGCTTGATTTTAACCCTGAAAAGGACTTTTGGGTTCTGTAGTAAGCCTGCCTAACCAAAACGCTACTAAAACCTATCTCTCCCTGCTGCAAGATCTTTCCCTGACTTGGTTGAAAGCGCATCTGCGGTCGAGAGGCGGGAGCCAAGTATTTAAGATTCGGGGTCATGTGGTTCAGCCATCCATGAGGGTAGACGCCGTTTCCGCGCTGCGTGCGTACTCCCGGGGTCCCACACGGCCTCCCTGCATGGAGATTGGATTAAAAAAAGCTCCAAGTGAATCTTTCGAATACCACAATATTCGATCGAATCGTATTCGCTTATCTCTAGTAGTATGTATTTAAAGGGATTGTCTGAAATAAAAAAAGTCTCCTTTTTTGCCAGTCTTGCTTATGGGCTGTCTCGTATTACAGATCATGTTTTCCTGGCTGCCCTGGGGCGTCATCCAACTTCTGCAGCCACGGAGAACGTTGCCGGTCCCAAACTACAACAGGTTTGATCAACCCCAGTTAGGATATCTATGCAAATGAGTCTTCTAAAGAAACAGGTTAGCATTCTCATTTGGCGCCTCCAGAACAATGGACTCCAAACATATTTTTGTTAATTCCATTGACAACCGAAAACGTTTGGAAATTAATTTTTTCAAGGGTATTTTCACATTATTTTTTATTCCCTATTGTCAAAACAGTCTGTTGGCTGCAAAGAACAATACAAAGAGAAGGATATTTTAATTAAAGAGTGGTGATTTTTTTTTCCTTTTAAGAAAAGTATATATCTGTTATATATATGTTTCAATAGTTGTCATGGTGACTGGAAAAGAATTGATTTATAAGACTAAAGGTGACTTAGGGTTAGTAGCTAAAATCGCACTTTTCCCTGAATAGTTGGGTGGTTGTTAACTTTATTTTATAGCAGATGTAAATGCGTCTAGCAAGGGGTATGAGATTGAAACACTCCCTCAGCCTCATACTTACACCCTATGAGCCAGACGTACATCCCTCCACCTTGTATTCTCACCCCCTGAATATGATTAATACCCCCTTAGCCTCATATTTTACCCCCTTAGCCTGATTCAACCCTCCTCAGCCTTATTCACACCGCATCCCCTGATTGTCCGTTTCACACCCTGTGCATGATTGCTGCCCCCTCAGCTTCATAATAACTCCCCATGAGCCTGTTTCAAACCCCCTCAGCCTTATTCACACCCCATCCCCTGATTGTCACATTCACACCCTGTGCATGATTCCTGCCCCCTCAGCTTCATAATACCTCCACATGAGACTGATTCAAACCCCCTCAGCCTTATTCACCCCATCCCCTGATTGTCACATTCACACCCTGTGCATGATTCCTGCCCCCTCAGCTTCATAATTACTCCCCATGAGCCTGATACACGGACCCTCAGCCTCATAGTCATACCCCCTAGGTGTGGCTCATGCCGCTTAACCCCATATTCACACCTACCTTACTTTTCAGGGAACAATGCAAATAATCAACCAAATGTAGGGTTAACGCCCTATATATCGGGGGATTATAGCAACAAAATTAAAGGGAGACTAACAGAAGGTTAAAAGACTTTAACCTGCTCTTATGTTCCCATAGGGCCAGGGACGCTGAAAATGAAGGCAATTTTTTTTTAAATAAATAGGCTATAAATAGTTTTTATTCTTTCTTTTTTTCCATGTCTGGGCTTTCAGACACTCTTAGAACCTCTTTAATTTTATTAATAGTGTTTTCAGTGCTAAAGGAGAACTGGTGTTAGAAATTTATGTAGGTTTGTAATTTACTTGTATTTTAAAAAATCTCCAGTCTTCCAGTACTTATCAGCTGCTGTATGTCCTGTAGGAAGTGAAGTTTTCTATTCAGTCTGACACAGTGCTGTCTGCTGCCACCTATGTCTGTGAAAGGAACTGTCCAAAAGCAGGAAAATTTTCTACTGCTCTGGACAGTTCCTGACATGGACAGAGGTGTAAGCAGAGAGCACTGTGTCAGACATACATCCCTTCCGGCAGGACATACAGCAGCTGATAAGTACTAGAAGACTTGAGATTTTTACATAAAAGTAAATTACAAATCTATATAACTTTCTGAAACAAGTTGATTTGAAAGAATAAAAAAAAATGTCGCCAAAGTTTCTGGTGGTATTCAGTTTATGTAACTCCTATGAATGCCTCTGGGAGCTCCGTAAAATGGTTTTTGACACTTTTACCCACCACAGACAGAGTTAGGGGGCTCTTTTTAAAAGGGAACCTGTCACCCCCCCCCCATGCTGGGGCAGAGCCCGGCTGACCCCCTGCTAGAGACCCTTATACTTACGCCGTACACGAAGGCCCGCGCGCGTCAGATATGAGTCATTCTCTATGAGCGTTGGACTCATCTCTGATGCGTGTGCACCGGGCTTCAGACAGTGATATCTCGGCGGCGGGAGCGGCTCCAGGAGCGGGACTTCGTGCATAGCGTAAGTATAAGGGTCTCTAGCGGGGGGCTGGCCCCAGTATGGGGGGTGACAGGTTCTCTTTAAGACAGGTGTCCTAGAGGTGGGACCCATATATATCAGACATCCTGTGCATCCTGGACAAATGCCATAATTGTTTCCAAAGAGAATACCCCTTTAAGATAAACCCCCACTGACTAAAGAGTTGTGCTTTCTTTTCACTCTTTTCACAACTCTGCACCGGCTGAGCGACAGGCGCCCAATATTGTTCCATTAGAAAATAAATTACTTTATGTCATGTTATTTTCGATACACATATCCAATCCGATTGCATTTATACATTTGGTCCTATTATAGACTGGTAGAGTGACTGTATAACTTGTTCGCTGCATGATGTGTACGCCTGATATTTTACACAGTTCTATACCATGGTATTCACACATGACCGGAGTCTCACGTTCCCTGTAAAGTTCAGTAGCTCAGGTTACCTGTAACTTGTGACACTTATTAATGGCAGACAGTCGCATGTAATGTAATGGTAATGTAGATATCCATAGGAGGGTGACCTATCCCTCGTTTCCTGCTTTAACATCCTATTTCCACAAAGGTCAAAGTTAAGGTGAACTTTATGAGGGATCAGTGAATTTTATGGAGATTTCTTTGAGTAGTTTATACTTTAGTGGACAGCTACAGCTGTGTACCAGTTTGGGGTCATTTAAGCATAGAAAAGAAGAAATTAACAAGACAAATCACCTACGTATCACACTGGGCTAAAATATGTACCAGGCCCCCCAACAGGGCCGTAACTAGAAAGAGCTGGGCCCCATATCAAACTTTTGATAGTTCCGTCCATGGTAGACATCTTCCCTAGTATCTTCCCAAGTAGATAGTGTCCACCATGGTAGGCATAACCCCCCAGAAGATAGTGTCCCCTATGGTAGGCATCTCCCTTAGTACCCCCCCCCCGAGATAGTTTCCCCCATGATAGACATCTCACCTAGTACTCCCCCAGTACATAGTGTCCACCATGGTAGGCATAAACCCCCAGTAGATAGTGTCCCCTATGGTAGACATCTCCCCTAGCATCTCTCCTAGTAGATAGTGTCCATCTACTTATCCCCCACCCCACACCCAGTCAATTCTCCTGTAGGTCCAGTCTCTTGTGGCTCTTAAAATCTAGCAGCTTATAACCCCTTCGAAGATTAATTTGGAGACAATCACTTGTCACTAAAGGCCATATTACATGGCCCGACATTGTGGGTAAGATCCTATTACACGGCTCAATTATTGTGCAACAAGGGCTCTATATATATATCACTTGCTTTGGTGTGAAATTATAAAGGTATTCTTACCTGTCCAGACTCCCCGGTGTCCTCCAGCTTTATCTATGGCATTCCCCAATCACCACAGCTGCAGCTCACACTTTTGGTCCCATCTCTAAAGTGACAGACTGCTCAGCCAATCACTGGCCAAGACGGGGCAGCACCTTTACCACTGATTGGTGAGCGGCCTGTCACTTGAGACGACCAGGCAGCGCGACGGGAGAACGGGGTGGTGCGATCTGATCCGGGAATCAAAGCTGGAACCTTGGAGGTAAGTGACCGGTGGCCTCTATATCCACTCCCTCCCCGGCCATACACTAGCTGGAGTACCCCTTTAAGAAAACACCAGTATTGTAAATGTCATATGGTAGGTAGATGTAGGTACAGATTTTGTATTTGGACCCAAAGCTTCAAGTTACCCCTCTAAACACTCCATATTTAATCTTGTTTTATTATTCTAAAGAGTTAAGGTTCAGGGTCTGAGAAAAAAATATAACCTATTCATCTTTTATATTATTCTCCATATTCTTTTTGATATGTTTTACTTTCTTCCTCCATATCTGCGCTCTGGTGTCAAGTGCATTTCAAGTCATTGAAGAATAGCCCTCCACACAATAAGATCCAAGTCTCTATGGATTTATGTTATGTACCAAACATCCTGCTGGAGGCAATGACTTTAATAACAGGAAACATATTTTAAGCGACTGAATGGCATCCTTAACAAGTGGTAATACAATGTTAATGCCTAATCCCTTGTTCGGTAGATGTCCGCAGCCAATAATACGAATCGCATGTGAACATTTGTTTCACCTAAGATACCACATTGTCACATTTAATGTGATTTTTACACAATAAGAATTCATTTATTGCATCATTTATAATATCCGGGGAATATTAATCATTCTCGTCTTTGAGAAGAATGGAAATAAAGCATTAAATCAATGATAACATCTACGAGACATAAATTCTGGGTTATAAAGACTTACATCATACTTTTCACCATAGACTTATTGTTATTGGAGAAGTAGAAGAAAAACTTTAGATATAATACCTTGCATATAATGTATAATTTTTTTTAACATTGATATTGCACCAGTCATATCCTGTGAAAGAGTTAAAGGGGTAGTGCGGCGGTAAACAATTATTCACAGAATAACACACATTACAAAGTTATACAACTTTGTGTGTATGTTATGTCTGAATGGCCCCCTTCCCCGTGTCCCACCACCCCCACCTGTGTACCCGGAAGTGTGGTGCGCTATACATACCTGTCACGTGCCGACTCGTCTCCGATCTTCAGTCAGCGATGTCGTCTTCGGACGGCCGGGCCGAATCCCTCCGAGCGTCCTGAGTGCCGGCCGCCCTCTTCAGCGTCATCAGATGCTCAGCCGCAATTGGCTGAGCACAGTTATGCTCAGTCAATAGCGGCTGAGCAGCTGATGACGCGGCCGCGTCATCAGCTGCTCAGCCGCGATTGGCTGAGCACAGTTATGCTCAGCCAATCGCGGCTGAGCAGCCGATGACGCGGCAGAGGGCGGCTGACACTCAGGACGGACGGAGGGATTCAGCCGAAGACGACATCGCTGACTGAAGATCGGAGACGAGTCGGCACGTGACAGGTATGTATAGCGCACCACACTTCCGGGTACACAGGTGGGGGTGGTGGGACACGGGGAAGGGGGCCATTCACAGACATAACATACATTACAAAGTTGTATAACTTTGTAATGTGTGTTATTCTGTGAATAATTGTTTACTGCCGCACTACCCCTTTAAGGAATTTCTGTAATCTAGAATAGACTTTTGACTTGTCTCAGCACTGAGACCCCCACTAATACTTAGATATAGCTTGGAGAAGCACTTGGATGGGCCCTTCACTTCCAGCTCTTCGCTGAACTCATCTCATTGTAAGTCAAACATTTTCTTGAGGCTTCTTAGCGATCCCATTATTACTACTAAAACAATTTAGTTGCCCAGGCATAATGGGGATTGTAGTTGGAGGGTCTCATGTTAGATACTAGTGGCCTAAAATATGTCAGAAGTATTAACAAATAGGTCAAATGTCATATTGGTAACTGGTCTGGCTGGGTTGCCTAAAAGTTCTTAGTTGTTGTTGTTCTTGTACATTTTTAAAGACGTTGTCCATTGCCACCAAATTGGGGAGTATGGGCTCAGAATTGCATACCAAAGCAGAAGTTATACTCACCTACCCTGCTTCCCCCTGCTGTGCCCATCCAGTGCCTAGTCCTAGTTGAGCAGTGCTTCCTGCCAATGCTTGCTCAGCCAATCATTGGTCATAGCAGTGACCCACCTTGGCCAGTGATTGGCTGAAAGAGTGTTTCCTGTGTCAGGCCAAAACTAGAATGTGCTGCTCAGTGGGAATCGTTAGTATGGACATGATGGGGGATCAAGGGAGGTGAGTTACTTTTAAGGCTATGTTCACACTACGTATAAATACGGCCGTTGGTGCCATCGCCAACAACGGCCGTACTTTATGCGCCTGTGAACACTGCCTATTGATCTACGGAATCCCGGCTAAAGCGTATACACATCTTATATGCTTCGGCCGGGATCCCGTGCGGCTTCGCAGATAACCGACATGTCAGTTTTCTGACTGACAAAGCGAATATCATGAAACAGCTGTCTGTTGGAGGTGTTTGGCGTCCTCCCCGCCTGCTATACTATGTTTTAAGAAGAAGATAATGAAGACTACTGCACACATTGGTGAGTGCCCTTGCATTTTCTCTACCCATAGACTGCCTTCCTGGTCAGGCTACTCCATGAGATCAGTGAGCAGCCTGAACCAGGAAGCAACCGGTGAGGCACAGCATCAAGGGAGCCACAGAATAGGGAAAAATGTGATGCTGCAGTCATGGCTAACAGAAGTCTGCATGATGGCCTAGACTGAATGGAGAAGAAAAGAGAAAGTGAACTAGAGAAAAGATGTCCCTTGTGAGTCACTGGATGTAATTGCACCCTGATCACTATACTGTCACTATGTTGGGGTAATGCTGGACTCTCTACAGTGATTTTCATTCAGTAGCAGTACTGGTATTGTTACTAAGCAGTGGTGTTCAAGCTGTGGTGGTGGGGCGCTATTTAAGTTCTCGCCTCAGGCAGCAGAAGAGCTAAAATTCCATCCTTTCAATAAGCTTAAAACTTCCACAACCCTTTTATTACATAGTCTAAAATACCTCCTATTCCCTTGCATTGACCCCACTTGTTGCTCTCATAAGCTGATCTAAAAATTCTGCAGTCTTTATGTGACAAGTTTCTCTTCATTCTTTCTTATGAAAGCGGAAGGGCAACGCTAACAACTTTGTGATCAAATCCAATCACAAGTCCAAAATATATTATCGTTCGCAGCTCTTGAACGTGTTATTTTAAGGGGGATAATTGTGGAAATCAAGTTTCTACAATTTATAGCTGTATTTTTCTTTATAGTTTTGCTGTACTGGACGTGGGACAGAACTTCTGAATGTGTTATAGTGGTGATGGTGGAACAAGCGAGCATTGATTGCAATTAGAGAATCAGTCTCAGAAACAAAAGGTTTTGGACTGAACTGAAAAGTATTCTGTAAGCTTTTTTCTTTTTATTGCTGGTTTATATGTGATCACTATTATCTGTTACTTTTTATACTGTCAGTATAGCTTCAAGTGATTGAGTCAATTATGTACAAGTAGCAAAAGTGAGTCCTGTGCATCATTTAACTGTTAGTGCCTGACCTCATTTCGTTCTGCTGATGGAGCAATCTTAAAGGAGAAGGCCGGCAAAATTTTTATTAAAGTATTGTATTGCCCCCTAAAAGTTATACAAATCACCAGTATACACTTATTACGGGAAATGCTTATAAAGTGCTTTTTTCCCTGCACATACTACTGCATCAAGGCTTCACTTCCTGGATAACATGGTGATGTCACTTCCTGGATAACATGGTGATGTCACTTCCTGGATAACATGGGGATGTCACTTCCTGGATAACATGGTGATGTCACGACCCGACCCCCAAAGCTGTGGCTGCTGGAGAGGATGATGGCAGGGGGATGCTCAGTGTCCCTCCAGTGCCCTGTGTCCCTCAGTGTCCCCCTGCCATTATTTATATATATATATAATTTTTTTTTTTTTGATAAATACTTTTCAATTTTTTTTTTTCCAGATAAACAATGTGACAAAAATTCCGCAATCCTGGTGATTTCAGGTTCATTCTTCCTTCTGGGGGATAGCCTAGCTCTGCTAGTAATCCTTAGTCATGTTCCAAGCCTTTTTAAAGAATTATGCATTTACTTGCAGAGATGCAACCTCCAGTATGCAGCACAAAATAGCAAGCTGTCTTCCTCTCTGGAGGAATACCACTTTACATATTTTTTCCCAGTGACGCATTTGATGGCCAGTTTGGTATTCTCCTCAAGGCAAAACTTTACCCCTTTATTTCCATGTTAAAAACACCTTAATAGAGATGAGGGAATTGGTATGTCCGAACCCGAGCATGCGCCATTTGATTACAGATGGATGTAGCGCTAAGGCTGCCTGGAAAATATGGATACAACTATAGGCTATATCTATGTTTTCCAGGTCTCCCTAGGGCTGCATCTAACTTCTGCAGCCACCGGGTTAAGATGGACCCAAGCATGAGATTCCCTCATCTCTATGCCTCAACTATCCAGCCATCACCCTGATTTTTCTTGATGAGGCAAAAACCATTAAACAACTGTAAACGAATGGGCAACTCTTCCTTCTGGAGGACATTCTGGCTTGGCTAGAATCATCCCCATTGATGTTTCAAGGTTCCCTAAATAACCAAGCATTGGCATTTGGCAGGATACTAACTCCAGTTTCTAGAGGTAGACTACTTTTTATATTTTTCTCCTCTAGAGCATAGCATGGCCCATAAGACTTCACATGTCACTTTGGCGTTCTCCTCAAGGAGAAACCCTTTTAGTTCTATAAAATGGTGTAATGCCTTATTTCCCCTATGGTGGTACAACACAGAAATGCATCACTTGCTGTTTGGTCCTTCTATATACTTCATATGATCTTCAGGGGTCTCAGCAATGGGACACATTCAGGTGCGTAGCTATAGGGGGTATAGAGGATGTGGTTGAACCTGGGCCCAGAAGGCCCACAGAGCTTCTCGTCTTCAAATGAGGCTAGAACTATATAGTTGAAGTGCCCTGTGAGTTTGCACTGTAGCCCACTGGATTCAAGTTAGGCCGGGTTCACACTGCGTTTTTGCAATCCGTTTTTTGTTTTCATCCTTTAAAAAAAAACAAAAAAAAAAAACATGAAAAAAACGGATGCATTTGTGTGCATCCGCTTTGATCTGTTTTTCCATTGACTTTTATTATTAAAAAAAAAGGATCAAAACTGATCTGTTTTTTTTTATGGACACAAAAATATGTTTACCACTACATTTTAGTGTCTGTTAAAAAAAAGGATCTGTTTTAATAGTTTTTTTTTTTTTTTTTTTTAAATATAATGGAAGTTAAAGAGGACATGTCACCCCCCCGTGCCGGGGTGACAGGCTCCCGACCCCCTGTTAGATCCCCCTATACTTACCTCATCGCGCCGGGTCCCGCGCACCGACCGGCTCACAGGAGAGTCCGATGCCCATAGAGAATGACGGAGCATCGGACTCTCCTGTGAGCGCGCACCAGGCTTCAGGCGCTGAAATCTCAGTCACCCGACCGGCTTGCGGGACCCGGCGCGATGAGGTAAGTATATATATAAGCGCCGGGCTGCAGCGGCTGAGATCTTCATCACCCGACCACCTCCAGAAGCGGGACCCGGCGGGATTAGGTGAGTATAGGGGGCTCTAACAGGGGTCGGGAGCCTGTCACCCCGGCACGGGTGGTGACAGGTTTCCTTTAAAGGAAAAATGGATCAAATAGATGCACACAAATGCATCCATTTTTTGAAAAAAAAAAAAAGGATGGAAAAACTTGATTGCAAAAACGTAGTGTGAACCCAGCCTTACGCCTATGGACACAATATAATCAGTTTTTCTAAAAAAAAAAAAAAGGCAGGCATATTAAAACATAATGTTCGCTAAGCATGGTCAACCTTTTTGTAGTGGTCAACCTTTCTATTTGGTTCGATACTCAAAGACTTTTGCTATAACTAGTCATAGGGTATGGTTTATATATGAACACAGCTTAGTTTTATTAGTGTATCCCATCCTTATTTATTCTGATATATTACGTGTACGGTAAACCTGCAAGTCATCTTGACAACAGATCTGTAATATCGCAGTCCTGCTTACTTCCCTTTGTACTTGATGAATATGCGGTATCCCAATACTCTGGACCATGTGTTGACTCCTTTTATTTTATCACATGCTAGAGGAGGCATTGTTAATGGCGATGGTCTGGAACATCAAAGTGCATTAGCCAGGCAGATGTTTTCTGAAAAGCATAAAATAAATTGATTACCATTTACACGTATTGTGTATGGAGCCCTGCTTCTCCTTCATCCCACATAGAATCCATGTCAGACCTACTTACACGCCACAGGGAATGTCGATGCTTGAAGTGATGTCTCCAGGTGGTTGATTATGTTCATTATTTGCTGTCCAAAAGTCCTCTGGTGTTGATTGACCTTTCCTAACCTGAAACTCTTGTGTCAAAACCAATTACTGTACATGCAATATGATTTCATGGCATGACTGGACTATGGGGATACGGCACATACATCGGGGTGGACTCGGACCGTACCTCCTAATAGGAACAGACACACTTCTTCTGGAAGTAGTGGTCAGACACAATTTTATTAAAAGAAAAAACAAATAAGACATAGTTTGTTCAGACATATGTCTTGCTATCACATCTGTAAGCCATATTGTTCATGCCAAATGGGGTGTGTGCCTGTTGTTAAGTTAGATGTTACTCTGAATACCTGAATAAAGCAACTGTAACATAAAATAAGCATTACAAATCCTCACTAATCCAACTATAACAAGGCAATACATAATAACTTGATAAATATAGTAAAAACAAACAGACAAAAACAGAAAAACGATTCAAAGTGAGCGGGAAAAGGTGTTCAGGAAGTAAGGAACATATAATATAGCACCCCATTGGGACTCCTTAAAGGGAAACAAATCTAACCTGCTTAAATCTCCCTATGGTGCATGGGGCGCTGAGTATGAAGGTATGTTTCTTACCTTCATACTCGGCACTGTTTCTGTGCAGTTGGCAGTTAAATCCATATGCTAATAAGTTAGTTTGGTGCACTGAAGGCTGGACTACCACCCTCAGTGCACCAATCCACCTCAGCCACCCCCTGGGCTTCCCACTGATATTCATTTGGAGGGGTGGGCTGGCTGGGGCAGATCAGTGCACTGGGGGCCACAGTCCTACCCCCAGTGCACCAAACTGACTTATTAGCATATGGATTTAACTGCCAACTGCACGACAATGGAGGATAAATGTAATAAACATACCTTCAGTGTCGGACTGGGGTATCTGGGGTCCAACAGAGGAAATTATTCTAGGGGCCCACCAATGAAGAACCAGTGGGAAACAACATGTCAGGTAATGTTAGTGCAGGTTCTAAAGCTGAGGGCCCACCAGAGGATCCTCCGGTCCTCCGGTGGGCAAGTCCGACACTGCATACCTTCATCCTCAGCACCTTGTGCACTAAAGGAAGATGTTAAAGGTATTTACCAGAGAGCAGAAGACAACTGAAGCTTTCTGCTCCCTGGCAATGTCCCATAGCTGTCCCAATGCCACGCTATGTCGCAGTCGCAATGCAAGACCATTCACTATCATTGAGTTGGACGTTGAGTGAGTCAGATAAGCCCTTACATTATCTGACTCTTGAGGGATAAATTACAATGTAAGACATGTCATTGAAGGGGTTATCTCACTTCCTCCTTCTGGCTGTCTCGGAGGTATACCTTCCAAGACATAAGAAGGGGAGGTGCATGTTGCATGAAATGTCCAATAGCTGCCCAATGACAATGTAATATTAGCAGCATCGGGCAGCCATTGGACATTGTGTGCAGGTGTAGTTTTTCCATAATGTAATGCTTACCACATGCCCCACCCCCCTCCCCCTCTCGGCATACTTTTGAGACAGCCAAAGGGCTAAAGTAGAGTACTGAAGAGCAGAACAGCTAGAGCCGTATTAGGGCCCTATTACACAGAGTGGTAACGTACCAAATCAGGACAATTTGGCAGATTATCGATTATCCATGTAGTAAAGACAACGATCGGCTGATAAAATGATAATCCGATGTCCATTGTCATTTAATCTCGCTTAAAAATCATCAGCCGCCAGGCACACATCGCTACGTGTGATAGCGATGCGTGGCCGAAGGTTGATGAATGTGTAAAAAAAATAATAAACTTTGTACATACCTGTCCACGCTCCCAGTGTTCTTCTAGATTCTCCTCTCTCCCCGTAGCCACCACTGGAGCTTCTGAGACGGTCTCTGAAGTGACAGGCTACTCAACCAATCACTGGCTGCGGCATTGTCTGATTGGCTAAGAAGTTCCAGAACCAGCTGCGGGAAGCGGGCAGAAGCTAGAAGAACATGGACAGGTATATATAAAGTTTATAATTTTATTCCTATAAGGTAAGGGCTGTAGGGACATCACTAACGAACCCTTGCTGTACGATTATTGAGCGATATAGTAGGGTCGACCTAGCAGATCAGTGCTTGCTTACATTAGTCATCAGGCCATGTAATACGGTCCTTAAAGGAAAATTTTAAATTAACACGTGACTGTCGCCCTGGTCCTGATATTGAAAAGTTGGTATAGAGTACCAGTCTTGCCTATCAATAGCTAGCGGGTTGTACATAGTCCTGATGTAAAAGACCAGACTTCAGAAAAATGCTTTAAATCACCCTATATGTGAACACTAGAGATGAGCGAACCAGGTTCGGGTTCGAGTCGATCCGAACCCGAACTTTCGGCATTTGATTAGCGGTGGCTGCTGAACTTGGATAAAGCTCCAAGGTTGTCTGGAAAACATGGATACAGCCAATGACTATATCCATGTTTTCCACATAGCCTTAGGGCTTTATCCAAATTCAGCAGCCACCGCTAATCAAATGCCGAAAGTTCTGGTTCGGATCGACTCGAGCATGCTCCAGGTTCGCTCATCTCTAGTGAGCACATGATGGAAATCAGCCCAGCCAAGGGAAGTACTGAGCGGTTAACCCCTGCATATATAACAAGAACAGTTGTCTTGGTAACATTCTGCTGATGACGAAGAAACTGCAATCACCTCTTACGCCCCTCCAAGACTGATCCACATCAGTAAAACCTTGGTTGACTTCCCCAGGTCTATACAATGGAAAGCCCCATGGAACCTGAGGAAATGTCATGTAGTAAGTCAATGGGACCTGATCTGACTTCCATCTTAACCTAGATATTTTTGAGACGCCATTGAATTTGACATGTCCTGGTACTAATGGAACGTTACCAAACTAAATGGGGTTCAATCCAGATACAAATAAGCAATTGTTGGATATAAATAAGGAGTTTGTTAAAATAATTTATTACTTTGAACAGAAAACGGGAATTGTTATAAATGAATGAAGCTTTATTTAAAGAGATATTCACATGACAAAATGAGGAAGTTATAAATAAATGTTATGTCTTCGGGATATATGACTCTCACATAGTGCAGATACTGGAGAGAGAGGCCACTTTCATCAGATTGGGACCATTTACAGACTTCAGTCAGACAATCAAGCTTGATCTCGAGCACCGGCTTTTACTCCCAACAAATGATTGTACTTTAATCTGTCGGCTTTTACTTTCCAGGGCCACATGCTGTCCTGTGCGGCCCACAATGCACTTCTGTCCTCTCTTAGGCTGATTGCTGAAAAGGTAAGAAGACGGTACTGCTCTTTTAGATTTGATGGAGTTAACTGTTTCTTATATTGTTCCGAACTAGAGGTTTAAACTTTGAATTCCACTGTACATGTTTGGTAAAGGATCGCTGGAGAAGTTCGGAACTGAGCATGCCCTATGTGCCACAGGTGCTGGCTTAAGTCAGTGACTGATGGGTGAGAACTCTGATCCCGGGCATGTAACTCCATGGATGCTACTGTCAGTAGCTATCTTCCTTAGGGCCCTATTCCACTGGATGATTATCGTTCGCATAATCATTAACGATTAACGATCTCAAACAACCGCTATTGCGAAAGACCTGAAAACGTTCACTCATTTCCATGGAACGATAATCGTTACTTATGATTGTATTTACGATCGTTTTTTTCTTCGCTATTTCTTCGCTATTGCGTTCGTATCTACTGCAAACGACCGAACAACATCTTATTCAATACGAATGATTTGCGAACGTTTTGGGAACGAGCAACGATAAAAATAGGTCCAGGTCTTATAAAACGATCAACGATTTCTCATTCGGTTGTTAATCGTTAATTGCATTTCAACCGAACGATTATCTGTTAGATTCGAACAATTTAACGATAATCTGAACGATAATCGTCCGGTGGAATAGGGCCCTTACACTAGGTGGGGGGTTATATTAAAGAAAGTGTAGTGGAAGGTGAGATAAGGTTCACTGAATTCCTGGCTAGAGTGTCCTGTACACAGGAACAGGAAGTCTATTAACCCCTTAAGGACCGGGCCTGAAATGGCCTTAATGACAGAGACAAATTTTATGAATATGACCAGTGTCACTTTAGTCATTAATAACTTCGGGATGCTTTTACCTATCCGGCTGATTCTGAGATTGTTTTCTCGTGACATATTGTACTTTACATTTCTGGTAAATTGGAGTCGATAATCATAACAAATCTTTATGAAAAAAACCCAAATAATGTGAAAAAATGTGAAAAACTGCATTTTTCCAACTTTGAAACTTTTTTGCGTATACAGAAAGTGGTTATACCACATAAATTATATATTAAATAGCATTAGCAACATGTCTACTTTATGTTGGCGGCATTTATTAAACGATCTTTAATTTTTTTTAGACAATAGGAAGCTTAAAACATTAGCAGCAAATTTCCAAATTTTCAGTAAAATTTCAAAATCAGATATTTTTAGGGACCTGTTCAGGTATTTGAGGGGCCTGTATGTTAGAAAGCCCCACAAAGCACCCCATTTCAGAAACTGCACCCCCCACACTCTGCAAAAGCACATCCAGAAAGTGTTTTAACCCTTTAGGGGAGTCACAGAAATAAAAGCTAAGTGTGTAAGAAATTTGAAAATTTTAATTTTCTGTGCAGAGATTTTATTGTAATCCAATATTTTTCATAATTATAAACCTATTACCAGAGAAATGCACCCAAATAATTATTGCCCCATTTCTGCAGTTTATAGAAATACCCCATATGTGGCCCTATTGCGCTATTTGACGCAACCACAAGCCTCAGATACAAAGGAGCGCCTAGTGAATTTCAACGCCTCCGTTATATTTGGTCATTTCTGACTGTACCACTTCAGGTTGGCAGAGGCTCTGGGGTGCCAAAACCTAAAAAACACCCCTAAAGGGACACCATTTAGAAAACTACACCCCTCAAGGAATGTAACAAGGGGTGCGGTGAGCATTTGGACCCCACAGGTGCTTCACAGATTTTCCGAACAATATGGCGTGAAAAA
This sequence comes from Dendropsophus ebraccatus, assembly GCF_027789765.1. Lineage (NCBI taxonomy): Eukaryota > Metazoa > Chordata > Amphibia > Anura > Hylidae > Dendropsophus > Dendropsophus ebraccatus. The sequence continues at coordinate 193,098,127 of NC_091455.1, forward strand.
AGAAAAATTTATTTTTTACACTAAAACGTTGTTCTAGCCTTCAATTTTTCATTTTCTTAAAGGGATAAGAGGAAAAAAAAGACACAAAATGTGTAGCGCAGTTTCTCCCGAGTACGGAAATACCCCACATGTGGCGATAAAGTGCCAAGGGGGCGCAGGACGAGCCTCCAAAGGGAAGGAGCGCCAATTGGCTTTTGGAAGCTGAATTTCACTGGAAAGGATTTCAAGGGCCATGTTGCATTTACAGAGCCCTCGTGCTGCCAAGACACTGGAAACCCCCCACAAGTGACCCCATTCTGGAAACTACACCCCTCAAGGAATCTAACAAGGGGCACAGTGAGCATATGGACCCCACTGGTGACGGGCACAAATGTGGAACAATGTGACGTAAAAGTAAAAAATTTCATTTTTTTCACTTTCATGGCACAAATGTGCCCGTCATCAAGGGGTCCATATCCTCACTGCACCCCTTGTTAGATTCCTTGAGGGGTGCAGTTTCCAGAATGGGGTCACTTGTGGGGGGTTTCCAGTGTTTTGGCAGCACGAGGGCTCTGTAAATGCGAAATTGCGTTCATCATCCATTCTAGCCAAATCCAACCTCCAAAATCCAAATGGCGCTCCTTCCCTTTGGAGGCTTGCCCTGCGCCCACATGGCGCTTTATGTCCACATGTGGGGTATTTACGGACTCGGGGGAAATTGCTCTACACATATTGTGTGTTTTTTTCTCTTTTAACCCCTTGTGAAAATGATAAATTCAAGGCTAAACCAACATTATAGTGTAAAAAATTTAATATTTCATTTTCACGCCACATTGTTCCACATTTGTGCCCGTCACCAGTGGGGTCCATATGCTCACTACACCCCTTGTTACATTCCTTGAGGGGTGTAGTTTCCATAATGGGGTCACTTGTGGGGGGTTCAACTGTCTTGGCAACACAGAGGCCTTTTGAATGCAACATGGCCCCTTAAAATCCATTCCATCCAAATCCAGCCTTCAAAAACGAAATGGCGCTCCTTCCCTTCGGAGGCTTACCCTGCACCCGAATGGCGCTTTATGTACACAAGTGGGGTATTTCCGTACTCAGGGGAAATTGCTCTACACATTTAGTGTTTTTTTTTTATCTTTTAGCCCCTTGTGAAAATGAAAAAATCATGACAAGATTAATGATTTAGAGTAAAAATTTTACAAAAATTACACTAAAAGTTGGTCTAGCCTTGATTTTTTCCATTTCCACAAGGGGTTAAAAAAGAAAATTAACACAAAACGTGTAGGGTAGTTTCCCCTGATTACGAAAATACCCCATATGTGGGCATAATGTGCCATATGGGCACAGGGCAAGCCACCAAAGGGACAGAGCGCCATTTAGAGGCTGGAATGGAGGATGGAGGCCATGTCGCAATTACAAAGCTCCTGTGCTGCCAGGACAGTAGAAACCCCCGACAAGTGACCCCATTCTGGGAACTACACCCCATAAGGAATCTAACAAGGGGTGCAGTGAGCATATGGACCCCACTGGTGACAGGCACTTACGTAGAACATGTGCCGAGAAAATAAAAAATACTATTTTTTTCATTTTCACGTCCCAAATGTGGCCGTCACTTGGGGGCCATATCCCCGCTGCCCCCCTTGTTAGATTCCTTATCGGGTGTAGTTTCCAGAATGGGGTCACTTGTGGGGGGTTTCTACTGTCCTGGCCGCACAGAGGCTTTGTAATTGCATCATGGCATCCTCTAATGGGAATGGCGGCCATACCTATTTAGCTGGGAAAAAGGGACAATTCTAATTTATTTGGGGGTATTAGGCCAATTATTAGTTTATAAGGTTGGAAATGACAGGTGTCCATCAAATTCAACCTGTGTTGATCCAGAGGAAGGCAAAAACCCCTCGTGAGGCAGACGACAGTAGCCTCATCAATGGGAAAAATTCCTTCCCGACTCCATAATGGCGATCAGAATAATCCCCGGACCAACGTGACCCCTGAAATAGGAATAAGGGACAGAATTTAGATAATGTAGAACCCCAGTGACGTGTGGTGCGCCTTGAAGCGATCCAATATGCAGAGGCCGGGGTGATCAGGACAGGCGTCACACTGGAAATGGTGTCCTTCCTGATCCCCCTGTTACGCCACACTCTGCACTTCTTCTGGGGTCTCCTGTTCTCCAGTGTGGGGAACGTCACCTGGAAAATGTTGTCCTGGTGCGATACGGGGTCCCTCATATCCAGAAGCGCTGGGTCCGCTCCATGGCTGCTAAATATTAGGGCGCTATTACTACTTCTGATATGTTCGGATCGTGCCGCAAGCTACAGTAGCTCGGGCAGCGAGGGACCAGAAGAGGGGGTGCTGGTATAAAAGTTATCCCCGTACAGGTGGTGGTAACCTTTATCCAGCAGTGGGAAGATCAGTTCCCGGACGATCTTCCCACTTGTTCCGAGGATGGGAGGGGAGGGGGCATCTGGGGCTGGATTCGGGTGTTCCTTCCTACATACACTCTAAGGGTACGTGCACACTGCGGAATCGCGACAGATAACCCTTCGTGCATTCCGCAGTTGGCACCCGCTGGCGGACTGATGCAGGCGCACGTCTCCGTCCGTGTCATAGACTCCATTCTATGCACGGGCGGATTCCGCTCTCCGTCCAACGTGTTCATTCTTTGGATGGACGACGGAATCCGCCCGTGCATAACATGGAGTCTATGACACGGATGGAGACGCGCGCCTCCATCAGTCCGCCGGCAGGTGCCAGCTGCGGAATGCACAAAGGGTTATCCTTCGCCATTCCGCAGTGTGCATGTACCCTAAATCTGTAAGTGTACCCAGAGGTACTCTCACAGAGTTTGTAGAATTTCACACCATACCGTCATCTCTTATTGGGACGGTACTGGCGGAAAAAACGTGTCTGGGGGGCAGCGTACGCTACGCTACCCCCAGACACGTCACTGGATGATGAGGATGAATGGAGGAAAGAACGATCCCCCCCATTCATCCTCACTGGCTGTTTCGGTGTCGGAGGCAATAATAACGTATCCCTCTGACACCGAAAACACCCTGGGGGCCATCTTTATATGGGGACTAGTATATGGGGTATGTAGTGGTGTAGTGTCAAACTTTATTCAATGTAGTGTGGTGTAATGTAGTGTTTTTTACGTGTTTTTTTTACAGTAAGTATAAAAAAAATCTACGCCAACAAAGGAGTTGCTGATAAATGCCACACTTATGTGCGGCACTTATAAGCAGACCGTGGCAGTAGAATATAGAAAAAAAACACCCTACGCCAAAAAGGAGGAGTTGCTGATTAGCAGCGCACTTTCGTGCGATGCTAATCAACACTCAGCGGCGATAGGGTGCGGAAAATAGAAAAAAAAAAAATTGGGGGAAAAAAAAAACACTTTTTCTATATTCTGAATATCCCTGTAGCTGCTGATAAGTGTATTACACATATCAGCCGCTAGGGGGCAGCAGAGCGCAAAATCCGGAAAATGACGAGGCTGGAGCCGAAAATAGCCGAAAGAAGACGACGAGGACCGCCGGAAAGACCCGAAGACCGAACGGAATGACGGAGGACGCCGCGAACCCGGAAGCCGCCGATCAGGAGCCCGGGACAGGTGAGTAATGTACAAATACCTGCTCTGGACCCCTCGGCTACCTAGCTGAGGGGTCCAGGGCAGGTATTTACTATTTTGTGGGACTCTGATCGCCGTGCCACCGGCCGGATCGCCGTGAACGGCCGGCCGGCCGTTCACGGCGATCGGGCCGGTGGCACGGCGATCAACATTACTTTTTACAGTAATGGCGGTCGGTGCCATCCTCGGACAGCACCGACCGCCATTTTTTTCCGGGTCATCGGGTCACCGATGACCCGGAAAGGTTCCGATCGCCGCTATTGGCTGATCTGAATTGATCAGCCTATAGCAGCGATCGTAAGCACGGGGGGTGTTAACCACCCCCCGTGCCGAGAAGCTATGATGGCCTGCTATGATTTATAGCAGGCCATCTTCCCCGACCGCTGTGTGTGAACACGCAGCGATCGGGGAAACATCGGGCGTAAATTTACGCCCTGATGCGCTAAGTACCAGGGCGCCAGGGCGTAAGTTTACGCCCGATGTCGTTAAGGGGTTAAAGCATGTGGACCTGACAGGAAGTTGGGATAATAACAATATTTTTTGCTTTTACTTGTATAGCGCCAACTGATTCCACAACACTTTACATAGTTTGTCAATGATGATCCCGGTCCCCGTTAGGGCTCACAATCTAAATTCACCTATCTGTATGTTTTGGGTGTGGGAGGAAATCCGGTTTCCTCGTGGAATCCCACGCAAACACAGAGAGAACATACAAACTCTTTGCAGATGTTGTCCTTGGTGGGATTTGAAGCCAGGACCCCAGTGCTACAGTGTTATCCAATGAGCCACCATGCATGACCAATCACAAAAATGGTAGTAAAATAACTTTATGTACCATTATATACTCATTTACTAGTTGAATATAGGTTTCCCCATTGGGCAAACCCTGCATAAAATATACAAAAAAAAGTCGAGGTGCTCTTAGGTTTTCCAATTTTCTACAAAGACGAAAAAAAAAGTTCCCTCACGTTGCCTGTCATGTGAATTAAAATTCCTATGAACTAGTGCCTCTATATGTATGAGATTGTCCATTCTACCACCGACTTGCTTACTTATCAGAACCAACCAGATGAATGATGTTATCAACCATATATTGGAAATGCCGGAGACAGGAGAGAGTAATCCCCCCGGTTGTCAGTCTGTCTTTTAAACAAAGCATAAAACCTGCAAATAAAGCTGTGTAGAAATCCCACATGGCATTTAGCGTAAGTCTTCTGATTACTATATCATTGAAATCTCACAGGGTTCACAACAAATCCCAAAGGTCAACACTACTAGAGGATTAAGAGCAGATTAAAGCAGGAAAAATTGGCAATTATAGAGACCGTACAGCTCATCCATTCATCAAAGGAGGCTTAGCAAGGTTTTAATATGACTCTTGCATGATTCAAGACGCATTTCTCTGAATGTCCTTCATGAAAAATAAGAACTGGAAAGATAATAGGAATCTTAAAGAAGGCAGGAGGACATTATCATTGTTATTATTATTCAGGAAGGCTTCTGTATAAGCTACAAAAATGGTGACCCAAAAGTGTAAGTCGCGTGTTTGATGTGTCTCTATTCTGTAATGGCTTCCTGGTCATCAGAAATGTCTTAGATTGCCAGTAATAGCCAATGTGACCCCAGTCATACCGAAGACAAGAGGAAGGGGATGCTAGAGGAGGAAGGTAGTAGTACATGTGGCTGCTCAAAGGAATATTCATCCATGTCAACCTGAATAGGAGAAGTTAGTCGGGGTAAAGGTGCCCATACAAACCAGGAAGAAGTCAGACGAATCCACCAACTACGGTGGGATTGGCCTCCTGACTTAAACCCCTATTACACAGGGCGATGTAGAGAGCAAGTCACTACCGGTATGTCAGGCCAATGCTCGCTTGCCCCTCATTCCCCCTACACGCGCTGACAGCGAACGAGCAGGAGTGGGTGAGAGCCGGGGGGGGGGGAGGAGCTCTGCTGGGGGCTGTCTGGGTGATCGTCAGATTGTCCGGGCAGCCCATAGGAGACAGTGGTGGTTACATGGAGTGAAGGCAGCAGGTTGCTGTCAGGCTGATCTTTGCCGTTACATACTGTTGAAATACAATGATCAGCCGACATCGGGGATGTTGGCTGATCATTGTCGTCTATTACATAAAACGAGTATCGGCCGTAACGGTCAGTATCGGCCGAATATGGCCGATTTTTGCTTTGTGTAATTGGGCTGTTATGTACATACAGTAGGGACTTCCTGAGAATTGGGCTTGTAGGACAACTGCCCAACCCTTTGTTATCAGAGAGGTAAGCCAGCAGACCGTACCCTTCCTGTCATCTGTGGCCCTACAGATGTTGAAAAACTATGATTCCCATTATGTGTTGGGCACCCTTTGGCTATCCAGGCATGATAGGATGTCTACTTTTGGAACCAATGGAGGGCCTCAGGTTGTGTGCCCCTGGTTGTTTGTGGTATTAAAACCCAGATCCATTGACTTCAGTGGGACTGAGCTGCAAGAGTACAGACTGAGTACAAGAGTGGCACTGTTTCTGGAAGAAAGCAGCTATGTTGTTCTAATCCAGGGTAACCCCTTTAAGTGATTGTTTGTATCCATGGGGACATTAAAGGGGTTATCCAGCATTAGGAAAACATGGCAGCTTTCTTCCAGAGACAACACCATTCTTGTCTCCAGTTCAGCTATGGTTTGCAATTAAGCTCTATTCAATCTAATGGAAACGAGTTTCAAAACCCGCACCCAAACTGGAGACAAGAGTGGTGCTATCTCTGGAAGAAAGTGGTCATGTTAACATTTTAAAACCTCTTTAAGCATAGAGTATAGCAGAGTGGATAGACACAAAAATACTACAAGATTGCAGTCACAAACAGCTTAGATCTTCTAACATCAAGAACATCACTCTGAAAAGAAACTGTTGCATAGGATGGCTGAATAATAGGAGGGCTATGCGCACTATAAGAGGATTAATCCCCCCCCCCCAGATATCCACAATGAATACATGAATGTATCTAAAGGCGTAAACATGGCATAGAAAGATCATGCAATTATGCATAGTAAAACCAGCAATTATAATAGCATAAAACATGTGTGCCCAACCAAAGCCAAAATGCAAAAAGAAAGACAATAGAAAAGCCTACGGCTGCTTTCACACAACAGTTTTTGGCTCAGTATTTTGCATCAATATTTGTAAACCAAAGCCAGGAGAGGAAACTACAGAGAAAAAAAAGGAATACAAAGGTTTGACCCTTTTATCTGTTTTGGACCTACTCCTGGTTTTGTCTCATAAATTCTAATGCAAAATATGGAGCCATAGATTGATGAAACCGGTGTGACCGATGTGAAAACGGTCATAAAGTGGACCTGTCTCTGGGTTTTTCGGTGGGTAAACTAAGTGCATGGTTTCCAGCACTCAGCTGTATTTCTTTTTTAATTAACATGGACATGAGCTCCAAAAGCCCAGAAGGCATTGCCCCTGGATGCAAAAGCCCAGGTATGTACATCCCATTGCTTGCTTACAGCACATCTGTGCTTGCTTCTATTAGCCTCCAGCTCCTTGGTTGATATCCACTATGCTTTATGTTCAACCTCACCTACTGAGAGCTGAGCTTCTTCTGACTGTCTGATGCCTGGTCTGCCATTGGGCTTTGACAAGCTCTAAGGGTAGCTGGGAGAAGCCCAGAGAATCATGCATGCGCTGAGTATGGTTTGCAAAGCACTTACATTCTTCTCAGGTGGTGTAGTTGAATGCAAAGGCTAATTGATGTCAATCAAACACCTGGAGGTGGATAGATACAAGTACAGAGGCATTGCTGGCATATACTGGGATTTACATAGCTAGGTTTTGTATCCAGGGGGAACACCTCTTGGGCTTTTAGAACTTATTCCCAAAATTTTGGTACTGGATGTTCTTAATCAGTAAAAGCAGAATGCATAAAATCAAACATAGAAGTCCTATAAAGTGGTCTTTTAACCTCTTCATGACCGAACGTCATTGATGCCTGGATGTCTGGGTCAAATTAAATCAATGTTCCTCTTTGTCTTCTAAGAGCCAAAGTACTTTTACTTTTCCACCTACATGCTGGTTGAGGTATCATTTTTTTTGTGCCATGATCTCTAGTTTTTATTGGTATCAAATTGAGTGTTAGAGAAAAGTTTTTATAGTTTTTTTTCTTCATTTTTTTCTACTGTATATATAATTAAAAAAAATCTGCAATCTTGGTGTTTTTTTTTCACTTTTATTTACACTGTTAACCGTGTGGAAAAAAAAAAATATTTTAATAGAACAAACAATTCCGCACACTTCGAAATGTAATGTTTATATATGTTTATTTTTTTTATATTTTTATTTGTACAATGGAAAAGGGGGTAATAAATTTTTTTTTATGTATATTTGTTTTTTTTTAATATGTTTTAAAACTTTTTATTTTGCATATATAATCTTTTATATTGCATATATAAGTCCCTTATATGCAATGCTCTGATTGCATATACTGATCTATGCTATGCCATAGCATTCATCAGAATTATTGGCGATCTGTACATAGTATCTGCCTGAGAGCAGACTCCATCAACAGATCACCGATCCAGCAGGATGGAGGTAATTTGCTTAACCCTGTCTGTTGAGGGTCCTGATCAGTCAGTGACAAGTGCTTGTACTGTCACTGACTGCCTTAAATGCTACGATCGCTGTGTATCGTGGTGTGTAACAGGGTTAATGACAGGCAGCTGTGGGACTGTGGCTGCCTGTCATCAGCTGGAGCATCAGTCACATATGTATCTTAAGACCAAAACTCTATGGAAAATGGGTAATTGGTTCTGAAACCCCCGAAAAGTCATTCTAAAAGGAACTAAGCAGCATGATTGTGCTTATATTGTTCCCTGGTGCACAGTATAGCTCAGCTGTGCAGCTCCCCGAAGTTACCAGCCATGTCTGCGGTGGTAGCTTTACAGCGGGGAAAAGTAGTTTTATTCTGCCACAGGAGGACTGGAGAGGGTCAGCAACTAGTCATCTGGGCGGGGAGCCATTAGTGGCCTCTCTGCCTGTCAATCATCCCTGCACTGCGTGCTGACAGGCAGAGAGCCGTGACTAGTCACGGGTGGCTTCTCAGCCAGATAACTAGTTGCCGCTCCTCTCCTGCCCTCGTGCAGCAGAATAAAACTACTTTTTCCTCCCTGCTGGAATTGAGTGGATGCCCACTGATGTTGTTTTAAAATAACGGCAACTATTTGCCAGTAAATGGCGGCCATCCACTCAATTTCGACAATGTGTGAACATAGTCTTACTCTGTTTTCAATCCACTCCTGGTTTTGTTTGCAAAAAATTGAGGAAAAACACTGTGTGTGAACATAGCTCAAATACCAAGTATCCATCATGCCCAACATGTGTTCATAAATACGGTGGCTTACTTCAGGGGGGTTTAATATTTTCCAGAATGAAATACTTAATACTTAAGGCCACGTTCACATGGCGTAAGGGACCAGCCGTTTCCGTGACCCTGTTGGGTCACAGAGTGGCCGGTCTCTGAAAAGATCATCCCGGCTGGTATTGCAGTGCCGTCCGGATGATCTTTATGGCCATAGAGTTCTGATGCGGGCATATCAGCGTGCGCACGCATCAGAACTTCCCACTGCACACTATGGAGCAAGCGGCCGCAGCCGCTCGCTTCATAGTGTGCACTGACACAGTTTTGTAGGGCCGCTATTCACTGAATAGCGCCCACAGAAAACTGACATGTCAGTTCTTTGCGGTGCCGCGAGGGATCCCAGCCGGAGCCTATATGTTGTGTATACGCTCCGGCCGGGATCCCATAGAAGGAGAGGCAATGTGTGTTTCCGTGCAAAGTATGGCCGTTGTTGCCGATTGCAACAATGGCCGTACTTTTACGGAAACATATGTTGTGTGAACGTATACTAATACATAATTTATGACTTTTTTGTGTATTAATAAATTAGTCTATTATAAGCTTCTTTTTGTCCATTTTTTTGCATTTGATGATGATTATTAATATTGTTATTATTATTATTTTGTTTAAACTTGTTGATTCAGTGAGAAGAATATTAATGGGGCTATAGGTATCAGCCACATGGATAGATGTACCATTCTAATAGCCGGGCCCAGCTGCCACTGGCAGCCACTTCTGCCTTGTATTATGATTGCAGCATTATAGTTTTTGCATTTATGTTTCTATATCCCCTAGAGGTTTATGGAGCCCTCTGATAAGCAGCCAAAAAAGCCTTCCTGACAGAATCAATTGTTCATCTGTATAGAGACGTACACGAGGCATTTGTGTGTATTTCCATTTCATTCAGCCGCGCCAATGTATAGTACAGGAAATCACAACACAATAAGCTTTACAAATAAGAAAAAGAAAAAAAAAACACCACATAGTAGGAAAAGCAATTCTTTCCCTTGAGAAACCACTCTAATCTATAAAAAGGAGGACGATAACAGAAGGGCTGTGCATTTTGGTAGGTACTTCTATATTGTTTCATTGTTAGCGCCAGTTTCTGCCTTGCATTCAACTCAGACAATAGAAAATATTTTGTGTGTGATGGTCCTGGAGATTGAAAACGTAAGTAAGTCCAGCGAGAAGTCACTTAAACCAGTACAATGTATTCATGCAGGCAAAGAGCAATTCTTCCTGTGTGCTCTGTGTATTAAATCTAATTGGTTAATGAAGAGTCTTCCCAACTAATCGTGAGCTCTCAATCTGCTAGAATAAATATATGAGCACGATTTTCACCCCTTCTCTGTGTCCTCGGTAAACAATATTTAACCCCTTAAGGACAAGTTTATTTTCGAGTTGAGGGCTGCAGGTTTGACATGTATAATCTGTGATAGTCTACTTAGTATTCTAAAGCATTACTGTCTTAGAGACACGGGGAAACATTCTTTCTTAAAGGGATATTCCACTCAAACATAACTTTTAATTTGTTGCTGCCCATGGTAAGCGTAACAATTCCTTCCATACTTGATATTATCTATTCAGTCTCCCTCCCACAGTTTTGAGCTGCTGCTTTCTGCTGAAGACACAAAAATATTTATCAAAATATTAGTTTTTTTTTTCTGTCTCCCTTTCCTCCCCCTTCATTTTGAGGCAGATGAATGCCGGGAGGGTGAATCACAATGAGTTCATTAGCAACTTGACCTAAGAATAACCCTCCCAGCATTACAAAGAAGCTAAAAAGTTGCAGATAAAGCCAGTCAGGGACTTGTTTACATCAGCCGTCTCAGAAGGAAGGGGAGAGGAGGGGGAGAAAGAGAAGAAAAAACTCTCACAGATTTTTTGTGTCTTCAGCAGAAAGCAGCAGCCTAGAACTGGGGGAAGGAGACTGAATAGATAAGATATTCAGTATGGAATGAATTGTTAGTCTCACCATGGGCAGCAATATATCAAAAGTTATGTTTGAGTGGAATACCCCTTTAACCGTTGCTTAGGGTACTATTCCGTTCTGGCCAATAATCGTTTCATGTAATAGTTCATGTTTTAAATCAACGATCAGCCAACATGCACAATGTCTATTATAATCACAAATATAAAGTTGTATACCATTCCTACAACTCCTTTTTCAATACATATTTTGCCAGAGAGTGGTATTCAGTATATTATGGGGGATTCTCCTAATGTAAACAGCGAATGTGCAGCACACATGTGGTATGAATGGAGCCCAATATGCCGCACTCTTCATAGAATGCCACATGCTATCCAAACTGATGAATTATTTATTACAAGACTTGGGCTATGGCTCAAGAACAACATGATTGGAAAAGCTCCCGACAAAAAAAAGACCCATCCAAATGGAAGATGTGACAAGCAGAAGTGATTCCTAATTAGTAAGTGAATAAAAGCCGCCCTGCTTTACCAGTAATGAGTCCGGGTTATGATCCATTATAGTCCCCATAATAATGTCATGTATGTATTAGCAGCTAAACAATCGATGGACACACGTGAATATCTGAAATTACACCGACCTGCTGTAACATTAAAATGTGATCAAGTAAAAAACATTCATTATGTCCTGATTGTAATAACATGTCCGAACATCTCTGAAATGGCAGGTCTTCTGGGTTGTCGTACCTACACAATGTTCTATGGTGTATGGATTTGTGTCAATGGCAACGACATGGTTAATTTTGTGCAAGAAGAATAAACCCTTTGACCTGTCTGGGAATTTTTATTGCAGGTTAGGATGTGGTGCACCATGATGACCAGAGATTATAGGTTATCACTTGGGGAAGACATAGTTTGACCTTTAGCACCTAGGCCTGGACTGTGACAACTTCAAAGGAAGGACAATAGACATATAGTGCTCCAAACTAAGGAATCCGATGGAGGAGATTTAAAGAATAATATACTATTCATGGTTCTTCCTCCCTTATCACTTCACTGTAACAAGCCCATCATCTGCTTAATAAACTGGCGGACAGCTCTAGACTAGAGATGATCGAACATCGGGATTTTGCCAGTTCGATCAAACTCGAACCTTTGGCATTTGATTCTTGATGCCTTCCCGTTCTGTGGGGAAGGTGGAGACTGCCCAAGTACTGTCTGGAAAACAGGAATACAGCCTATTACCTAAGCTGTATCCTTGTTTTCTAGGCAGTCTCCACCTTCTCCAAGTAGCGGGAAGGCATCGAGAATCAAATGCTGAAGGTTCGAGTTTGATCGAACTGGCAAAATCCCGATGTTCGATCATCTTTACTGTAGACATCTGAGCCCATGACTAAAGGTCCCCATACACGTTATACTCTTGTTGACCACTTCTAGTCCCATTTACTATGTAGTGTTGGCGCTGAACAGCCTCACATCAGTGAGGAGGCAGACTGTTGGTACCATGTTGATCATCAATCGATTGATCAACAGTTCTGGCCAAGAAAACCTGTTTAGGCTATGTTGACACTACGTAAGTTTCCGGCCGTAGCGCGTTCCGTGAATAAGCGGCCGGAGACTTACGTAGTTTGCGTATAATGGAAAGTATACGATGTACGGCTGCACAGTTGACACTACGTACGAACTTACGCCCAGATCGTACGCGGTGGCGTAAAAAATGAACAAGATCATTGTTTGCGGACGAAAATGTCGTAACTTACGCCTGTAGCGTTACATGCGGTCCCGTACGTAGTGGAGATTTCTTCATTTTTGCAGCTTTTTGTGCAGATCCAAAAGGTTCTGTGGGGTGTACGGGGCTAGGCACAGATTTCCAAGTAAAAGACCGCTGTCAGGGCGCTTGGGAAGTGTAAGTAGACTTCGGGCGTAAGTTCGCGGTCCGTACATAGCCGGCCGCAAGTAGCGTAAATCTCCGGCCGGAGTTTACCGCGTATATGTCCGGCCGCATATTGCGCATATGCGCAGTGTGAATATAGCCTTAAACTGGATAAAACTATACAAGCCATTACACTTCTGATAGAGTCTTCCTGTATAATATTTATATTCACATTTGTATCTGAGATATTAGGGATGGTCCGAACCGAGTTCGGCTCGGGTTCGTACAAACCCCAACCCTCGGTAATGATTCCCGCTGTCTGCCCGCTCCGTGGAGCGAGCGGATCCAGCGGGAGGACCGTCTGGAAAACTGGGATACAGCCATAGCCATAGGCTGTATCCCAGTTTTCCAGGCGTTACTCCCTGTGAATCTGCTGCCGAGCACTCGGCAGGTTCGGACCATCCCTATGATATATATATATATATATATATATATATATACACAGTACAGCTTAGATTTTATGATTTACAGTATGTATGTATCCCAGTTATCCCTGGGCTACCAAAAATGTTTTGGCTCCACTATATTTAGTTTTATGTGTACACACACACACACACACACACACACACATGCATGGTACAGTATATTAGTGTGTTTAGTCTACAGCAATTTCCACACATCATAAATTTCATGGTATTCTAACTAGAACCCAAACATGTAAAGTCCTTGTTAATTTTAATGAGCCGCATGAATTGCATGGAAGACATTCAGTATTTGGTCTAACAACAGCAAATGGAAAAAAATCTTAAAGTCGGTCGGTCTCCTGGTCATCATATAATAGAGGTTGCGGCTTCCTGCCTTTCGAGAGTTGTGTTTACTCCACAATGTTGATAGGAAAGGCCCTCAGATCAGGGGATCCGACTTTTAGCATGCTCACAGATCAGCATGGTCCTGCACATTTTGTAGTGTCTATTCTAGTACTTTAAAGGGGAATTATTAGCAGGTTATATGAATCTAACCTGCCCCTATTGTGCACAAGGCTCTTACCTTCCTCCATGGCGCCTTCCTGTGCTGTTAGCAGTGTAATCCTTGGACCGGAGCACCATTAGAAGCACTGCCCCGCCTCCCAGAGCATCCATACAGCACACTTACTCCTTTGATTATCATTATGTAGCTGGGGCAGTGCTCCTAACGGTGCTCCAGACAGAGGATTACTTTGCTAACTGATATGCCTAAGTACAGGCCATTGATAAAGTTGTACAAAACCTCTTTGACTTGTCTACAACAACAATTAAAGTAAAGGTGTCATCAAAGTATTATTTTAAAAAAATATTTTTAATAAAACCAATACTACTACTACTACTACTACTACTAGTAATAATAATAGTCTTCTCACTATGATCACAAGCAGAATTACAGTAAAAGGTTTCAGTTAGAACAGGTTTCACCATTCTCAATAGACTGTGACCACAGCTCCCCTCCTCCCTGTGCAATGACCCCTCTGCACAGGTCACAGCACATGCCTAAAAACCTCTCCCATGTTTGTTACTTAATTCTCTTCAGTTTCAGTTTTTTTGCGCCTAAAAAGACATTGTGTGAGCATAACCTTAGGGCTTAGGAAACATTTGTAAAAAACGGAAGAACAAAAATATTATAAACAGTTTGCTCGAAATGAAAAAGACGAAGGGGGAGATTTATCAAACATGGTGTAAAGTAAAAACTGGCTCAGTTGCCCCTAGCAACCAATCAGATTCCAGTTATCGGGATTCAGGTCCTCTAGGGTAGTAACTACCCTAGGTTGTAACTACCCTAGAGGACCTGAATCTCTTTTCTTTTCTCCTCCACTCTGTATAGTCCCTAAGGGTATAGGTACTGCAGGTTAACCTCGCTTAGTTACTATTTCTAGCAGTTGAACTCACACAATCTATACCTACTAGATTCCAGTTTTCATCCCTCACGGACTCTTTGGAAAATGAGAGGTGGAATCTGATTGGTTGCTAGGGGCAACTGAGCCAGTTTCACTTTACACCATGTTTGATAAATCTTCCCCAAAAAGTTCAACATGTATAACTTTGTGTACTTGTTTGTACAGGTCTTACTTTATGGCATGGAAAAGACCCTCTTCAGTAATGGACACCATCACCCAGATAAAATAATAAGTAGCACAATCCTGTATTTATAATAGAGGATGCTGAGGCTGCATACAGTCCATTTACTTGTAGTTTGAAGACCTCTCGTAACGTTTAACAAGACCTTATAATCCTAATTTTGGCATATTAATTGTATTATTGTATGCACAAGCCAAAAAGACAGAAATGGCTGCACATCGCACCCATGGCTGACACGAAAGCTTATTCAGCTACATTTAAAACCAACATCAGAAGTTAGTATATAATTTGGCCAAACCATATTGCCTCATGTACCACGTGTAGGTCTTCTGATACACATGAGTCCCTAACCAAACATCATCACTGTGCCGGTCAGCGACCACAATCCCCGCAAAACGTGCGCAAGCAGAGAAGAGGGGCCACGGAATGGCCCTGCAACCCCATTGTCACAGGACCAGACCCAAAAGGGCACCCCAAACCCCGCAGGCGCCACCGGCGGAAAAAGTGGACGCCAAGCAACACAAGTGTGAACAAGCTCTTACCTCTCTCCATTCCTCTGCAGGTAGAATGGGAGAATACTAGGAGATCCTCCCCTTATGTACACAGGTGCTTCCTGCTAATTTGGATCACATGGGTCTTACACAGCACGAGTGCTAGCCACAATGAAAAAAGGGACAGAATACATAAAATATGCACAAGCCAAAAAGACAGAAATGGCTGCACATCGCACCCATGGCTGACACGAAAGCTTATTCAGCTACATTTAAAACCAACATCAGAAGTTAGTATATAATTTGGCCAAACCATATTGCCTCATGTACCACGTGCAGGTCTTCTGATACACATGAGTCCCTAATCAAACATCATCACTGTGCCGGTCAGCGACCACAATCCCCGCAAAACATGCGCAAGCAAGAGGGGCCACGGAATGGCCCTGCAACCCCATTGTCACAGGACCAGACCCAAAAGGGCACCCCAAACCCCGCAGGCGCCACCGGCGGAAAAAGTGGACGCCAAGCAACACAAGTGTGAACAAGCTCTTACCTCTCTCCATTCCTCTGCAGGTAGAATGGGAGAATACTAGGAGATCCTCCCCTTATGTACACAGGTGCTTCCTGCTAATTTGTATTATTGTATGACTGTACACAGTGATAGCAGAAGTATATATGCACCTACCTTTGCCAATATTCAGCACCGATTATTAGTGAGCCCATTGCAATGTCTCAGAGCTACTATACCAGTCACCATCTAATGTGTATTTGTATAACTCTAGTTGGGTGCTGTAAATTATTGCTTATTTTTTTTATTTTTTTATTGCATTAAATACATTTTTATTACATGTATACATTGAAGTAAACATGAAGCCCAAGTGTGCACAGTGAAAAGTTTTTTTTCCAGTCAGCATCCATGTTTCTCTGCCTCCTCCTTCCTGATCCTTATTGCAATGACAACTCTGGCCATAAGAGTGCACATGCAACCACATGCTCTAGATTTATAGGGCCCGCCTGCCTCAAGCAACTGCTACTATCTGCCTACTATCAAATTCAACCTGGCTTGAGTGTTGTTGAATTCTTGCATTCCAGCAAAGGTGTGTTTCTGTTATTCTGATGACTCTCTGTGACCCCAGTGCTTCTCCTGTTACCAAATCAGACTGTTTGAACTGCCTCTGAAGCCTTTGTCTCTCTGACTACCATACCCATCTCATTTCTGAGCTGACTATCCTGCTGACTATTCACCCTGCTGAGTATGCCTGTTCCCCAACTCTGTCTGATTCTGTCTGATTCTTGAGGGCCAGCTGCTGTTAAAACTGGGAACACACTTGTGGAGTGACCTGGTGTCCAGCTTCCGCATTCTGGAGCAGGATAAAGGATGAAGAGAAGATCGAGAGGACTCTGCTCCCTGGTGCGGACCAAAGCCGGTTGAGTAGCACAGCGGGTCCACACGCACTTTTTTGTTATAGACAATAATTTATCATACAGTACAATGACTATCTGAGGCTTTATAGTAACTAGGGATGGTCCGAACCGAGTTCGGTTCGGGTTTGTACGAACCCGAACGCTCGGCAATGATTCCCGCTGTCTGCCCGCTCCGTGGAGAGGGTGGATACAGCGGGAGGACCGCCTGGAAAACTGGGATACAGCCATAGCCATAGGCTGTATCCCAGTTTTCTAGGCGGTCCTCCCGCTGTATCCACCCTCTGCACGGAGCGGGTAGACAGCGGAAATCTGATGCCGAGCGTTTGGGTTCATACGAACCCGAACCTTGGCAGTTTCAGACCATCCCTAATAGTAACACAAAAAAGTTTCTTTTTTTTGGGCTATTGCCACCCACATTTGTATTCCACGATCAGCGCTACGTATAAATAATAAATAGTTATTAGGATTTGATTTTGTTTGAATGCCACATGCAATGCGAACAATTGCATAAGGGAAAAAAAGAGGAATGGAAGTTTGCCAGTTAATCAGAAATTTGCCAGATGGTTACACAATAGCAGCGCACATGTTTATTGAGCCCACTTTTGCTTACAGAGAGATATTTTTTAATTGGCCTCTTATGAGTATAGGCAACAATTTTTTCCCTCTACAAAGAATAGCATTAGGAAGATAGATTAATTGTGCAGCAAAATATGTCCACCACGTTGAAGGCAGATTAGACGGCACAGCTTGTTGTAGTGTTATTTTTAAAAAGCCTCGGAAATAATCAATTCAGTTGTTTTGTAATCAATTTATTTGTCACTATTAACAATGAAGCTTAGGAACTTCATATACGGTCACGGAGGAGTAAATAAGTAATAGAAATAACAAATATAAGTAGAACTAATAATAATAATAATATTAATAAAAATTAATAGTCAAACCCTTTTCTTGTACAAAACATACATAAATAAGAACTTTTGGTTTCGTACTTATCAGAGATGCAGTACATTATAATATAGCTTATAACTAGAGATGAGCAAATCCGATCACTTGGCATTTGTATCCCACAGCATGGAGAAGATGGATGCAGCCCTAAGGCTGCCTGGAAAACATGGATACAAACAAAAGCGATAGGCTGTATTAAAGTTTTCCCGATGGCCATAGGCTGTATCCATGTTTTTCAGATGGCCATAAGCTGTATCCATGTTGTCGAGATGGCCATAGGCTGTATCCATGTCTTCGAGATGGCCATAGACTGTATCCATGTTTTTCAGATGGCCATAAGCTGCATTCATGTCTTCTAGATGGCCATAGGCTGTATCCATGTCTTCCAGATGGCCATAGGCTGTATCCATGTCTTCCAGATGGCCATAGGCTGTATCCATGTTTTTCAGATGGCCATAGGCTGTATCCATGTTTTTCAGATGGCCATAGGCTGTATCCATGTCTTCCAGATGGCCATAGGCTGTATCCATGTTTTTCAGATGGCCATAAGCTGTATCCATGTTGTCGAGATGGCCATAAGCTGTATCCATGTCTTCGAGATGGCCATAGACTGTATCCATGTTTTTCAGATGGCCATAAGCTGCATTCATGTCTTCTAGATGGCCATAGGCTGTATCCATGTTTTTCAGATGGCCATAAGCTGTATCCATGTTTTTCAGATGGACATAGGTTGTATCCATGTTCTTTAGGCTGTGTAATTAGAATGCTGAGTAAGGGTATATGGAGTAATTGTTGGCGAAAACTTGGCAGATTCCTCTGTCCGCCCAAAGAATTGTCATGTCAGTTCTTTGGGCAGATGATGGAATCCACCCGAGCATATAATGGATCCAGCAGAGAGAGAGGTGGGAGCGCGCAGAGACGAGCGGCGGATTCCGCACAGAGTTTTCGGCAACAATTACTCCATCTGCATATACCCTTATCAAGTTTGTTCATCTGGCATGGCAGCCAGATGGAAGTCCGGGATATTTTTGAGCGTGTCATCCATCTGAGCTTGGCACCGAAAAGAATAAAGTTCTTCTTTAAACGCTACCTTGAATATGAAAAGAAACACGGCAATGAGAAGACAGTGCAGAGTGTGAAGGAGAAGGCCCTAAAATACGTAGAAGCTAAAGGATCTATGACCACAACATAAAGGCTGCCTTTCTGTGGGACTTGTATTGGTGACTTTGTACAGATGTTGGAAAACTCCAGATCCTTGAGACTTGTCTTTATGGTTGTGCAGATCACATGGTCTCTTATGAAATTACTTTCCATGGGGGTTGTAATAATATCCAGATGTTCTACAATGAGCTTTGGAGGAAAACTGACTATTGGAGTCTTTCTATCTCCAGTATAACTTTTACTCAATACAGAGGCATTTCATAGACAGTTTTGATAACATTTGTTGATAAAATAAATGCCACTTTTTACATATCATAGAATCCCATGGCTTCAGGTACCATCTTTATGCCAATGACACTCAGATCTACCTCTCTGGTCCGGATGTCACCTCTTTGCTATCCAGGATTCCAGAGTGTCTATCGGCCATATCCTCCTTCTCCTCCCGCTTTCTAAAACTCAACATGGACAAAACAGAACTTATCATCTTTCCCCCATCTCGCTCCACCCCGCCTTCTAATCTGTCAATCACTATCAATGGCTGTACTCTGTCCCCTGTCCCCCAAGTCCGCTGCCTTGGCGTCACCTTTGACTCTGCCCTGTCCTTTAAACGACATATTCAGGCCCTGACCACCTCCTGCCGCCTTCACCTCAAAAACATTTCCAGAATCCGCTCTTTCCTCACCCCTGAATCCACCAAACTGCTGGTCCATGCTCTCATTATTTCCCGCTTGGACTACTGTAACATCCTCCTCTCTGGCCTTCCAGCTAACTCCCTTGATCCCCTCCAGTCTATCCTTAACTCTGCTACCCGACTAATCCACCTTTCCCCTCGCTTTGCCTCAGCCTCTCCCCTCTGCCAATCCCTCCACTGGCTCCCCATTGCCCAACGTATTGACTTTAAATTGTTGACCATGACATACAAGGCAATCCACAACCTTTCCCCTCCTTACATCTCTGACCTGATATCCCGCTACCGTCCCTCACGCAACCTTCGATCCTCCAGTGACCTCCGTCTCCGCTCCCCCCTTGTTCGTACCTCGCACAACCGCCTCCAAGACTTTGCCCGAGCCTCCCCCATACTCTGGAACTCGCTACCCCGACACATCCGTCTCTCATCCACCATCAAGTCCTTCAAAAGTAACCTGAAAACCCATCTCTTCAAACAAGGCTACAACCTACAATAACTCTGCATCATACTTGAATGGCTGCACTTTACCTCCTGTTTCTCTCCCTATACCCCATAGATTGTAAGCCCTCACGGGTAGGGTCCTCTTCCCCCATGTACCAGTCTGTCTTTTGCCTTCATGTAATGTTTTCTGATCTTGTATTGTTCCTGCCTGTTGCCTATCTATTGTATAGCGCTCTGGAACTAAGGGCGCTTTATAAATAAATAATAATAATAATAATAATTATTAAGCGAATCTGTAAAACGTTTGGTTTCATCTGACCCCAAATGCTTGACATTTAATTTTACCTGCCTGGAAAAGTTGGATGGAACCTATGGCTATGTTCTCACTTTGGGAACATTCCGGGCAAAGGCGTCTGTCGTGTTATATAAATGCCCACTAATGATGATCATGATCATTATTGGCAGCCATCTATATTACGAGATAGGCGCCCCCCCCCCTGCTATGTTCTCGAAGTGGAAACATAGGCAATGACTGTATTCATGGTTTCCAGGACTCCCTAGGGCTGCTGTCAACTTCTCCAGGCAGCTGGAGTCAAATGCCGAGAGTTTGGGTTTGGACGAACTGGAATGTTTGACAGGCTGCCCGTCACTACTCCTCTTTGGTTATAATCTCAAATATTAACAGTTCATTGAAATAGAATTTAACACCAGAAAATTATCTATTGTTTGAATCAGAAAAAAAAGTAAAAATGTTGAGAATAGGAATATGGAGTTGGCTAAGAAACTGAATTTGTTCTATACCCAGTGGGTGCCAACTGTTCACTAAAGCTCTCAACCACATTCAGGGGCCAAGACAATAGATACCTCTGATTTAGACTATTGAACTGAGTCATAGAGACATTATTACAGGATACTAAGTGGTTAAGATGAGCCAGGGGTCTAGTGAAGGTCCCTGTGCCGGTCAATTTAGTAATCCTAGTACATCTGGTTAAAGGCAGGATGTACTAGAGGAGCTGTCATAGTGCAGTACACTTTAATAAAAGAAGTATCATAGTGCACTGTATGATTGCTTGTTCAGGGGTTCAAGTAAATCTAAAATAAAAGTTAAAAAAGAGAATTAACACCCCCCACTTTTCCTTTTATCATATAAAAAAATAATCAAGATATTGCTGTGTCCACAAAAATGAACTACTAAAATATCACATTATTTATCCTGGTGAATGCGGTAAAAAAGACGCTACTTTCTTGTGGTCTTGTGATCTATCTCCCTGTCCACACAAAAATATTTTCACACTATACTACAAGTAGATGAGCAGGATCTCCTGTCATTTTAAGGGCTGTCCTTACTTCTTTACAATAAGCAGCTGTCTGCTATGTATAGCTGCTTACTGTTCTCACAAGAAGGGGAGTGGCGATGCTTTATGTCACCACCTAATCATTGCATTTGCTGGGCTCTACACACAGTTCAGTGACTGTTCTCTGAGCAGGAAACATGGAGATTATGTCTCCTGTTCAGTACATATTTCTGCAGGGCACCATGAAAACAATGTAGACAGCAGGGACTCTTATCTTTGCGACAGGAGTCCCTGCTCTTATATTGTAAACAGTGATATGCTATACATCACTGTGGAGTTGTTGATACTAGAGCCAGTGTAGGGCCAAATCTTAAAATGTATTTGTTTCAACATTACCACCAATGTAAATATATTAGAGTAGCCTATTAAGTAGCCCTAGAAAACCATAAACTTATACGGGGAGGTTAGTTGCTTATGAGGCCACAGTTTTCAGATGTGTTCAGGAACCTCTATATCACAGGTGTCAACCTTGCGGCCGTCCAGCTGTTGCAGAACTACAATTTCCATCATGCTTGGACAGCCAAAGCTTTAGCTTTGGCTGTCCAGGCATGATGGAAATTGTAGTTTTGCAACAGCGGAACGGCCACGAGTTTGACACCCCTGCTCTACATAATAGGGTTTTGTAATAATAATAATAATAATAATAATAATATTAATATATGTAGTCATGTTTACCATAAAATAGAATAAGGATTTGTGGACACGCTCTTTGCCTAAACACGCATCGCTATTACCATTTCAGGCCTGCTAATACAATTAATATGAATTGTTAAACAAAAGTTTAATCATCAACATTTGACAACAGCGGGAGAATGCCAGAATGAAGCTATTGTATTGTAATATATTGTATTAACCTTTCGCATTAAGCTTTAATAACTGGGTACCAATGCGAATAACAATTTGTGCAGTGACCTGTAAGGTGAGAACAAAGGCATCTAGATTTGTCAGCCGCCGCACTTTGATGAATGAAGGATGAGATATTTTAAGCAGAGATAGCTCAGAGAGTAATTATACGGAAGAGCTTGTTGCTCGATATCCGAGTCAAAGTAACAATTGGAGAAAATGAAGTTCTGTTTGTCATAGTTCTATCAAGTTATTTTTTATTTTTAAAGCTCTTGTGGCATATTGCATGTAATCTAAAACCATCTGTAGGCTATGTTCACACAATGTTTTTTGAGCTCCGTTTAAAATTACGTCCGTCATTTTGAGTCTAAAATAACAGACGTTATTTAACAGCCTGGCCTTCCCTTAGTGCAATGACTGATGTTTGTACATTATTCTAGTTTGGTTACTAATTGGCCTTTGGATGCGGCTTAATTGAAAAGTCCATTGAATTTAATAGTAAAAACATAGAAAGAACAGTGACAAAAGAAAAACTGTGTGTGAACAACTAATAAAAATCGTTTGCAAAAGACGTCCGAAAATATTATTATAAAATATATTGATCGTGTACATTATTTTGACGCCTGCGGCAAAACCCTCCGTTATTCAATACATTGTGTGCATTTGACGTCCGTCTTCCCATTGACTTTAATGCATTGCAATTGTAGTCAGTTAAATCTCGGCAAAAACGGACGTTTTTTTAAATATGAAAATTGGCCGCCTTTTCGATATTTTTGACGTTGTGTGAACATAGCCTTAGCGTCTGTTGTTCTATTCATAGGCGTATGATTGCTGGGGATTTGACCATTGATCACAAAAACGGATGACCTGAATGCCCCATTTGAGTAGATAGTCATATGTGTGCATGGTGTATAAGATTAATGGAGATCTCTTAAAGCACTTTTACACCAAGCGATTATCGGCCATATTTGGCACATTACCAGGTGTTTGGTAATCGTTTGGTGTAAAAGCTCATGTTCAAAGACAAC
This sequence comes from Dendropsophus ebraccatus, assembly GCF_027789765.1. Classification (NCBI taxonomy): domain Eukaryota; kingdom Metazoa; phylum Chordata; class Amphibia; order Anura; family Hylidae; genus Dendropsophus; species Dendropsophus ebraccatus. Next base: position 193,121,422 of record NC_091455.1, read on the forward strand.
AGTCTGCCAACATGCACAATGTCGGCGGATCATTGTCTTTGAACATGTTCAAAAGGAAAAGGTTAACCATAGCAACGGTCTGCTGGCCGTCACTCTGTGCAATAGGAGCAAAGGGAGCAGGCCGCTGTTATCTTCTGTGGGTCACCCAAACGTCCAGGCAGCCCCTACCACAGCTTCCCGCACCCCTCTCCCTCTCGCTGTTGGTGCGTGTAATAGCACAGACAGTGAGCGGGGAATGAGGAGAAAGCAAGCGCTGACCTGACTTGCTTGCTCCTAATATCGGGCCATGCATTAGGGCCCTTAGTGACATACTGCATATAGGTGATAAATGTTATTCATGGTCTAGTCACTTTAAAGCCACGTTCACACAACGTATATTTTCATTAAACAACGGCCATTGTTGCTGGTTTGCAATATTAATTAATAACAGTTAACATTAATTAATAACAGTGTCTGATCGTTTTAATTACTATGGAATCCCGGCGGAGGGTATACAAACTGGCCAGCATTCTATGTGGCCGCTCAAAAAACTGACATGTTAATTTTGACTGTGCATACAATGTAAAGTGCGGCTCCGGACGGACTTTACATTGTCTGCAATGGAAAATTGGAATGAGGGCACATTGGAATGTGCCCACATTTCAATTCCAAAGAAGTGATCTTCAGAAGTGATAAGTGAATTTCACAGACAGCGGACGTTCTGTGACATGGCCGTGTCACAGAATGGCCGCTGTCTTATAGCATGTGAACGTGGCCTAAAGTAGCGTTACTATCTACATAAATCCTGTGAGCCTGTGCGCCATCAGGGGATTTTTTGAGACTGGAGCAGGAAATGTCAGTCTTAATAAATCCCCCCATTGAGTTTTACTAGTCATGGCCGAAATCTTGTTCCATTAATTCATACTAGGACCTCCATCTATTGCCCCCCAAAAAGTAGTTATTGCAAGTATAAAGAAATGTCTTCACTAGAATTAGTAGATCTTCATGAATATGACTCTTTACATGCGTGATCGACATGCCATAGAAAGTTATAATTGGTGATAACTAGTGTTGAGAAAGCACAAAAAGGCTTGAGTGTTTGTCACTCGAATTAAGCGTTTTCCAATGATCAAGTGCTCGATTTGAGTATCAAACCCCATTGAGGAGTCCAGAACATTTACCCAAGCGCCCCCTTCTCGCCAGAGCAGATGGTGTCTAGTTCACCTTAAAGGGATTTGTAAATGAAATGTAAAAAAATAGGTTACTGCAAGACACGTTAGAACTCAAATCAAATCAATTGACGGCATACCACCGGTGTTCTAATGTGTTTTGCAGTAACCTGAGCATCACAAGGTGCTTGGTCAAGCATCCCCATGAGCAAACGAGCACTATGCTAAATAGAGCATACTTGCCCAACACTAGTAATAAAAGATCTAGCTAAAAATGTTTTGTTTTTTTTAGGACCCAGAAATTTGTATGAACCGATCATTGCTGAACTGCTATTGAAGAAATACAGAAATTGTGGCTTAACTTAGTCCATTGTACAAAGGATTGTGGATTTTTTCTTTGGCAAAATGGTGGCACATACTCATGCTTTGTACTCCTTCCTATAGCACATAAAAAAAGAAAAAGGTTTGTTCTGATGGGTTAACTCCACCATATTGCGTTAAAAAAAATAAAAAATGAATAAAATATATATATATATTTATTGTATATATATACCGTATATATATATATATATATATATATATATATATATATATATATATATATATTATGTATTTATTTTTTTTATTTTTTATTACTTACCTAGTAACTTAAATGTTGTCAATTACCTGGGTAGCTCTTGATTTCACAACTTAATGGAGCACGAGAAATCATAAAAAAGACTAAACTGTTGTGCAAACACTATAGACATAAACATAGTTGTCACTAATCAATGGAATAAAGAGGCATTTTATGTCTGTAACATTGATGACTTGATGTTTTTCTGTACATTAGAGGAAGAGTAAAGGCAGCGTTTGACATTAATATAAATCAAAGGTGAGGCCCAGTCTATCTTTACTCTGATGGGGTTTTATTAGCCGCACTATATCCATCACTTCATCAAGGCTGCTGTACTAAGATGAATGCGTTCTTAGATAAGAAAAAAAAAATCGAGAGGTTCAGTAACTTATCCATAAAAGTAATGTGTAAACTGGTGGATTCAGACATGGGAGCAAAGCTTAGATCTAGACTATGAGTACGCATCATTTTTCTTGGTGTATTTTTAGATGTAAAATGACTCTAAAAACGTCCCCCCAAATTATTAAATATCGTGGGAAGCAATCGCTTAGTTTAATTGTACATCTGTTATTGTTCTTGACGTCAAACTAGGCATAAATATTTCTGCACGTATCTGGAGATGTATTTTGCTATGTATAAATAATAAAAAAAGCACCCAAAAGCGGAAAATAGTCCTGTATAATAAAATAATAATAAAATAAAAATGAAAGACAACTGACTGGGCAATAAGGGTTGAAGGGTTATCCAGTGCTACAAAAACATGGCCACTTTCTTCCAGAGACAGCACGACTCTTCAGTTTAGGTGTGATTTGCAATTAAAGGGGTTATCCAGCATTACAAAAACATGGCCACTTTCCCCCTACTGTTGTCTCCAGTTTGGGTGGGGTTTTAAAACTCAGTTCCATTGAAGTAAATGGAGCTTGATTGCAAACCACACCTAAACTGGAGACAACAGTAGGGGGAAAAGTGGCCATGTTTTTGTAGCGCTGGATAACCCCTTTAAGCTCCTTTCACTTCAATGGATCTGAGTTACAAAGCCCAACCCAAACTGGAGACAAGTGTGGTGCTGTCTCAGGAAGAAGGTGGCCATGTAGCACTGGATAACCCCTTTAAGTGAGCTTGGAAACTAAGGCTATATTCACACGCATGCAGTGTAGCTGTGGTCGTAGGCCACACTACGAATGAATAGTGCTCCAAGCTTCACGGAGAACTACATTGCCACTTCATTATCGTAGCAATCCGTACGGACGCGTGAACGGAATAATATTGGTCCTATGTTCTGTCTGCAATAAGGGACGTGTGAATGAGGCCTTAAGTTCAATGTAAAACCGGACTGTTTACATTTACTTTGTTGCACAATGTTGTATTGTTTGTTGTTGCCTTGTACATATAATGTAATTAAGTGATATACAGTATATGTATGTATGTTCTAATTTAGGGTTGTCTGGGCTCCTCAGCAGACGCCCACATGCAGGGGCCTGGTGCTGCTGTTATTTCGGCCCGGTGGGGCGCCTTACCTCGCCATGCTCCTGTCCAGTCTCCTCTGTGCCAGCGCGTGCATCCCCGTCTTTTAGGGGGCGCCCACCAGCTCACACTGATTTAAAGGGACAGGTCATCCCTAAATGGAAGTTTGCACCAATCACCTCCCCTATAAATAAAAGACCTGTCCTGACCTTCTCTGTTGGATCCTCTACATGCTTCCCTAGCATGTGGTCTCAGCTCTCCGTTGTTCCTGCCCGAGGTTCCCACCATCTGCGGCTCCAGCCGTTGGTCCTGCTGTATTCCTGCTGCCTGCGGTTCCAGCTACGAGTCCTGTTGTGTTCCTGCTTGCCCACGTGTCTCCAGCTGCACCTTGCCCGTCACTGTTAGCAAGCCCACCCAGGGGTAATGACTAGAGATGAGCAAACCGGCTGAGGTTCGGGTTCATATGAACCTGAACTATCGGCTTCTGATTCCCGCTGTCTGCCCGCTCCGTAGAGAGGGTGGATACAGCCTGAGGACTGCCTGGAAAACTGGGATACAGCCATAGCCATAGGTTCGCTTATCTCTAGTAACGACCTGGGGTCGCCTGCCGCAGCAATTCCAGCCCATCTTGTGGCAGGTACTGATAAAGACCAGCAGCCCCTTCGACTCTGCTCCCCGATGAAGCTTACACCATCACTAGCGGTGGTAGAGTGGATCCACAACTCCAGTTGTTACAAGAGGACCATAGCTTAAGTGGTGTAAGTGGATGTAAGGGGTGGAGTATTGTCAGTACTGTCAAAGGGGCCCTGTGAAATGTTGTCCTGGAGAAGCTGGTGATCTGCACAATTTGGAAAGTTGACTGCCTTGTGGTCCATGACATAGCAGATAGTTCAGTCTTGTAACAAAGAGGACAGGCTGCCTTGGGAAGGACTATCAGGCATAGGGCTGTGTGTAGAGAATGATCTTTCTACTGTAGAGTAGAAATGTGCAGTCGTGAAAAGTAAGTTGTGCTTTGAGTAGAAGTTTGAGGTCTAGGAGGTGTGCATTAAAGTACCACTGACCTGTCCTCTTTGTAAAATTACAGTATAGTGAAACCATGGATTACGAGCATAATTCGTTCCAGGAACGTGCTCAAAATTCAAATCCCTTGTATATCAAAGCAAATAATTGAAACGCAGACTATTCATTCTACAACCCAAAAATAAGGTAGGTAAAGTGTTCTGTAAATAAAGAACACTGCATCAGTAAAGAGGTGGTTAATCAGGTAACTCTCCCTTCACACACACAACTTTCCAGGGGACTGCAAACTTACTGGTGCTGGTACCTGCTGGTAATAGTGCTGGCTATCTGGAGCAGCTATCAGTGAAGGGGTTAATTCATGTGTCAGAGGGAAGCAGCGGTTATACACCATCCAGTGCCACGTGTAGGTAAGATGGCGGTGACATGTGCGTGGCAGTGGCCGGAGATGTCCCGACGAGGCCCCTGGAAAGTCGAAGCACTCACTGTTTGGGTTACGTCTGTGCATGTAGAATCTAGGCTGCAGGAACACCGGAGTAGGAGGGCGAGTAGAAGTAGCCTTACTCACACTTAGTCCTCCGGCAGAAGGGAGAGCTTAAGGCCCCGTTCCCACTGCCGTTAGCCTCCCGCTCACAATGGGAGTCTATGGGAGGTGCGCACTCCTGCTCTGTCCGCGCTGAAGAATGAACATGTTCATTCTTCAGCGCGGACAGGGCAGGAGCGCGTGCCTCCCATTGACTCCCATTATGAGCGGGAGGCTAACGGCATTCCGCCGCGGACAACTCTGCCGCGGAATTCTGCTAGTTTTGCTCAGTAGGAACGGGGCCTAGGGCCGAGCTGCTCACTTCCACAGGAGGATCACGCAGTTCTACAAAGTCCTTGACCCAGATAGGCATCGAAGGAAAGCTGGAAAATCACTGGCAGAGTTGATCAGGTAGAAGCAGGTTAAAATAAAAAGGGCTTTCTACACAGTACAGTATCAGGACGAGAACACAGGGGGGCTTGTATTAAAAAATCTTGCTCAATTCCTGAGTTACAATTTTTAAAATTTTTTAGCTTGTCTTGTAAAATGCTCTCAGACCAAGCTACCTCTAATGCAAGGTTTTACTCAAAGTTTAAGTTTAAATTTAAAAAAGATCATTCTTTCTATTTTTCCCTTTTACTATATTTAAAGGCTAAAATTTTGGCTGTCCAAGAATGATGGACATTGTAGTTTGGCAACAGTTGGAGGGCTACAAGTTTGACACTCCTGACCTAGAACATTCAAGTGTTCCGAAACACCAACCAGCAACCACCAAGAACTGTGCCACTTTTAATGTATTCACCAAACTTGATGTACCTTGTAATGTGAACTGAAACCAACAAGTTTATTGTGCTACTACAGATGCCCTTGTCCGCCCTTCTCTGTGAAAAAATATGCTTTATCAAGACTTGTAGACTTCAGTTCTTGTTTCGGCAAGAAGTTGTTATATATTGAAAAAAGTAAGTGCTCGGAAGTTCACGCTTTATTGAGCAGCAATCTTCTAAAGTTTTTCTATGAGGGATTAATCATTATTACTTATAAAACATGAAATTGCTGTGGTGGGACTGCGGAATATGTCCGATAATTTATCTCAGGAACCCGGTGTGATCATGTTCCGTTAGAAAGATGGACTTGTTTTTTACTCATATCGTGTGCAGTAAATTAATTTATCGATTCTCGCAATGAGCATGAATCATTATTGCTGGGAGGAAATATAAATGGTTCAGTTATTACAATATAGAACGGAAACAGAGGAGCGAGTGGTTCCAGGGGCCTCGTGTTTGTACAAGAACAGCAAAGTTCCTGCAGTAATATAATTAATTGCTTTTAATCTGGTGAGAACAATAACGCCAAAGTACACAAAGCAATAACGGATGACTGAAGTGGAGAGGAAAATCTATGGAAATGTTAAATGTGTCTTTGAAAATGGGTCGTGTATCCAAGGCAAAAAAATGTTGCTTGGGTATAAGCATAAAGAACTATGAAGCATGCACTTATAACCCCTTCATGCCTGCGATAAGTCTATCTGTATCTATACAACAACACAATGCTATCTGAGGAGGCAACTCAGGGTTTAGCTTGACTGGTCTCTATTGCCGGAAGCCTAATTGTAAACCATTCTTTCCCCATTCCCTAGCATTGGAGGAGGGTATTGATAGAGGAGATTTTTATATTATTGATTAAAAAAAAAAAAAAAAAAAAAGACACCCTCACTCCCCTCTAGTCTATCCTTAAAGGGGTATTCCAGGAAAAATTTACTTTTTTCCTATCCACAGGTGCAGTCAACCTGGTCTGGGCCCCTTCTATCCAGGGCTCCCAATGCAGCTGCCAATGGTAACTACTAGAGATGAGCGAATCGGGTTCGGGTTCGAGTCGATCCGAACCCGAACGTTTGGTATTTGATTAGCTGGGGCTGCTGAACTTGGATGAAGCTCTAAGGTTGTTTGGAAAACATGGATACAGCCAATGACTATATCCATGTTTTCCACATAGCCTTAGGGCTTTATCCAACTTCAGCAGCCACCGCTAATCAAATGCCGAAAGTTCGGGTTTGGATCGACTCGAGCATGCTCCAGGTTCGCTCATCTCTAGTAACTACTGTACAGTGAACCGTGGATTACAATCATAATTTGGGTAATAATTTTTTGGGGGGGGGGGCTTCTCCTGTCACTTAGACGCCATGTTTAAGGGGTTAATGACAGGCAGCAGTGATCATGCTGCAGTCCAGTATCAGACTGGCCCACCAGAGGACCAGAGGATCCTCCGGTGGGCCCACAGTTTTAGATCCTGCACTAACATTGACTGATATGTCTTTTCTCACTAGTTGACCCCCAGGATCATTTCCTCTGGTGGGCCCCAGATACCCCAGTCCGACACGGAGGTCTGCAGTCTGTCATTAACCCCTTAAATGTGGCAATGCTTGCCACTCACTAATATAAAGTGAGCTCAGCTCCTGAGCTTGCTTTATTCACCATAGGCACCTAATGGCATAAAGAAGTGGCATGGTTCGTCTATAGGCCGTCTAGGTTCTGCAGCATCTGAGGCATGTTTTCTCTGAATAATTTGCCTAGCACTATAAGAGGGCTTTGTGTTGGCATTGGCATCCTCGACGACTTGGTATTATTTTCATTGTTTTGTAATATTCTTATAATTTACAGTATACGGTAACATATTCCATTAGCGTCGATATAACCCAATTATTGTGACTCAAGAATCCCAGAAACGGGGAGTAAAACAGGAGCGAGCAATCAATAAGTGACAGGTTATAAGCTGTAACATCAGAGGGCCGCCAGGATTCATCATTACTATCTGCCGGTGAGAATGAGCAGTGACTGAAAGTCTTTTGGAAGTAAATCAAATTGGTTCTTAATCTCTGAATCCCATAACATCAGAATATAGTCTGGTTTTAGGCCGACCACAATCACTTGTTTTGTGACAACATAACAGCGCTGGAGAGAATCAATTTAAATTGGCCGAGCAGGGAGAGGATGATTAAAATGCGTTTCTTAAGGACTGACAGCTCTGGCTTCAAATGTTACACAGTTTGCAGAATCACCTCAAGGCAAGTTTTTGAAGGGGACTACAGAGGGAAAATAATTTTACACATAAAACATTTTTCTCGTATAACCACTGCAAAGAGAGAAAGTGATGGATATTCTGTTATGTTCTCTTACAGTTCTGTGCAAATGCATCACATATTCACATTTTATACCGGGCTTCATGGATAAAAATTACCAAATTGTGCAGAGGACTAGACGAGTCGCCTGTGGATACTGATACCACTTGGATCACTGAGCTGTGCTAGAAAAAGAAGTTGAAATATTTTTCGATGAGCAATGCTATTATTAAAGGGGTACTCCAGCTTTTTTTTTTTTTTTCATTGAAATCAACTGGTGCCAAAAAATGCCAGAGATTTGTAATTCACTTTTATTTTAAAATCTTTAGTCTTCTTGTATTTATCAGTTGCTGTATGTCCTGCAGGAAGTGGTTTATTATTTTCAGTCTGAGTGATCTTTGATGCCACAGGAACTGCTCAGAGCAGTAGCAAATTGCCATAGAAAACCTGCTCTCCAAATTGGAAAGAATATCACTTCCTGCATGATTCACAGCAGCTGATGAGTACTGGAAGCAGGGCCGGACTGCCGATCTGGCAAGTCGGGCAAATGCCAGATGGGCCAGTGTGCTAACTGGGCCAGTCCATAAACAGCTTGACGGTTGGTTTTCCCCAGCACAGCACCCTTCCTGCACTTTAAAACATAGTAAGACATTGGTTATAGAGACTTTATAGTTCATACAACATTATGCAGGAGGGGAGCCAGGTGTCAGATTGTAATCCTGTATCCATCCTGCCCTATATAATTCATCTTGCTGCAGGTCTGAGGAAAAGGGGACTCCTTATTACTGCTGGTCAAGGCAGGGGAATAGCAATGTGTGTGGTGAGTCCTGCTGACTGATATGTATAGTGAGAGTGCTAAATGTATAGTGGATAGTATATGTAACGTGTATTTTACATTTTTTACGAAACCAGCCCTTTCTTCTGGGTCCCTTGCTTAGGGCCCTATTCCACCGGACGATTATCGATTGCATAATCGTTAACGATTAACGATCTCAAACGACCGCTATTGCGAAAGACCTGAAAACGTTCACTCATTTCCATGGAACGATAATCGTTACTTATGATCGTAATTGCGATCGTTTTTCTTCGCTATTTATTCGCTATTGCGTTCGTATCTATCGCAAACGACTGAACGATGTCTTATTCAATGCGAACGATTTGCGAACGTTTTGCGAACGAGCAACGATAAAAATAGGTCCAGGTCTTATAAAGCGATCAACGATTTCTCGTTCGGTCGTTAATCGTTAACTGCATTTCAACCGAACGATTATTGTTTAGATTTGAACGGTTTAACGATAATCTGAACGATAATCGTCCGGTGGAATAGGGCCCTTATGCCCCTATTCCACGAGTCGTTTGGAGGAGCAAACGAGCGATATTAGCGCTCGTTTGCTCCTCGTTCCCCGCTCGCTGCCGCCGCTATTCAACGCGGCTGCAGCGAGCGGTTGAGTGCGGGAGGGGGCGGCGGGGAGCTGCAGGGGGGGGCTGCCCGGGGGATCGCTGATAGTCCGGGCAGCCCATAGGATATAGCAGCGTCTGCTGCCGATGCTCCTATTCAACGGAGCGACGGCAGCAGATCGCTGCTATATCAGTCGCTTGTTTTTCAACATGTTGAAAAACAAGCGACTGCAACGATCAGCCGACATGAACGATGTCGGCTGATTGTTGCACTCTATTCCACGGGACGAATATCGTTCGTAGCGGCCGATATCGGCCGAATACGAACGATATTGCTCCTTTAAACGACCAGTGGAGCCCCTATTCCACGGGTCGTTTAATGGAGCAATATCGTTCGTATTCGGCCGATATCGGCCGCTACGAACGATATTCGTCCCGTGGAATAGAGTGCAACGATCAGCCGACATCGTTCATGTCGGCTGATCGCTGCAGTCGCTTGTTTTTCAACATGTTGAAAAACAAGCGACTGATATAGCAGCGATCTGCTGCCGTCGCTCCGTTGAATAGGAGCGTCGGCAGCAGATGCTGCTATATCCTATGGGCTGCCCGGACGATCAGCGATCCTCCGAGCAGCCCCTCCCGCACTCACCCGCTCGCTGCAGCCGCGTTGAATAGCGGCGGCAGCGAACGGGGAACGAGGAGCAAACGAGCACTAATAGCGCTCGTTTGCTCCTCCAAACGACTCGTGGAATAGGGGCATTAGTCTGGCCTCTCCCCATTGAGCTGTCTGGAATGGGTGACCCTGCCAGGAGTATTACTTCCACCAGCTTTGCTCAATGGACCACCAAGGCACACAAGCTCCCTCACCATGTCAAGGTGAAGGTACCATGAGAGAGCCCCTCCACCCTAACCCTGTCCTTTGCTATAATGTGGACCCCCTTTAATGTGGCACCCTCCCCAGTCCTCCTAATGCAGACCCTACCTGCGCCCTTCTCAGCCCCAACCTGCCCAGCCCTTCTAAGGTGGAAACTCCCAGGGCCCATCCCAGCCCCCTAATGCGGACCCATCAAGCACCCTTCCTAGCCCAGGACCACCCCATCCTTCTAATGCAGATGCTCCAGGCACCCTTCCCAGCCCAGGTCCACCCCAGCTTCCCTAATGTAGACCCTCCCGGCACCCTTCCCAGCTCAAGACCACCCCGGGGCCCATTAACAGCCCAGGTCAGGTATCTGAACAAAATCAAGGGAGGTAAATCTTAGCTGAACTATTGCTTGGCTGACAGTCCTTGAGGTGTTTGGACACCTAGGCTCACAGAAGCAGGAATCCCTGCTGCAAATTGTGCTCCTGCACAGTGTCAACTTCCCTCTCCATGCAGCCGCCGCACTCTGCTGCATAGGAGACATGTTGGCTGCCTGGGGAGGGAGGATGTCACTGTGCAGAAGCTTGGGTCACCCCAATATATTGATATATTACTGTATATATTTATATGCCATAAATTTCTGGTAAATGAGGTTTGCACCTCTGGAACCGAGGTTTATTGACCACCTAATCCTACCTATTGAGGCAGCCGCTGGCCTCTGCATCCATGTAGGGGCTTAACAGATAGGTGGCTGGGATTACGGAATCAACCCAGCTTGCTATATAATGCTATTTCCATAAAAGTAGTTTACACACAGGACATCATTCCTAGTTGCTTGTCCAATCACAGCACAAAACCTACTCCTCACTGCTATGCTATCACATAATGCTGGGGAAATTGCTTCAAACAGACTGGCACTGTGCTGGCCGATACAGGAGACTAAAGTGAAAGGGTAAAATTAGATACAGGAGGCAGCACTGTTTTTATTCAGCAAGGAATATGTCACACTAAGCGTTAAACTGCTACTGAGATGAGAGGGAAGCATTAATCTACCAGATCCTCTAGGGACAGACACAGATTTCAGTCTTTCTCTCCATCTCTCCAGCACAGGGCACATGTCCCCCCCCCCTTCTTTTCCTCTACTCTGTCTTGCTCAGGCTGTTACTAGAGACAGATTTCCCCTAACAACAGGCATGTGACACTGTACTACAGTTATGGAGACACCTAGTGGCCCAGACTATAGAGCTGTTTTTGGTAACCAAAAGGATTTACAGAAATGTTAGAGGAGGGAACATGGAGGGAAATTGAAACAACTTCGGGAACTAGAGACGTTGGCTGTAAATTACAGCAGAGGGAATGGTATACGCACTTTATCTATGATGTTAATGTTAATGCACTGTACATTTATAGCACTATGCATTAAGTACTTCACTTATTGTATGGTCTAAGTATAGGGCTAGGACAGCAAACTGAACCCTTACTCTGGGAGAAGGAATGGCGGGCTACTGCTTACTACATCTATAAGTACCGTATCATTGAAAGGATAAATATATGTTAGACAGGATTTTTTTTTTTTAGATAATTTCATTTCATATACAGTAGATTTCAGAGTCCGGGAACCCATTGTACCATTATCTGTAATTGTCCAGAATGCATTTATGTTATTATTTTAAGCACATAATTATACATTCTCTTCTATGTTCGGCCTTGTTGGGAAGGGGGACAGATATCTCATCATTTGGATGAAGACAATGTGAAAATGTATGATGAATGTGCCAGTCGTTGGCGCCGTAATCTCTTCTACAAACCTTGTGATTTTGGAGGATAAGTATTCTGGACACCAAGACTGGCAGACGGCAACTCTCCTGACTTCTTGGTTTGAATGTCTGCCAGATACAAGTCCACTTTCAAGGACTGCTGAGAACGTTTGCATTTATTCACCAAATGGCAGCCAATTTTTTTTTTTTTTTGTTCGAGACACTTCTAATTGAAACGGAAACGTGTGTTATATTGCACGGTCTATAGGTTGTTATTTTTCATTCGTGGCTATGCTTAGCTATGTGGAATCACCTCATCTCCTTCCTTAACCAAAAACAGGTTTTTGTTTTTTAACTTGTTGACATTTAAATTGAAAATGTGAAAGAACGTAAAATACAGAACACAAACCATTCTCATAACCACATAAATCCTAGCAAGACACTTATGGAATCTGTGCTGATCTAGGCAATTTCCAGACAGGCATCTTATTAAAGCAGAGGGGGCCTGAACTGCCAGGAATAATAGGGAGATTAAAAGGTTTATAAACAATTTTTTTTCATTTTAACAAATTTTTTTCATTTAACAAATAGTTTAATAGTTATTAGCACAATATTTATAAAGTTATGTTTTATAGTCATATACTTGACTTGTATATTTATACGCCGTGGACCACCAAAGATAGACCAACTGTAAAGAATATTACAAGTGAAATTGTATTGTTAAGCTATTGAAGATACATATCTGTTTGCTCATTAACCCAGAGATCACCCCAATCGTATTCATATTCATATTGGTTTAGTTGTTTTTTTTGCTTGTTTCTTCTGCATCATATATGGTTTATAGCTATAATGATATTTTTTACTATTCTCTTACAATCTTAGAAAGTTATGACTTATTCTATTAGTTTTTAAGGGCCTCTCATCCCATGTGAAACTTTAAAGGGGTATTCCACTCAAACATAATTTTGTAAATGTTGCTGCCCATGGTGAGACTAACAATTCATTCCATACTTTTGTAAAGTAAAGACACAAAAATCTGTGTGAGCTGTTCTCTCTGTCTCCCTCTCCTCCCCCTCCCTTCCAAGATGGTTGAAAAAAGTCTGCTACTGGCTTTGTCTGCAATTTTGTAGTGTCTTTGTAATGCTGGGAGGATTAATTTGAGGTCAAGTTGCTGATGAACTCACTGTGATTAATCAGAGTTGCTACGAAGTTGCAGATAGGGACTGACTTACATACAGCTGTCTCAGAAGAGAGGGGAAAGAGGAGGAGACAGAGAGAAAAGCTCTCACACAGATTTTTGCTTCTTTAGCAGAAAGCAGCAGCTCAGAACTGAGGGAGGGAGACTGAATACATAATAACAAGTATACAAGGAATTGTTAGTCTTACCATGGGAACCAACATATGAAAAGTTAAGTTTCAGTGGAATACCCCTTTAAGTTTCAGTGGGTGAGAAATCGGCAATGTGGAAACTGGCATGTCAACCTTGACATGTAAGTGTTAAAGGGGTTTTCCAACTTAACCACTCCAAAAAAGCAAGCCAATTACGTATATTCAGTACATGGCAAGACAGGTTTATTAAATGTGTTTAAAAATAATTTGGAAAAACCCCTTTTATACATGTATAGATTGAGATTTAGCAATAGCTTTGTGCCAGTTCTCTGTTAGAAAAAAAGTTTTAAAAAAATTGTGAAATAGCTGCGTTAGATGGAAGAGGTTTGGCCTCCTATTAAGATTAAAGATTTACTATAACATGAAAATAATTTGCATGCACCTCTAAGTAAAGTTGTCATATATTTTAATTCAGAGCATTTGAACCAGTACATGAAATGCCATCCTTAGTAAATAACTTATGCAAAAGAAGAAAGCAGATGGCACTGCTCCACTCTAAGTTCCAATACAGACACGACAGATGCGACCCTGCATTTTCATGCCCCCATGGTGCTGAAACTCAGACAATAAGTGGTTAAACGGTAAGTATGAAGAGGTAACAGACGTCACTCACCAGGCTTACTGTACGTTGCAGTCCGGCTATATTAGCATAGGTGATGAGCTGGGGAGGAAAGAGTCGGGTACCACTCCTCACCCGTCCTAATAAAGCCGGATTGCAAGGTACAGTAAGTGTCAGGCAGGGGTCTGGAAAGACAACAGATGAGTGCAGCCCTGCAACTGGCACCCGCCCTAGCTGGCCCTACCTACTTGCCACAAAAGTTCTAAACAAATGCGGACAACTGGGGAGCCTCGGTTGTGAGTCTCAAAACATGGGAATAGCCAGATATCCCTAGCCTGTTGCCACGGGGTGCCTCCATGGACTCTTGTTTTGCATATTTAAATTTTTGGGGCGACATCAGTGGAGACTCTTGATTGAGTACTTCATTGAAATTTTTTCACTAATCTTCTTGAGTTCAGTGATTACTGTGTTCTGTTGGTCGATTTGTCATTGCCCCAACTAGCCAGAATCCTGCTCCACACTGACGAGGGGCAAATACCCCAAAACGGCTGTCTGTGGATGGATGCCTGCCTTTGCAAGCCCTAGTCATGTTGCAATACTCTCACCTTTAGTTAGACTTTGACATAAAAGGGGCCACCCTGTTGTTTCCCTATTTATGTCCCAATTTATGTTTATGTTCCAACTGAGTGGGACTTAAGAGGCTACCTATCAGGGTGGTGTGGTGCTCTCCCCATCATGGAGGCACCCCCTTGGCAACAGGCTAGGGATATCTGGCTATCCCGTGTTTTGAGACTCACAACCGAGGCTCCACGAACTCTTGTTTTGCATATTCTAGGTTTAGTGAAAGAAAGACATAGGTCACCATAGGATTCTATATTGTTTCAGGGTCAGTAACAGAAAGTCTCAATCCCCATAGAGTTCTATGTTGTTGTGGGTTTAGTAACATAAATACTTAAATCACCATAGACTTCTATTTGATCTAAGTTCAGTTCATTAGAATTGTGGCGAGACAGGCCAGCCCTTATGGCCATGATATACGTCTTGAAATATGCCCACCAGCTTTAGGCAGAATTCAGACGGCTATTATATGGCTTAGTACGGACGATGTATTTTTCTGTTGAAAAATGGGATTGAATTAAGAAAGAAAAACACAAAAACCTTTCTCATAAATGATAGTTGCACTTGTGTTTTCCTATTTCCAACCTCATTCTTGGCATTTTATATATAGTTCCCAGAGCTATGTCTGAATGAGGCTTTATTCCATGGTAAAACCTGTATTAAGCTTCAGATTTCTGTTTTTCCTCTATCGGACATCTAAGGACTGATATTAAGTTATACAAGCCAATCCAATGAAAATTGGCGATAAACAGAGCTGAACACATCAGCCAATCAGGTTCAAAGGTTATAATGGGTCACACCCCTGCTTAGCATACATTAGCTCCAGTTGGAACGTATGTCATGTATTGGGAAGAACCAATATTTCTTTGTGCGGATTTAATGAAACTTTGTTTGAAAACCTAAATAATATATCTGGAGTGAATTCCGTACAGGAAATCGAAATCAAATTTGGTTGTCTACTCATGCAATCAACGTTCAAGCATTGAATGCAAGCATATCAATAGCTTAGCTACTATAAATTTTGGTTATTTCATTTATTTTAAATCTAACTCTTCATCCATCTATTATATATTCATATCCATAATTTTGTTTCTATTGCACAAGCCAGACAGTATTATCTCCAAAAGGCTGATTTTTCATTAAAGTCTTAAGAGAAAGACCAGCGTCTAGGTTTAAAGCGTTTTCTTAGAATTGACAGCGTGATCCACCGGGGACTGAAGATGAATGGTTTTACACCTGATAAGGCTCCTGAATATACTGTAACACTGCCTACGTTCATCATCCTCCATTGATCATATTCTCCGTTGAAAGATACAAATGGACCTACAACCTTTCCTATAATCACATAAACAAATGGGTTGCAGGCCTATGGCGGTTTGTACAAAAACATTTCATACAAGAAATTGAATATATATTTGTAAAAATTTTAATTTCGTAAAAATAAAAAAAATCAACTCTCGGCTCTTTGTCTCGGCAATGTGACGCCTATCGAGGGAATTTGGCCGTGACAGGTTCTAGAAATGAAAAGTTAGTCCTCTAATGATTCCTCATTTTCATTTGTATAGTGTGTATTTTAAATAGCGTTCCGCTGCTTCTCTTTCATATACTGGTCAGTGGGAAGTCCTGTTGCCACAGAGTTAATTTGTTAGTTCAGGAAACCAAACAAAGGCCATGTCAGAGTTAATAAAGGTACATCTGACATGCACCAAGGAAGAGGAAAGCATTTACTACCAGCTGGAGTTCCCCGTAATTACTCCTGGCTGCCCTACAGCAGAATTTGACAATTGTCTTGTGAGACTTAAAGATGCAGAAAGCATAAAAAAGAAAAAAAAAAAAAAAACTATAAAGTAGATGGAAATTTTGTAAGCATGAGTGGCTGTATCCTCCGATTCCTGCGTTTTTACCTTACAAACATGAACTGAAATTCACACAATAGGAGCAATTTGCAAATGTGTCGCTCAAATTATCCAGCGTACGTTCGGCCTGGCAAAAAGAAAAAAAATTGTGCTGAATTTTGTTGAATGTTTGTATTTTTTTTTAATTATGTATTTACTAGGATGTTTGCATTAAATTGTTGGCAAATCAAAAACACGATCAGCTTTGGAGCCAATGCCCATTCCTATCAGGGTAAATGAGACTAGTCGGAGTGGCTGCAGCTTCTGCGCTGGATATAAAGAAGAGTGTTTTTGAAGGTTGCGGCTGCATTAGGAATGAATGAGTCACTTGGGATACATGTAGAGATGTAGGCTTATCTTATTGTAGACATATAATGCATAGTGTACCATAAAGGTATAGGCAAATTAGTGAGCGGAACCCGGGAGATAACTAAGCCAATAGATGACTTATTGGGATGTTGCATAATGGGTTTGATAGGTAGACATTAGAGATGAGCGAACCTCAAGCATGCTCGAGTCGATCCAGACCCGAACTTTCGGCATTTGATTAGCGGTGGCTGCTAAACTTGGATAAAGCCCTAAGGCTATGTGGAAATCATGGATATAGTCATTGGCTGTATCCATGTTTTCCAGACAACCTTAGAGCTTTATCCAAGTTCAGCAGCCGCCGATAATCAAATGCCAAACGTTCGGGTTCGGATCGACCGGATCGAACCCGGTTCGCTCATCTCTAGTAGACATGATAAGGTGGTCCACAAATAAGGCTTTGTACCTTAACGTTCAGTGTATAAAAATCTTCAGGCATTTGCACCAAATTCGAAAGCCCAGAACATGCCACTGTATGTCATATAGTAGAATATGTTTCCCATTCAGTGGATTGTGTTTTGATGTGGAGTCTTAATACATAGGAAAGTACAGAATTCCTATACAATAAATGGTATGCCAATGCCAACCATCTTCTCATTTGGGGGTTTCCTCCCACTGAGGGAGGGCCGGTCCACCTCCAGTGCTTCACCCCGGCTGTTGCTTGTGAATAGAACGGCACCGTAGATGGGAACCGGGTTGCGTTTCGAAAAAAGGACTGCAGTATCGGCTTCCCCATGCTGGTGCCGTTCTATCCATGGGCAAAACTTAAAGCAAATGTACCTGATGGTACATTCACTTTAAAGAAGTAGTCCGGCTGGGAAGTAAAAAATCATCAGGGCAGGAGTTGGGAAAATAAAAAACTCACTACGCTTACTGCTCCCAGAGCTCCACATCGCGGAGCTCCCAAACCCTGCTAGTTGTCATTTTCGCCATGTTCTGGGTACGTCAGGACCCAGGTTCCATGACACAGATGGGCGGGACTTAGCCTGCTCAGACAATCAGTGACTGCAGATGTGTCCCACCACATCACTGAGTGGCTGAGTGGGATATCCATCAGGGTCAGGATGTAGACGACTGGAAGCTCAGAAGACAGCCGACGGGGTCCTGAATTATAATACGGCTCTGCACGGCCGTCGGAGCAGGTGACTATAACTTTTAATAATTTTCCCCACACCCCCTACCCTCAATCATTTTTTTACTTCCCCGCCAGACTTCTCCTTTAAGTAGTGATAGCTAACTACTTATAAGATGAGCTTATGTACCGCAAAATGCTCTATAAACTATACTCAAATATATATATATATATATATATATATATATATATATATACATACAGTGGTCCCTCAACGTACAATATTAATTGGCTCCAGGACGACCATTGTATGTCGAGACCAAAACTCTATGGAAAACTGGTAATTGGTTCTAAATCCTACAAAATGAAAAAAAAAAAATAAATAAAAAGAAAAGAAAATTTTAAAGGAAAATAAGCAGCTAATTAATATGGATACAGCAAGTCCTTACAACAGTCAGAAAGAGCTACAAGACACTCTAAATGTTTTCCTATTTAGAGGACTGGAGCGTTTTCAGGGTCCTGTACAGATCACACGGGGTCCCAGAAAAATAAAATTAAGCCATCCTTAACTGTTGCTCAAAGAAGCAACGCATCTTGGTACAGGTAAAGAGCAACACAGGACATGTAGTACTACTGCTACTGTATCACTGTATTATAGAGAGGACATACCAGACAGCCAACCAGTGCATGTACCTCAGTAATACTGGGATTTTACCAGTAAAATGGTCACAAGTTTTTTTTTACATGTTCTGCAGATCTGGACTGTCTGTAGCATTGTACTGTATGTTGAGTTACGATGGTCCAAAAAGGAACATTGTATGTTGTAAATATTGTATCTTGAGGCCATTGTACATAAGTTGAGGGATCAATATATATATATATATATATATACACACACACATAGTACAAAGGCTGTTAATGTATCCATGTCTCCATAAGGAGACAACATCCAACACCTGATAACATCTAGTCTGAGCATACTGTGATGATATGATAAGGTTATGGTATTAAGACCTCCATTGATCACCAGACTGAACATCCTGAGACTCTCTCAAATGTTCCTACAATATAGCATATCTTAAGGATTTCCATGCCCTTGACATGTAAACAATGGCACTATTATATAAAAGCATGCTTAGTGTTCACTAGTAAGGAGGCATAGAGCACTATGATGTATATTGTTGCATTTTAGGCCATGAATTTCCTTTATATTTTATGTTTTTGTGTAATTATTCTTCGGTAAGAGCCTTTTGGCATTGCAGCCGACTGTCACTTGTATTATAGCCTTGCTTCATTATGTTTCCTGACAATCAGTCAAGTTTCACACTTATAACATCTGTTATCCATTACCATACTGGTGGGCAGGGCGGGTCATTGCCAAGTCTGAGTATTTGGCTTGTATATCACTTGGGTCACAAGAGATATAGATTGAAAACCGGTCACATTTACTTTATAAAATTTTTTAGTGTTTTTATTTTAAAGACATTAGTCAATGTTAATGAAAATCCACAAATCCGATTTCTTCTAGTAAAATAGACCTTTAGCGTCCAGCCTATAATTTATTATCCATTTCCATCGTTTATCTAGCACCAACATATTCTGTAGCCCTGTACAGGGTTGTCATCACCCGCACTATTTCCTCTCCCTAGTGAGGACTTTGAAATTTTCATGGGAAGCCAATTTATTAGCTCTATTTTGTTCTTCCGTTTTCTCTAATTTTGCGGAAACTGTAACCAATCCGTTTGTTATTCTTGTTATGTGTCTATGTTGTAATAATTTTAGGCCTAAGGCTGGGTTCACACCCTTGTTAGAGGCTCCATCGGGAGCCGGGGACGTGGTAAAGGTTTTGCCTCAATGCGCAAGAGCTTTAATTTACGGAATGCAAAGTGTGACCTTTAAAGTGACTCTGTACCCACTGTGCAGCCCTCCCCCCCAAACTAGTTACATCCTTGTGTAGCTGAAGTGAAGTCCTTTCTGGTGGTCTCTTTACAAACGCTCGTGGTGCTTTCCTGAGGCCGAAAATTAAACTTTTATTGCGGTCTAGCGAGTCAAAGAGGCGTGCATTGAGCGCTTGTGCCCTAGGCCAGCGTCACCTATGTGGTGTTGCTCTCCACGTCCCCCTGCCTCCCGTTCCGCCACCTGTCCTACCACACAGTGTAATCCTTCTCTGCGCATGGACCGCTGTTCTATCCAACTGCAGTGACGTTGGTGGTTCCACGCCGTCTCTGTGGTGTGTCTTCCCCGTGCCGCCCCCACCTCATGGTATTGATGCGCCCGGCCCTGCACCACCACTTCTTTGCAAGTTGCCGCGCTCCCTCTCCGCTGCATACTATAGTGACGGCCTCTGGATGGATACACTTTTCCTCTTCTTTGTACATGCGCCATTGCGTGCCAATTCGGAGCAGGGTCTCACGTGCAAGGAAGAAGAGAAGTGGGTCCATCCAGAGGGCGTCACTATGGTATGCGTGTGGGGGGGCCATGGCAAGCTGAGGAGAGGCGGGACTGTGCCGGGCGCGTCACTACCATGGAGCAGGTGCCGCGGGGGCCGTGGGGGTGCTGGCTTAGGGCACTGGCGCTCTAGGCCATGCCTCTTTGACATGGCTAGACCCCAAGAAATATTTTTGGCCCCAGAAAAGCACCACCAGCATTTGTAAAGAGTGGACAGAGTACAGAGTGGCTTTAAAGGGGTTGTTTGGTTACTGGCCATAGCGGTCAAGGTTATTATTTTAAATCATTTTATACTGTTAGGTTAATTTCTTTAGGTTTCCAGACAACCTCTTTAATGTATTTAAACCTTCATTGGTTTTCTTGACATTGTTTTATGTTTACCATCACCGTCAGGTAAGCACATATTACTCTTATTACCTCTAGAGCCTCAGACTTTCATGTCTCGCAGGAACCATATCTTTTATGACTGATTACAAATGCTCAGCTGTTTCCCGACGAAACGTGGCAATAAGCTTCATTCTATAATGTTATTAGAAATTTCTGGTACCATCTGTGGGCGAATGCTGAAGAGACTTTATCTTCTGATATTGTGAGAGAAGTTCTCATGTTCTCATAGAAATAAACTTCATACGATTTATTGGTTCCGGATCACTTGGCGTGGCAATAAGAGTGCTGATGAATTCAAGACGGCAAATAAGATTTGTTCTGTTAGACTTTGGAAAGAGAGTCCTCTATCAATCATGTATTCACTAATAGGGATAAACAATCAGAACATTATGTAAAACAGGTTTTTATTATGAGCAACTTTTTTTTAATTTGCAACTATCAGCATACATTTTTTTTTTAATTCTTCCACAAAAGATTGACACATTTTTTTTTTTTTACTTCTACTGGAATCACCAGGCACAACAATAGGAATCATCAATGCCCCCACCTATGTTAATTTGACCATGGGGTGGTCAGAGTCCTGTCTGGCATTCTCGGATGAGAGACAGATTATCAATTAATGTGAACAACTGGGTTTTATTGATGATATTTTAAAGAGGAACTGTCACCCCCCATTCTAGGGCAGAGCCCGGCTGACCCCCGGTGGAGACCCTTATACTTACCCCGTGCACAAAGTCCCGCTCCTGTTGCCGAGATATCGCTGTCGGAAGCCCAGCGCGCGCTCATCAGAGATGGGTCCAATGCTCATAGAGAATGAATGGAGCCTTCATTCTCTATGAGCGTCGGACTCATCTCTGATGAGCGTGCGCTGGGTTTTCAACAGCGATATCTTGGCAACAGGAGCGGGTCCAGGAGTGGGACTTCGTGCACAGGGTAAGTATAAGGGTCTCCACTGGGGGCTCTGCCGAGCTCTGCCCCGACACGGGGGGGGGGGGGGGGGGGTGACAGGTTCCATTTAAGGCCCCATTACACTAATTGATTATTGACTATTTGGCTGATTATCAGCTGCTACGGCCGATAATCGATTGGTTTAATAACTTCTGTTAAAAGGCAGCTCCCACAGCTTCCTTGGGCCCCCCAACTCTTACCTGCTTGCTGTCAGTGCTGGCAGCGAGCACGGAACGAGGAGCAAACGAGCGCTCATCTGGCACTTTGGCACTTGTTTACTCCTCCAGATCGGCCTGTGGTCAGGGAGTTCTGCTCAGTTTGAAGAAATGGTGGAATGACCTAATGATAATACGGTTAGGCTTAGGGTCCTTTTACAAGCACAGATAAATCGCTTAATCTCTTGTGTAGTCAATGAGAAGTGATGATTTATTTTTTTAAACCACAGGCATATAGACGAGAAGATAAGTCACTATGAAAAGTCGTTAATGCAATCGTAATTGCGTCTTTGTATATTCCACGGATATTCGGAATTGTGTTTGTATTTATATACTGTGAACGATGAGTGTTTACACTAAAAGACCTGAGAACAATTAACAATGATTTTGAGGTCAGCTCAAAAGATGCGTCAACGGCATAAGAACGATTTTTCATTTGTAGTTTGATCATTGCTGCGTTTACACCAGATTATCGCTTAAATGCGAATGATTTAAAAATTTTTTTGCATGATAATCGGCCCATGTAAAAGACCATTTAAGGCCCTATTGCATGGACCGATCTTCACAGCAAGTGAGCGGCGACCTGTCAGATCAGCGTTTGCTTGCTCCTTGTTCCCTGCTAGTTGCCCTTTATTACACAAAGAAATTATCGTCCGTAATAGCCGATAATCAACCAAATAGGCTGATAATTGCTTGGTGCAATGGGGCGTTTACTCTTTTGGTTTAGTAGAATATTGTAGTCGACGACGGATCTCTCCACTTTGGAGAACTGTTTAGTATAATGGCGCTCCATGGTATGACTGTATTAAATAATTTGAGAAGGTAAAAATATAAGATTATTTGATAACAAGGATTGGGGACTCTTTACAACCTTTTCAAGCCTTAATGTTAGAGGGATGTCCAAATACCATGACATTTTCCTGTAATGATAAAATTTTGAACATTTCAATGTCGATAAACCTTGAACATACATTACCAATCAGGTATTTGTTTTTGAACAAAGCAGGTTCCACCGCGCTGAACAGTCGTGAGTAATGTCAGACTTCATTCTATGGGAACAATAGGCGCCTATTATGGACTTTCCTGCATGAATACTTGTCATTGCTCTGAAAATGTATGCATTGTGAACGGAATGGGCTCTCAGAGTTTTCCATTTTTATACTTTGATACACAAATAAAAAAAAAATTCTATTCATTGCCCACATTGTATCAGTGGTTTACTTTATACTCCATGTAATCACTTACCTCTTTGCCTCCAAGCTACATTAACATCACCATGCTGTTTTTTTTTTTTTTTCCATTCTGACAAGTTCCAGGTAAAAAAAATTCCCATGACAAATTTCTCTCTTCAGGGAAGTATGTTAACTATACAGTACCTGGGGAAGAATTCCTTAGTTACATTTAATACTATTAACAATAATCGTTATTCATGTAGCATCAACAATTTAACATATTGCGAAGTTGGCAATTTAAAATTACATATTAAGGGGGAAAAAATTACATATTAATGTGGAATATATATATATATATATATATATATATATATATATATATATACACATATATATATATATATATATATATATATATATATATATATATATATATATTTAAATCAACTGGTACCAGAAAGCTATATAGGCTTGTAAATAACATCTATAATCTCCTGCAGGAAGTGGTGTATTCTTTCCAGTCTGACACAGTGCTCTCTGCTGCCATCTCTGTCTGTTATAGGAACTGTCCAGATCACTAGCAAATCTCCATAGAAAATGTCTCCTGCACTGTGTCAGACTGGAAAGAATACACCACTTCCTGTAGGACATACAGCAGCTGATAAGCACTGGAAGACTTAATATTTTTTAAATACCCCTTCAATTTTAAAGTATTACAGCTATTTAAATAAACCTTTGAAAAGTTAAGATTAGTGTAATTGTTAGATAGAGGCTGATGAAGCACGCAGCAGACCTGTAGGCAATTCCCAAAAAATGAGATGTTGCTACCATTAAATAGGTTAGGGTATCATGATCACACATCTATATATGTCACCCAATTTTCAAAATGTATGATAGGTTTATAGTTTGTCTGATATTTAAGTTAGTAGTCAGATGGGCATGAATTTAATAACTAGGTAACTATGTAATAATAGGAGTTAGTTGATTGGAGTTTTAGTTTATGGGTGTGAGTGTTGGGATGGGGTGTGAATGTTTTACATTGAGGAACATACGCACACCCTGGCTGTATAATCACCTGGAATTCAATCCAATAATTAAAATTAGGTCCATGTCTACCTGAATATTAAGGGGGTACTGTGGGCAGTAGCCTTTTTTTTTATATATACCTGGGGATAAGTTGTTTGAAAATAATGAAGTGCACTTACCTTTCTGGGTCCCGCAGCACCGCCAGTCTCTTACTGGTCTGTCCCGACGTTTGGCTGCTTCCAAGACCTGGTGTCGGAGCTTCCAATCAGCTGCTCCAGAGGTGTGTGCTCCTCAGTCACTGATTGGCTGGGTGGGTTTGCAATGTCACAGCCCTAGCAGGACCAGGAAGTGGCCAAACAGCTGGATGGATCGGTAGGATACTGGTGGCACCACAGGAGCCAGGGAGGTAAGGGCACTTTCTTTTATCACATTCTTTTTAAATTTCTGGGCATATATTAAAAAAGACTCTCACCTGGAGTTCTCCTTTAACTGAATTATCAGGCAAATTGTAAACCCGCATATCTTAGGGAAGGGATAAGGGATTAAGAAATTGAAAAGGTGTATCAGGGGACTCTATTCTCTAAGGGACCGCTGGTGTTCACCAATGCCCACCGAAGGGATAAACTTGCTGCGGGAGGCAACCCCCAGGTCACTACCCCTGGCTAGGTTTGCCAATGGCGGCAGGCAAGGTGCAGCTGGAGACAGGTGGGCAGGCAGGAACACAGCAGAACTCATGGCTTGGATCGCAGGCAGCAGTAACACAGCGGAGCTCAGGACTGAAAGCACAGGTAGCAGGAACAACGGACAGGAACCATGGGCAGGAAGATCGGGCAGAAAAAACAGAGAGCTGGGAGCACATGCAAAGGGAACCATGCAGAGGCACCGACACAAGGGGCAGGGCATGCTGGGATTTATAGGGAGGTGATTGGTGCACATGGCCAATTAAGGGCGTACTGCCCCTTTTAAATATAATTTTAGAATGGGGAGACACCTAGAAGACCCGGTCAGTGACGAGAGTACGGTGGGAGGTTAGAGCAGAGCCGCGGCTGGGGATTACAGCAGACTATTTTCTTGCCCTTGGCCAAACATCAGTTGGAGCTATGAGTTTACGTGCATTAGACATTTGCTATAAAGGGAACTGGCAAACTCTTCTCAATTTGAAAAAAAAAAAAAAAAGAATCTTGTGATGACCATGATCGGGGAACTTCTTATTTAGGTCACATAATCACCTCCACAAGATCCATTCAGTTTCTATTATTCTCCATCCTGAAGAAGAGCTCAACGTTACTGAAATATGTGAAGATATAGTGGACTTTGTTCCTAACACATCCAGCACCATATGGAAGAAACTGCAGGTATCAATGACAGCCTGATTCATTTACGTGGTACAGACTCTGTTGTTTTCACAATTTTACTCAAGATTATTGATGCCGTGCTGGAGATGTATTCCGAAAATAAGCTCGTTGTGTGCCAAGACATAACGTAGTTCATATAAGGTTTCATCTCCATCTATTGTATTCTATTATGGTTTTGGGATATTTATATCTGTACCATTTTCCACCTCCACCAATCTGCTCAGGTTCTGTACATGTGAAATGTCTTCTACATCAGCAAGAACAACAGGTACAATAATTTTTTTTCTCTAATTGTTCATTTCCTTTTCATATTTGGTGTTTCATCAAATTAAACCCAGTAGGAAATGGAGCATTGATAATTGATAAAAAAGTGATACTATTAAGAACTTACCTGACCACGTTCCTGCAATGACTGCAGCGCCCTCGCAGTGACCCCAGGAATGGGGCAGGGATCCAGTGCCCGTACAGCCAATCAGAAGCCGGGGGCGTGTTACTGTGGCTGGCTTTAGTGATTCTTAGGCCAGAAAGCCAATTAGAGCTGCAGGGCGGTTGGTACTCTTTGAGGGATATTTACAGATACCTGTGAAAGTCGTGGTTTTAGTCTCTACACTAGAATTCCTTTGTCTGACTTGTATACTTTTTATCTTACCCCTTGCTTATTTCCTCTGGTCATGGCTTTTGTTTTTTCATTCTGTAATTTGTTCTTGTCCGTGTTTGACCTTGATTTTATGGTTTCACCTTTGGTTCTGATTCAGTCCTGTTACTGCTATCTTGGTTGTGACACTTTGTCGCGTTACAGTTTACTCTTTTGTCAATAATTAGTGGCATTTATGTTACTGGTGGTACTGACTTGGGCTATTCTCCCCATGACAGCCCCAGCAGTGTAAGTATCATTGCCCAGTTGGGGTCTGTTGCCAAGGGCAATATGTCAAGTAGGCAAAGACAGAGGGCTGGATTCAGCTAGGGCTCACTGTATATTCCTGATGTGACAGACACTGTATATGTGTCAGGAATGTGCAGTAGCCTGGTGTGAACTGGGCCTGTTTTTTATTTTTTGTGTGACACACCTGCTTGCTTCTCAGCTTCATGCAGGAGTTACACTGATCTCTGCTAGCCTTGATCGCTGCAGCTAAGCAGTGTCTTTTAATTGACATATTCTTCTGCCTGTCTGGAAGCTTGAGGATTAGAGCGCCGGTCCAATGGGGATCCGGACCGGGCTCTTGATCCTCATAATCGAAAGCAGAGCCAGTCTTTCCCTGCTGGCAATTAAGGTTCACACCCTGGTCCCAGCTCCCCCTGTCTACTCCTGCGATCCCTGTTCCTAATCCCTCTGCTTGCTTAACTTGTTACCTGACTTCCCGCCAGACCTTTGACTTTCCAATTTTTTCCTGATTTTGTACTGCGTTGCCCGTTTGGTTCTGACTTTGGCTTGTGTGACTCTCCTTTGTTGTGTTTGTCTGTCTGTCCTGTTCTGTGTTACACTTATACAGTATAGGGCACGTCTTCGTGGTTGTCCGTGGCTGCCTAGGGTAGTTTGAGGCAAGTGGGTAGGGACAGTGGGTGGGTTCAGACCTAGGGCCCACTGTCTCGTTTCATCCCTACCTCCCTGTCCTGACAACATGACTTTAAATTTGTTGTCTTATTTTGAAAAACTTTCTTTACGTATGCCCTTTTAGGACTTTACAGACAGTGGTCTTCCATTTTCCATTTAGGAACTCTAACTATGAGGCAGAGAGCAGAGTTCCTCATGTGCATGACCCATGTGTTATATTTTAAAGAGTTTTTCCCGGGGAAAAGCAATCAACTGGATCCTGCTCCAGGTGACTCAATTATAAGTTTTTGGAGTAGTCGGACAGAGATGATTGACAGTGGTAAAGTGAAGTATATAACTACTCCCGATTGATGTATATAACAACCATCTTGAGTCTATAGGCACAATTGTTTGGCTACTGCCCAGGGAGTATATGATGGTTTACTGTATACAGGTAAGTAATCTATGATCTATGTTGATGTATGGAGCAGACAGGATGGATTGCAGAATGTACTTTGTGAAAGACTATGAATAATGACGGAGAGTTACTAATGTACTGAATTTGTAGGCAGGTCATTAGCTTTTTTGCTTATCTTTCATGTCTAGCCGTCTGTCCCGTTGGGAAGTATTTACTGTCATAGAGCTGATGCGTTAGTCGGCAGAGCTCAGCTGTTGTTAATATCTGATGGTGAAACCCATGATTAATGACTTGAGGTGTGCGAAGGTAACATTACTCTATAGCTAAAATTCATTAACCACTTGGTCATCGCATACCGAACCATACTGGACAAATGTTTGAAAGCATTTAAACAAGAAAGAAAATCTACATAGCCAATAGTTAAATATATCCACCGATGAGCCATTATGATAAAGCCATTGAGATTGGAAAATGGAAGTCCTTTCAATGGGTTGGATAAATTAAGCAGGAAGGGACCAGGAAGATCTTGAGATTGACATCAAATGGTTGAATGGCTATTATAAGAATCTGTGTGACTTTGACAAGTGTCACATTTGGAGGCAAGGACCAGATCATCTAGCCAAGTCATAGATAGACAACTGGGTTGGAGCATTTCTACAACTACAGGTCTTGTCCGATGTTCCCAGTATGCAATGATTAGCAACCAGTGGATCACCAACAGGCTCATGAGTGCCTAGGCTTATGGATATGTGTTGGAAGTAAAGGCTATCCCATCTGGTTTGATTCCACAGAAGGCTACTGTAGTAAAAATTGTCAAAATAGTTACTATATGAACATAGCTACAAGGAGAACACGAGCAAGCATCAATCTAGATCATAGAGCAATAGAAGACTGGGACCTGGTCTGATGAATTGTGTTTACTTTTGTATCCTGTAGATGGTGAAGCACATTTGTTTCAATTACTTGGATTAGAGTTATTACCAGAGTGCACAATGGGAAGAAAACAAAGCAGGGGCAGTTTGATGCTACGGACAATGTTCTACTAGGAGATAATGGGTCCAGGCATATATGATGATGGCATTTACCAACTAGAGATGATCGAACATGGGGAATTTTCAGGTTCAATAGAACACGAACCTTCTCGGGAAGGTGGAGACAACCCGAGTACCTCCTGGAAAACAGGGATACAGCCTAGGTAATAGGCTGTATCCCTGTTTTCCAGGCGGTACTCGGGCTGTCTCCCCCTTCCCATGGAACAAGAAGGCATTGTGAATCAAATAACGAAGGTTTGATCGAACCTGAAAATTCCCGATCGATCATCTCTATTACTAACTACTTGTTATAGACCAAGTATTTTTTTTTAATAGCAGTGCCGTCTCTCAGTAGAATAAAGTACCCTGTTAGGCTATGGTCACACTCTATTGAAATAACTTGTACAATAATGGCCATTGTTATACAATATTGGCTGATACTTGCTGTTAAATCATGGTGTTTGAACAAAGACATTAGCTATGTTCCCACTATGGGATATTATGGGGAAAAGACAGCCGTGTATTGATAATGACAGCCACAAATAATGAGCCTTTGCGTACATCGTTATCAATGCATAGCCTCCTTTTGCCATTAAACGGCATCTTGTTTACGTAGTGGGAACATAGTCTGATTCTGGAGGCTCAATGGTTAGCACTGTAACCTTGCAGTGCTGGGGTCTTGGGTTCAAATCCCATCTGCAAAGATGTTTGCTTGGGTTTCCTCCCACACCCAAAAACAAACAGTTCAGTTAAGTAAAGTGCTGTGGAATCAGTTGGTGTTATAGAAATAAAAGCATAAATAAGTATATTGCTGATAAACGTGATGATTTATGGGGGCTCCTCCTTACACAATTTATGGGAACTAAATGGGCATTCCCATCTTGTTAGCACCTATCCACTGAGCACTGAACTTTGGCTAGCCCTATAGAGAATGGATGGAGTGTAAACTGAGATAGTTGAGGGAACTCTGTTAAATCATTTTAATAAGCAATACACCCAATGTGATATCATGGAGCATAGTTCTGCGGACCTCCCTCACCATACAGTTACATTAAGAACTAAGAGGATTTTGTATCCTGAGTTCCTCCACGACTCACCATTTTGTGTAGTCCATGCCTCATTGGGTCAAAGTGTTTTGGTGGTGTACACAATATTAGGCTCACACTTAGTAAGACACCGGGCGTTCTGTGATGCAGCCTTGTCACAGAACGGCCAGTGTCAGTGAAGTTCACCCCAGCTGGTACTGCAGTTCGGCCGGAAGAACTTTATTTCTGTTGAATTGGGATGCAGAAGCATTTGTGTGCACCCACATCCCAAGTCATCATAGCTCAAAATGGAAAGTGCGTCCGGAGCTGCACTTACCATTGTGTGAACTGACAGTTCTGTGCGGCCGCTATTCATTTAATAGCGGCATGTCCGTTTTTCCTGCGGCCGCTAGGGATTCCTCTGACTTTAAAGCAATGTACATTTTCTATTAATCACAGCTGGTGTTGTAATTTTCAACAATGGCAATGATTAATAGAAAATGTTGTGTGAACATAGCCTTACTCTTAAAAGGGTTAGCTAGAGAGCAGAAAAGTCCTACCTGTTCTGTTTTACAGCACTCTGTACCCATAGCAAAACAATGGTGTGTGTGTGTAGGGTGTCGAATAGCTGCATGATCTCGCCAAGACATCTGTAATATCAGGCTGCTATGGAACATTGTGTGCGGGAGTGGTTTCGCCTACACACACTGCTTCTGATATGTACCATCCCCACTTTGGCCAGGGGGAAGAAGTAGAGCACCAGGGAGCGAAACAGCTATGTCATGGCTGATTAGCATATGTAATAAATTTGACAGGTGTCATCAATTCCAGGGAGTTAAATTATATTATTGGACCGTTGTGATGCTGTCAAAATAACACAAAGTGTCTGCAGACTACAAGACACTAGCCGCTTTCTAATTTACTTTACATTTACTTTTGACAGTCTGCACAATTTATCAGTAAGTTCGTTCCGATAACTGAATTAATTTGGTTAATTTCCTTTTTTTCTGCTTAGGAGGCCTCAGGTGGCTTCAAGGGTGATATTTTTAAATCATTATATTTTCATAATGTAGGGATTCTTTTCAGAGAACATGTAAATTAAGCATTAAAATAGCAGATATATCTATCAGCCGATACTGTTGCACTATGTACTGTTTTGCAGTCAGCGTGCTTGAAATATTAAAATCAACAAAAATGATAAAAAATACTAATAAAAGTGTGTATTTTTTTAGGGAAAAAAAACTAAAATAACCTGTTAGAACCAAATCCAACCTACTGCTGTGAAAGAAATAGTTCAGAAAGGTTAAGGGAGAACTCCAAGCTGGGGTGATTTTTGGGCAGAGTGCTGGGGAGGAGGAGGAGGAGGATGAATGAAATGGTCTCACCTCCCCCACTCTGTGTTAGGCTCGCTCAGCCAGTCAGCGGCAGAGGTGGGACTCCACTAGGGCCGCTGACTGGCTGAGCAGGCCTGGCACATCACGACCCAGAAGCGACCTGGACCGGGGGACCGAAGCTTCAGGATACATGCACCAGTGCTGGAGCAGGGGAAGGTGACTTATTTTATCTTTTATGTTACTTCTTTTATCCTCCCCTGCACTCTGCCCCAAATCACCCCAGCCCAGAGTTCTCCTTTAAAGGAAAACTTATGCCTTAGGAACAGCTATGCAACTACATAACAGACAGAGTACCTGTACAGTTTATGTCTGTGGCTGCAATGCAAGAAAAAATGCATTTCATCGTCCATCCCAAGAGTCAAACAGGAGTCAGACCCAATCCGATCAGTAACTTTTGACATGTCTGGGCACTTGTAAGAAGATACTGGAACTGACATTTATGCTTTAAAGTCTATGGAGACTAAGGGTAAGTTCATATGTTTTACAAGCCATGCATTTACCCTATATGCATATATATAAACTTAGTCTACTAGTCACCTGGCTACGCCATTTCTGTCATTTTTTGAGACCCAAAAACGCAGCCATCTATATTTTGAAATCACAGAATATAATAAAAAATGGGTTGAATGTGGTCACAATTAGATTTGGTTTTAGTCTATTGAAATAAACATGGCTTAGATATATGATAGTACTTCGGCATACCGTTAAAGACCCTATTACATGAAGCGATTATCAGCCGCATATGGCCGAAAGCTACTGTTACAGCCAATAACCATTTAGTGTAATTGAAGACAATGATCAGCTGACATTCACGATGTCGGCTGATTGTTGTGTTTCAACAGGCTGAAATGGCAACGATCAGCCTGTTGACCATCTGCTGCCGTCACTCAGTGTAATAAGAGCAATAGCATGGTAACAGCATATCACTTAGGCGGTAATATGAAAAAAGAAAAACTTTATTCCAGCATGGCACACAGAGCGACGTTTCAACCTTAATGGTCTTTATCAAGCATTGCATGCTTGATAAAGACCATTAAGGTTGAAACGTCGCTCTGTGTGCCATGCTGGAATAAAGTTTTTCTTTTTTCATATTACCGCCTAAGTGAGATGCTGTTACCATGCTATTGGACTTGTACTATCTTGTCCCTATAGGACACAGGGACGGGTAACTATTGCATCTACATTTCTAAACCTCTTTTTTCTCATGTTATATTTAGACCGGATGGTCTTTGTGGGGAAGTGCTACAGTGTCTCTTCTTTTACATATTGTAATAAGAGCGGCGGTAGCAGACCGCCGCTGTCTCCTATGGGCTGCCTGGATCACCCGGGCAGCCCCCGCCCCCTTCCCGTCTCTGACCTGACAGGTCGGAGCTCGCTTGCTCTCTACATTGCCCCATGTAATGAGGGCTTAAGACAATCTTCTAACATGTACAGCAATAATAAAAGTGAACATAGCCTTAGGTTAGGGTTACATGGTTATTTTGACCATAATAAGGGTTGTGCTGCATCACAGCTATGACCAGTGAATGGAGTCACCTTGTGCCCACATCCTGTCATCCACAAAATAAATATGAGATGGCCTGCGATAATCCAGTTATGGTTGCAGCCACTTATGGTTCGTAACAAGACCCTTTTCACTAAACTTAGCTAAGATTCAGCATGATCGCTGAAGTCATTTGTGGCCCTGCCATAGCCAAAATTGCTCTGTAACCCTAGCCTATGTACCTTAAAAAAGAGGAGCCTATTAGAGATGAGCAAACCTAGGGTATGCTGATGTTTGTCCGAAACCAAAAGGCTCTGCATTGGATTACCAGTGGCTAAAGAAGTTGGATGCAGCCCTAGAGAGTCCTTGAAAACATGGATACAGACTATGGCCTATGGCTGTATCCATGTTTTTCAGGCAACCTTAGGGCTGCATCCAACTTCTTCAGCCATCGGTAATCAAACGCAGAGCATTTCAGGTTTGAACGAAGCTAAGCATACCCGAAGTTATCTCATCTCTAGAGCCTATTTATTTATTTTTCGCAGTGGTCCACCAATGGGTTAAACCAACCCTTGGTATCATGTACACACAGTTCATTAAAAACCATAAAAATCAGAGGAATTATATCATATAAGCAAAAAATTATATCATGGCTCATATTTCAGTATGATCAATAGTATAGCGTGTTGTGCTTTTGTCTTTTTAGACATTTAGAAATCCATTTTGCCACCTTTAAGCAGATATAAAACTTTATACGAAATAATTGAAGCAAACAACCTATATGGTGCCTATAAATAAAGGTTATTGGTGTAATATTATTATGCTCTGCCTTTATAATTTTGATAGTATGATAAAACCCACTGGCTGTGAGAACGTGGGTCTTATGTTTACTTCTGGGCTTTAGGGGCTTTAGAAAACAGCAGCCATGGGTATTGGTTGAAGAGAGTCATCCATCATGTGTGTAAAAGACTCCATCCCAGTCTATGGGGAGTTACAGAAAGAGCTGACTCCTTCAGGATACTCTTTTAAGGGATTCCATCTTACAAGGAAACGGTACAAGACAATCAGGTACTCGGTACAAAGATATAGGTGGTTTACTATATCTATTCATAGCTGAATTTTTCTAAATTGTTCAATAATCTGTTT
Organism: Dendropsophus ebraccatus; assembly: GCF_027789765.1. NCBI lineage: Eukaryota > Metazoa > Chordata > Amphibia > Anura > Hylidae > Dendropsophus > Dendropsophus ebraccatus. Next base: position 193,154,797 of record NC_091455.1, read on the forward strand.
ATTCCTTTTTATACTTTCTTAGATGGAATGTTTCCATGTAAGTCAATGACAGACAACGTATGAACGTGGAAGGAGGGTTAACTATATGTTCTCTCTTTTATTTAGTTGTTGCATTTATGCATTCCTGAATGTTTGTTATGTATACCCCGGGTTCACACTATCTTAGACCCCGTCTGTTCTGTGACCTGGCCGTGTCACAGGACGGCTGGTGTCAGTAAAGTTCATCCTGATACTGCAATACCCGATGGATGAACTTATTTTCTTTTAGAATTCTACCCACATGCTACCCATAGCTACTCATAGAAGACAATGTGGAGTACAGCCGGAGCCGCACTCTACATTGTGTGAACTGTCAGTGTTGTGCAGCCGCTATCCAATGAATAGTGGTCAAACAAAATTGACTAGTCTGTTTTTTGGTGCGGCCGCTTGGAGTGTGTACAGGGTATATACACTCTGGGCAGGATTCCAAGACTTTAATGTAGTCAGGAATTTCATTAAATAACGGCCTTGGTTGAAGAACTGCAATTATGTCCGTTGTTTTATGAATTTTTACGTAGTGTGAACATAGCCTAACAGTGAAGCTCCAGGCTAAATTGGTATGGTTGGCAATATGAGTTTTCTGGGATGGCAGCCACGAGAGCAGGTAAAGCTACTAAGATAAGGCCGGAAGAGACTAGTGCGGTGGCACTGAGTGTCATGTGCCATTGAATTGTACAATGGTGTACACCTGGTGAGATATTACCAGCGCTCTCCAAGCCCTGCCTGTTACTCAAGGCTGGATGGGGCAGACAGACTGATGTAGGAAGGGGAAGAGGCGTTACAAGAAGATCACCCATCCCAAGGGTCCAAAAGGCCTCACTCCTGGCTGTCAATCAAAACACAACTCATTTGTTGGCTCTGCCTGCTGCCCAGGTGTGGAGTGCACTGCCTTGAACTCCTCCCAGCTGTGTCTTTATACCACAACAGGTCTCGGAAGTGAGATCTAGTAAGATCAATAACTTTTAACGTGTCCAAGGAAAAGGTCTATTGAACAGCATCCAAATTTGTGCAAAAAATCTTAACATTTTTATTGCATATCCAGCAACATCTTGACTAGATAGTCCTTTTTCTAGCCTGACTTTTGATGCGCTTGACAAAGACCTATCTGGTCGAAATGTTGCTTTACTGTACCTGGATATACAATAAAAAATTGACTATTCTTTGCAAAACCTTGGATACTGTTGGACTCCTTCACCTATCTGTGTCTACAAATGGCAATAACATTTTAACATTTGAAGATGGAACAGGGGGCAACCACTCCTTTTCTCCAAAGATGCTTGCCTTTGAGATATCCGCAGAATGTCTATCACAAGAAAGACTGGCATAGATGTCCCCCAGACTACTTACCTCTTGGACTGCTCTTGGCTTTTTTTACCAATACTGCCGGGTTTGGTTAGAACCTACGTAACATTTTCTCAAATATGTTTTTTGTTTTTTCTTTATCTTCTTTTTATTATTCGTATAACTTCTTCTGTTAAAACTTTTGCTGATAAACTAAGAAAATCAAAAATTGGATTTTACATATCATATAGGCAACTTCTTCCATCGTAATCAAGACACAGAAATTCATACAGGCTTCCGTTAATTTTGCATGTCTCCTTTTTAAACTGTATGCAATCATCCCTTCAATTCTCAGTTCATTCATCTCAGCCTGCTGAGAGAAGAGAGTAGAAAATGTGATACTTTTGCATCCAAATCAATTGGGAAGTTAGACGGATCTGCAAACTAGTTTCCTTAGAAATGCCCACAAACAATTTTCTTTTGTTACAGCTTCTAAGAAGCAATTATACCACTAACTAATTGCGGCCTCTTATCTCCGAAGGAACAGAGATTTCAAAGTCTGAGGATATGGTCTGGAGATCTGGACTCAATGACTTGTCATCGCTGGGTTGGGAGACCACCTTGGAGAAGCTGGAGCCTCGCTCCTATTTTGATTAACTGAATTATTACCGCTGAAACCAATATGTAACTGAATATAACAAAAGTTCTACAGACATATCCAGTTGTGATACATGAAAACCACCGAAGTCTAAACAAAACCATCCTTGTCCATAAGAATGATCTTATTACCGCAAATTCTCCTACAGGAGATTAAGGTGATGTCCATCTGTTACGCAACAAGCATCGAGCAGCTGTGTAAATCAGCATGATAGATATTATTCCTAATGCCAGCAAATACTACATGTAACTATATATCTGGGGCTTTCTCGGGAGAATTTTTTGACGAAAAGCTTTAATTCTTCATTGTATTTTTCATGGCAGACAGTTGGGTTCTGTACATTGGAAAATTGGAAAGTGTTCAAACAGGGAAACAGAAGGTTGAGATGAATCCTGTTCACAAAACTGATACGTTTGTCTCTGTATAGAAGTATAAAAGTAGAATATAAAAGAAAAGTAAAAAATTTAAAGGGGTTATCCCATTAAAATATTATCTGTTAATAAACATGTCATTACTAGGGGGCCAACCACTGGATATCTCATCAACTGCAAGAACAAGGGTCTCAACACCCTCTTCATCTTCACGGTATGACTGCAATTGGAAGGAGCTCAAATGGAGCGGAGATCACACATGTACCTTACCACCTTATTTGATGTCTATGGGCTGACAAAGACAAAAGTGTACAGTGTTTGACGACTTCCATAACCCCATAGACACCGAATGGAGCACATACTCTCCATATAATAATAATAATAATAATAATAATAATAATTTTTATTTATATAGCGCCAACAGATTCCGCAGCACTTTATAATTCTGGGGGTACATACATAGACAAAAGTAGACGTTACAGAGATACATATAATTATTCATACATGAGCTGAGGGTTCTGTGCCAAAATTTAAGAATGTTAGGAGTATGCAAATATGTATAAAGGACCAGATTTACCTAGAACCACTGTAGGTGGCTTTAGGAAAGGACTTCTTCTGGAGGGAAAGTGACCAAATATGCCAACAGTATCAATGGTTCTTCAGTATTCAGTATTGATATCCATTTACATCATATGGACATAAGAATTTGGGCATCCACACTGCCCATCAACAAGAGCTTTTAGGCCAACTTATTGTAAATCCATAGGAATTAATGTGAAGTTGGTCATCTCCTTGCAGTTTTAACATCTTCAATTATTCTGGGAAGACTTTATATAAGACTTTGGAGGTGTCTTTGATAATTGTGCCCATTCATTTATGAGAGCATTTGTGACATCAGACACCAATGTTGGTTGAGAGGATCTGGCTTACAATCTTAGCTGTAGTTATTCCCAAAGGTGTTCAATGGGGTTGAGGTTAGGGTTTTGAGCGACTTGCCAAGTTCTTCCACAGGATACTTTTCCAACCGTCCCTTGCTTTGAGCATTGGGGCACATTCATACTGGAACAAAGATAGGCCAAACCCAAACTGTTCCCAGAAAATTGGAAGCATGCAATTGTCCAAAATGTCTTGATATGCTCGAGAATTAGGATTTCCCACAGCTAGAGTTAGCAGGCCAATGCCAACCCTAAAAAACAACCAAGCCTCATCCATCACCAGTGTTTGGCGATGTTAGGCTTGCATGCAGCTGCTCATCCATTGAAACCTATGATGTGAAGCTTCACTCGGTGCAGTTTTTGTGCTGATGTTCATGGCATTTGGGATTCAGAGTTCAGCAGAGTTTTGGTTACTTTTATGCACTATGCGCCACTTTGATGCATGAACATTTACATTTACATTTAAAGTGTGAAATGGGTATAAACCCTCTTCAGTTATAATACAAAAGTATACAAAATGCAAGACAAAATCTGTGACATCTAGATGGTTAAAGTGTGAATATGAGTTGAAGAGATGAAATACTAAGATATGGAAAAAAAAACATGTTTTATCAAAGTAAATAACTCGAACGGATTGGGAAAAATATTTTAAAATCATATATCAATAGAATTTCTTGGCAGGTTTTTGTTAACATTGTAACCTACAGTTTATTACATCCCTTATCTCTCAGACTGTCCGCTTTCCTGGTTCAGCACTCAGGATGTCCCAATCCACGCTATAATGAATTGGCATCAGTCATATTTTGATCGTCTCTATGAAAAAGTGACCTTTTTTTTTTATTATGCCGTTGTTATAACCAAAATTATGATAGACAATGAAGAAACTGAACACTGTACAAAAGGAAACACTGATGTTAATGTTTCTCACTCACTTTAAAGGGGTTGTCCCACCAGTAATTGTCATATTCATTATACTGAACAATGTTTCACATTTGGCATTGAGATTCAGAAATGATCCTGAGATATTTTTACATTTGCCTACATAGTATGGCGCCACCTTGTGTTCAATGTGTATAGTGATGTGCATGCCCACCTACTGAGCTGAGTGCTGGTGGACACACGTGCTTAGTTACTGTCAGCCACAGCCAGGTAAATGAATAGTGATCATTTGTTTAAAGGGAATCTGTCACTAGGTTTATACTACCTTACATGAGGGCAGCAAAAACTAGTGACACAAATGCTGAACATCAATGTATTTTTTCATTCAGCCATTCTCCTAATATGCAGGAGAATAGGATTCTTTCAAGACCCCTCCCCCATCCTCCATCTGCTGATTGACAGCTGACTGCCTACACAGCATGGATAGATAACCACCAATCAGCAGCTGGTGGGCAGAGTTTTCTTCTCATGAATATCCAGGACTAGTGGGCTCATGCACATATAGAAAAGGACTGCTTATTGTCCATGTTGCATTTACACGTTCAGTGTTTTTCTTTGTCCGTGATTGTGGTCCGGCAGCTACCTCCGTGATCCGTGCAAAACAGTCCGATTTTCATCCGTTTTGCATCCGTGTCCGTTTTTTTCACGGATCTGTGTTAAAGCATTTTAAATTATATTGATTACATCACATCCGTGTTTTTCACAGATGAACACGGATGTCACATGGATGTCACACGGATCTCATTGATTTCTATGGGGAATCCTTTCCTTGCATCCGTTTCGAGTAATGACACGTCCTATTTTTTAACGGAACGGATCACGGATCCGTGAAATCACGGAACATCTGAATAGCCCAATAGAAAGCAATGGACTGTAAAATTGTCAGTGCGCACGGACAACTTCCCGGAACGTGTGAATGCAGCCTTATTCAGGAGTATATTTCTGAATCGGCTGCACAGAACAATGTAAGTGATACATCATTCTGTTCATCTTCTCACTCCTCATGTATGGATAATTATATATAGATCTCTGTAATGTCTGATTTATGTCTATGTATGAACCCCTAGAATTGTTAAGTGCTGCAGAATCTGTTGGTGCTTTATAAATCAAAATTATTATTATTATTATTATTATTATTATTATTATTATTATTATTATTGTTCTCTATCACTAGTTTATGCTACTCTTAGACAGGACAGCATAAACCTTCTCTTTAAGTAAGTGAAGCATACATAACTGTTGCACTGTTAACTCCATGGGGGAGATTTATCAAACTGATGTAAAGTAGAATTGTCTTAGGTTCCCCTCAGCAACCAATCAGATTCCATTTTTCATTCCTCACAGATTCTTTAAAAAATGAAAGGTAGAATCTGATTGGTTGCTAGGGGCAACTAAGACAATTCTACTTTACACCAGTTTGATAAATCTCCCCCCATGTTTTTACAGCAATTTTCCTAATCGTAGTACAGCAAAGCCACAAAATCAAAGCAAAATTGCATCATAAATGTTGCAAAACTGCAATGTGTCCCCACAGCGATAAGATGGAAATACTTAACAGACATAAACAGTAGTACATGCATTTCATCATTTAGCCTAGAGTTCTATTCCACGAAGAAATTTTTCGATGATTGCGATAAACGATTTCAAACGACTTCTATGGAGAATGACCTGAAATTGTTCAACCAGTTGCACGGAACGATGATCATTACTTTTGGCGGTCGTCCTGTCGTTTCTACTGAGTTTGTTGCTATTGCAAATGTCCGAATGCCGTCATATTACACCGAACGATGTGCGGATTATTTGCAATTGATCCACAATTAAAAAAGGTCCAAATTCTATCAAATGATCTACGATTTCTTGTTGTCTACTATTACCCGAAACGATTTACGTACAATTACGTTTTTCGAAGATAATCGCCCCGTGGAATATGGCCCTAATGTGGCAGCTCTCTGTCCATCTCCCCATACACTCTTCACTCTTCACAGATCTGCAGAGCATCTATCCAAGCAGACTGGACTTACAGTATGCCATTGACCGCTTCATCCTTTGTATATTATTTTATACAGGCCGCGCATTGTCTCCAGTTTCCATTACATGTTTCTATGTCTACTGACTGTTCCAGATCCCTCAATAATGTATGTAACAGATGAGAGGATGCATACCGGACAAATGCAAAGCACTTCTTCCCCATCTCTTCTTATGTATCTCATGAGTTTGTTTCCTACATAAAGCGGATTGCAGAACTAGCCGTAGCCGTAATCCAGTATTTGCACATATATTGCTTTTGTTAAGAGCTCTATGATATTAAATAGGCATTCATCAGAGAGTGAACTGCAGTAATCCTGATCCATGTATGTCACCAGAATGTCACGCCGTACACCGCACTCCAGTCGTCCCTGGCACATCTCATCCTATGCGCCTGAAAGGGGTTAACTAGAATTGGCCTTGGTGTTGTTCCTCATTTCCCCACAGGGCGCTATCAATTACTGCCATGTGAGGACTCATTAATGTCACGGCTCAAAGACTTCCAATTGACATTACTTAAAAGTTATGCTGACCGATAACAGGCGCAAATTAGTTTAATTCATTTTGACCTGAGATGACAAAGTTTTTTTTTTTATACTTTGGTTAAACTTCAGTCTCGGGCTTTCCCTCTTCTTCTTCATATTACTGTTTAAGGTCTTCATATTCGTATTGCTCTATATTACAGGATAGAAGTAATTTAAAAAAAATGCTGAAACTCATAGGTGGAGTGTAATGAAAAGGATGTCCTGTAAAAGTTGGCAATGATGGACATTGGCTAATCGCAACGATTGTGTGGCCTTAAAAATCCCCATTGGTCAGCCACATACTGTATCTCCTTGTGTAACCAGTGAATTCATGGGTGACCACGATGTAACTGAAAGGCAGCATGAACAATCCAGTGATCCAGCATTGAACCCATTAGAATCAATGGAGCCACATCATAGAGGGGAGGGGGTTTCCTCCCACTGGGGGCGGGCTGGCCCCCCTCCAGTGCTTCAGGCTAAGCTAGTGCTCGATAATAGACCGGTGTTGTGCACAAAAAAAAAAAAAGGCATCCTCGTGCTGGCGACAGTCTATCCATGGTAAAAACAGAAAAGCGATGTACCGCTGGTTCATTCGCTTTAAGGGTCTTTTATATAGGGCCATTATGAGGTCAATACTTGCTCTATGTAAAGGTCCCTATACACCTTCAATAAGGGCCCACAGTTATCTTTCCTAACCATTCTCCTCATACACAGGAATATTGGGCATGGCTAAGGGTCCTATTACACGGAGCCATTTTAAAGATTAACGCCTAACAATTGTAAACATGATTGTTTATCGTTAACCTGAAATCGTTCACCATATTACACAGAACGATGGTCGTTAGTTACGATCGTTACAATAATCGTTATTGCGATCGTTACTATGATCGTTTCCTTCTGATCCCAGCAAAACAATGAACAATGTGCAATTGCACTGAACGATTAGTAAAAAAAATGTGGAACTTGAGCGAACGAATGTGGAATTACAGCTAACGATTATCGAATGATTAACGATAATTTTAGGTTCAGATCTAAATCAATGATCAATGACATACGAACGATTTTTCAATTGTTGCCTGCAATTACACAGAACGATTATCGTTTAAATTCGAATGATATAACAATTTTTTGCATGATAATCATCCCATGTTACAGGGCCCAAAATGTCCCTTTGCTCTCTATGGGAAGAATAGGGTTTAAGCCACAACCACTCTGGCTGTAGCCTATTTCTCTGAGAACAAAGAGGTCAGGCAGTGATTCTCCATTACAGCTGACCAGTGAAGCCATCCGGGGCATGTGCCCTGGGGCCTCTACCAGCTTGAAGCTGGTGGCAGCATTTATGGTGATAAGGGAGCCTGGGAATAGCTTTAGTAAACATGGTTACGTAGGCCCCATATCATTGGCAATAGGTCCTGCTAACCCTGCCCCAGGGAGAAAACCTGTTCCTGGCTGCAAGGACCCCACACAACTGGCCACCTCCTGACCCCCCCCAGCCGTACTCCCACCAAGCACCACCCTATCTTCCCCACCCCTTCTCCCAGCTCAGTATTCCTGTGTGCAAAGCGTCCATGCTTTGCAGTTCAACTCCATTCATACCTGACCCTTCTCTCTCTTGACATCTGCCTTCGCGGAAAAGTTGTTGGTCGCATCACCCATTGGACAGTCAGCTAATCCTTCTGAATTTGGTGGGTTTAGACAACGAATGTTTATGGCCAACTTTTTATATGCTGGGGGTACAATAGAGATCATGGGATAGACATGTTCTGGACTTCTTAAAGGGAACCTGTCACCGAGGACGTGGGCACAGAGCCCGCCCGACGCCCCAGGGCAGCCCCCGGATACTTACCCTTTCTGATGAGTCCCGTTCCTGGAGCCGGTCCCGGGACGAAGATATCAGCGTCCGAAGCCACGCACGCGCCGCTGAGATGAGTCCGATGCCCATAGAGAATGACGGCTCCAGAAAGGGTAAGTATCCGGGGGCTGCACCGAGGGGTTGGGCGGGCTCTGTGCCCGCGTCCCCAGTGAGGTTCCCTTTTAAGCAATTCCATTGAAGAACACAATATGTTGCCAGCCACTAACAGCTGATTAAAAAAAGAACCAATACATTAGATATGACTGCATAGCAAATGGACACAATCTAATAGTCTAGGGTCCCTTTAAACTAGAAATGTTGAGTTTTTGTTAGACTATCCGACCTTCCACCTGTAGAGCGCAGAATTTGTCCCTGAGCCCAAGGATAATCACAGTAAGATCTCATATTCTCTATTCTACTGATAATGCCTGTCTATTTGCTCCAGATTAGAGTCTATTTTAGGACATGTCTCTATTTTTATTTTAATTTATATTTTTATTTTTCTTTGAAACAAACACAGTTTTGCAACATTCGTTTCGAGAAACCTCCTGGCTGCTCTGCGCTCAGCTCCCCAATTCCCTCTGCTTTCTGCCCTCTTTTCTGATATTTTTAATCCCTCTAGTGCGAGTTTACGTCTAGAACGCATTGTTTAAGAGTGTATTTGTTGTATATTACTTTCCGTCATCCCATATCTCAAGCAGCCTCTAAGGACCTTCCTTATCTAAACAACAACTCAAGTGAAACAGAGCATCTACTGGGAGCTGACTCTGTATTAAAATTGACTGCATAAAACAAGAGATAAAAACCTGTGATAGAGAATATTGTCCCCATATAAATCACTTGTGAAGCAACATCTCGAATATGGGTTCAATTTTGGTCTGTAGAAGAGTTGGGGGTGCATAAGTTCATAGGGGGGTAATTTTAAATTTTAGGCTTTGATTGTCTATCAATATAAGGTGTGTGGGGCCAGTGTCGGACTGGGGTACCTTGGGCCCACCAGGGAATATTTTATTCTAGGGGCCCACCCTACATACACCAGATATACCCAGCGCCAAACCTTTCACATTACTATAGCGACTTTGCACATGCTGTGTATGTGACCGGCAATGCTCGCTCACTGTTAGTAACTGGTCAGACACTATTTCAGGGATGGGGAATTGTAGTTTTGCAACAGCTGGAAGGCTGAAGGTTCCCTAGCCCTGTTCTAGTGTATAGGAGCTGTCCAGGCATAATGGGTGTTGTAGTTTTGCAACTGCTGGAGGGTTGAAGGTTCCCCATTCCTGCTCTATGCAAACAGCACAGCCGTCCACTTAAGTTTCTTGAAAGGCGAAGTCCCATGAAACTAACTGGGGGATTATATGTCATCCTGAAGCTGCTAAACAGGGATGCAGACCTCCTGCTCAGGGGCCCACCAATGGGTAGGGCCCACGGGGGGATTCCCCTGCTCCCCTGTGGGCTATTTCGAGCCTGTATGGGGCCGTGTAGAGCCTCCACCGACAGAGGATGTAGGTGGTGATAGGAGTCAGCCGTGAAGGAAAATCATGGCTGACGCCTTTGTTCGGTCAGATAAACCGTAGCAAGAGCAACACAGGAATACTTGGCCGTGGTGAACATTCACTTGTATGGGGAGGGTGGGTGATGGGCGGGAGACATAACTGGTGGGTTCAATATATGAAAATCGTGTCTTTTGGTCCTGTCTAAAAATCCTCGGCCCCCTGTGCATCACTAGCGAATGACTGATGATTGTGTAAAAAAAGAATAAACTTTATACAATACCTGTCAACGCTCCCCAGTGTTCTTCTTGCTTCGACCCAAAGCGAAAACTTGTACACCGGTCTTTGAAGTGACGGGCCGCTCAGCCGATCACTTTCCCAACTCGGCCACTGATTGGCTGAGCAGCCTGTCACATCAGAGACCCGCTCTGAAGTTTCAGCAGCGGTGGTGGCAAGCGGGCAGAAGTGAGAACACTGAGGAGTGTGGGGAGGTAAAGTGTTTATACTTTATTATTATTAGTTGCTGCACGATTATCCAACCGTGTAATAGGCTCAGTAAGTGAGCGCCAATCTGCTATCTGGAATATTGGGCTGTGTAATATGGCCCTTACAAAAGTTGCATGATACCTCCTGCCAACTTAATATCCTGAGGATAGACCATTGATATTTAAAGGGGTTATCTCGGATTAGAACAACATGTCCGATTTCTTCCAGAAACAGCAATCTTGTCTTCAGTTCAGGTGTTGCTTGTAATTAGCTCTATTCACTTAAATGGCACTGAGTATCAAAACTCAACCCAAACAGAAATCCTGCTGTTTCTAGAAGAAAGCAGCCATGGTTTACTCTATCTACAGGAGGGATGGAGAACCTTTGGCCCTAGAGCTGCAGCAAAACTACAACTCCTATCATGGGAATTGTAGTTTTGCAACAGCTGGAGGGCCAAAGGTTCCCCATCTCTGATCTACAGGCTAACTAGTAGGGGTCTGATTACTGAGGCCAATCATAAAAATAGAGGTAAATTGCCCCCTGAATACATGGAGCGGCAGCGCAAATGCTGATGTTTGCAGTTTATAAGACTTGACAATTTTGAAAGGTCCCATATAGAGTGAATGGAGTGGTGGTCACACATGGATGCTGCTTCCCAATTCACTAAGGGGACAAATAATTTGTATTATTGTGATGAGTGAAGGTCCCAGAGGTCAGATCCCCAAAGATGATCCTTTATCGTGTGTTTAGTGAATAATTCTTAATCTCGGGATATCCCCTTTTCATAGACAATTGTTCCTATTTTTCCTCTCCTTATGGACCTAGTTACGATCAATTCTTGCAATGAAGTGATGGTGAGAGTCGCGTTTAAGTTTCATTATTGGATTTTTTTTTTACCCCTAAAGTCACTTTACATAGCTTCAGCCCTACATTATGTATATAAATCAGAAACACTAATGTAAAATGTGTGTGCCCGCTCCTATAGGTGTTATATATTTTATGATATTGCCTTCACACTCCATAGTTCTCAGCCGCAGACAACGTTGACACATTATAAATAAAAATTGCCATAAATTGAGAGACATCCTGCTGAATTCGAGCTTTCGAGACGTCTGAAGGCATTTCGCGCACACACCGTCTCTTCAGGAGCAAAGTCTAATTAAAAAGAGTGTATGAAAAGATTAATGTTTTATAGTTTTATTTTGCTTAGTTTTTTACTTTTTTCCATTTGCCCAGAGCCGGTGTTGGGTTTCAGTACCCCTGGTGCACAACGCTATAAATTACAGTATTTGCCTGTTTTCCTTAGGAAAGAAGGTGTAATGTTAAACCTTAAATGTCCCTTTGGAGTTAAAGGTCACTTTGTAAAAATTAGAGCTTTGTTTTTATGTGAATTCCAGATCACGTGGCCCGAAATCGCCTGCTAAATCACTTGCTGAACTTCTATGGAGCCATATTTCAGCTATTGCTCAAGTTTAGGCACAAAATGCTTCACTGATTCTACAAAAAAAAAAAAAAAAATTCATTTTATAGGTTTCGTTTATTGGTGTACTGATCCCAGAGAGGAGAATAGGATTCAATAGTTCTGTCTTTAAATAACTGCAAGAAAACAGCATTAAAATTTTCTCCGGTCTCATGCACACGATAGAGCCATGTATACCATACCTGTATGGTATTTTACGGGGGGAGTCATTTCTCAAGTAATTTTTTTTTTCTCATGGATTGCAGATGTATCAGACTGAAAAAAAAGACTGAATGTAGACATATAGATTTGTGTTGATTATTTTGCATTTCTTTTCTTCTCGTAGAGCTAAGCTGCCCCCATGCAAGGGCATAAGGATGGTTACAGGAGCAGGAAATTTTGAAAATCCGGCAGGGGTGAATTTGATAACGAGTACGCACTTAACTCCTCCGTGCCCACGGTAAGCGTTGGGATCCAGACCCCCTCTGAAAGGCATTTTCCCCCGAGTTATGATGAAATCATGACTCGGGGGGAAATGCCTGTCCTGGCTTTTGGACTGGCCACTCAGCCAATCAGTGACTAGAGCGTTGTCCCGCCCCAATCACTGACTGGCTGAGCCAGGTCCATCAGCCAGATCATGACACGTACACCCCTGAGATCCAGAGCCTATTGGGGGTCCCGAGGTCAGTCCAGCTACTCACCATAGGCACAAGGAGAAGTTCATACTTGTTATGAAATTCCCCCATGCCTCTGCCAGCTGCCAGATTTTCAAAATGCCCGGACTTCTCCTTTAAAGCAACTCTGTACCCACAATCTGCCCTCCCCCAAACCGCTTGTACCATCGGATAGCTGCTTTGTCCTGGGGTCCGTTTGGCAGGTGATGTAGTTATTGTCCTAAAAAACAAGTTTTAAACTTGCAGCCCTGTGTCAGATTGCCGTGGCCTAGAGTGTCTGTGCCCTAGGCCTGCACCGCCTCTCTGTTCCTCCTTCTCACCATTAGGAGTGCCCCAGGTGGGATTTCTCCTAATCACCTCTTGTCTGATCACTGCACATGAGCCTTAGCGTTCCAGCCCATGTGCAGTGTTCAGACAGGTGAGGAATAGGAGAAATCCTGCCAGGGGCATTCCCAATGATGAGGAGGGCGGGGAGAAGGGAGAGAGGGGCGGTGCAGGTGTAGGACGCAGACACTCTAGGCCACACCAAGTTAGCACAGGGCTGCAAGTTAAAAGTTGTTTTTTTAGGATAATAACTGCATCACCTGCTGAACTAACCCCCAGCAGCATGGTAGAGAGCCCGTCTATGCTGTGCCCAATATACAGTATTCTTTCTATAAACTTGTTTCACTTCATGCTGCATTTTGACCAACTGTGATTGCGTATAATACTGAAAAATCCAATTGGAATGACATCAAGTCAAGTCATGTCAAGTTGTGACATCAATGCTAACAAGATCAATATGCCATTAAACAGTAATATTAAAAAGCTGAAAGTCATATTTGTTACCGCGGCATACATCTTTAAATGAGGGCATATGTCAAGATATCATGCAATAAATGGAATGAAAGAGCTAAAATAAAACACGCTATGTATACTAATGACCAGATTTGCATTTTCCCTTCTCATTGAGACAAACCATAAAACTAACTGTATACCCAATGGATTGTTCTACTAAAAAAATGGGAGACAATCCAGAAGTTTCATGGCTCCAGTCACCACCCAAATGTCTCTTCTCCGAGCTGAGACAGGTGTACGGCCAGAGAGCCAGGACCGCAGATGAAACCAAGGTTTGTGTTCTGCACATTTTTATTTGAATTTATGTTCAAATGTTACGAGGAAATGGGAATCTGTCCATCTAGCTGTGCCCCGAGAGCTGAATGTAATTATAGCTGTATTAATGCATTACTTTGGAATTAACTGGATATCTGCATTGATTATGAATAAGCAGAAAACCCTGTGGGGTCTGTTGTTAGATGGCTTCTAGTCAGTGACTAATTTAAATATGTATATTATATTTTTATACTATGACTGTATTGCACTGTGTATGCCTAGGATCAGAAGGGTTAACTTGCAAATACAGGGAGACTTAGCCAGAGTTTGGTCTGATTTTGCTTCTTTACAGAGGGTTAGGAAGTTCCCCTTTTGTGCACTGGACGCTGAGGAAGAAGGTATGTCTCTTACCTTCATCCTCGACGCCGCTTCTGCTTTAGTAGAAAAATCCTTGGGCTAATCAGGCACTTTGGAGCACTAAGGCCCAGTTCACACTGAGCAAAAATGCCAGAATTCCACAGCGGTGCTCTCTGCTGTGGAATCCCGCTGTGCTCAGTTTCCTGCAGTATCTCTATAGGAGGGCCTCCGCTGCCCCCGTTCTCTGCTCAAAAAATTCTGCGGTTTTTGCTCAGTGTGAACAGGGCCTAAGGGTGGGTCTACCGTCCCCCCAGAGCACCGGCTAACCCCTGACTGGCTGACTTCTCTTAATGAAAAGCAATGGGGCGGGCCGTCAGGGGGCGAGCTGGAGGGGGCAGTAGCCGCGCCCCCCAGTGCTCCAAACTGCCTGATTAGCCTATGGATATAACTACTAACTACATGGAAACAATGCCGAGGATGAAGGTAGGAGACACACCCTCATCCTCAGCATCCCACGTACAAAAGGGACATATTAGCAGGTTAGATTCCTCTAACCTGTTGATAGTTTGCTGGGAGCTGGCTACTCAGATGATCTTTCGATCTTCCAGGTAGTCCATAGGAGTAGTGATGAGCGGATACTGTTCGATCGAATAGATATTCATTCGAATAGTAAGGTATTCGATCTATCGAATATTATCGAATAGTTCGCTGAATATTTGATAAATATTCGATAAGCATTAAAATCCCCCAGCTTCCGGTTTTTACCTCCAAGTGGTCGAATAGATGTTTTTCAATAATCGAATACTTGTTTTCATTGACTTTAATGGGATTGAATATGCAATCGAATATTCGGGAGATATTCATACGAATATCGAGTATTCGAATATTTGACTATTCGCTCATCACTCCATAGAAGATAGCGGCAGTCCACTGTCACTGCTCCTATTACATGGAGCGACGGTCAGCAGACCGTCACTATCGTTATTAGGATTTTGGGTCATGCTTAATATCAACGATCAGCTGACATTGTGCATATGTCGGCTGATTGTTGATTTAAAACATGACCTATTACAAAAAAAACGACTATAGGCTGGAACGGCCAGTAAATGGCCAAGTATGTCCGATAATCGCTTTGTGTAAAGGTACCCTAAGATTTATCCAGCTTGGAATTGAAGTGTGTTCCTACTAAGAATTCTATCCATTGTGTTTCCCTTTCTTCTTTGAGAGTAAGCTGGAGAGGAGAAGAAGTCCACAGATTTGTACCCAGTGATGAAAAAAACACTGAGAGACTAAAGGGGCTAGTGAAATCACAAAAGAGGAAGAGTTAGGGTCCTTTTAGTTGTACCAATCTTTGATTGTCTATGGTCTCAAACGAGAATCGATCAGTGAGATCAGTGCTTGTTTGTAGAGCCTTCACACTGCACAACAAATCGAGTGGCTGGGGCCACATGAACGATCCCTCTATTGGTCATTTAAATACATTGCTATCGGCCTCACATCTCCCTGTTTCTGAAGGGAGATGTGTGGCAGATATACAATGATTTTAAAATCAAGTCAAAAGATGTGATTTGTTTTTGGGCATTTTCCCAATCCTTGGCTGATAGCTGACACTTTTATGCAAGCTGATTATTGGCCAAAAGAGCGTTTCTAGGAAAACTCCTTACCGATAATCGGCCTGTGTAAAAGAGCTTTCAAGATCCAGGTACCTTAGGGCCCTATTATACCAACAGATTATCTGACATTTTTTTAAGCCAAAGCCAGGAATGGAAAAGAGGAGGAATCTCAGTCTTTCCTTTGTTACCTGTTCCCTGTTTATAGTCCATTCCTGGCTTTGGCTCAAATAAAATCTGTCAGATAATCTATTGGTGTAATAGGGCCCTTAGTAAACATGACTTTGGGGGTCCCCTGCATCACCCCTACACCTACATATTCATCTGCTCAAGAACTTTGATCCTGTGTGGAAGGATCTTTAATGTGTCAATTTGTTCAAGTTATCAGTGTGCCTGATCTCATTCTTGCGCCTTATCGTGGCCACCCAAAACACTATAGGGGAGATTTATCAAAGGGTGTGAAATTTAAACTGGTGTAAACTGGCCACAGCAATCAATCACAGCTCAGCTTCCAGCTCAGGTGAAAGAAAAGAGGAGCTGTGATTGGTTGCTGTGGCCAGTTTGCACCAGTCTAAATTTTACACCCTTTGATAAATCTCCCCCCCCCCATGAGTTCAGACACTACTTAGGGCCCTATTACACCAACAAAACCAAAGCCAGGAATGGATTTGAAAAGAGGAGGAATCTCAGTCTTTCCTTTAATAACTGTTCTCTGTTTACAGTGCATTCCTGGCTTTGGCTGAAAAAATAATCTGTCAGATAATCTGTTGGTGTAATAGGGCCCATAGAGTGTGCCCCTGGGGGCATCATTACCATTTGTGTAACCCCGACATAAATGGCATAAACCTAGGGGAAAGTGTGAGACCTAGTAGAGCTAGTAATAGACAACTGTAATGTGACCATAGGGGTCTACTATCCCCATCATCTCTCTCTCATACTCACTGAGCCTAACTGGGTCACACTCTGCTCCTGAGGTGCCATAGGTAAAATGTGGTCTAACTGTCATAAGTCTATAGGCAAATAGACTCTAACCATGGGCGTAGCTACCACTATAGCAGCCACAGCGGCTGCTATGGGGCCTGACGCATCAGGGGGCCCTGTGGTCTGCTCCTTCAATACACTAGGCCCCCTATGTGCAGCACCAGGTGGGCGAACAGGTCTCCCAGGTTCTGCAAATGTCCCTTTGTCTGAAAGCACAGTTCTCAAAAGTTTGCTATGGGGCCCAGCCATTTCTAGTTACACCCCTGACTCTTTACTAAACGAATAAAACATAAACAGGGAGATTTATCAAACATGGTGAACAGTAAAACTGGCTCAGTTGCCCCTAGCAACCAATCAGATTCCACCTTTCATTTTCCAAAGTGGCTGTGAGGAATGAAAGGTGGAATCTGATTGGTTGCTAGGGGCAACTGAGCCAGTTTCACTTTACACCATCTTTGATAAATCTCTCCCAAACAGTTTAAGGGTTCATGCCAAACAAAGTAACGTATGCAGTGCATGGAGAAAAAGTAAGTTTGTCCTTGAATTTAATGACTTTTAGGTCCCTCTTTTGCAAATAAAGATAAATGTTTCTCCTAGCTGCAAATAAAAGTGCAAATATTTCTGGGACGGCTCTTCTTGTTGCATCCCCAAACGTCTCTTCAGCTTGAGGTCATGGACTTCCACCCACGCATTGTCCAATAAAAAGTTTTCACTCAATACACCTTTAATTCATTGCTTCATTGTTATTGCAGGACACCTAGGCCTGAGGCAGCAGAGCTGCCCCCTACCATGTTCTGGCCATCGCCATGCTTGACAGCTGGTTTGCGGTTTTGGTGCTAGTACACTGTGTTATTTTCGCTTTATGTATAGCGTTGTGCTTTTGTTTCTATTATGTTTCATTTGTCCATAAAACATTTTCTGAGAAGGACTGTAGGCCAGGTGGTCTGGAGCAAAACTCGAGACAAGCAGCATAGTTGCTTTTGGACAGTAACGTCTTCCTTTGTGATTTCTTTCCATGAACACCATTCTTGTTCATTGTTTTTCTAACAGCAGACACGTGAGGTTTTTGCAGTTTGTGGCCTTATGTAAATCTTTTTCTTCTATTCCACCTCTTGCAGTTGTGCCCTTTGTGCACCTAGACTGAACTTAATAGGATCATAGGGAGGACACTTTGGCTAAGATTAACTAAAAATGTCTAGTTTTTCAGAACCCTACACCTCATGGTTCTAGTCTCCCAAACCAACAGATATATTGAAGGGGTTGACCGGGAAAAATTCATTCATAGCCATGCTGCCGGGGTTACGGGGGGGCATGTAGGTAATGTATCCTTACCTGTCCCACTCCCCTGCAGCTGCAAGTTCCTGGGTCGCGTACTCTGTGCCGCTGTGAGTGTTTTCATAACAGTCAATGATGTTGTGTTTCCATAGGAAGTTGCTGGTCAGCATAGACTTTATGGCGGGTTTTAAAGGGTCATGCCCATGACACATCAACTTTTTAGTTTTGAAGCACTGAAGGGCAGGTGTCAGTTTTTAGAGATTTTTAGAGCACACAACATTTATAAATGTTGTAAAACAAGAAACTGACTAGGAAAAACTGGTAAAAAAACATCAAACATTAGTAAATGAACCCAGCTGTCCCAGATTTATCAAGTGGCCTGGAACCCACACTGGCTGTATACTTTTACAGCAACTACTGGCTGTTTTCTTTGCAACACACAAAAAAAGGTCTCTGCTTCACTGCTCGTGCACTTATAACCCCTGACCACCTGACCTCTGCAGGGCACTCTGCACATTTCCCTACTCGAGCTGAGCCAAGAGAACAGAATTCAGGGGTTATCAGTGCAGTAAAGCAAAGATCTGATTGTCTGCTGCTTTTTAACCCTTTTTTTGTGTTGCAGCATGTAAGTGAACATTGGTTCACTTACACACTGCAGTACATAAGGGGTTAGGCAGAAGGACACAGGTTTGCTCTTACCTTCTCTTCCCTGGACCCCCTTGCTGCACAGGCCTCATAGCAGCTGCCTGCCCTGCCTGTATTGTAGCTATGCCATTGGTTGCAGACCTATACCGGCTCCACCCCAGTGGCGGAACTACCGCCGTAGCAGCCGTAGCGGCTGCCACGGGGCCCCGCCATATCGGAGCTCACATAGCCTGTAGCACCCGGCGGCCGAGCAGGCCTCCCGGGTGCTACAGCTGTTTGGGGTCCAGGCAGTGGCCACGAAGGGGGGCCCGCGGGGCCCTCCCGATCAATTACTCTTGTGACCGCAAGCATTGTTTTGCTTGCGGTCACAAGAGTCCTGCTCCCCCGGCTGCTGCGCGGCTGCCGGGGGTGTCGCATCTTATCCCCGGCAGCGCGCGCATCCCAGAACTCCCTGCGCGCCTTGGGCCCTGACTTCCGGTTCCGGCGCGCAGGGAGCTCTGGGATGCGCGCTGCCGGGGATAAGACTTGACACCCCCGGCAGCCGCGCAGCAGCCGGGGACAGACCAGGAGGAGAATCAACGTGGGAGCGCGTTGTCAGGTGAGTTAGTTTTTTTTTTTTTTTTTATCAGCCTGCTGGGTGGGGGGAAGGAGGGGGGCATCTATGAGGGTGGGGGGAAGGAGGGGGGCATCTATGAGGGTGGGGGGAAGGAGGGGGGCATCTATGAGGGTGGGGGGAAGAGGGGGCATCTATGAGGGTGGGGGGAAGGAGGGGGGCATCTATGAGGGTGGGGGGAAGGAGGGGGGCATCTATGAGGGTGGGGGGGAAGAGGGGGCATCTATGAGGGTGGGGGGGAAGAGGGGGCTTCTATGAGGGTGGGGGGAAAGGGGACCATCTATGAGGGTGGGGGAGAAGAGGGGGCATCTATATGGAGGGGGGGAAGAGGGGGCATCTATGAGGGTGGGGGGGGGAAGAGGGGGCATCTATGAGGGTGGGGGGGAAGAGGGGGCATCTGTGAGGGTGGGGGGGAAGAGGGGGCATCTATGAGGGTGGGGGGGGGAAGAGGGGGCATCTATGAGGATGGGGGGGAAGAGGAAGCATCTATGAGGGTGGGGGGGAAGAGGGGGCATCTATGAGGGTGGGGGGGGAAGAGGGGGCATCTATGAGGGTGGAGGGGAAGAGGGGGCATCTATGAGGGTGGGGGGGAGAGGAGGCCATCTATAAGGGAGGGTGGGGGGAGAGGGCTCGGAGAAGTTCTCATAATGGCCCAGGACGGATGGAGAAGATGAAAAGGAAAGAACTCCGATCAGAAAAGACGTCTCCTGTGAGTCACCTGATATAACTGCACAGTAATGTATATGGTGTATAGAGCCTGTGTAGAGCTGGAGCCACCTCTATATGACTGGATGAGGTGATTTAGTGTACTGGATTTGGTCAGTAACAATATGGTGGTGATGGTTGTGGTGTGGCAGTAATGTTTCCTTCCTATATACTGGTATTACTGGTAATATTGGTCTCAGTATACAGGATTTGGTCGGTAACAGTATGGCAGTAATATGTACGGTGATAATACTTTCTCTTCCAATATGCTGGTGTTATTGGTAATATCTGTCTTGGTATATATATATATATATATATATATATATATATATATAATATTTATACACACACACACCAATAGCATCACTTGGTCGTGAAAGGAGGGGGGGGGGCAAGTTGGCCTCTCGCACCAGGGCCCAGGAGACATTAGCTACGCCCCTGGGTCCAGGGGTGTCCCGGGGATTCCCAGGCAGCACAGGTGACAGGCTCGGAGTGGCTTGGCGTCCGCCGGGGGCCAGGGGAAGTACTTCTGGCGCAGGGACTTCAAGCATTAACAAGCGTTCCTGTGTACAGGCTAGGGGCGGACTCTGAGCTCACTGGTACCAGTGCTTCCGGAG
Source organism: Dendropsophus ebraccatus (assembly GCF_027789765.1). Taxonomy (NCBI): domain Eukaryota; kingdom Metazoa; phylum Chordata; class Amphibia; order Anura; family Hylidae; genus Dendropsophus; species Dendropsophus ebraccatus. The sequence continues at coordinate 193,175,428 of NC_091455.1, forward strand.
ATGCTGCCCCCCCCTTGCCACCCTATTGCTGTCCCGGCAGCACAGGTACCGGTGAGCTCAGCGTCCGCCCCCAGCCTGTACCTCCGGCACAGGAGCACTTGTTAGAGATGCACCCTGCGCCGGAAGTACTTGCCCCGGCGGACACTGAGCCACTCTGAGCCCGACACCTGTGCTGCCTGGGAATCCCCAGGACGCCCCCCGGGAGAAGAGGAGAAGACAGTCGACGGGGGAGTTAGGTGAGTTGTGTTTTTTTTTATTTTCTATCTGCTTTGCAAAGGGGGATAATACAGGGTGGGGCCATCTATGGGGTATATACAGGGGGCCATCTATGAGGGATATACAGGGGGGCCATCTATGGGGGATATACAGGGGGGGCCATCTATGGGGGATATACAGGGGGCCCATCTATGGGGGATATACAGGGGGGACATCTATGGGGGATATACAGGGGGCCATCTATGGGGGATATACAGGGGGCCATCTATGGGGAATATACAGGGGGGACATCTATGGGGGATATACAGGGGGGCCATCTATGGGGGATATACAGGGGGGACATCTATAGGGGATATACAGGGGGCCATCTATGGGGGATATACAGGGGGGATATACAGGGGGGACATCTATGGGGGATATACAGGGGGGAAATCTATGGGGGATATACAGGGGGGAAATCTATGGGGGATATACAGGGGGGCCATCTATGGGGGATATACAGGGGGGTATATATAGGGGGATAATACAGGGGGCCATCTATGGGGGATATACAGGGGGGACATCTATGGGGGATATACAGGGGGGCCATCTATGGGGGATAATAGAGGGGGGGACATCTATTGGGAATATACAGGGGGCCATCTATGGGGGATATACAGGGGGGGCATCTATGGGGGATATACAGGGGGCCATCTATGGGGGATATACAGGGGGCCATCTATGGGGGATAATAGAGGGGGGGACATCTATTGGGAATATACAGGGGGCCATCTATGGGGGATATACAGGGGGGGCATCTATGGGGGATATACAGGGGGCCATCTATGGGGGATATACAGGGGGCCATCTATGGGGATATAGAGGGGGCCATCTATGGGGGATATACAGGGGGCCATCTATGGGGATATACAGGGGGCCATCTATGGGGAATATACAGGGGGGACATCTATGGGGGATATACAGGGGGGCCATCTATGGGGGATATACAGGGGGGACATATATGGGGGATATACAGGGGGCCATCTATGGGGGATATACAGGGGGGATATACAGGGGGGACATCTATGGGGGATATACAGGGGGGAAATCTATGGGGGATATACAGGGGGGAAATCTATGGGGGATATACAGGGGGGCCATCTATGGGGGATATACAGGGGGGTATATATAGGGGGATAATACAGGGGGCCATCTATGGGGGATATACAGGGGGGACATCTATGGGGGATATACAGGGGGCCATCTATGGGGGATAATAGAGGGGGGGACATCTATTGGGAATATACAGGGGGCCATCTATGGGGGATATACAGGGGGGGCATCTATGGGGGATATACAGGGGGCCATCTATGGGGGATATACAGGGGGCCATCTATGGGGATATAGAGGGGGCCATCTATGGGGGATATACAGGGGGCCATCTATGGGGATATACAGGGGGCCATCTATGGGGGATAATACAGGGGTGCCAATCTATGGTGGATTATACAGGGAGGTATACATAGGGGGATAATACAGGGGGCCATCTACAGGGCGACACCATGAGGGGGCATTTATAAGGGGACCAAATGAGAGTTCATCTATAGGGGGACAACATGGGGGACCATCTTTAAGGGGGATGGACAACACGGGGGGTAATTTATAAGGGGCCAACAAGGGTGGCATCGGTAAGGGGGAATACACAGAGGGGCATATACTATAAGGGGATCACATAGTGTCAGGGCTATCCACTAAACAAGTGGGTAAAGGGGCCAATACAGATGTGCAGTTTGTATAGAGATGAGGATGGTGCCATAGTGAGGAGCCTAATATGTTTCTCTGGCAGATTCTGTGGATTCGTGGCTCGGAGAAGTTCTAATGGCCCAGGAAGGATGAAGAAGAAAATGAAGGAAACAACTCCGATCAGAGAAGACGTCCCCTGTGAGTCACTTAATATAACTGTACTGTAATTTATATGGTGTACAGGACCTGTGTAGAGCTGAGTGTGTTGATGGCGTAGTGGTCGATTGAGGGGGTAGGGGCCCCAATCAAAAGTTTGCTATGGGGCCCAGCCATTTCTAGTTACGCCCCTGCTCCACCCTATATTTTTCTATTACAAAAAGAAAAAAATTCCATGTCTGTGTTATGCACACTGAAGAACTAGAAAAAATCTGTAAGGTTTGAGATTCCTTTACCTTTGTCCTTCATCTTTTTGTACTGCAGTAAATAGCAGAATTATGTCTTTATCTCATGCGGTGCTGTATATGCCAACATGCCGGATAATTGTTGACTGGACATGTAGGGCAGACAAAACAAAATGCCCCTGTAAATCACTGATTTCCTGTTTCTTGCAGCCAGAGCAGATCGGAGCAGTAATGAATGGATAGCTGACACATGATTATCTAATAAAGGAATATGTAATTAGCAGCTTATCTGCCGCGCTCACCTCAGCCGGGACATGGGGCAGTGAAGGACGAAAATGTTATAGATATTCTGTAGGCTTATTACCAGGAACGTTAGGTTTTGTTCCCATCATAAATTGTTTGGTGCCTGCCAATAGAAGTGTAGTTGAATTGGCTCAGCCTTTTTATTTAATCTACTGTAGCTTGTGCCTGCCCCTTCCTTTGAATGACAGCTTGAGTCAACCCCATATAAAATCCGCACAAGCACCATCCTTATTCTAGAAACAATGCCACTCTATAACCTATATTGAATATAACATAGGCCACTGGAATGCTCAATGCCGATAATTGTAAAAAAAAGGGCCAACAATTAGCGGACAAATAAGAAACTGCTCATCCGTCAGCTGATAGTACTGTATCTTTTGGGTGGGCATTTAAAGGGGAACTCCAGAGGAGGGGAAATGGTTTTTAAATCAACTGGTGCCAGAAAGTTATACAGATTTGTAAATTTTATTTAAAATAGTCTTTCAATACTTATCAGCTGCTGTATGTCCTACAGGAAGTGATGTATTCTTTACAGTCTGACACAGTGCTCTTTGCTGCCACCTCTGTCCATGTCAGGAACTGTCCAGAGCAGTAGAAAATCCCTATAGAAAATCTCTCCTGCTCTTTGATGCAACTTTCATATGATGTTGTAATTCTGACATTTATTATATGAAAAAAATTAATAAAAACATTGAAACAGAAAATCTCTCCTACTTTGGACAATTCCTGACACGAACAGAGGTGGCAGCAGAGAGCACTGTGTCAGACTGGAAAAAATACCCCACTTCCTGAAGGACATACAGCAGCTGATAAGTACTGGAGGACTTGAGATTTTTAAACACTGTAGAAGTTCATTTGAGAAAAAAAATCCTTTTTTTTTTAAAAAACCATCACTGGAATACTTGAGTTTTTGTTTTCAAACAGAAGTAATTTACAAATCTGTTGATTTAAAAAAATTGCAAATAAATTCACAGTCATACCCCTAGTTGGAACATCTTCCCGTGTCAATGGGTATACGCAACTGAAAACAATGATGATAATAGGCCATACAACTGGTCTGGTCTTGTAAAGGCTCTATAAAGCAGTGCCAGTCTAGGACTATATTCACACTGCGTAAAAAAAAGAAAAGAGAAAAGGCAGCCACTTTTTCTAATCAAAAAGTTGTCCATTTTGCCACAATATCATTGACTTCAATGCAATGCAAACGGACTTCTAATGCACACAGGGGAGATTAATCAAACATGGTGTAAAGTGACACTGGCTCAGTTACCCCTAGCAACCAATCAGATTCCACCTTTCATTCCTCACAGACTCTTTGGAAAATGAAATCTGGAATCTGATTGGTTGCTAGGGGCAACTGAGACAGTTTTACTTTACGCCATGTTTGATAAATCTCCCCTGTACAGTGTATAAAATGATGGATGTTGTCATTTATTTGGACATTAAAATAATGATCACGACAATTATTTTTGGACGTCTTTTGCAAACAATGGGTGTTATTTTTTAATTGTTCAAACGCGTTTTTTTTTCTTTTTTCACAGTTTTTACTAATAAATTCAATGGACTTTTCAATTAAAGACACAACCAAAGGCCAATCAGTCCACCTAAACTATAATAATGTACCAACAGCCGTCATTGCACTGACACACAGTAAAATGACAGATATAATTGAAAAAAAAAAATGGAGAGGAAAAAAAAAAACATTATGGGAACATAGCCTTGTACTGCATCAATATGCGAAAAAGAGCCCGTGGAGTCTCATTTAGGAGTCTCCAAACACACGACTGGCCAGAGATCCCTCCTGGAAGGACCAAGCCAAGGGGTGGCTCCTGTAGGGAAACCACCAAAACCACCATATTAAGTGGCCCTATAAGTCAATGTACTGACAAGGGAAAAACCAAGTCCCCCCCCCCCCCCCCCCCAAAAAAAAAGCTTCTTTTTCTAATCTAATGCTGCATAATCTCTTCCTGCATTCAACATTTTTGAGTTGGCCATAGTGGAGCTCCCTATTCTTCACACAATACAGGTTTAGCGGTGAAACTAAACATCCCCTGTCCTGTAATTTCATCGGTGATATATGCCAATATATTCCAAATCATATAAATCTTTATTAACAGCCAAATGCGGCAGCATTCATCTTCCCCGCAAATTGGTAAGAATAGAAACTAACTGTACAATTATTGCTCTCCGCAGCATCATTCATAATGTTCTTTTCCAGCGTATTGTGAACCGGCGCCTACTGAGACAGAAAATAAATAATGGCACCTCTCTTTGTTCTCCGTATAAAGGGCCAGGGCCAGTCAGTAATTTGCGTTTTACTGCTGATAATAACTGTATTCTATCATTCCCTCATAGGCCTGCAAATAAACAAAAATCAGGCATTAACCATGCGAACGGCGAGCAATTAAAAACGCTGAGATTTGGGAGTAATCTTTTGACGCCGAAAATGTCTGTATCCTGAGTTTAGAGAATAAAGCGAAATTAATTGCCATTTAGGAATCTATTGTTATTATGATAATGAGTTTTATTAGTTTAGTCGTGGAGTCTAAAAATGACAAAACTCAAGTGCACACTAACTGGTTGATTCGAGTCCACCAACCAACACCATTTTACACACTTTGGCAAGGAATGTAATGTTTAAGATAGGAGTGGGGAACCTACGGCCCTCCAGCTCTATCCATTTTTCTTTATGATGGAAGTCAATGGAGGAATGGATCAAAACGGATGTACACAAATGCATGTTTTTTCATCCTTTTTTTTCTTACCCAACACTATATAACTCCAAGTAAATCAAACTTCTGTGAAATCAAGCTGTCCACTTAGGAAGAACCACTGATAGACAATCAATTTCACATGCTGTTGTGCAAATGGAATAGACAACAGGTGAAAATTATTGGCAATAAGCAAGACACACTCAATAAAGGAGTAGTTCTGTAGGTGGGGACAACAGTCCTCTTCTCAGTATCTATGCTTTTTGGCTGATGTTTTGGTAACTTTTGAATGTTGGTGGTTCTTTGACACTCGTGATAGCATGAGACGGACTCTACAACCCACACAAGTGGCTCAGGTAGTGCAGCTATGTCCACCTTTGTGCAAGGAGAAACAGGAGGAGCACTGTCAGAGCCCTGCAAAATGACCTCCAGCAGGCCACAAATGTGCATGTGTCTGCACAAACGGTTAAAAACCTACTCCATGAGGAAGTAATGAGGGCCCAACGTCCACAGATGTGGATTGTGCAGGAAGCTTGGCATTTACCAGAGAACACCAGGATTGGCAAATTCACCACTGGCACCCTGTGCTCTTCACAGATGAAAGCAGGTTCATACAGCACATGTGACAGGCGTGACAGAGTCTGGAGACTCCATGGAGAGCGATCTGCTGCCTGCAACATCCTTCAGCATGGGCGGTTTGGCAGTGGGTCAGTAATGGTGTGGGGTGGCATGTGCTCGCCAGAGGCAGCCTGACTGCCATTAGGTAGATGAGATCCTCAGACCCCTTGTGAGACCATATGCTGGTGTGGTTGGCCCTGGGTTCCTCATGTGGCTGGAGTGTGTCAGCAGATGAAGACATTGAAGCTATGGACTGGCCCGCTCGTTCCCCAGACCTGAACTCCGGTTGAGCACATCTGGGACCTCATATCACTCTATCCACCAATGTCACATTGCAGCATAGACTTCCAGGAAATGGCGGATGTTTTAGTCCAGATCTGGGAGGAGATCCCTCTGGAGACTATCCGCCACCTATAAGGAGCATGCCCAGGCGTTATAGGGAGGACATACGGCCATGTGTAGGCCACACACCATACTCAGCCTCATTTCGATTTGTGGTCTATCCAAAGTCCTTTTTCGTGTCACAACCCCCTTAAATCCCTTAAAAATTCAGTTTTAGAATTATATTCAATCAAGTTCGTTAGATATGACATCTGTCTTTGCTAATTTTCTGTGGGTTCCATGTTACGGCTCCCTGCAGCTTGCACTGAGCTCTCATTCTTCAATGCCTGAAGAATTTAGAATTTTCAGAATTGTACATTCCGAGCAGAGATCATTTTTGGCATTGAACTCCAGGAGGCCCCATAGGTAGCGGTCTAACTTTTTCTGGGAATTAAAGTTTTAATAGCCTCCACAACACGTTCAGCCTCGTTCACACAGTTATCTGTGTAATCCTCTGGTATCAGTTTGAATCTTCCCCAATCAATACTACAGATTTCACTTTTAATAAGAAATATATTTACAATGATGCAGTCAGAATAAATCTTCTGGAATCAATACAGCAGAGAATAATGAAATGAAATAATAATTACAGTGTTTGGTTTTATGGTTTTGAACTGGACTATGTATGAACTGTGATACAAGTTGATGCAAGTTGAAGTTGGCACGCTCAGTAGGTTAACTGCTTCAGGGCCAGGCCAACATTTTTCTTAAACTTTCCTTGGCCGCACTTGTTGCATCATTGCGATTGACATTAAATCATACAAAGGATCCAAGTTTTACAGAGCTGTATACAGGGGTAATATTTGTTCATAAACAAAGATTATGCCCAAAGGGGCGAAAGATGATGGGGTCCCAGGTTGGAAGACCAGGAAGGTTGCAACAAGTTATTCTGCCTTGGCCAGTGTATTTATAAACATGGATTGTACAGGATAAATCCTTGCCGTTAAAAATATTTTTCTTTCATATGAACTGGTTTCAGAAAGTTATATAGATTTGTGATTTACTTCTATTTAAAAATATCAAGTCTTCTAGTACTTATCAGCTGCTGTATGTATTCCAGGAAGAGGTGTATTCTTTTCAGTCTGACACAGTGCTCTCTGCTGCCACCCCTGTGCGAGACAGAAACTGTCCAGAAGAGGAGCAAATTGCCATAGAAAACCTCTCCTGCTCTGGACAATTCCTGCCTCGGACAGAGGTGTCAGCAGAGAGCGCTGTGTCAGACTGAAAAGAATACACCACTTCCTGCAGGACACTGATCAATTGTCCTCCAAGTAAATAAAGCTGTAATGCCTGTGCTTCACTGGTGCTTAATTTATTCCATATAGGACTTCTGGACATTGTAAATTGCTGAACTTGACAATGTTCAGAAGTGAAAGGAAGTGGTCAAAAATGTCCACTACAGCTCCATTCATTTTGGTGACTTTGACCTCTGGTCTTGGGATCAAAGGGAGTTCAAGTGATCTGACCTCCCAATTGACTAGTTATTAGAGATAAGCGAGTAGAGAAATATTCGACTTTCAAGAATTCTAATCGAATAGGCACCGATATTCGACTATTCGAATGAGTATTCGATCCCATTATAGTCTATGGGAAATAAAATTGCGGCACTTGGAAATCCAAATTCAACCACTTGAAGGTCACCAAGTCCCCCATGAAACCTCCCTAAACGATGTAAACACCTCTGGAATGACACTGGGACATTAGGGGGAGCATGCCTGGGTGCACCCAACACCCCAAAATCGCAGTATAATGCCACTCTTTGCAGTTGCGAAGGAAAAATATTTGCGAACGCTTTACGAATATTTATGGCAATGTTCACACATTTCGTTCCTATTTCTTGCGCAGCATTACATACATGTCTCCAATGTGCGTCCGCAGAGCGTCATGTTATCCGCGCGTATCACGCGTAATGCTGTACGAACTTTACTGGAACAGTATGTATCACGTGCCTTTTACTGGGCTACTGAAGCAGTATATACCAAGTGCCCTTAGTGGGCTACTGGAACAATATATATCACATGCCTTTTACTGGGCTACTAGAACAGTATATATCAGGTGCCCTTACTGGGCTACTGGAACAGTATACTGTATATCAGGTGCCCTTAGTGGGCTACTGGAACAGTATATATAAAGTGCCCTTAGTGGTGTTAAACAGGGACACTATAAGTCACTTGTACACACAGGGTACTGGAATGAATACACCTGCTGATGCTGCTGTTATATCATCTATTTCTTAGCACTGAGAAGGGCTTTGGATGCAGAGATGATTTTTTTCGCTGGATCTTAGCCCTGAAAAGGACTTTTGGGTTCAGTAGTAATCCTGCCTAACCAAAACGATACTAAAACCTCTCTCTCCCTGCTCCAAGATCTTTCCCTGACTAGGTTTAAAGCTCATCTGCGGTTGAGTGGCGGGAGCCAAGTATTTAAGATTCGAGGTCATGTGGTTCAGCTATCCAGTGAGGGTAGACACCGTTTTTGCGCTGCGTGCGTACTCCGAGGGTCCCTCACGGCCTCCCTGCATGGTCATTGGATTAAAAAAAGCGCCAACTGCGATGGGAGGGCTTTCGAATGTTTCCCACGTATTCGCTTCACTACTCGATTGAATTTGAATCTTTCGAATACCGCAATATTCGATCGAATACCTACTCGATCGAATCGTATTCGCTCATCTCTACTAGTTATCTCATATCCTGTGGATAAGAGAAAAATATTAACTCTGGGATAACCCTTTTAAATGGCCACTGCTATTTTAATTAACTTCCCTCCTTGTCATTGCCTATGTAATTTCTAACATATTTGTATGGTGCTTAATTTACAAAAAAAATTATCCCTTAAAAAACCCTACAGAGTTTAGGTGTCTCACTTCCCTGCAATCTGCTGTCCACTGCCTGTTATGTACCTGCAAGCTGAGCTAGTTTCCTTGTTAAAGATTATCCACACTGTTACTAATAGGTAAATCAAGGCTTCCCTCTCTTCCCATAAAGTTCCATCCTTTGTGTAAATAACAGTGTGCTTACTGCTATATGTCTAGAGAGCTGCAAGGTAACCTCCCATCTCCCCTCTCCCTTTAAAGGGTTTATCCAGTGCTACAAAAACATGGCCACTTTCTTTCAGAGACAACACAACTCTTGTCTCCAGTTCAGGTGCGGTTTGCAATTAAGCTCCATTCATGTCAATGGAACTGTGCAGAAAAACACAGCCTAAGTTGGAGACAAGAGTGGTGCTGTCTCTGGAAGAAAGTGGCCATGTTTTTGTAGCGCTGGATAACCCCTTTAACTTCTCAGCAGCAGCAGCAGTAGTTTCTTTTATTCTACTGTTGTTTCTTTACTTACTGCTCACATAGCACCCTGCAAAGCTAGTGCATCAGTAACCCCACCTGCCCACAAACAATCTGTAGTATGATCTATAGTACAGTGTAAATTATCTGCCCATTTGTCTGTCTGTAAATTGCCTGTCATTTGCAAGGCAATGTCTGCGAATAATTGTCATGAGCATTAATTTGACGTCCACCCACAAAACGTCATTATTCAAAACCTTGTGTATTAGGTGGCCGTCATTCCGTTGATTTCAATTCATTGTAATGACAATTAAAAATCGGCAAAAATCGGACAATAAAAAAAAATAATAAAAAAAAAAAATAATAATAATAATAATTAACACCTTTTCTCTTTTTTTACAGTGTGAACTTAGCTTTAAGGTTAGCTTTAAGTGTGAACTTAGCTTTTAGATTTCAAGTGAACTTTTTTTTTTTTCATTAAATCAACTGGTACAAAAAAGTCATATAGATTTGTAAATTATTTAAAGTTAAAAAAATCAATACTTCCAATACTTATTAGCTGCTGTGTGTCCTGCAGGAAGTGGTGTATTTTTTCCAGTCTGACACAGTGCTCTCTGCTGCCACCTCTGTCCATGTCAGGAACTGTCCAGAGCAATAGCAAATCCCCATAGAAAACCTCTTCTGCTCTGGTCAGTTCCTGACATGGACAGAGGTGGCAGCAGAGAGCACTGTGTCAGACTGGAAAAATACACTATTTCCTGCAGGACATACAGCAGCTGATAAGTGCTGGAACACTTTTTTTTTTTTTTTTTTTTTAATAGAAGTAATTTACAAAACTATGTAACTTTCTGGTACCAGTTGATTTAAAAAAATAAATAAATAAAAATTCAGAGTTCCTTTAACTACCTAGTTACAACTCTGCTATGGAGCTTTGCACATCTCCATATGATGCCATACATTTATATGGAGGCGGCTTAGTACATACTCCATTGTGTATGAGGAGTTTATATTTAAAAGAAATGTGGTTATCTTGTAGAATATCTCATGTAAGCAGACGCTATTTATGCAATATTCCATTACTATAGGAAATGGATTAACACATAACCATATAGCTTTGTGCATATAGAATGAACAATCCCATTCACAGGATAATTGAATAAACTTCAGCTGAATTGAAGGAATTCACTCCCTCCATTCAATTCATAAATTTACTATTCCTTATGCACCTTCTCAGATTTTATTGCCTCTTTGCAGACCAATATATATTTCATTGTATATCAGAAGCGCTGTAGCCTAACTCTTCCTTGGCAGCTTAATGCGGCTATTAGTTAGAATGATAGCAATCCTTCTGCACTTCCTCAACCGGGCCAAGAATTTTTTAGGGCGACCTACACTAGAATATGGTTGAAATATTTATCTTTGGGATAGAACTTCAGGAATTTATCCTTGGTAGGTTTTTATTACTGTCCAAAACCTCTTCTTTTTGTAATATTTATAAAGACCAGATATATTGATGTGTGTATAGTGTTTGTATAGAGATTTCATTCAGATTCCTATCATTCAGCATTGAAGGGGTCTGATATTCTGGACTCTCAAATGGCTATTTAAAAAAAATATATATTTACCAGATAAGGGGGGAGATTTATCAAACATGGTGTAAAGTGAGACTGGCTCAGTTGCCCCTAGCAACCAATCAGATTCCACCTTTCATTTTCCAAAGAGTCTGTGAGGAATGAAAAGTGGAATCTGATTGGTTGCTAGGGGCAACTGAGCCAGTTTCACTTTATACCATGTTTGATAACTCTCCCCCAAGGTTCTTACATAGTAAGGAATTAAACGTATATAATGCACCTTGGCTAGAGAATAGGATTATTACATACACATAGGGGGACATTTATGAAGGCCATATCAAAGTAAGGTGGCGTGGCCTCCTCCAGCCCCAGATTTATCATGATTTACACCTAAAAGGGGTTGGCCACTTTATAGTAAATCTGTTCAGTATACAGTATGAGGCTATGTTCACACTGCGTATGATTCCGGCCGTAGTGCGAACCGCCAATATACGCACGTAGTTTCGAGGTTGATGCGTTCGCTTGAAAGTATACGATATACGCACGCACAATGCACAATACGTATGAGCTTACGGCCGGATCGTATACGGCGCCGTGAAAAATGAACAAGACCATTGTTTGAGGACGGAAATGTTGAAACTCACGGCCGTGGATTTCCAATGCGGTTCCGTACAAAAGTACTTATTTCAGCCAAATTGAACTTGATTTTTCGATCCAAAAGGTTCTGAGTTTTATTGGGCTGGGCGAAGATATCCAAGTAAATGACCTGTTTCAGATCGCTTCGAAACAGGCTAGGGAAGCATAACTGTACTACGGGCGTACGTTCGCGGTTCGTATGCATCCGGCCGCCTGCCGATTTTTCCCACGCCCGTAGTTTCAGCCGCACATGTACGGCAGCGTACGAAATGCGGCCGGACTCATACGCAGTGTGAACATAGCCTTAGTAAGTGTGCTTTCTGTATATACTCACAGCAGCTCCCTGTGTACTTCTATGAGCTAACATCAGACTCCCCTCCTCCTGGCTGGGCTGAACTGCTCTGTGGTCTATCCATAAGATGGCTGACATGGAGGAGCATGTGACCATGCCCCACCCCCAGTGTTCACCATAGGCATATACAGGTTCAGTGGTGGACACTGGGGGGCGGGGCATGGTCACATGACCCTTCATGCTCGGCCATCTTATGGACAGACTCACTACAGAGCAGGGCAGCACAGCCTGGAGGAAGGGAGTCTGATGTTAGCTCTATGAGGTAAAGAAGCATTCTGGAAATTTTTTTAAATTTGTCTCCCAGCGGCGTGCTGGTGTGTATACTCACCAGTGATGATCTGTGTCCTGCGGCGCGGCTTCGTTCTGGTCCTGCGGCGCTGTTCCAATCCCGCGTGTGTTCTGACCCCTCCTCTGTCGCCATATCGATTGAAGGCCGGAACTAATGCTCTCCCATAGAGAATGCACTGGAGAGCGTGACTTCCATCCTTCAATTGACATGGAGACAGAGGAGTGGTGACATGAACGCGTGCAGGATTTGAACGGCACCGCAGGACGAAACGCGCTGCACCGCGGGACACCGACCATCGCTGGTGAATATACGCGCCACCTCGCAGCGGGGGGACAAATAATTTTTTTTTCTGAATGCTTCTTTAAGGCCCTATTACACAGGTCAATATTTAGGAGCAAGCGAGTGCCGAGTCAGATTTGCGCTCGCTTGCTCCTTGTTCCCTGCTCGCTGATGGTTCTATCACATGCACCGACAGTGAGCGGAGAGGAGCAGGAGGGAGGGAAGCTGCGGGGGGGGGCTGAAAAGGATTCAGGTGGCCTATAGGTGAGGGTGGCAGTCTGCTGCCGCCGCTCATGTTGCTTGGAGCGACGTCCAGCAGACCATCACTATCGTTGTCGGCTGATCGTTGAACACAACCTATTACACCAAGCAATTATCGGCCATAACAGCTGATAATTATAATTGCTTGGTGCATTAGTTTCTTTACCGTATGTAATCTTGAGGTTACTTCGGCTGGGTTCACATTATGTTTTTGCAATCCTTTTTTTGCAAAAAACATATGAAAAACGTATGCATTTGTGTGCATCCGTTTTTATCTGTTTCTTCTATTGACTTCCATTGTAAAAAAACGGATCAAAACGGATCCGTTTTTTTTTTTTTAACCAACACAAAAGTAGGGTCAGCTATGTTCTTGTGTACGTAAAAAAAAAACGGATTTGTTTTTATCCCTTTTTTTTATAATGTAAGTCAATGAAAAAACTGATCAAAATGGATGCACACAAATGCATCCCTTTTTTTCATCAGTTTTTTTTTTTTGTTGTTGCAAAAACGTAGTGTGAACCCAGCCTTCCCTGGTTTATTGATGATGTAGAATGAGGTATAGAGTATAGCTGTGAACTGAGATAGGAGGCCGCTATCATTTTTGTCTAGAGTTCTCATATAATAATAATAATAATAATGATGCTTTTATTTGTATAGCGCACACAGATTCCGCAGCACTTTACATAGTTTCGCCAATTATTGTTCCCTGTCCCCAATAGGGCTCACAATCTAAATCTATAACACTAGTCTCTTGAATAATAAAAAAAAGGTAACAATATCAAGGGAAACGGCTTATTATTCACCTATCAGAGCCGATCTGCGGCTTATCTCCCTTGTTTTATTGTCAGCTTCCTACCCTTTAGATAGAAAGCAGCATTGTAATCTTTTTTCATGGCGGCAGGAAAGGCATTTTTCATCGTTATTGATATACATGCAATAGTCACAGATTTTTTTCCCCCTCTTGTAATATTGCAGACGCCGATAGTCATCTCTGTGTATATATATAATTAGGAACTTTCCATCTCGGAGAAAAGTACAATCCATTCATTGACCGCGTTTCGCTATCAAAGGCCAAAAAGTTTCTTTAAACTGTGTTGCTATACTACGGCGGCCTAGATAAATACAACACTGACTGCGCAAATTAATTTCATTTGTAATGCAGGAATGCCGCGCAGATAAAGAACCGTGATTGCTGATAATGGGAACTCAGTAATTACTTTAGACTCCCATAGCCCTTCCAGTGCCAATCCCTATACTTCCCTGGCAGGAATCAACAGTCATTGGAAGGAAGTGGAAGCATGAAAAGTATATTAAATAGTAAGTACGGTACGGAAATAATGCTGAATAATTAAATATTGCGCCATCGCCTTGGGAAACTTATCTAAGCATTTTGTTTGGATTGTCACGAGCCATTCGTTTGCCAAAGTATCTTTAAAAAAAAAAAAAAATTCTTTACTGGCAGGAATTTATAGAAAATGTTTTGTCAGATGTTGTGCACGTTGTTTCTGTGGCTTTATAAGAGAGTACATAATTTAACTGGGGTTTTTAAAGGTAAAATGAATAGGAATTCGGTTATAATTTGCAGGCAACAATACGTGAACTTAATCAAGTTCAATACGGGTAAAATGTTAGAGGAAAGTTTTTTAAAAAGTTGGTTATGTTTCTTACGGGCGACGAGAGGGAGCAAGCGAGTGGTGACCTTTCAGGTCAGCGCTCGCTTGCTCCTTACTCCCGCTCGCTGGCAGTGCTATTACAAGTGCCGGCAGCGAGTGGGTAAGAGGGGGGGGGGTGCAGGGTAGGTGTGTGTTTGGCGCTGCCCAGGTGATCGCTAGATCATCTCGGCAGCCCATAGAAGATAGGGGTGGTCTACTGCCACCGCTCCTATTACACGGAGTGGCGCCAGCACATTGCTGCTATCAGGATCGTTGATTTTTCAACATGTTGAAAGACAACGATCAGCCGACATCATGCATGTCGGCTGATCATTGTCTTCTATTACACCAGACGATTATAGGCTGTAAAGGCCGATATGGACCGAATACGGCCAATAATCGCTTCATGTAATAGGGCCTTTACTTTTTAGGGGGTTAATATCAATGTCTGAGTAGCTGGAAATTATACCTATATGGAAATGGTGGATAATATTGTTTGAATATAATGAAATACTGAAGTCATAAGAGGGTTTATGGGGGGGGGGGGGAGGGGGGTAAAAGTGCAAAGGAAATGTACTCATAGTCCCCTATTCTACTATATAAAAATATTCATAGTCCGTATATCTCTATTATATACAGACAGACCCTATAGTCCATACTTCACATTTATATAAAGATAAAACTTAAAGCCCATATTTCAAAACTATAGACACAACTGGTAGACCATTCTTATTCATTTTAGCCAATCACTGTCTTATCAAGAGTACAAAATACGAATACTCTCTTTTCTCAAGACAAGTATTTTTCAATGCTCGAATACTCGACTCGAGTAATGAGCACCACTGAAAACAATGGGAGACTCAAGTATTTAACCAGGTGCCCCCGCTCGGTACTTTATTGATCTAAAAGTGATAGTGTGATACCCAGGGGGTTAAGTTAAACCCCTGGGGCTAGACTGTGCTCTGCTGGTGGGGAGGGGAGCAGGGAAATTATACTTACTGCTCCTCTCTTCTATCTGTCTTCACTATCGCCGCTCAGCCAATAAGCAGCTTAGATGGGACAAGCTGCAACTGCTGATTGGCTGATTAAAGTCTACTCAGTCCTGCCTGAGCTGCTGATTGGCTGAGCAGCGATAGTGAAAAAAGATAGAAGACTGGAGTAGTAAGTATATTTCCCCCCTCCGCACCACCACCAACAAAGCACAGGCTGTCCCTGCAGGAGGTTAACTTAACCCCTTGGAGGCCAAACTATCTCTTTCAGATTAACCAGGTACCTTCTGCTCTGCTGAGATGTGCAAGCACTAAAATACTCGAGTGCTCAAGTTGAGTATTTTTCAATGCTTGAGTGCTTGACTCCAATAATGAGAAAAACAACCACCCCCAAAAACCGGCAACGGGTATCTAGGCGCAGGTACGACTAAAGGTGACCCAGATGGTAAGTTAAAAATAATAATTTAATAATTAATAAGACCCAACTCATTTCGGAACCATACCGATTCCTTTTTCAAGAGTCAGGCTCCAATAATGAGTCCCATTGAAAACAATGGGAGACTCAAGCATTTACCCCCTGCACATTGGTAAATGCTTGAGTTTCCCATTGTTTTTGATGTGACTCGTTGAGTCAAACACTCGAGCATTGAAAAATACTTTACTTGAGTATTAAGCACTCGAGTATTTTAGTGTTCGCTCATCTCTACTATAGAAAGAAAAAAAATCCTTAGTTCATACTATAAACTATGCTTATTATTTACACAGTATACTATATATTTAAAGTACTCAGAATATCCAAATATATATATATATATATATATATATATATATATATATATAAAAATAAAAATTGGAAAACATAAGAAGTATTTTGAAAGTCAGTAAATTGTAAACTTCCGGAATGAAGTCTTTCCAGACTTATAAAATTTGAGCGAAAAAACGTCCTTCAGTTGTTTTGTTGTCTTCAAGAGTTATGGAGCCTTTGAAGGGAGATCTGATAGAAGAGCTTTCAAAAGGAGCTCACAGCAGTCGTGTTTGTAGGTCAACATTCAGCTGGGTGCAAGGAACACATCCCCTGGCAGAATCTCACTAATGACCACTTTCAAAGTAAAACGATGTCAGAAAAATGCTCAGAAACCCAGAGCTATTAAGGGTGGAGATATCTAATATTTCTCAGATTTGACAAAGTGTTCATTAAATGAAGCAATAAATGTGTTCCTATAACATTAAGATATCAAGATTTAGGCTTATGAATGTGATTCATTGTATCAAGTAAGTGGTGGGTGGTGAAATTTACCAACGGGAGACGTCTGCTGGAATCACTTTATTTTGATTCTACATGTAATTGGCCGTTAGACGCACTGATCGATGATGGCAACGCAAGCCAACTAGTGTGTAGACTTATTATCTGGCTGATCCCAGGGTCTTTCACATGAGCATGAACATGCATATTAATTTTATTCAGCCAGTGTAAAACGTCCAAAGACTCTTGCAGTAGTTACGTGAACACTCCTATCTTTAAAATTCCTCACCCAAGGAGCAAGGAGGTAAGTATAAATCTTCTGGCAGTCTGGAAAAACGATTGGGACCCCCACCATCACACTGTGTGGGTTCCAAATG
Organism: Dendropsophus ebraccatus; assembly: GCF_027789765.1. Lineage (NCBI taxonomy): Eukaryota > Metazoa > Chordata > Amphibia > Anura > Hylidae > Dendropsophus > Dendropsophus ebraccatus. Next base: position 193,192,706 of record NC_091455.1, read on the forward strand.
GTAAGTGACTGGAGCAGCACATGGCATTTAGACTAAAACTCTGCGGTGTTCGCAGTGTTGAAGGAGTTAATGGCAGCCTGCAGCATGATCGCCTGTCACTGAAACAAAACTTTTGACATGTTGCTGCCGATGGTGAGACTAAGAATTCATTCCATACTTGTTATTATCTATTCAGTCTCCTTCTCCTAGTTCTGAGCTGCTGCTTTCTGCTGAAGACAAAAAAATCTCTGTGTAAGCCTTTTATTCTGTCTTCCTCTCTTCCCCCCTCCCTTCTGAGACGGCTGATGTAAATAAGTCCCTGGCAAGCTGTATCTGCACCATTGTAGTTTGTACATGTTCATTCAGCGCGGACAGAGCTGGAGCGCACGCCTCCCATAGACTCCCATTATGAGAGGGAGGCTAACGGCATTCCGCGGCAGACAATTCTGCTGCGGAATTCCGCTAGTTTTGCTCAGTGGGAACGAAGCCTTAAAGGAAGTCCGGCCTTGGGGGGTATTTGGAAATTGCAGTATGCGGGGGAGAAAACAACATGTACAGTAGCACTATCTGACCTCTCCCCGTGCCAGCTATCTGCCACGTGACTGACCACGGTAACCCCCTCGGGCTCCAGGGTTTCCTCTGCTGCCAACGTCACGATCTTGCTCCTTCACAGCCCGCTCAGCTAGTCAGTGACTGGGGCGGGGCGCTGCTCAATTGCTGATTGGCTGAGCGAGCTGTCCATCAGCGGGGTCGGGCATAATGCCCCCCCCCCCCAGTCGTGATGTCATCACAACTCAGAGGAAAATGGCTTCCTAGACTTCCTGGCATGGCGATTTGTGGGCATGGGGAGAGGTAAGTACTTGTCCTCTATCATTTTCTCCCCTGCCTCTGCTCGGTTAAAAAGAAAATCTTTGTCTTACAAATCTCTCTACACGTTATTCATTTTTTTTTTGTTTTTTTTTTTAGGATCTGGTTTAAAGATTGAGTGTGAATTCAATGCGTCAAGGAGAGTAGTTGGTTAGATATATGGCATGTAATAAAGCAAGCTATATTTTTTCTGCAGACTCTGCATGGGTATAACACCATGGTAGTATGTAGCGCACCAGTGGAATGCACTTCTATTGTATTCTAGAGTCATGTGATAGTGACGCCTAATACGATTTGATGTACAAAACCTTAAACCGGGTTCACGTAAACAGATTAAGGCCATGTTCCCACATCGTAAGAGACCGGCCGTACGGAGACCTGGCCGGGTCACGGAATGGCTGGTCTCTGAAAAGATCATCCCGGCCGGTGCTGCAGTACCGGCCAGATGATCTTTCACGCTGCAGAGTTCTGATGCGGGCACATCCGTGTGTGCTCGCATTAGAACTCCCCACAGCACACAATAGAGCAAGCGGCCAGAGCCGCTTGCTCTATTATGGGAACTGACGGGGTCTTCTGCGGCCGCTGTTCACTGAATAGCGGCCGTAGAAAACTGACATGTCAGTTGTTTGCGGCGCCGCTAGAGATCCCGGCCTAATTGTGTTCTCGTATTATAGTTGCAAAACTCAACCCTACCACAGGTCTAATAGCAACAACTTTCATCATTGAATGGCAAATCCCTACGATATTGTTACCTGGGTCACTAGACCTCATGTTGGTCCAGGAGGTTTGCAACATTTCTATTGTTTCTCATTTCAGAGGCCGCTGGTTCTCCCAGTTTCTGGATCTGGATCCAGCTCTTCCAATCACCCGGGGAGGAGCGGTAGAATGAGTTTAAAGGCAGCAGACTTATGAGCAGACTGTAGAGAAAATGAAGCGATTTGCTTCCTTATTATTGTAAATTCGCTCATCTTTATTTCTATTTAAAAATATCAAGTCTTCCAGTACTTACCATCTGCTGTATGTCCTGTTGGAAGTGGCGTATTCTTTTCAGTCTGTCCAGTGCTCTCTGCTACCACCTCTGTCCAGAGCAGTAAAGGTTTTCTTTGGAGATTTGCTACTGTTGTGAACAGTTCCTGACATGGCCAGAGATGGCAGCAGAGATCACAGTGTCAGACTGAAAAGAATACACCACTTCCTGCAGGACATACAGCAGCTGATAAGTAATGGAAGGCATGATATTTTTAAATAGAAGTAATTTGCAAATCTATATAACTTTTTGCCGCTAGTTGATTTTTTTCATCTGGAGTACCCCTTTAACCCTTTGAGGACCAGGCCCAAAATGACCAAGTGGACCGCGCAAATTTTGATCTTTGCGCTTTCGTTTTTCACTCCTCCCCTTCTAAGAGCTCTAGCACTCTCAGTTTTCTATCTACAAGCCATGTAAGTGCTTGTTTTTTACAGGAATAGTTGTACTGTGTAATGGCGTCTTTCATTTTACCATAACATGTATGATGGAATCCCAAATATATCATTTATGAAGATATAAATTGGTGAAATCGTAAAAAAGAATGCAATATGGTAACGTTTGGGGGGTTCCTGTGTCTACGTAATGCACTATATGGTAAAAGCGACATGATACCATTATTCTATAGGTCAGTCCGAACACAACCATATGCAGGTTACACAGATTCTCTAATGTTATATATGTATTTTTTTAAATGAAATCCTTTTTTTTGGCAATTAGTTATAAATAAAATAGCCCTATTGTGACGCTTATAACAGTTTTATTTTTTCACCTATGGGGCTGTATGGGGTGTCATTTTTTCCGCCATGATCTCTAGTTTTTAATAATACCATATTTGTGAAGATCGGACGTTTTGATCACTTTTTATAAAAAAATTTTTATATATAATGTAACATAAAGTCGATAATCCGCGCACTTTTTTCCCTCTTTTCGTGTACGCCGTTCACCGTTCGCAATGACACTTGTTATATTTTAATAGATCGGACAATTACTCACACTACGGTATATTATATATTTATTTATTTATTTTTATATGTTTTATTTATATAATGGGAAAGGGGGGTGATTTAGACTTTTATTGGGGGAGGGGTTTTGGGGTAGTGTGTTAGTGTTTTTAGTGTCTTTTTTTTTTTACACATTTGAAGTCCCTTTGGGGGACTTTTACATACACTAGTTTGATTGCAGACACTGATCATTGCTATGCCATAGGCGATCGGCATAGTGCAGCAGATCGCCGATCGGACCGCATGGAGGCAGGTGAGAGACCTCCGGCGGTCCGTTTTAACAATCGGGACCCCTGCAGTCACACTGCGGGGGTCCCGATCGGTAAGTGACAGGGGACTCCCCCTGTCACTTACACTTAAACGCCACGGTCGTCGCGGCGTTTAAGGAGTTGATGACACGCGGCAGCGCGATCGCTGCCGCGTGTCATTACCGGTGAGGTCCCGGCTGCTGATTGCAGCTGGCCCCCACCTGCTATGAAGCGCGCTCTGCTCCGGAGCACGCTTCATAGCCGGAGAAACACCCAGGACGTATAGTTACGCCCTAGGTCGTCTGGGGACAGACTTCCATGGCGTAACTATACGCCCTGGGTCGTCTAAGGGTTAAGGAGATAAGTTATCACAACAGTGACATACTTCTATAGAAAGTCTATAGGACCATATCTGGTTGCACACACAGATCAGGGAGAAGCAGCCTTCAGACAGCTGCTTCTTTCCCCTTGTTCTTATGATCAGTGGAGGTCTGAAGACTCAGACCCCCACTGATCTATATGTATAATGTCTCTTTCAAGTGACAGCACCTTCAGCACCATTCTTCTTTCCCCCATTTGTTTTAGCAATCAGTCGGGGTCTGAACACCCAGGGGGAGATTTATAAAACATGGTGTAAAGTGAAACTGGCCCAGTTGCCCCTAGCAACCAATCAGATTCCACCTTTCATTTTCCAAAGAGTCTGTGAGGAATGAAAGGTGGAATCTGATTGGTTGCTAGGGGCAACTGAGCCAGTTTCACTTTACACCATGTTTGATAAATATCCCCCTCAGAAATTGACCAAAAATTTTGAGATGTCTATAGAACATACAAAAAAAAGATCCAACAGCATCCATGATAAAAGCAGGATTCAGTAGTTTATTCACATGATCCGATACAGAGGTACAAGGTTTTGACCCTGTGGGTCTTTGTCAGTCACCTCTGTATCAGATCATGTGAATAAAGTATTGGATTCGGCTTTCATCACGGATGCTGTTGGTGCCTCCTACTTTTTGCCTACATAGGTCATTGTAGGTCCACCAGCGTGCATCCTCATACTACTTGGGTCTTGCTGGATTGTATTCCTTTGGTGCTGTTGGACTCTATTGTTTTTTGGTTATGTCTATAGAACATGTCAAATGTTTCTTTAAAGCAACAAGTAACTAGGCTATATTCACACAAGCAGTAAAATTAAAGCAAAATGCAGCTATATTTTCGAGCTGACCATGTGTGCACCCACAGTAGAGAGGAATGGTCATAATTGTGTACAGGCGTAAAAATAATAAACATGCTCATTATTTAGGACCTGTTTTTTTGCAAAAAAATAAAAAACAAAAACATTAAAAAAAAATCTCCACTCAAAAGCGCATACTACGCAAAAGCGCAGACGTCTCAACCCACTGTATAAGTCCCAGAGGTGCGGGCTGGGCTGTGCGGTGTCTGTTGCTAGGGATATGGATGGCAGGACTGTGCCAAGCAGCTGCTCCTTTTTCCTCCAGGGTTTCTGGCACACTTCTAACTGCCCCTGGCACAGTTGTGGTGCCCATACCCTGGCATAATACCATAGCCGGTGAAGGCCAAGAGAAGGTCCCAGGTGCAGGCAGGAGAAACTTCTCTCAGTGGCGGGGAGAAGCAGCGGCCGTCCGGGGGCGAGAGCCAGCAGGCGGGTGCCAATGAGTGGTGACAAGGGCTGCCGGCGGCCCTTGGCAGGTGGAGATCCCAGGGAGCTACTGCAGGCAGCAGATGGCTTCCCCGAGTAGGGGCAGGCTAGGGGAGCGGTTCCTACCGTGCAGGTGCGCAGGGCTACCCCAACACATAGCCCTAAAAGCAGCCACCACACAGCCAAGCTTGAACCTCTGGGACGTATACAGCGGGTTGTGACATCACCATTTTTGAAATTTTTGAAAACTTCATGCGGTAGTAAGTGCAGGGAAAAAAGCACTATAAGTGCATTTCTCGTAATACATGTATATTGGTGATTTGTATAACTTTTGTTGGACAATAACATACTTTAAAATAGCTTTTGACCAGACTTCTTGTTGATGCTCAATCGAGCACTATGCTTGACTGAGTATGCCCGCTCAACACTACTGAGTATCTGTAATATCTGCAAACAGCATTTTGCCAATCCCAATAATTCATCCAGTTCTTACCGTATTACAGTCATCATTGTCCAAGCCTCATTCATCGGTGGCTATAGCAATCTTACGAAACTTAATGAGAAATGCACATACAACTCTATGGTAGCCAAGAACTTGCCTGCTGTTGTAATATAGCCTCTCAGCAAGCAGCAGGAACGCTGATGTCTCTGTCGGGTACTACGCTATACACAACAACAAGATTTAGATATCTAGGGTGACAACTTTAACGCATGTTATATCTTGGCAGGACATCTTACACCATAAGCTGCTAATACTTGTAGCACATAATATACAACAAGGTCTTTAAGTTTTTCATAAAGTTCCAAGGAAAAGTTTAAGTCTTCGGTGGAGACCGGCTTCTTTTGTCTCGGCCACTTCTCTTAAATTGAAGTTCTTAAAGAGATTTATTTTACTTTTTTTTTTTTTAACCATTGTTCAGAAGTTACATAGCTCTGACAGGGTAAGCCATGATTAATTCATTATTGACGTGTCTGACATTTACTACATAATAAAGCCGCATGTAACCTTTTTAGTGGTCAATTCTTTTCAAGCCATCCAGTAATGAACAGATTAAAGTTACTTGAAACGTCTGAAAATGTATGGAATTCCATACAATGGTACTCTGATTTTCTTAATGTATAAGATAAAGAACCCCCCGTTGGATGCAAGGATTTGTGAAGGATTTTTTCTTCTTCTTCTTTGCACACACAGTGTGGTACTATAAAACAGCTTTGCTTAAAATAAAGTATTGTCACCTGGGCTTGTTAAAAGGATTCGGTTTTACTGCAGCAATATTTTAACACTGGAGTTTTTGCGTTTGGAGCTGAAGAATTAAAAAAAATGTACTGCAATTTAAAAAAGAAAAAAAAGCTGTTAAAGTTTTGTAATGATTTAAATAAACAAAAACAAACGAAAAACAAAACAAAAGAAAAATATATAAAAATATACAATAATGTAGAATAAAATTTTATTAAAGAGGTTATTATTTAAATGTATACATGTTGGAAGGTGATAATAATTAGAGATTGGATCCAACTTAGAGATTGGACTCTTGGATCCAACCGAACCCCAGCATGCGGCATCGGTGGCTAAAGAAGTTGAAAGGAGCCCTAAGGCTGCCTGGAAAACATGTATATACCCATAGGCTATAGGCTGTGTCCATGTTTTCCAGGACCCCCCAAGGCTGCATTCAAATTTAGAGATAAGTGAATAGTGAAATATTTGCAAATACGAAAATCGATTTGAATAGCTCCCGATATTCGTATATTTGATATAATATCGAATCCGATTATAGTCTATAGGAGAAAAATACTCGGGACTTTGAAATCAATTTTCGACCACTTGGAGGTCACCAAGTCCACCATGACACCTCAGGAAATGATGCTAAAACCTCTGGAATGCATCTGGGACACCAGGGGAAGCATGACTGGGTGCATCTAACTTTTGGGCGTCTTTTCCTACCCAAGGGTCCTATTACACGGGACAATTATCGTTTGCTAATTATTGTTTGCTAATCATTTGCTGTAATTCCACATTTGTTTGCTCACGTTCCGCATTTGTTCACTACTCGTTCAGTGTAATTGCACATTGTTCATTATTTTGCTGGGAACAGAAGGAGTAAACGATCGTAGTAGAGATCGCAATAATGATGGGAACTAACGACTATAGTTCTGTGTAATATGGTAGACGATTTCAGGTTAACAATAAAAAATCTTGTTTGCAATCGTTCATTGTTTGTCGGTAAACGTTAAAAATCGCTTTGTCTAATAGGACCCTGAACACGCTGTCTCAAAACACCTTCTAAATATATGCGTTCCATACTCTTAGCCCTAACAAGGGCTTTTGGGGGTCCCTTCTTACCTAACTTCACCTAAAAGCTAGTTCTCCCTGGTATACAGTCTGTCCCTCTCTAGCTCCAACCAGCCAGTGACACGAATCTGAAATCACCTATTTGTATACTCAGGAGGTGACGTAGTTTAGCCAGCCAATCACAATTAAAGCTTTTTTTAAGTCCTGCCTATTCCTAGAGCCTGTCATCCCCCCCATGTTTATTGTCTGGAAATATGCACCAGGAAGGTGGGAGGGCGAATCGAATTTTTACTGCATTTTCATTTGAACGAAAACTAATAGCTCAAATAGCGTAGTATTCAATCGAATACTATTCGCTCATCATTATCCAAATTTTGTAGCCACCGGTAATTAAATACTGCACACTCGGGTTTGGATGGATCCAAGAGTGCTCAAGATTCGCTCATCTATAATAATAATAATGAAGAATAGGACCCATTTCAAAAAGCTTTGGTAGATCAGAAACCATGTTCAACACGACAGCTTGGAGACCCCCAAAAATCTGAACAACATTGTGCAAGACTTCTATTACTGGGGTCCCGCTAGGTGTATATTCACATTTTCTGTGTTTGCTGCGGATAAGATGCAGTGGATTCGGCATAATGTATGTTATTTTGAAAGACGCAAAAGCATGGCTGCTTTCACTCTTGAGCCCCAGCAAAAAAAAAAAAACTATATAGAGCCTCAAATGCACTGAGCATAATAACTTTTTGGTCAGAACCACCTGTTTTTTTTTTTTTTTTTTTGGACAGCCACCATTGTGACCTTAATTTCAAAACAACGGCCATTATTTGTCGATGTTCTTCCATCCTTCCTCAGTGCCGTTTTCCTTTATATAGCACCACAGTATTTTGCAGTGCTGTACCTTATTGGTGCAATCCTTGGTGCAAAATATTACAGCAGGTTACATACTATTAACCTGCTCTTAGTTTTCCTTTAACATTTGCTCACATGGATGCAGAATGTATGCTAAGACATACAGCGTTGGCCTCAGAGCTCAATGTACACGAGCAGGGGCCTCTGGCTTTGAAAGGAGTCCCTGCTCCTGAGCTCAATTATTCTGAAATTAATTCAAGTTTAGATTAATTAAAATTTTAGGGAAAAATCAGAGCAACACTCTTTGTTGGCTGTTTTTCAGCATTTTTGTTTTTTGGACAGCCATGATTTTAGCGCCAAAACACAGTAATTTTATACAAATTACTTAGAGTACTTTGTATAAAATGGACACGTTTCGCCGCCAAAATGACGTCCGTCTAAAAAACGGCTACACAGAGGGCAAAACAACATGTATGAACATAGCCCTACACTAAATTTGCAAATGAATTGATTTGCTCATCTTTATTAGGAGAAAGGGCTTATTTAACTCCTCCATAGATGAGTGAGGCATTACAGCTCTCTACCATAATACCATCACGTAGATGAGGACTAATTTTGATGCATTGTCCTGGACCTTTGGGTTCTCAGACAATAATTATGTTTTCTGCTCATTGTAGACAGCCCGGTGCTCGTCCATTGATTATGTGTTGGTTGGACTATTTTTAGTGCCTGAGTTCCTGCAGACCTCTCCCTGCTGAATATCCCAGGAGCTCTGCTTTCCGCCAACATGATGTGAAGCGCGGCAGGTGTTTGCAGTTATGCAAATCCCTAATTGTCCTGTGTGACACCAGTTAATCTATATACCGTACATTATTTACATCCGCGCATATTTAGGTACCAGAGAAGATCTTTGCTCGAGAATACTTGAAAGACAACACTAAGTCATAAAACTGCAGGGATCCTGAGAAGTCAATACCCCAAATGGCTGATTTAAATATTGTGTTCTCAAACCTGAATCGTAGAATTGAATGCAAAATCCAGATGAATATTTACAGCATCTAAGAATAAAACCTGATTATCTTCCGAGTGCCTCTAAAATAAATTGTACTAGCTCTTGTTGCTGAGCAACTGGCCTACTGTTTTTGTCCTATGTCTGTGGAATTGTAAAAATAAAAAATAAAAAAATTGTAACAAAAAAAAGGTGTACCAATTATAGATAAGAGGCAATTTTTAATCCTCTCCATACTTGTTTGCTCGTCCCAGGCAGTACTTTCCATTTTTCACATGTTGCAGCTTGCCAAACATTTAAGGGCCGATTATATGGAGTGACTTTTCCCTCTCAGTCTGATCAGCTATTACAGATTTCAGGATATTGCTCAGAGATTACAGTTTTCGGTCTTTTTTTGACTATTGCAATATAAAAATATATTGCAATAGTCAAAAAAAGACCGAAAACTGTAATCCAAACAGTCTCCAAACATCATTGTGACCTGGATTTTCAGGACTTTGAGGCTATGTTCTCACAATATCCGGGATCTCTGGTGCTGGCTAGGGATAAGCGAACTTTTGAAAAGTTCGGTTCGGTTCGATCCGGCGAGCTTTCGTGAAGTTTGGATTCGTACGAACCGAACCTAAAACGAACCTTGCAATAACGGCTGAATAATTGTAACTCCCTGACGAAGCTTGGAGAGCGAAATGGCTTTGGAGTGTGAGGTGGGGGACTAGAGGACTGGGACCAGTGTTTTATACTGGTAACTACTATTGCCATCCATATGTATTTTGTTTATATGTATGTGATTCCTATCAGCGTTCTGTAGCAACTGGCACTAGCACTTTTACATTATTATGTATATGGATGCACTGGCACTTTAGATAACTTGTCCCAGCAACTTGGTCTCCCATTTCCCCAGGTCTTGTTTATATGTGTTGTTTTTCTGTGATTGATTAAATAAATATTATTTTGTTAATTGACTCTTGATCTCATTTTGTTAATTGGGGTTCCCCATATGCATTTTCGGTGTAGTTTAGCTGTCACATTACATTTTTGATTAGGCAGCACCCAGGTATATCTGAGGAGACTAATTTAAGGTCTCACCCTAACAGGGGTGACGTCACACATCTTGATACTCACAGAAAACCAGGATACAAGGCATTATAGGAGTAATAATCCCTTGTATCCTGGTCTATTCTGTGAAAAAAGTTAAATTTTGCATCGCCGTTGTTATTTTTACCAGATTCGCAACAAACTTTCGCAAAGTTCGGTTCGGTGCTCATCCCTAGTCCATCAGCCAGGACAGGCCTTTTCCCTCGGAATTGTGATGTCATCACAACTTGTGGGAAAATGCCTTCTGGTATTGGTCCCATGCTTACTGCAGGCACGGGGAGAGGTAAGTTCATACTCCTGATCAAATTCCCCCCTGCCCCTGCCAGCTTCAAAATGGCCGGACTTCTCCTTTAAAAACTTTTGATATAGTGCTGCCCTTACATAAAACATAATAAACATCTTATTCTTACCTTTCCGCGCTCCCTATGTGTCCTACTGTGGTGTTTCCATGCCTCGCCTCGCCAAGATGAGTTCATCTGAAAAACCTGAGTTCATCTGGGGACCTGGAGACGCCACAGGAAGACACTGGGGATTTAATATGTTTTATATTACTATATCTAAAGTTTTTAGATGCTAGATAACACCTCTAATTTCTCAGAGACACTTTCGGGGGCCTCTGTCCCAGATTTTTTCAGTGCAGAAAGTTAAGCCAGAGAGTGGACACCAATGAATCCCAACAAACTAATTGACTTTAATGTAGCCCATTTACTTTCTCTGTAAAAAAGAAATACGGCTGTGCTTACCGTTCATGTACATTGGGAGGATGGGAAAAATAACTGTCGGCCAAGCGGTTCTTGAAGGTGTATGGGAACCTCTAAAGAAGACAAACAGCAAAACCACTGCCCATGTGCCCATTATTAATAAAACACTAAACAAAAAAATATGTCTATTGAAAGACACTACAAAGGGAGCTGCTGCTGTCCAAGAAAAAAATATTGAGGCCCTTGCTATGTGTCTGAGACCTAGATGGCCCCATAGACTTACATAGGAAGTCATCTAGGTCACGTAAATGCACTTCGTTGTACTTCTCCCGGCTCGTAGTCCTGATTATTCGCAGTTTGAACACTCAGGCCCTGGCCGATCAAAACTTTTGATATCTCTCTGACATATTTTTTTTTTTTAAAGACAGTGGCCATACAATAATTTGGTTAGGCTGGGTTTACATCAACGGGTGGTTCGGCATCCTTCTTTTACTAGAAACTGATGACAACTGACGCCACAAAAAGGCAGCAGTTCTCATCAAGTGACCCTTTGTTTTTTTTTCATCTTTTGTCGGAGACGCCAGACGCAAGGGCGCTGCAAGATGCTTTTCTCCGTATGATCTCTCGCGATCTGCTCATAGAAGCACCTCATGCTTTAAACTACTCCATTCCAATGAATGGGATCGGTTCAAAAATCCTCTGAAACTGAGACGGATAGCCTTATGAGGTTAACCTGCCCTTAGCTCTCCTATAAGTCATGTCCTATAATCCTTTTAGATAATACAGCGAAGATTAGGACACTGGTCACAGCAGCAAAACCTAAAAAAAAACTAATGGGAAACAGCCGATATCTCCATTGCACAAACTACTAGTGGATATCAGTCTCTAACAGGACACCTCCATCATGGTCTCCTTAGCAGTGGTGGCAGTAAAAGGATTGTGGGAAGATACCCTTTCAGTTGCTTCTTTACTAAGGCATATGGGGACAAGGAGCTAGTATCTACCTTTTTATAGGGATATCCTCCCCAAAGTGATTGACCACTGTCAACATGATGCCCACTCAACATGTCCATTGGTAGTAACTTACACATCATTGGTTAAAGAAGCACTTCCCCCAAATACTTTTATTCCTCCCCATTGGATGGGATGTTAACGCACCTGCAATGATCGCTTTACCACGGTGTGGCTTCATTCTGGTGCTAGGGCTCTCCACTGACGCTCACGAGACATCTTCTACGGCTGTCCTGCAGCTAAGGAGGCTTCCGGAAGTCAGAGTCTTCAATGCATCCCAATGAGTGCACTCTCTCTCATAAAAATGCGTTGAAGACTTCCGGTCTTCAAAAACACTGAGTATTGAAAAAGGGTCAGAAGAGCAGTGACGTCAGTGGCATCATCAGATTTGAACTGTGCCACGGCACCGGAATGAACCCACACCACTGGAAAAAGGTGAGTATACATCTCAGGTGAGCATATATGCCATCATAAAAGTATTTGGGGAGAGTGTTTCTTAATTATTAATGAACAGCATTAACTTTTTGGAACCTTCCCAGGCAACATTGATTGGAAGTAATACTCTATACATACCATTGGATCTGTCCAGCATATCATGCCTCAAATGAGGCAATGGTCTTATAGTATGGAGATCTGTAAGAAGTTTCTGAATTATAGCCTATCTGGTATGTTGGAATAAGATATAATTGTGGGATAATTATATAGATTTATCACTGAACAAGGTCGACATTAATACATTGTGTTATGTGTCATTATTACATTATCGTAGCTGTCTGGTGAACCTCAACAAAGAGAATTGTCCCTAGGAAGCCAAATCTCGGGTAACTCTAAACTAACATTCATCTCCAGGCTCAGTCTCAATTTACCTGACTCCCAAGTGCTCTATGAAAACCTATATTATTCTAGTCCACGTCTGTCTCCATTACCAGTCACTGAGCCATCAAGTCATGTTCCAATAATTGCTAATTGTTTTGGAATGCTTGATGTTATCTCGACCCAAAAAAGCTGCAGGGAGATGAACATTTATTTTTCTATGGTTATGTATATATACAGCTCACATCTGTATATGGATTATGGAATATAGGACGAGGCTTGTAATGGTCATGGCTATTTTGTAGAAATTACATCAATTACTGCTATTATGTATTATTATATTTTTTTTTATCCCTTTTACAAGAAATATGATAGATATTATGGAAGCCGTAACAACATGTAATAATTACAAGGGCTGCAGCCTATTTTTCGCATCGGTGGTAATAATACGCCGTTTTAGTACTCGCGTGAGATTTGGATAGTCTCCACCTCTGACCTCAGGGTGCAGCTTACGAGGAATTCAGGAATTTTGTCTTTCGTGTAATTACAGTCATTGATAGGAAATAGCACACCGAGAATGAGTTGTTGAAATGGAATGAAACTTTCTGTGTGTGACAGTAAGGATGATATATGTCAGTGATTACAACTGTGCCATTGTGTAAAGGTTCTAGTACTCTGCTGGGCACCTCTAGTCTGGAGACAAGTTGAGATATGGTTGAGCATGGAGAATGCAAGTTCCATATGGCACCTATGGCACATGTGCCCACAGATGTTGCAGTTGGGCTTGTAGATTCGGCACACTTGTAGGTGGTCAATACTGGCATCCCAGCTAGTCCCATAAATTCTTAAAGGACAACTCCCACAAAAATTTTTTTTTGCTCATTTAACACACATTACAAAGTTATATAACTTTGTAATGTGGTTAAATACCCGGCCTGGCCCCCTTCCCCCACTTTCGGACCCCCGACCCCCCACCCCGGAAGTTAAGGAATGTATACATTACCTATTACGATCGTCACGGTCCTCTTCTCCGGGGCGGCATCTGGTGACGACGACGTCAGAGCCGAGGGGCGGTCCGGGTCTTCTTCCTCCTCGGCGTCTTCATGCAAAGTGAATGGGGATGAAAAGGCTGCTGGTGCACATGCGCACCAGCAGCCTTTTCATTGGCTGGAGCGCATCACATGGCTTCCAGCTTGCTCAGCCCTGATTGGCTGAGCTTGCTGGAAGCCATGTGATGCGCTCCAGCCAATGAAAAGGCTGCCGGTGCGCAAGCGCACTGGCAGCCTTTTCCATCCCCTGGACCCGGAAGTTGGAGAAATCGCTGGATGGCGGACGGCGGCGATGGAGAGGCAGACGGCGGGCGAATCGAGTGGCGATCGTCACCGGAGAGATGGTGAGTATGGTGTCTGTGTGTGTCTGTGTTTTTTTTTTTTTTGGGGTCCCGCGGGAGTTGTCCTTTAAGTCAAAATAAAATCTGTGACCAACCAAGCCAATTGATATTTTACAATCTGGCTGAAACAATCTTGGGATACTTGCCAAATGTGGGCGACCATTATCCTGCAGCTACCATAAGAGACAACACACGTGGCTGTAGGATGTCCTGTACATATCGCTGAGCTGTTAATGCCCCCATGTGTCACTACTAGGGGTGACAGACTGTTGTATGTGATGGCCCCCAAATCATGACACCAGCAGAAGGCAGTATGTCACTCCACAGCAAAGACAGAACTAAAGGCCTCAATACTGAAACCTGACCAGCAGTCAGTTGCCGGCATACCGCCAGAGTTCTAATGTGTTTTGCTGTAATGTATTGCACTTTTTTGTTCAAATTTTTGTATATTTATTTTACACATCCCTTCAAGGGACAAAATATACACAAATTAGAACAAAAAAATTACAAACAATATTAGAGCCTATTGCTTGTAACGTGTAACGAACACTTAAGCATTTTAGTGCTTGCTCAACACTAGTGGTTAGGCAGTCTATGTAGTACTATGGTAATATTTACTTGCCGTTTTACTGTACTGCATGTTTCACAATAGGTAAAGATATCAGATAGACATTTAGGAACCTTACAGTCTCAAACAAGTAGAAGGGTATGAAGAGTTTTCATAAGGTTCCGATGCAGCTATTGTACAACTGTCGGAGTATTTCTTTTTTTCTGTGATTCCTTGGAAGACCGCCCTGGTGTCCTCAGATTATGATTTCGACTAAAAAGCACACATGCTAGTTAAGTAAAACAAACACGGCCCATCATTCCAGTTATATGGGCTCTGATGTTGAATGAATAACATTTCGCGTAATTGTCTTAGAGCTTCTCCATCACATTCAAGAAGTGGTCTACAGACGAGTGATAAGTGTTTCCCTATAAAAGAAGACATTTGGTGTTTTCCCGAGTGATTTTTTTGTGCTATTCAGTCTCTGTGATTAATGTATATTTATTATATTGGAAAGAAAAGTTGGCAAGATTTGCTGAAACCATAATTGGTTTTAATTACGTTACAGAAAGACGAATTACATGTAAAGCAACAGAGCCCCAAACATTGGCCAGGACTGCAGCCAGCATTAGAGATGTTACAGGAGAAGCGTGTTTTGTGTATTTTAGACTCTACTCACTATTTTATGTTCAAGTAAGGAAGTCTATGAACGTATTGTGAACATTGAAATTACAGAGTAGGTTTTTTTTTTTTTTTTGCATCAGTGGCATACAGAGTTGCTGAGTGATATTGTAGTAAAAGTGCACATGGTATCTCAATACAGGAGAAATACATAGAAGATCAGTGTACTAGTCACAAAGCACCTTCTACATGGTAAATAGAGTTTCCTAAACTCATCTTATTGACCGTGGGTTACTTATTTCTACATTACGGACGATAATCGCTTAGTGTAATAGAAGGCAACGATCAACCGACATGAATGATGTTGACTGATCGTTGTCTGTCAACAAGTTGAAAGACAAACAACTAAGATAGTTGTGCAATAGGAGCGGCGGCAGCAGACTCCTATGGGATCCCTTCCACAGCCCCCCCCCCCTCCCCCACATATCCATTCTCTGACGGTGGCTGTAATACCATCAGTAGTGAGTGGGGAATGAGGAGCAAGCAAGTGCTGATCTGACAGGTTGGTGCTCGCTTGCTCCCGGAGATCTCCTCGTGTAAGTAACCCTCCCTGAAGTCTTGTTCCCCAGGATCTAATAATACACTAATAATACAAGTCAGTGTCCCAAAAAGGTTTTGGTTCTTTTAAGGGTCAATTGTCAAGTTTTAGTAATCTCCATAGTCAAGGTTTTGGTGCTTTTGAGGTGACAATAGAGGTATGCTAACAAATATCAACCATTTTGGTTGACTCTACCAGGCACCTAATATGTGCTGTATGGTTGTCCAATCTATCACTGGTCATACGCATTAGATATGTGTTGAATAAATATGCTGACTTCAGTGGGATTAGTGAACATTTAAAGTGTATGGGCACCTCTCAACTCCTCCTAAGGCAGATATAAGGAAGAATCAAGAATGTTGGATCCTGACTACCTTGTCCTTTTGTTCTCCAGGAGATGAGCTATGAGGGATAATAAGAGTGGGTATGTGTATGGGGGCTATAGATCATGGCTAGAGTCAACTTTTTTCTGGAAACTGTGGGTTGCTCATTTTCTCCATGGCAAGAGCCTTACCAATTTTGTAAAACTTGGATTAAAATGTAACATAATATGTGGTACAAGATGATTCCTTTTTATTTTTTGGATGTCCACCAATGTGCAAATTTTAAGTAAATGACTTTCTTATACAGGTTTCTACTGGTGACCTGCCACTAACCAGAGATGTGTGGAGGATATTGGTCTTTCATTATGTAAATGTGCTCTATATTTACCTTCCTTGCTTCCAATTGCATTGCTTTGGTTTAAGAGCTCCCTGTACTGGGTTGGAGCGCGAGTAGAGGAGGGGCATGGTCTGCATAGCGGGGTCTACAGCACTGTACTCTGACCCAGGAAGTCTTACCTCACCTTCCAAATCATGGTAGATCCACTTCAGGCTGGGGCTTACATCAGGGGACAGGACTGTGGAGGTAATTTCTCCATAGCTGTAACCCTTCTCTCCCCAGACAGAGAGTGCTGCATGTATGTGCCCACATCTGCTCTGCTCATTCTTTCATGCCCCCTGCAGTCTCTGTCCGCCCTTGTGTTTCCCATCCTCTCTATTACTGTACAGTAACTTATAATATCACATATTCAGCTGTTTCTGAATGTTTGTTTCATCTGTTTTACATGTTATTCAGAATAATAAATCATTATTTTTGGGGTGTGGAACCAATTGTCTGCATATCAGTGATTTCTTATGGGAAAATTTGCTTTGGTTTAAGAGTGGATTTGAATTACAAGCACGGCCCCGGAACGAATTATGCTCGTAATCCAAGGCACCACTGTACTTTCTTTTTTTTACTACCTGACTAATGACAATTATAAAGAAAAAAAAAAGGCAGAATACCCACTGAAAGATAACCACTTAGGCATGACTATGCTTATCACAACGGTTTGGGTCTTATTTTGTGAGCAAACAAAAAACTTTTTTTTTTTTTAATTGTCTTCTTGCATATACTGAGAATCCGTATTAGATAGAGCCAGTGGATGTGAACATATACACAAAGACACAAAAAAATGCAACAACTCACTGCAATGGCAAGATGAAGACCCACTACAGACGTAAAAATAGTAGAGATGAGCGAACCTCAAGCATGCTCGAGTCCATCCAAACCCGAACTTTCGGCATTTGATTACAGGGCTGCTGAAGTTGGATAAAGCCCTAAGGCTATGTGGAAAACATGGATATAGGCTGTATCCATGTTTTCCAGACAACCTTAGAGCTTTATCCAAGTTCAGCAGCAACCGCTAATCAAATGCCGATCGTTCAGGTTCAGATGGACTCGAACCCCGAACCCGGTTTGCTCATCTCTAGAAGATAGTTAAAAGCAGCCCCCCAACTGCCAAAAAAAACATCCACAAAAAAATGAAATAATCCACAAAAAAAATTGAAAATGGTGTAAACTACCCAACCCAACCACGTTACGGTGGCCTCATACACAGGGCAGTCCTACACTGTACTATGGCCTCTCCATAGCATGAAATACGCCTATGCTCTGGGCATGTAAGATCTGTCTTATACCGGCACAAGTAATTACACCACCTGGGTGGGATAGGTGGAGTGCACGACCAAGTAGAGGCAGCCACTCCCCCATCTGGAACACAGAAAAAAAAAAGGACAAATTTGGTCAGTTCTCCTAAAACACAATTCACACTAGGAAGGAGCATGTTGCTATAGCTGAAGTTGCAAGCACACAAAAACACAAAAAAATGCACACCGCAATGGCAAGATACAGACCCACAGATGTGAAAATAGTTAAAAGCATATACACATGACTCTATTTACATTCTAAGGCTATGTCACGGAACGGCCGGTCTCTGGCCGGATCATCTCGGCAGGATGATCTTTCCGGCCGCAGAGCTGTGATGCGGGCGGCCGGAGCCGCTTCCTTCACTGTGTGAACTGACATGTCAGTTTTTTCCGGCCCCGCATGGGATCCCGGCCGGAGCGCATACGATGTGTGTACGCTCCAGCCGGGATCCCATTGAAAATAAGGCTATGTTCCACCCCTCAAAACCACGGCCGTAGTTCTGTGGCGAGAACTACGGCCGTAGTTTTACGTAGTGTGAACATAGCCTAAAAGTTTTTTCTGTATTGAAAGTAGAATCCTGAGCCCATTGTATTCATTCTTGGTGATGTTTTGTCTGTCACGACTGGGAAGTACATAGGCTGCCATGCACTTCATATCTACAATTTTGAAAAGTTATACATTTATTCAGTGCAAAAAGCTTTCTCATTGTAATGGATCTTGGCAGGCGAACAGAATATGCTTATGGTTTACCAGGAGTGAACAGCTGAAGAAAGAAAAATCATATTGTAAGGAATCCCATTGATTCAATACTGTGGCCACTAAGTGATATTTATCGTTCGTAAATAGTGCCGGGCGCTCCAGCATGGTACTGAATGGGCCCAGTCACATGATTAACCTAAATGTTTGCATTAGTATAAACCTTGAGAGGAAAAAAAAAAAATCACATTGGCATTTCTACAACATCAATAGTTTTTTGGAATAGCTTCAATGTATTGTTATTTATCAGAGCAAAGAAAATTGTGTTCTGTTTAGGCGTTTTGGCTGAAAAGCTGGAGAGAAGCCTGACCGAGAGCAGAACCGTGTTTATCAAAGTCAGATCTTAGAAAGAAAGCTAAAACAGCTCGCTGCCTCTCGGTTTATTATTTTAGGCTTAATCGTAAGCATTCAGCTGCATTAATAACCTAATTCTACCCGAAACGTGGAATGTCAGGCTTTACTGAACATGAACATTGAAATCAGGACTGTTTGGGTAACATTGTTTCTCAGTATTTAGAATGTGATAAAACAGAACAGGATTTAGTATCTGCTAAGGAGACCTAGGGGTTTGTTCTCACGTTCAGTTAAAAAAAAAACAACTTTTTTTTTTTGCATATTCGTAATTTATGATCTGTTCCTGGTTTCAAGGGCTATTCTCATCTCATAGTTATATTTGTAGGACTCTTCAAGTTGAAGCGAATGTACGATCAGTACATTCACTTTAAGAGTTTCACATGGATAGAACGGCGCTAGAGCCGCACCATAAAGGGACGGGCCTACAGTGCTTTACCCCTGGATGGTGCATGAGAACCAAAAAAGGACCACCGCACCGGCTTCGATCCGTGTGAAAATCTGTACTGATGGTACATTCACTTTAAATATTTTTGCAAATACATTTATATACCAAACTTGTCTCCTTCTCCTGATATGCTGCTTTTTCCCACCCATTGTTGACAGTTTGTTGTCTAGGTTACGGACCACCACTCTGCTATAATAGCAGTAGTTTAACTGGTGTATATAAAGCTATAATGTAGCTCTATAGAGATATAAGGGGTGGGGGAATATAATTTAGGCCCCTCACCCTTTTTCCCAGCCAGAATCACTAAGAGGCCCACACTTGCGACCGGCGCACCAGGTGTAGATTTGGATTGGGATTTAAGCCTGCGAGATAAATGAGGCGCGGGAAGAGACCACGCCTCCTCCCTGCCTTGCTGTACCCGCCGAGTCCCCTGCCTGCCCATCAGGCAAGTGTGGGATATGGAAGGCGGATGCCAGGGAAGAGGGGCAAATCTTCGCCTTCTCTCTGACGTACGCCTCGGGCGGGACCTTTGTAAAAGGCCCACAAAGTGTATATATACTATATAATGTATAAAAATATGTATAATCTATATAATATCTATCTATCTATCTATCTATCTATCTATCTATCTATCTATCTGCCAGACCAGTGCCTATGGAGCCGTGTGGTGGCTGGTAACCTAGACAACAAGCTATTAGCAGCTGTGGATAATGAATGGGGGACTATAAATCCACCACTTGAAATTCGGTCTGGATAACTGGTGGTCTTCTCACAGAGGTGATGTTCTGGAGAGATTTCACAGTAACTTAACATACCTATGTTGAGTCAAGATAACGCCCTTTCAGGAGAGATTGTGGCTTTGCTTAAAGGGGTACTCTGGACAAATGTAAAAAATCACAGAGGGCAGGGGGTGGTCGCTTTCTGGTGTGAGCTGCGGGATAAGACGTGACGTCTCAAGGCAGCTCAGCCATTTGGCGACCATAGCAAAGTCCCGCCTTGGCCGCTGAATGGCTGAGCTGTCTTGAGACGCCACGTCTCATCCCGCAGCTCTCACTAGGAAGCGGCCGCGGCACGGAGGTACGGGGCGGCGCAATCAGGGACCCGAAGCTGGAACCGGGGAGGTAAGTCACCTGCACCATTTATAACCACCCTCTACCCCCGGACCGTGTAACCCATCACCATGCCCCCGCAGCTGCAGTGCCACAGCTCATTGTCCCCTGCTCGTCCTCTGGATCTCCTGATCCTATGACATCACTACCTGGCTCAGAAATGCCGGCTCAGCTCCCAGTGATCAAGGCGGGACATCTCTGCAATCACTGACTGGCGTGATGCCACAGGAAGCCGGGAGAAGCAAGAGACCGGTGGCTGACTCTGAGCCATGGCGCTGCATCTGTGGGGAGCCAAGACAAGTAAGTATCCCTTCATTGTTATATTCCTACCGCGCTCTGCCCCCCATGATTTTTTACAATTGTCTGGAGTTCTGAGAATGTTGCAGAATTTTTTTTTCTTTAAAATCAATTAATGTTAGAAATTTATATAGATTTGTAATTCAATTCTATTTAAAAATATCAAGCCTTCCAGTACTTATCATCTGCTGTATCTCCTGGTATCTTCTTTCCAATATGACACAGTTCTCTGTTGCCGTAACAGTCCAAACCAGTAAAACTTTTCTATGGGGATTTGCTCCTACTCTGGACAGTTCCTGAATTGAACAGAGGTGTCATCAGAGACCATTGTGTCATACTGGAAAGAATACACCCCTTCCTGCAGGACATACAGCATCTGATAAGTACTGGAAGTCTTGAGTTTTTTTTTTTTTATAGAAGTAAATTATAAAATCTATATAACTTTCGGACACCAGTTGATTTGAAAGAAAAGAAAAATTCCTGGCATCCCCCTTTAAAAAAAATATCTTGGCTTGAAGGGAAAGCACATTCCAATAGGTGGCACCAGAGAGCAATCTCTTGCTTTCTCTGAGAGTGATCTACTTTGCATACATTTTTCCCATAAACCTTATTAGCACAGATATTGTCTATACAATCACACACAGATGATCACAAAAGTTTGGTCCCTGTATTTTTTTTTTGGTGCGACTTCAAGTTTCAAGACATTTTCTCTCTAAAAAAAGAAAAAAAAAAGTGTTCAACCACAGCCCATAAATTATTTGTGAACTTTTAACTATAACTCAGAAGCTTGGAACGTCTGACTTTCACAAAGAACAAATATCCAGGGGAAGCCCGGCTAATAATTCACTTCTCATGGCCTCCCTTACTGATAAACGACTATTTGCAGAGAAAATGCTTTTGTTTTTGCAGCTTTGCGAGCAGTAATACCTGAACAGAGCTGTCATTATACCAGCAGCTGGATGGAAGGCGAAATACAAAGAGAAAATTACTTTGGTTTGTTTTTCTCACCATTAAATACTTCTGGGTTTAAGGGGCTTTTTTTTAACAGTTTCTAATCCTATAATATCCTTTAAGATGTACGACAATTCTCCTTGAAGTGCCCAAATGGATGCGAGCACTTGCTGCCCTCCTGGGCAGAGCTCTTTTTCTCCTGGTAAAACCCACTATTATGTAGAAGAGAGAGATTTGCCGATAATCCATATGATTACTAAACAGTGGGTCATGTTTATGAAATGGCTTCAAAGGCAGATGACTTTTTTTTACATTTTTTTTTTATGTTGTGTTTTGTTTAGTTGAGTTTAGTTACAATGTATTTTTTGTTAACGGCTTAAAGAGAAAACATGCGCCGGTTGCTATGCGCTCAGTGAAAAAACTATTGCTGGCGAGTTCCAATACCAGATCGCTATAGTCTTGCAAAGTTTCGGCACATCACCGGTAGACTCAGGGGCGGATTAACTTTACCATAGGCCCTGGGCTATTCACCAAGCCTGCCTCCCCACCCCACTGTAACTACGCACTAGCGTGTTGCTCATTGTGAAGGGTAGCTAATGTCATAATGC
The DNA here is from genome assembly GCF_027789765.1 of Dendropsophus ebraccatus. NCBI lineage: Eukaryota > Metazoa > Chordata > Amphibia > Anura > Hylidae > Dendropsophus > Dendropsophus ebraccatus. The sequence goes on from NC_091455.1 coordinate 193,214,945, forward strand.
CTTGATATGTGCAAAATTGCACGATTTTTTTGCAATTTGTGGCAGAATTGTAGCCAGGAGACAATACACCACTGAGAATATAAGTCTTTTTGGGTGGCATGGGCAACCAGGAGCTCAGGGCCCCGGGCTACCGCCTAAAACGGACTTATTATAATCTGCTATTAGTGTCTGTCCGTGATAACACAAGTGGTGGAAAGACTAACAGTTATTACAGGGGTCACAGTTGTACTTAAAGGGGGAAGTCTGGCAAAATTTTAAATTTTCCAGCAGGCGGGGGAACATGATAAACAAGTGTTACTTACCTCTCCCCATGTCCCTGATGTGCTGCAACACAGGCTTTGGGATCCTGGCCGGAACTCATTTTCCCCCAAGTTCCGATCTTGTCATGAATCAGGTGAAAATGTCTAACCTAGCTGGTTTGCCCCATTAGCCAATTAGTGAATGCAGTTGCAGTGTCCCAGAACATGCAGACTACTACTCCTATTATGGCCATTTCTCTTGCTGTGTCAATGCCTGTTCTGGTAAGTGTTTGCACTGCAACTGCTGCTGGTTTTCCCCTAGTATTCTCTGGTAATGTGCATTCTTATGTGTATTCTCATGTATACCTGTGTATTATTACATTGTACAGTGGTATGCAAGGCTGTTGATCACGTGACCGTGCCAGTGCCCTGTAACCATGGTTCCTCCAATGGCCGACTGGCTCTGGCCAGGAACAACCATGTGACCTCCCACTTCCTCCTAACAAGTTAGTCTTCCCCCTGCTTCCAAGCAAGGAGGATGTGTGTCGTCCCTCTCCTGCCTCAGAGGAGTTGGGCTTCTTCTCTGCAGCTCCCACTTCACCACTAGAAGTGTGGATCAGGTGCTCTGCTATATTCAAGTCTTCGGCTGTAAGTGACCGGATTCTTCTCTCTCATCTGGGTGTCATTCCGTTATCTCTCCTCATCGCTGCAAGGATTCACAGCAAGTATTATTTTCAAGCTAATCCACCCAGCAACGCTATTTCTCTCATACTCCTACTCCCATCATCCAGCACGTATTCTCACAGCCTATGCAGCACCACTCCTGCTTTATTTGTCAAAGCCTGCTATATACCCGGTTGCATCCGGACAGAACGGTTGCTATTAGTTACCTCATCTATAATAAAACCGCTGTTACTGAACCCTGGCATTGGTGTCCACTAACTGGTGCCCTGACTAGGTGCAGCGAAGAATTGCATGCCCATCATCACCCGCAGATTCCACAGACCGGCCCTACAGCTGTGCCGCCCTCAGGCCTATACCGTGACAAGTATAACCCCTGCAGCTGCCCCGGTCATTGCCCGCTCATAACACAAGCACTGTGGAAGTGGCCCCCAGGGGCCAGGGCATCGCATTTTTGACGTCACAAACAGGATACAGACTGTGTTGTGCCAACTGTGCCCTAAACAGTACACAATATGGCCGCCGTCTTCTTCAATTTCTGGCTGCGCCATACCCCGGAGAGGAGGGGGTTAACAGCCATGCTGCCGAAGCGTGGGAATCGTCCGGCGCCATAGACTTTCCATTGGCTGGCCCTGATTGGCTGCCTGGGCCAGATAACGTCACTGTTGCTGGGCAGATTCTGGAACCTGATCCTCCAGCCTGGCGCTCCTCCCCTTCCTGCTACAAGTTCCGGCCAGAGTGTGACAAGATGGCAGCCCCCGAGAAACGTTTGCCTGCAGCCGCAGCACCAGTGATGCCGGAGCTGCCGGAGAGCAATCCTGCCTGCCTGCTAGCACCGCTCCCATCCTACAGCGACACCAGCTGGACCGCTGCCCCGTCGGACGACGGAAGTCTTCGCCGGGCCTTCATCCCGGCCTCTGCTGATCAGAATGAGGGGCCCATACCTGAGACCAGCATTTCTCCGGGACCCGGTCACTCTAGCACCGCTGACCTCGCTTCTTGTATCGGTGGGTCCTCATCACCGGACAGCGAACAGATTGTAAGTGGACCGACTCTGTTGTCCTCAGTCCCTGGCCCTAAAGGCCTTCATATCCCCGGGTCTGTGGCAACCTCCAGGGCGTGATTCGCCGCCCCTGCCGCAATGGATGCTCGGGCCGGGGCCTAAGATTATGCAGCTGATCGAGGACATTCAGCAGGCCCTCGCTGCCCTGTTGCCTGCCACCGCTGTGCCTAGCGCTACTCCTGCAGCTTCCACTACAGCGGGCCCGTCTACTACCGCAGTCCCCTCTACTGCCCCCACTGCTGTGGTTAAGGCTGCCTCTTCTACCACGACTGTCACCTATCATGTGGCCCCTAACATCTCTCCTGTGACCACTGTGACCCCAAGTCTTGTGGTCACCGCCGCCTCCAGCGACATTCCTGCTCTGGCCCCCTCCCGATACTACTCCTGGGAGAAGAAGAGAGGTGCCACTTGGGGTCCTCCAGGACATTTCTGTTAAGTGTCCTCCCGAAAGCTGAGTCCTATGACTGTTTTTCTTTTGTGTGTTGTTTAACTGTTCCAGTTCCTGCAACGTTCAAGGTTCGTGCCTGGTCCTCCTGACCAAGTTCCCTGTACTAACCAGCCATGAGCTGACGGACACTTACCATAACAAAAGGTTCTCTAGTGCCTGTCCCAGAGCCTTTTACATGGACGATGTCTAATTGCCTAAAAGAGACTCTACCTAACAGAGACACTTAATCCATCCCTTCCTAATGCACTTTCCTGTGATTGTGTGTTCCACACAGGGTATTATTGCACTTATTTCATTATTGCACTTTTTCTACCATTGCATTCCAGTGTTATCGGAGTCATTTGTATTTCCTCCTCTGAGTAAGCACAAGGTTACATAGATTGCCTCAGAGTAGAGTGCCTCTTTTGTAAAACAGTATATTTTTCCAGTGTCAAAGTCAGATAGCTCCTCCTCTGAGTAAGAGAAGTCAGTTTACATATACCTCAGAGAAAGTCCAGTTTATGTAGGAGTGTATTCTCTCATCCAGTCTCAGTATTGTGTATTATTATCATATCTATAGCTGGAAAGATTTAGTTGAGCCAATTCGTATGCAGATTTTTCTCAGATTTTCATTCAGATTCATGTGAGCCAGTTCTCCTCAAGACCTCGCAGTATTTGTTGTCTTTTGTGTTCCCCTTCCTTTTGTTTCCAGTGTCTGTTCGCCTCTGTTTTGTCCCAACACAGTAGTTATCACACATAGTGATACTTAACATTCACACTTGTCCATACATATCGCACCTTGGATACCTTTTCGTGTGTTTGGCCTGTGGAGTGCTTGTGTGTGTGATTGAGTGGTATGAAAGGGAGCTCCCCATGTATGTTTGCTTTTATTATTTTGTTTTTTTCTCTTCCAGGTATCCAAGACACTACTCAGACACGCCAAGGTAGTACACAGGTCTTCACATTCTCCTCCAGTAGGGTAACACGTTTAACAGAAAACCTACTGTCTAACTGGCTGGAATATGGAGGGTCACCCGCCAGCAGTTAAGTTGTCCTGGCTTACACGTCAGATGGTTCACGCACTAGCTACCTGGTCGCCAGAGTACGTCAGGCACCCCTAGGTGAAGTCCTGCCACTAGGGTTTCTCATCCTCTCTCTCTTCACACCTGTGCCTTGGGCGTGGGAAACACACACCTCATCACACTCACTCTCATCATTCATTCCTGTTGTTTGATTGTCCAGTCTATTCATGTTTGCTGCCTTCTAGATTCGCCGAGGTCGGCTCAAATTTGCTAGGGAGGTATGCAGTGTCCCAGAACATGCAGACTACTACTCCTATTATGGCCATTTCTCTTGCTGTGTCAATGCCTGTTCTGGTAAGTGTTTGCACTGCAACTGCTGCTGGTTTTCCCCTAGTGTTCTCTGGTAATGTGCATTCTCATGTGTATTCTCATGTATACCTGTGTATTATTACATTGTACAGTGGTATGCAAGGCTGTTGATCACGTGACCGTGCCAGTGCCCTGTAACCATGGTTCCTCCAATGGCCGACTGGCTCTGGCCAGGAACAACCATGTGACCTCCCACTTCCTCCTAACAAGTGAGTCTTCCCCCTGCTTCCAAGCAAGGAGGATGTGTGTCGTCCCTCTCCTGCCTCAGAGGAGTTGGGCTTCTTCTCTGCAGCTCCCACTTCACCACTAGAAGTGTGGATCAGGTGCTCTGCTATATTCAAGTCTTCGGCTGTATCTGCCTGCTCAAGTGACCGGAGTCTTCTCTCTCATCTGGGTGTCATTCCGTTATCTCTCCTCATCGCTACAAGGATTCACAGCAAGTATTATTCTCAAGCTAATCCACCCAGCAACGCTATTGCTCTCATACTCCTACTCCCATCATCCGGCACGTATTCTCACAGCCTATGCAGCACCACTCCTGCTTTATTTGTCAAAGCCTGCTATATACCCGGTTGCATCCGGACAGAACGGTTGCTATTAGTTACCTCATCTATAATAAAACCGCTGTTACTGAACCCTGGCATTGGTGTCCACTAACTGGTGCCCTGACTAGGTGCAGCGAAGAATCGCATGCCCATCATCACCCGCAGATTCCACAGACCGGCCCTACAGCTGTGCCGCCCTCAGGCCTATACCGTGACAAGTATAACCCCTGCAGCTGCCCCGGTCATTGCCCGCTCATAACACCAGCACTGCGGAAGTGGCCCCCAGGGGCCAGGGCATCGCACAGTGGTGTCCCGCTCCAGTCACTGATTGGCTGAGCGGGCAATCTATCATCCAAATCATGACGCTGGTGGAGCCACGAGTCCTGGAGCCCTATGGACAGCAGAGGCACAGGGAAAAATATGTTATGTTTATTATGTTCCTCTCTGCCCCTGCTTACTGGAAATTTTTAAATATCGCCGGACTTCTCTTTTAAAGGGGCTATCCAGGCTTAGAGAAACATGTACTCTTTCTTCCAGAAACAGCACCTCTTGGGTGTGGGTCTTCCAGTTCCATTAAAGAGAGTGGAGCTCAATTGTAATACCATATATAACCTGAGAACAGGGGTGGCTGCAGAAGTTGGATGCAGCCCTAGGGAGTCCTGGAAAACATGGATACAGCCACCAGTAATGAAATGCTGCACGCTTGGGTTTGGACTAACCGGAACACACTTGAGGCTCACTCATCTCTAGTTTCCATGAAGATTCCTTGTACAGATCGGCGCAAAGTCACAGTTAACACAAGATGATCGTGCTACCCTGTATATGCCTAATGCCCAGCGATTAGGAAACCTTTTCAACCTTACGTTCACAATACGTAAGTTCTGCAGAAATCACGGCTGAGAGAATCCCGGCCGGAGTGTATACACATGGTATACACTCCTGCCGGGATTCCTAGCGGCACCGCGAGAGACTGACATGTCAATTTTCTGCGACCACTATTCAATGAATAGCCGCAGTAAACCCTCTCAGTTCACACAATGGAGCGAGCGGCTGCGGACGCATGCTCCATTGTGTGCAGCAGGAAGCTCTGATGCAGGCGTGCACGGATGCACCCGGGATGATCTTTTCTGAGACCGGCTGTTCCGTGACCCAGCCGGGCCACAGAACGGCCGATCTCTTACTAGGTCAGACCATAGCCTTAGATGGTATGTCTTTACAACTTATATCCCATTTTTCTTTTTCACTGTTTCTTTGTACATAAATTTCTCCTTACCTGTTTTATTCTCTTCTCTTTTTTCTCCACCCTCCATCCTTGCTCTTGTTCTGTTTTTTTTTTCCCTTCTGTTTTTTTTTCTTTTTATCTTCTCGTCCGTCATTGTCATCCTTGTCCCCAACAACTTTGTACCCTTGTTGTGACCCCCATCCCCTATCCCCTTATATTTTAAGCAAAAAGTTAAATAAAATAATAACTTTAAAGCTACAAATAGCAGCCAGAGCATGAATCGGTAAAGCAAAGGGTAAGATCTGGCCCCATAGTGACTTTCTTCATGCATCATAGCCCGGCTCTGAAATGTCCTGCTACGGCTTGTTGAAAACGACCATAGTAATGAAGGCTAAAAGCTTTGATCAATAACTCTCTTACCCTTCTCTATTGTATAACATACAAAGCAAGGTAGATGAACTCAGGTGTAACAAGCAAATTAGCGAATGGATACAGTCTATAAACAAACAGGAGCAAAGCCGAAGTCTGAATGTATAATAGCATTTTCTTCAATAAAACCTTCACTTACAGAATTCTCTCCGCATGTCTCGGAGCTATATTAATCCTAGGATAAGGATCTAGGCTGCTATCAGGTTGTTTGCACAAGAAAATCACATAAATAATTACTGTCTTTACAGAAAGCAACGTTGGAGGCTAAATCAAGTTTCGGTAAGACTTTGTATAACTTGAAATGGTATTGACATAACAAAACTAGGCCAATGCAAATCCTACATCAACTCACGTATAATGTTTCTAATGGAGAAACATCAGACCAGTACTTGGCGATTTGTCAAACAAGGTTTATTTTCTTTCATATGCGATCAGCATATATCAGCTATTCTACAGTGACATCTTCTGCTGTGGGTACCAGTAAGTGGAGAGCAAAGCTAAAGGATATTGGTGGTAAAATATGGCAATTTTATTCTAGTTCTGATTTTTGTCAAACTTCAGATTAGAGATGAGCACGACTTGAGCAAGCGCTAATCTATAGTTATGTAGTTTTCTATAGATGGCACGAATACTTTAACTGCTCTTCTATATCTTTGTAAAACACCCTCAGAAGCAGCAGTAGTATGGAGGACATTATGGAGCAGTACTGAGCAGTGTGGGCTATGAATCCAGCATTGGGGTGAGATATACCTTAAGCTTTCAGCAGACTTTATTTGCTTCCAGGGGCGTAACTACCACTGTAGCAGAAACAGTGGCTACTATGAGGCCCGCCACATCAGGGGGCCCCATGGCCTGCTCCTACAATACACTCCCCCTGAGCTGATATAATTTGCAGTACCAGGTAGGCCTCCAAATGTCCTTTTAACTGCAAGCACTCCCAAGGAGCACATGCAGTTATGTAGTTATGACTACATTTGATGGTTTAGTGGCAGTCGGCAAGAGAGGGGAGGGGGGGCAATTAAAAGTTTGCTATGGGATCTATCCATTTCTAGTAACACCCCTGTTTGTGTTTTTCTCTGTCATTGTCTCCCTCTGCAGATCCAACCACCTTGCTTCTTCCCTCTCTATAAACTTCTAAGGAAAACATGTATCATTGCCTCTTAGTGAGCTGATCCATGACGTCTTTTGCAGCAATTTTTTTGTGTGAACGATGAGTTTATTAGTGGTAGTTGGGGAGTGTGAGGGGCTTGGTAAGTATGAAGATAAGAGTTCATCTTGGAGTTCTGGTCTCCATTCTCTAGTTCTGTTCATTCTTACATTTGTGTTGTCAGAGATCATTCTGTGCCTACAGACTCCTAAGGGGGATTTATCATACATTTACGCCTTTTTTAAGTGGGACAAGTAACTTTTAATTGGTCAGATATCTGAGACCCCCACTGATCAGAAGAATGAGCAGGGAGACGTGCGCAGTAGCACATTTCACTCCCTAGATCTTAATGATCCTTTTCTAGGCTTCCCCATTAATCCGCTGGATGGAGACGATTGACATTGCGAACCTAACGTGCACTGTTCCCTGCTCGTTCTTCTGATCAGTGGGGGTCTCAGACCCTGACTGATCAAAACGTTTAACATATCCCTGTCTAATGTGAACATTCTGTTCACAGTAACCTTCTTTTCCATTCTGCTAATGTTTTTGACAGCACAAATGTTGTAATTTGCAGTACTGGCCTTGTCATTAAGAACATTGGAACCATAACAAAATGTGGCAGAAGAGATGAGCGAACCGCAAGCACGCGCTGAGATTGGCTGGTCCAAACGCAAACGCTCGGCATTTGGTTACCGATGACTAAAGTTGGACGCAGCCCTAGGGTGTCCTGAAAAACATGAATATGGCCTACGGCCTAAGGCTGAATCCATGTTTTCCAAGCAGCCTTAGGGATGCATCCAACTTATTCAGCCACCGGTAATCAAATTCAGAGCCTTTGGGTTTGGACAAACCCAAGCATGCTCGAAGTTCATTCATATCTAGTACAGAAGCCTTTATAAGTTAATTAGATCTATCAGAATTTATTGGGAGCTCTTTACAAACAGATGTGTCATATAGGTCATGGTTTTGTTAAGAATGGAACCATAATGGTAGTGAGAGTGTGAACAGAGCCCATTTTAATGGTAATGTATGTATGTTACGGTACTATTACATGGGCCGACTATGACCCAATCATTTTAAATGAGTGCCGATCTGCTAGATCGGCGTCCATTTACTTGATCTATTATGGTGCGTTTACACAGCGAGATTTATCTGACAGATTTTTGAAGGCAAAGCCTGAAAAGGATTTGAAAAGAGAAGAGATCTGCGTCTTCCCTTTATGACTTGTGAATTAAGCTAACAGGTGTTCGGGCAATCGTCAGCCATCGGCTGCGCATTGCTACATGTAACACATAGTGATGCTGAGTTGGCGTCGAACTATTTTAGGTCTAAACTTAAAGGGGTATGGGGTGACCCCGCTGGGGATAGTAGAAGTAGTAGTAGGTAGGACCCGGGTTGCCACTTTCCAGATGTTATGGTCACGGTTATGGCAAGAGGGGAGGTGGCCAATCCACAGGAACCTGACTCTGCGGGACCCCAGATTCTTTGTTTCCCTTAGTCAAGGCACCAATAACTAGACCAATGCCAGGGTTCAGAAACAACGGGAGTTGTGCGTTTATTGAAACTGCAAATGCTAGTAGCAACAGTCTCTGGATGCAACCAGGAGTAGACAGAGTCAAATACAACTGAGCTGATGGGTGGTGCTGCAATAGGCCGTAATATGATGGCCGTGACGCTGTAGTTAGGCAGATCTTTACGGAGGATGGGAGTAATAGTTCCCTTGAGAATGATGCTGGGTATAGCGATAATGAGGAGGATACTTGCTGTTAGCGATAAAACGAGTATGGAGACTGAGGAGATGTACCCAGATCTTGAGAATAGACGAGAATCTTGAGAATAAGCCAGGTCTGGACTGGAATACGTTTTGGAGATAATGAACTGAAGAATACTAAGCAGCGGCCTTCTCCCTGAGGAGCAGCAAGGTAACACACCCTTCCCTCTTGAAGGTAGAGGGAGGACTGACTGACCCCAGCCAAAAATTGGGGTTGCTATGGCAGCCGGGGAAGTCACGTGATACTAGGCCATTTGCATCACCACACCATATGACCAACATATGAAAATCAATATACGAATACAATATATGAATACTGGGGCAACATAAACCAAACCTTTGCTTTGGCCACTAACCTTTCCAGCACTATAGAAAATATATATATGAGTATTGAGAGAAAGAACCTTTTGTGCTGGGACACTGCAGGTACTCCAGCGAAAAGCTTTTTCCCAGTAATTGAAACACATTACAAAGTTATAGAAATGTAATATGCTTCAATCACCTATCTGCCCCTCTTCCCTATCTTTTCCCCCCTCAATCCCCCACCAGGAAGTGAAGTAAACTCATTCTTACCTAATGACTGTTGACCCCAGACTTTTCTGTGGCAGCCATTTTGTGACAATGATATCATCAAGAAGGAGGTGGGTCTAAGCCCTGTTAAGCCAGCCTCCCTTTGTCAGATAACTCAAGTTACTCAGCTCTGATTGGCTGAGCAAGATGTAAGCCATCAAACAGTTCTACAGAGTCAGTTAGACATCACAGGAGACAAAGTGCATCATGGGAAACCCCAAACCAGGAAGTAAAATAAAAATGAAGACACCAACTGGAGCTTCAGGGACCTGCAAACAGCGGAAAATTCAAATGGAGACAGACTTAGGAGGGATGGTAAGTGGAAAAACTAGGTTTATGATTGATTGTTTTTTTTATCAGCACCGGAGTTCCCCTTTAAACCAATGATCAGCCAATGATCGTTTCATCAGCCGAACGTTGTCTCTATTACTAATAGGGCCCTTAGTTTCCTCAAACTTTATTGACTGAGTCTACAACAGTCGCATATTTCTGAAATAAAGCAGCTGCATTACCTTGATAGGAAAGTATCTGCTTCTATGCGTTACACGGCTGTGCAATGATAACCATCAGCATAATACCCCGTGGCCTTATTCCCACAGATGGAACACATTTCCGTTTGTCAGGAACATTCAGCTAGTTACCATACACACAAAGATTGGCACAGGTTATGGTAATTATTGGTTTCCAAATGATTTGTGTTTGTTTTCAGCTATTGGTAGCTCTGGGGGGGACTTCTAATCATTAAAGAGATCCAGCGGAAAGTATGAAGTCTTATTGGTAATGTGCCATTGGGAAAAAGTATGCAAATTTATTTCTTTCAGAACACTGTCTATTTTAATGTTGTGACTGAGTGATGTGTATACGTTCCACTGATTATCTATAGCAGGGGTGTCAAACTCAAATACACAGTGGGCCAAAATTAAAAAATTGGACAAATTCGCGGGCTAACCTTGACAATTGTTGAAGCGCGAATGCGGCGGTCCTGGCACTGTCAGTGGTGTTTGTCTCTCAGCACTGTGCACTATGATAAATGACATGATAAATTGCTATGATATGATTAAACCCCAACCCATGTAATAGCCAACCCCCCAATATTGCTCCATGTAGTAGCCAACCCAACCAAAATTGCCCGACATAGTAGCCAGCCCTCCCAGTAGTGCCCAAATAGTAGCCACCCCCCCAAGTGTCCTATTTAGTAGCCAGCCCTCCCCAATAGTTTCCTATAGTAGCCAGCCCTCCCCAACAGTCTCCTATAGTAACAAGCCCTCCCTAATAGTCTCCTACAGTAGCGAGCCCTCCCTAATAGTCTGATACAGTAGCCAGCGCTCCCCTGTAGTTTCATATAGTAGCCAGCCCTGACCCATAGTCTCATATAGTAGCGAGCCCTCCCCCATAGTATCATATAGTAGCCAGCCCTCCCCTGTAGTCTCATATAGTAGCCCGCTCTCCCCTGTAGTCTCATATATATGAGCCAGCCCTCCCCATAGTTTCATATAGTAGCCAGCTCTCCCCTGTAGTCTCATATATATGAGCCAGCCCTCCCCATAGTTTCATATAGTAGCCAGCCCTCCCCATAGTTTCATATAGTAGCCAGCCCTCCCCATAGTTTCATATAATAGCCAGCCCTCCCCATAGTTTCAAATAGTAGCCAGCCCTCCTTATAGTCTCATTTATAGTAGCCATGGCGGGCAAGATTTAATTCAAACCCTGAATTGCCTGGCGGGCCAAAAGTAATGGCACCACGGGCCACATTTGGCCTGCGGGTCAGAGTTTGCCATGACTGATCTATAGCATTTAAACTATTGACAGGTGAATAGCATTGATTATATTACGATCACAAGGAAGGCATACACAATACAGTAATACCTCGGTTTTCGAACGCTTTGGAACTCGAACTGCTTGGTATTCGAACGAAAATTTACCCAGATGTAGTGTTTGGAATTCGAACTTTGCTCGGTTTTCGTACGTTTTTCAAACGTTTTTGCGAGCGTGGATGATGGGTTGTACCTGGCGAGTTAAGCAGTGGTGAGGCTTCACATAGAGTACAGTGCTGTATAAGACTGCTGGAGTGCATATACAGTGCAGTAGTAGTACAGGCAGTGCACCACCATCTCCCATACATTACAGTGCTTGGATGGGGGGGACACTATACAGTAAAGAATGGGTGAGGAGTTGATGACTACTGTACTATAATTTCTGGTTCTGATGAACATTTCTTATGTTTAATGTCCTGTGCACAGTAGTGGATTATAATAGGGGCCCTGAGCTCCTGGGGGGCCCATGACCACCCAAAAAGACTTATACTTTCAGTGGTGTACTGTCTCCTGGCTACACTTCCGCCATGATTTTCAAAAAAAATCACAGTTTTTTTTATGGCAATTTTGCACAAATCAGGACATCATGACATTATCTGTCCTGTACTATGAACGCCAGGCTAGTGCCGCCATAGTTACAGTGGGGTGGGGGGGCCCAGGCTTGGTGAACAGCCCGGGGCCTATGGTAAAGTTAATACGCCCCTGCCTGTACAGTATAGTGCTGTTCTGTACTGTACTGTACTGTAGTGATTATACTGAGCACTTATCAGTGTAATAAATGAGTATTGTAGGTAATTATTGGTGGCTGCTGGAACCAATTAATCACATTTATGGTGCGTTCACACCTACAGGATCTGCAGCTGATTTTCTGCAGCAGATTTCATTGAAATAACTGAACACAGCATTAAATCTGCTGCAGATCTGCAGCAGATCCTGTAGGTGTGAACGCACCCTTACATTATTTCCTATGGGAAGACACTGCTCGGTTTTCAAACTGCTTGGTTCTCAAACTGCCTTCCGGAACCAATTAAGTTCGAGAACCGAGGTACCACTGTATTAGGCAGGTGGTTTTAATGTTATGGCGTACTGTAAAAACTGTGGGGGAGATTTATCAAACTTGATTGTGTAAATTGAAACTGGCTCAGTTGCCCCTAGCAACCAATCAGATTCCACCTTTCATTTTCCAAAGAGTCTGTGAGGAATGAAAGGTGGAATCTGATTGGTTGCTAGGGGCAACTGAGCCAGTTTCACTTTATACCATGTTTGATAAATCTTCCCCACATGTGATTTGAAGATCTGGAGAACAATGGCATAGCAGTGACCCTTAGGAAGATGTAAACTTCATGTGCCAACTCCCCAGTTTTAAGTCTATAGAGATGCTGTGGCAAGACCTAAAGAAGGCCGTGCAAGCTATCCCAGTAATACTGATGAACTGAAACTCATTCAGGGAGGAGCCATCCAATATGCCTCCTTAAAGAGGACCTGTCACCCCCCGTGTTGGGGTGACAGGCTCCCGACCCCAGCTAGATCCCCTTATACAGACCTCATCTGGCCGAGTCCCGCTCCCGGGATGGAGATATCCCGGACAGAAGCCGGCGCGCGCGCTGTGGGGAGAGGTCCTGCATCCATAGAAAATGAATGGAGCCAGACTCATCTCTGCAGCAGCCGGCTCCATTCATTCTCTATGGACGCCGGACCCATTTGCAGTGACAGAAAATATTTGACAGAGGTGATTGCTTTCAAATCAAGTGGTACCAAAAAGTAATATAGACTTGTAAATTACTTCTATTTAAAAATGTCAAGTGTTCCAGTACTTATCAGCTGCTGTATGCCCTGCAGTAAGTATTGCATTTTTTCCAATTGGACATATTGCTCTCTGCTGCCACCTCTGACCATGTTACGATCTGTTTTTCAGGTTTTCTATGGGCAATTGCTATTGCTCTAAAGAGTCCCTGTCATAGACATAGGTGGCAGCAGAGAGCACTGTGTCAGACTGGAAAGGATACACCACTTCCTGCAGGACATACAGCAGCTGATAAGTACTGGAAGACTTGAGATTTTTAAATAGAAGTCATTTACAAATCTGTATAATTTTCTGTTACTAGTTGTTTTTTTTTTTAAAAAAAAAATAATAATAATAATAATAATATGTGCTTGAGTTCCCCTTTAAATTCAGAGATTCACTTTTCTTTCATCCCTGCACTGTAATTATTTATTTCATAAAAGGTATGATCAATACAAATGTGTAATAGGTAGAGATGAGCAAATGCTCTGCATTTGACTCCCGGAGCCTGGAGAAGATAGATAAAGCCCTGGAGCTACCCTACACATGGACATAGCCATAGTGTTGCCAAAGGGTAGTCAAAGCTTAATATTCGGGTTCATATGAATCAGAACTTAAGTGTAAGTGTCAGGTAGGGAACTGGGAAGACAAAATACGAGTGCAACCCTAGACTGGCACCCGCCCCAGCTGACCCTACCTACTTGCCACAAACAGTGCTAAAAATTACTGTTCGACAATCCTTACACTAAAATAGGTGCAACACAAAACAAGACAGGTCAAACAAACACAATAAAGAATGGTCAGAGTACGGGGTCAGTAACACACAGGCGGCGAAGGTACAAAATCAGAATCCAGGAAGCAAAGTCAGGGTACGAAATCCAAAGGTCAAAGTCACAATAACAAACAGTCAGGAGAACGCTAGGTCAAGGCACAAGGCGCTATCACAGGCAAGGGGTAAGTGTCGGGGCTGAAACTTATGGTGGACAGAAGGCTAAATGCTGACAGCTAACTGGCCAGGTCAGCTGTCAGTCACTCAGCCCAATACATGGCACCTGTAGCCAATCGACCGGGGGGGGGAGCCTCGGCCTAAGTATAATCAAACAAAAAACTGCAGCAGGCTGGCTGCCAGGGACGCGGTCCGTGCACCCCCAGCAACCAGCTCTGCTGATCACTAAGGACGCCGTCGGCGTCTCCGGGTGCTGCGTAAACCCGGAAGTGCAGGGCGGCTGCTAGGGAGCGTCTCCAGAGCCAAACCGCGCGCTCCGGCAGAGCTGAGAGCTGGGCCCGTGGCTCGGTATCTGACAGTAAGTTCACTCATTTCATCTAATTTTTTTAGGTTTTCTGTGATTCTTTTTTTTTTGTCAGATTTTTTGTCTGAGCGGCCTGTGACTGCACAGACAGGTTTTTAAGCTTCAACCTCAGGTAGACTCCGGAACATGGACAGGTAATTAAAACTTTACAATTTTCTATGCCTGATGCTAACAATGCCCGTGCAGCCCTTGCTGCACGATCATTGAGCCGTGTGATAGACTCGGTATATCTAGCATAACGGCACTAGCTACAGCTCATGTCTGGCCATATAATACGGCCCTTAGATTACTTGACACTTACTTTTTCTCGTAGCTGTTGGTTAACTTGTTTACCTGGAACAGACAAAACTCAGAGATATTTTCCGGTGCATTTTTTATTAGACAAGTCGGAAAAAAAGATTGTAATCTGTGGGAGTACCGGCAGCCGTTCCCCACCAATCACTTTTATACTCAAAAACACCTTCACCAAACATAGCTGTGTTGTTGGATGAGTTTATAGTCATTTCTAGTTTAATTTTAATGTACTTTCGAGACCTAGATAAGACTTCGGTTTTCTCAACCAACGACTATTAAAAAGTTTCTATTTATTAGATTCCCCCATATGTTGAGTGAGGATGATCTCGGTATTTGATCAAGAAACCATTTAATTTTCCATGGCTTGTTTGAACAGTAAAATTTTGTGCCTCAAAGTGTTACAACATAACAAATTCCCAGAGAGTTGGATCTTAAAAATAATCATAATTCATGAGTATCTTCAGATATGAAATGTGTTTTTTTTACAGGCTTCTTCTGAATTCTAAACTCTAACCAGGTCTAAAATATTCATGGCAACGCGGTCAGAGGAGAAAACTTCACATGGATAAAGGAAAACTTTTAGCTCCTTTAAATTGAAGGTGAAACTTTTTCGACTTTGGGCATTCACAAACAAACTGGATTTTATTGTTTGAATGAATATGGAAAACATATTTCACCTACTTGAAAGTTTTACCCAGCTATGACAGGGTTGCGTTTTGGGTTTGATTTACATTGACACGGTCAATAACTTCAAAAGAATGGAAAATACACTTATGAAAAGTCAAGTTCTAATATAGTCTGTATGGATGTTTTATGAGACTTACGCAGTGGCGCACGCCCGGGAGGAGGCACAGATTGGCCACTTTATCCCTGGCGTGTGCCTGCCGTATCCCCCGCTCGCCTGAGGGCAGGGGGATCTGGGGAAGGGGACTTGGCAAAGCATGGAGGAGGCATGGCCTCCTTCCACACATCCTTTATTATGATTTATCCCTTAATCATGGTGTAGATTTGTTGAATTTGGCAGGGGGTAAGGGGGCAGGGTACCCCCCCCCCGGAGTACTTTGGATGTTGAAATTAGGCAATCTAAAGGAGTGGTGTGACGAAGAAATCAAGGTCTATACTGATGTATTATGCTATGCTGAAGCAAATTTCGTTCCAGTATTGTTTGAAATGTTTAGACTGACTAATCTCCCATGTACTTGCATTGTTTGATAGCCTGTTGCCTTTGGTTATGGCCTACTGGGTATTCACTAGGTTGTGTCACACATGCTCGCAGTCACCTGATCAGTCTCATTAGTAGTTGCAGTTGGTTTTCACTTCAAATGTAAGCAAGAGGGATTGTATTAAAGTGTCTGCACTATTACATGGCAGCAGCAGGGTTCAGAGAACAAACCAGATTGTGAAGAAAAATGGTACAGGGATGTAAGTTACTAGAGATGAGTGAAGCAGCCGACAATTCGTTTCGCAAGCTTCGTGAATTTTTGGTCAAACTTTACTTTACATCTATACTTAATGCCTTGTGTGCCAGACTGAACACTGTGGCACCCAGGGGGTTAAGAGAGGATGCATGGCATCCTCAACAAACACCATTAGGGACCACATTGATTTCACAATGTACCCATCCCTGCAAGGAAGGGGTTAATTGCTGGGGGTTAAGTGCTGGGGGGGGGGGTTATTTATACTCACCCCAATGTCTTCTTTCTTCAGCAGAGCCTGGCATACTGAGATTCAAGTGTGCCAGGCTCTGCCTCTTCAAAGATGCCGCCCCAACATCAGCGGCTGTAGTAGGGACGCTCCTGCAGCCGCTGATTGGCTGAGCTGATGATACTCAGCCGATCAGCAGCTGAAGCAGTGCTCCGGCTGCAGTTGCTGATCAGAAGAAGAGGGGGAGAAGACCAGAGGGTAAGTTAACTCATCAGGATTGAAGTCCATGTTCAGGGGAAAACACTGACCTGAAAAAATGCACAAAGTCTCAAACAAAGTCTCTCATACACACAGGTAAAAACGCACCAAAAACACCATAAAAAACTACATGCATCACAGTGGCGTTTTTTGGTGGCGTAAAAAAAGGCCACGGAAAAATCTTTGTGTGAAGGCACCATAAGGACCACCACGACTTTTACTCCCATTAGCATTAGTGATGAGCAAATACTGTTCGAATAGATATTGGATCGAATAGTAAGGTATTCGATCTATTGAATATTATCGAATAGTTCGCTGAATATTCGAAAAATATTCAATAAGCGTTCAAATGCCCAGCTTCCAGTTTTTACCTCCAAGTGGTCGAATAGATGTTTTTCAATAATTGAATACTTGTTCCCAAAAACTTTAATGGGATCGAATATTTGAATATTCGGGAGATATTCGTACAAATATTCTAATATTTCACTATTTGCTCATCACTAATTACCATGCATCAATTTTGAGATTTTTTTTAAAGGGAATGATAGATTTCCTAGCATTGTTTTCCCTATTAAAGACAAAAGTAAAGTGAGCGTTGACACCAATATATAGATAACAGAGGTATACACAATAGCTATTACTTACAAATCAATGTCCCTCTCTTCAGAATGACCTCTATGAAGATCACTGAGCAGAAGCCTTTCTCATTCATCTGAATGGGACTGGTCCTGTCTATTGTGTCCTAGGGTTCACAGGACTTGCTGTAAAGCATATGTCTAAATGCTGTTAAAGCATTAGAATAACATGGCCACTTTCTTCCATAGACAGCACAACTCTTGTCTCCAGTTTGGGTGCAGGTTTTGTAACTCTGTTCCATTGAAGTGAATTGAGCTTAATTGCAAACCACACCTGAACTGGGGAAAAGAGTGGTGCTGTTTCTGAAAGAAAGTGGTCAAGGTTTTGAAGGGCTTGATAACCCCCTCTTTAAAATAAGTAAGGCAAGATGGCTGCCCTCATAATGTAATAATAATAATAGGGTTGGCCACTTTATACTAAAATTGCTCAGTGTACAGTGTTAGTAGGTGTACACACTGTATATACTGACAGCAGCTCCCTTTGTACCACATACAGCTAAAATCAGACTCCCCTCCTCCAGGCTGTGCTGTCCTGCTCTGTTGTGTTTTTGTCCATTAGATGGCTGGCATGCAGGAGCATGTGACCATGCCCCGCCCCCAAGTGTCCACCACTAAGCCTGCATATGCCTATGGTGGACACTGGAGGCGGGGCATGGTCACATGCTCATCCATGTCGGCCATCTTATGGACAGAAACACCACAAAGCAAGGCAGCTTAGACTGGAGGAGAGGAGTCTGATTTTAGCTCTATGAGGTACACAGGGAGCTGCTGTGAATATATCTAGTCAGTTAACTTACTAATACCGTATACTGAGAAATTTTACTATAAAGTGGCCAATAATAATAATAATAATAATAATAATAATAATAATTATTATTATTATTGATTAGAAGAATGAAAAAAAGAACAGTTTTGGTACCTTGTACAAAGTTCCAATGGAATACAAATATGCCAAGTAGCTCTATCCCAGAAAAAAAAGAGCTCTCCATTGCCCCCTATTGGAGGTAGTGATTCTACAAGAAAATACACCACCCCACATCATAGGTAAAACAGATACCCAAGCCCTTTGGTTTGGGGAGTCAAAATTGGGTAGGATAATGGGGATCCAATTTAAAGGGGTTATCCAGTGCTACAAAAACATGGCCACTTTCTTTCAGAGACAACACGACTCTTGTCTCCAGTTCAGCTGTGGTTTGCAATTAAGCTCCATTCACTTCAATTGAACTGAGCAGCAAAACCCCGCCCAAGCTGGAGACATGAGTTGGGCTGTCTCTGAAAGAAAGGGGCCATGTTTTTGTAGCGCTGGATAACCCCTTTAATATTTCCAACAGGGATCCTCTCTTCCATATGTGCCACTGGGGAAGGCAAAACCACAGGAAGCATACACGGAAGGTGCTCCTGGATATTAGAGCATTGTACAGACTTTCCAATTAATACAATGGTATCCGAGCTTGTGGCCGCTAAAATAGTTATGTCAAGTATGTAATTAGCCGGTGCATAATCTAATTCCCGATTCCGAGGTCTATAATCTACTTGAATAGACTTGCATGACTAACATGATATAAAAGTAGAAGCTAGTTTGTACTTTAAGATCGCTGAGGACTAGAATTCCCTCACCATTCCCCTCATTATGTAGGGCATGCCTGAGCTTCAGAAAACTCTCGACAAACCCAGAGGATAGCAGGCTCTCATTAGCAATGTATCAGTGAGCACGGCTAATGGGAGTTAGTGCTGCGGCAGGATATGCACTACACTGGATACGTTGTAAGGAGAATTATCAAGGTTTCATAACTATAAAGTGGCTGCCGTATTGCTCTTACCGACCAGTAATTGGTGGCAATGGCTATTTTTTTTTTTTATTATTGATAATAGTGGGGTTACTGATCAGCTGTGGTACTCGTATAGTACATAGCGCTATAATAAAAAGCAATGACAAATAACAGTGGTGTTTACTGAAGCAATATTTCTAGGAAGGCTTCTTCCTTTATCGGATTGAGTGATGGTTTTTAAAAAAAGGGAATTTTTTTTTTTCAAATGAATTTCTACAGTGTTTAAAAATCTCAAGTCCTCCAGTACTTTTCAGCTGCTGTATGTCCTGCAGGAAGTGGGGTATTCTTTCCAGTCTGACACAGTGCTCTCTGCTGCCACCTCTGTCCGTGTTAGGAACTGACCAGAGCAGGAGAGATTTTCTATGGGGATTTGTTACTGCTTTGGACAGTTCCTGACATGGACAGAGGTGGCAGCAGAAAACACTGTGTCAGACTGGAAGTAAAACACCACTTCCAGTAGGACAGACAGCAGCTGCTAAGTACTGAAAAACTTTTTTTTTTAATTAGACGTAATTTTAAAAATCTGTAGAACTTTCTGACACCAGAAAGTACCCCTTGTAGAGAATTGAACTACAGTAGGTGCAGCCTGTACTTGGATCTTTTGCACATAAATCATCAGACACAACCTAAACAGTTTTCCTTAACTGACTATTTTTGGGTCAAATGCATCATAGTTAACATAGAAAACAAAAAACACCAATATGGGCATAGTAGATTTTTGAATGACATATCTGAATAGTTAAAGGGATTGTCCAGGATTAAAAAAAAAAATAAATAAATAAATAAATGTTGAAAACTTTTGAAAACAGCACCACATCTATCCACAGGTTTTGCATAGTATTACAACTCAGCTCCATTCACTGCCCCTGGTGCAAGGATAATGCGACCAAGCTCTCCCCCACAGCCCCTGTCTCTACCTACTGACTGGCATCTAGGAGAAAAGAGAATTTCCTTATCAACAATCACAATCTATGGTGTCAGGTTTACAGTTTCAAAATACAGTAATACTATTCTACAGTATATTGTTATTTGCTTCTTTATTTTTGACTCTGTATAGCCCTCTATAACCCGTATAGCCCTCTATGACTCTATATAACTCTCACTGACTCTGTTTAGCCCTCTATGACCCGTATAGCCCTCTATGACTCTATATAACTCTCACTGACTCTGTTTAGCCCTCTATGACCCGTATAGCCCTCTATGACTCTGTATAGCCCTCTATGACTCTGCATAGCCCTCTATGACCCGTATAGCCCTCTATGACCCGTATAGCCCTCTATGACTCTGTATAGCCCTCTATGACTCTGAATAGCTCTTTATGACTCTTTACAGCCCTTTATGACTCTGTACAACCCTACATGACTCTATATTGCCCTCTTTAACTTCGTACAGCCCTCTATGACTCTGTATAGCCCTCTATACTGTAGCTCTGTTTAGCCCTTTATGACTCTCTATAGCCTTTTATTACTCTTTTTAGCCCTCCATGACTCTCTATAGCCTTCCATTACTCTGTATAGCCCTCAAGGGCTCTGTTTAGCCCTCTATGAACCCGTATAGCCCTCTATAGCTCTGTATAGCCTTCTATGACTCTGTAAAGCCCTCTATGTCTCTGTATAGCCCTCTATGACTCTTTATAGCTCTCTATGTCTCCGTATAGCCTCCTTACACCCCAGTATGACTCTGTATAGCCAGCTATAGCTCTGTTTAGCCCTCTATGACTCCCTATAGCCTTTTATTACTCTGTACAGCCCTCTATGTCTCCGTATAGCCTCCTTACACCCCAGTATGACTCTGTATAGCCAGCTATAGCTCTGTTTAGCCCTCTATGACTCCCTATAGCCTTGTATTACTCTGTATAGCCCTCTATGGCTCTGTTTAGCCCTCTATGACTCTGTACAGCCCTCTATGTCTCTGTATAGCCTTCTATGACTCTGTACAGCCCTCTATGTCTCTGTATAGCCCTCTATGACTCTTTATAGCTCTCTATGTCTCCGTATAGCCTCCTTACACCCCAGTATGACTCTGTATAGCCAGCTATAGCTCTGCTTAGCCCTCTATGACTCCCTATAGCCTTTTATTACTCTGTACAGCCCTCTATGTCTCTGTATAGCCTTCTATGACTCTGTATAGCTCTCTATGTCTCCGTATAGCCCGGTATGACTCTGTATAACACTCTATGACTCTGTACAGCCCAGTATGACCTTAGTTCCCCTCCCTGATTATCAAGAGTGATTCGGTCACTGCCTGCCACACCCTCAGCACACTCACCCACCCCCGGGATCTGAATCCATCCAGTGTGCAAAAATAACACTTACAAACAATCAATAAAGAATAATAATAATAAAAAAGACTTAAGTCATTCACATACACACATTGTAAACCAAAAAATATTCTGCCATTTATACATTATATTCAGCTGAGTTCAGATTTCTAATGAGATGCCTGTACTAATTAAAACACATCATTTTGATAATAATGTGCTTAAAATTCAGATTTCAGTGAATTGAGCGAATCGGGATCCACCCTTTCTTTGTGGCGGCGTGCGCTTCCTCGAGCATCGAGACCCTTTGCCTGCGTTCCCTGGCAGCGTTCATTAATTTTGCGCTGTTTTGATGTAGTGTTTTTGTTAATGTATTCTAGTGTGTCAGGGAATATGAAAGTAACACCTGGTATTCTTTGAGCAAATGCTGTCTAGCTTTAGGAGCAAAAGTACAAAAAAACACGCAGCCGAAACCTCCAGCGTGATTATAAATGAGCTTGGGGGAATTAGTCGGTTTTCGAGCCATGAGAAATAAGAGCAGCGCTGTTGCTCCTGCTTGGATATATAGCTTGCAGGAATAGAATTGTTCCCGTATTCCAGTCAGGATTATGATGCAATATGTTGTGGGTCCCAGTTGCGAAGTTACAAGAAGACGTTTTTATTTGCAGAAAATGCATTGCCAAGTCTGTCCTGGTATATTATCATCTCTTAATGTAACCATGGGAGTTTCAGACTCAACTTAATGGCATTATATCAAATTCAACTCTTGGAACTCAATGACATACTTTAGTCTGTACAATGGAAAAGTCAAAAGAGGACATTTATTCCAAAAAAGGAAACTAGAGTATAAAAGTAGGTTGTATCTTGATTCACATTGGAGGTTCCTAACCTTTTCTTATCATATGAACCCTGTCCTGCTGTGGAAGATGATCCGGAGCCATTCCAATCTATGTTCTGATAAAGATTTGTTATTTCCTGTTGGGTCAGGATCGGTCCTTCCCATCCACCAGTTTTCCATATGCAACACTTGGCGAGAGCTTATGTGTTCGAATGTCTAAACGTGAACTGCATTAAGTTGTCAGGGAAGTCCAGATGTAGTCTCTATGAGTCACAGAACGGCCGGTGTCAGTGAAGTCCATTCCAGTCGGTACTGCAGTATCGGCCAGATGAACTTAATTTAGAATTGGGATGTGGGCACATTCGGGTGTGCCCACATTCCAATTACCCGTAGCCGACAGTGTAAAGTGCGGCTAGAGCTGCATTTTACCTTGTCTGCTCTGTCAGTCTTCAGTCTATTCAATGAATAGCAGCCGCACTAAACTGACATGTCAAGGAATCCCAGGCGGAGTGTATCCAGAGGGTATACACTCCAGCCGGGATTCCAATACAATCTATGCAATGTATTTTTTCATTTAATAATGGCCAGTGTAACAACGGCCGTCATTAGATGAAAAAATTTGTTGTGTGAACTTAGCATTTGGCACCAAGTACATTAAACCCCAAGATAATCAAGAAAACAATCCATCAAGATAAGTATACAGTGACTAAGGTTCCAACCAATGAGGTTGGAACCCATACAGTTTCTTTTCACATGGAAGCCTAAGAAGTTATGTGCTCGATTGGTGGTGCACACACTCAACTGCTTTATGGGAATGTCAAAGATAGTCAAGCTCTGTACTTGCCTATCCATTCAAACAGAAGATTTGGACATTCCATTTTCAAGAAAAGTTGTGGTCTCACTAGTTCGCTCCCCTGCAGCCATTTTAGAACTATAGGTACAACAAAATAAAAAGTTAGACATAGTGTTAGTAACTCACCTGACTGTGTTCCAGCAGCATTCATGGTCCTCTCAGCTGGTCAGTGGTGTTTCTCTGCCAACTATAGAACCTTCTGCCTGGCTTTCTAACCACAGTGTTTTAGATCCTGACTTGGACTTGATGGGACCTCCTGTTCAGGCCCACCTTGTTTTCTGATAATGTGTTTGAAGTCTGGCTTGGTTCTAATGCTGTCGTCTGACTTTGACCCCTGGTTTGACTCTGGTTATTCTCTGGTTTCTGACTTGGATTGACGTGCTTCTTTGATTCTTAACCAGCCTGTTGGCTTTGCTTGTTCTTTATCTGCCCCCATGCACCATTGGCCAGTTGGGGCCACCAGTTAGGATGGATCCTCCAAGCAGGCAGGATAGGCTTAGGTAGGCTTAGGGCTGCACTATTTCCCTGCAGAATATACAGCTTTGCAAGAGATATTCCTTTTTTTTTTAATCAAAGTTATTTTTATTAAACCTTTTTTCATTTATAAAGGACAACAACAGAGAAGGACAACACATGTGTCCAGTCCCCGCACAACAACAACAACACAAACAGTACAAAAACTGTATTGGCAACGTCCATTGCAATTTTCAGTATGTCCTGTATAGAAAGATGCAGTTCAATAAAATCTGTCGAGAATAAAAAAGAAAAAGTGTCTGGATCATCTGTGACGACCGACAGGACATGAAGCAGCCGAAAAAAGTTTTGTGTCTAAACCTTGTAAACAGTATAATCATACTTAGGAAACCATAGAGGGAGTGGCCCTGCCCCTTGTAAGCGACGACAGTGCCAGGCCTGGAGTATCTAGCCAACGGGCCCATATTGTTTCAAACTTTTTCATAGCATCCCGTTTCTCGTAAGCATGTTTGTCATTGGCAATAAGCCAGTTAACCTTAGCAAAAAGGGCTGTAATTGTCGGGGGGTCCTGGTCAAGCCAGGATTGGGCAATCAATTTCCTTGCCATATATAATATCTGGGCAACAGCTATTTTCTTAGGGGCATTCACATTTGCAAGAGATATTCCTATCTTATATATTTATCCCCTATCTAGAAGATAGGGGGTACCATCCTGATTGGTGGGGATCTAAATGCTAGTCCCATCACTGATGCCTAGAATTAAAGGAATATATACCCCAGCATGAGTGGAGGGCATTTAATATGCATAACCAGCTCTTCTTTCCTTTTTTATGGGGTTTTCAAACTCAGTCAGCATATTGCCCCCTATCCTGTGGATGTAGGATAACTCCTACTCTGTTGGGACATATACTTTTATATGGTGAAGTAATATTCACATGAAGCACAATTGGAGGAACGAAAAAAGTAAAAAAAAAAAATTGGGGGAACAAAAAAAGTAAAAAAAAAGTCTTTCAAATGAACTGTAAGAAAGTTATATAGATTTGTGAATTACTTCTATTTAAAAACCTCGTCTTCCGGTACTTATCAGCTGCTGTATATCCTGCAGGAAGTGGTGTATTGTTTTCAGTCTGACACAGTGCTCTCTGCTGCCACCTCTGTCTGTGTCAGGACCAGAACAGAACAGTTGAAAATCCCCATGAAAGGTGCGTTGAAAGTTCCTCTCAGGGACAGAGGTGGCAGCAGAGAGCACTGTGTCAGATTGGAGAGAATACACCACTTCCTGCAGGACATACAACAGCTGATAAGTACTGGAAGATTTGAGATTTTTAAATAGAAGTAATTTACAAATTTGTATAACTTTCTGAAACCAATTGATTAGAATTTTATTTAGTCTACTAACTAGAACCATGAGGTGAACTACTGTATAGTTTGCTTGTCTTATAGGAACACACACTAGCATAGTTAACACATGTCCCCTGCTTGTGGCAGGTTTCAGCTATGGGTAAGTAATCAGCTACTCCATATTCTTAAGTCCTTCAAAAGACATTTCCATCTCAACCAGAGACACCGAGACCTGAGCCTTAATCCAGCGGAGGAGAAGAACAATGTAATGGTCTGCTGAGTCCGAGCTATTGCTGATTAATAAGAGACTAACTGCTCTTCCAAGCTCTGCGGGGAAGAATACAAGAGTTGACTGGGAATGATGTTCAATGTTAAGATAGCAGGACATGCTATGATTGCATTAATATTGATTTGCAGTCAGCTCTTCAGAGTCAATTGGAAATAAAATGAAACATTGGGAACAAGTGCAGAAAGATATTGTGTGTTCCTTTTAGCCGCCGTTGCTATATTTTGGCTTTAATATAAGTTTGGATGAGACCCGACTCCAAATAAACTAACAAGGAATAAAAATGTAGATCATTTCACCCAGAGACGTGATGTGTGAATCTTCAGGTTAGGATCCAAATAACAATGCCAAGCGGCATCTCTGTAGACAATATTTCTCATTACAATCCTATGCATATATTGGAATATGAAAAGGTGAAATGACGGAGGTAGAAAGGGATTTTAGAAATCCTTAAAGCAGCTTTTTCCTTGTCCGAGCACGACAAAAACAGAATATTTGGGCTAGGTTCATAGAGGATTTTTTTTTCTTTTTTTAGCAGTTTTTCTCATGCATGTTTATTATTGGCCAATTTCTAAAATTTTTAATCTTCTGTAATTTTCCTGGTATTTTTTTAAGTTCTTAAATTTAATTTTAAAGTCACTATAAAAAACTTTAGACACGTCAAAAGTTTTCATCAGTCCAGGTCTGAGTGTTCAGATCCGCACTGATCGGGAGAATGAGCCGGGAGAAGACTGCACTAAGTGCGGTCCTCTCTCGACTCTGTGGCACATGATCAGTTGGGCTCATGTAAGTCTATGGAGCCCAAGTGATTATATTGACACAGAGCGGGGAGCGGACGAGCTGTAGCGCAGACCTTTTCCCGCTCGTTCTCACAATGGGTAGGGGTCTGAACACTCAGAACACAGACTCAGATCAATCAAAACTTTTGACATGTCTCTATGACATCTCAAAAGTTTTCTATGGTGACAGTGACACCTCAAACTTTTCTTGTTGTAATGGTGGCCACAGATGATTTCATTGAGAAGTTATACAGATATTGCTGAAAAAATAAGGTACGGGCTAAACAGAGATTTGTGTGGTTCATTGAGACATCTACAATGGATTGTGGGTAGTTTTGAGTGGATATTCGAGTTTGCCGAGATTGGCTGAACTGGAAAAAAAATTTTGTTTGGGTACCTGGACTGAACCCGCACCTGGAACCAAATCTGGATCCCATTAAAATCAATGGGGACTAAAAATTTGGGGCCCAAAAAGTTACTGTCTGGCCCCCAAGGGGTTAAGTGAAAATGCCTACTTATTGGACATCCCTTGCGTGCATAGTTTCGCCTGCATTCAATTATCGTGACTTTGTCCTTCCCCTCCACATCTCCAAATGTGACTGCCGTGGAGAAAAAGACTTCAGCTGTCTTCTGCTCCCGAGACAACCCATTTAAAGATTTTTCACACTCACTAGTTTGTCTCTGCTTGTTAATCATTTTTATATTTTCATAAGCATTTTGTATTGGTATTTTTACTTTCCAGGTTGGTTTACACACCTTTCCTGGCGGGCAGAGCTGATGGTTGGGATGCCAGGTCCACCATATGCAATTTATGTTATACAGTGTATATATATAGTTAGTGTGTTTCTCATTGCAATATGCATCCACTGAAATTTTAGTATTGATTAATATATATTGTATATATTTTTCCTTGGTATTGCTTCTATTGATTTTTTTTTTTTGGCCATGTGATGACCTGAATGAGCCTTAATGACCTGGATGTGGTTGGATTCACCTGTTGGATTTTAAGTGCATAAAGTCAGATTATTTAGGAGATGTTTATGCTTGAGAAAGCCTCTATTGTATGTAAGAGCCAAAATGCATTGCAAGAACAAAATATTACTATTTACGTTCAACTTGGCTCATTGGTTGCCGCATCTCCCAAGGTGTCAGTTTTCAGGTGGTTTCAATTCTCCTTGAACTGATCCATACGCACCTGTGCCTACCATTACTGGAAGTTATTGGTGGTTTGACTGGTCTGAGTCGAATTTTCTGCATTGCATATTGCATGTTTGTGTTGTGTCTAATATTGCACAATCTGACTAGATGAGTGAAGTTAATGTGTAATGATACTGCCCACTATATCGCACTGACAATAGTACACCAGAAGTGGCCCTTTGGTTTCTTTTTGGCATTTAAAGGGGAACTATCAGCAGGTTAGACGAATTTAACCTGCTGATAGCCCCTTATAGCACACAGGAAGCTGAGGAGGAAGGTATGTGTCTTACCTTCCTCCTTGGTGCGAGTCCCACGCTGTTAGTTGGGGTTAACTCCGCTGAGGTGCACTGTTAGGAGCACTGTCGCATCATCGGCCCGCTCCTTCTAATGATAATCAATACAGCGGGCGAGTTGGGCAACACAACAGTGCTCCTAACCATGCACTGGTGTGAAGATTACTCTGATTAACAGTGCGGGACTTGCACTGAGGAGGATGGTAAGACACTTACCTTCCTCAGCATTCCTGGTGCTACAGGGGGCTATCAGCAGGTTAGATTCATCTAACCTGCTGATAGTTCCCCTTTAAAGTGACTCTGTACCCACAATCTGACCCCCCCCCCCCCCAAACCGCCTGTACCTTCAGATAGCTGCTTTTAATCCAAGATCTGTCCTGGGGTCCGTTCGGCAGGTGATGCAGTTATTGTGCTAAAAACAACTTTTGATCCTGCAGCCCTGTGTGTAACGGCCGGGGCTTACATTTGTATATGCATAAGGCTGGCACACCCTCTCTGTCCTTCCTCCCCACCCTCCTCATCATTAGGAATGATCCAGACAGATTGCTTCCTATTCCCCACCTGTGTGCATAATGAACATGGGCTGGATCGTTAATATACCTGTGCAAAGCAGCACAAACAGCAGTAAATGTTCCTGGATCATTCCTAATGATGAGGATGGTGGGGAGGAAGGACGGAGAGCTGTGCCAGCCTAATGCATATACAAATGTAAGCCCCGGCCATTAGACACAGCGCTGCAGGATTAAAAGTTATTTTTAGGAGAATAACTGCATCACCTGCCAAACAGACCCCAGGACAGATCTTAGATTAAAAGTAGCTATCCGAAGGTACAAATGGTTTGGGGGGGACAGATTGTGGGTACAGAGTCGCTTTAAGGCCACTATATGACACTGTAATGTTAGTTTTGTATAATTGCATCTGTCTGTTCTGAAGAAAACCATTACTACAGTATATGGTACTTAAAAAATGCTAAAAAAAAAAAAAAAAGCACATGTTACACAGGGAATGAATTTTTTAAAAATGGTTCCAAAACTCTAGAAAAAAAAACTCCTCAAAGTCAGCGAGCAGACCTTTCAGAGTTTTCTTGGCACCAGCGTCCCACACCTTATTATACAGAGCGGAGTCAGTTGTGTATGCAGATCATCACTAACCCTGATTGCAAGTGAAACATCCACTTGTTCCAGGCGAGGTGTGAATTAGGAGCGAGCGGCAATCACTGAAGGGAGCATTTCTTCCCAGGCTTTCATTATCATATTCAGGGGGTCATTATCATTCTCTTACCTTTTAATCACTGGCTTTGCATTTATTTTGCTCTTTAGGCAAAGTGCAGCCAGCGAAAATGAAAACAAGATTCCCCCGTTACCGCCGTTCTCCCGACACATTATGGATATATATATTTACCTTGATGGATCTGTACAGCGCGGCACTGGGGAACTTCTATTATAATGTTAAAGATAAATATGTATGATTCTGATTTCAGCTTTTCATACTCTTTATTATAATTTAAATATTTGTCAGTCTATTGAATCTGAAATATAGAAATTCACCTTCACACTATCGCTCAGACTTCAGAGTGTATTTATGCGGATGTTTAAATCCTTCTGTCGAGTGTTATTTATTATGGAGGGTTTCTAAGGTGAAACTTCTTTTGCATGAGAGTCTGTTCACATAAGATCCTGTTCCCACTGGGGCTTGCAAACTGATTTACCTATATCAGGCTAGGTTAGTATTAAGTTTTTGCATCCTATTGAAACTGCCTGTTATTTTTCTTTTGATCTTAAACAAAGTCATTTTATTACGGGAGGCAACTGAACGCATTTTAAAGTGAATCTGTCATTCAGCTTCCAATGTGTTGACGCTGTTAGATAGCTGTTAGGTCAAGGAGACACATGAATGATACCTTTCATATATCCAGCTGTGTTTTCAGAACATATAAAAAAAATTTGCACTCTGGTGCAAAGTGTCAGAGAGGCGTACCCAAGCTCCTAATCCCTATTCCTGCTTGATTGACAGTCAAAGCTTAGCCCTCAAATTTTGTTCTTGTGTGTGTGTGGCTTGTGCACAGATGACAGTCGTTTAAAAGAGTATTCTACTCAAACATAACTTTTCATATGTTGCTGTCCATGGGGAGACTAAGGGTACTATTACACAGAACAATAATCGGCCGAATCGGACCGATTCGGTCGATTATCGCTCCATGTAATAAATACAACAATCAGCCGAAGACAACGATCATCGGCTGATCATTGATATCGGTTTGGACCTATTTTCGCCGGGTGCCGACCGCTCACCGCTACAGCTCACAGCTGGCGACTGACGATATACATTACCTATCCACGTTCCAGGGCTGCTGTCTTCTTCTCCCAGGATCCTGCGCGCTCTAGCTTCAGAGTGGCCTGTCAGCTGACAGGCCGCCCGGCCAATCACAGGCCGCGGCGGTCCCAGCCTGTGATTGGCTGAGCGGCCTGTCAGCTGATAGGCCACTATGAAGTTAGAGCGCGCGGGACCCGTGGAGAAGAAGACGGCAGCAGCAGCCCTGGAACGTGGATAGGTATTGTATATGGTTAAGAAAGGGCTGCAAGGGTTAGGGTTATGGAACTATACATTCCATACTTGTTATTATATGTTAAGTCTCCTTCCCCCAGTTCTAAGCTGCAGCTTTATGCTCGAGACACAAAAAAACTGTGTGTGAGTGTCAGGACTAGTTGCAAAGAAGATGGAAAGGACACAGACAGTGGATCCTGCCCTACTTGCCATGATCTGCCCTAAACGGCAGCGAGCAACTGGGCGACAATCCGTGGCCTGGATAGGTGTAACAAATAGCGCAGACAATACGTACAAACACAATAAAGAGGAGCCAACAGTCTGAGTCACAACAATCAGGCAGCGCAGTACAGAAACAGAATCCAAAAACAAGGTCCAGAGACAAAAAAAATAGGTCAGGGCTGGCAGCAAATAGAAATAGTCAAAGAACAAGGCAAGGTCAGAATAGCAAGATAACAGCAAAGATACAGAAGCAGGCAAGAGGCAAAGCTCAATAACCGTGTGTGCAGACACACACACTATATAGTAGACCAGAGGTCCGGTCCAAGAGCTGATTGGACCGGCCCCTCTGATCCACAGAACAACACCTAAGCAGCTGGGCTGGGTCGAGTTTCTGATGAATTCAGTGAATAATTCTCCTGGATCTACAAAGTTGCAGATAGGGACTTACATCAAGCGTCTCGGAAGGGAGGAGGGAGAAGGCTTAGATGAAGATATTTGATCCATGAATTTATGAACCTTATCAACTATAAATAATATAGTGTTCTTTTTCTTCCCAACATACCTTTCTACCAGTATTTTCTTCTTTTTTACATTGATTATAATTGAGCTCAAACTTTCCTACTCTTTGTGCAAACGGAATTTAGTTAAAGTTATACTGGTAAGCAGATGATGGCGGGCAGGTAAAAGAAAATCCTTATGGGGCTATTATAGACCCTTTGTAATTGAACAGATGAGAAGCTACAAAGAGAGGAGTAGAAGGGCCACACCGGGCCATATTTGTTTACACGACTTGCATAGTTTTGAGACAATTAGAACGTCCCAGGAGGATACAGATCTAAACATGGTTTTAGATGATGATAAATTACATCCTGGAGACGTGATAAAATTAAAGGCAGCATATGGATTAGATGTATTTTGCTCCTCACCAGTTTATAAAGCTACGCGTATACACAGGCTTACTTACAGATGTGACCTTCTACCTTATTGATATGGAAGACTTTTTTCTTAATAACTTTCAAATTTTGATCACTTCCTTTTCTTAAGGATATGAAAGCCAGACGTAATAATGCTCACACGTTGCAATATGCACAGAAAGCAAAGATTCAACGGCAGTCTGCGCCCATTATTATCTAACAGGAAAGGTGCTTTAGGCATGTCACGTTAATAAAGTAAAGAGCGCAAAGGTGCCGTAAAATAACATATGTGCAAAGTATCAAGCAGGAAAACGTAGGACGGCTTTTCGGAAAGCTCATATAACGCCCTGGAGAGAAATCGCTTATCTTTATAGAATCACAAACTTCAGCTTTGAACTCCATTCCTCTGTGACACCCAAAAAGGCGGAGCGCCAGAATCGTACAGCTGTGCAGCCAGAGATGTAGTGGGTTTGTCTGGCATTCTTCCTTTTTTTAATGAGCCTGGGTGGAATAATGGGACAATAAAATCAGGACTCATCTGCCCGATTCTTTGCCAACTGCATTTCCAATGGTCCGGCTTGCTCACTGTTTACTGGTAGCCATCTTGAGTTTCATTAGATTAAAAGAGAAGTCTGGCAAGAGTAGGGAGAAACATAATAAAAATACACTACTTACCTTTCCTTGTGCCCTCCAAGCGCAGTGTAAGAGGCTCCCGGACTCTCGCCTGAAGGCATTTTCCTCGGAATTCCGATGTTGTCCCAACTCGGGGTGGGGGTGAGGGGTAATACCTGAACCAGCTGATGAATGCCCCATCAGCCAATCAGTGACTACAGCGGTGTCCCACCCCAGTCACTGACTGGCTGAACGGGGCATCCATCAACCAGTTTGTGATGTTAAAAAGCTGGAGAATGCGAATGGGTAGCAGGACATGGTGCAGGACGGGCACAGTAAATATATACTCTTTATGATGTTCCCTCTGCCCAAAAATAATATTTTTTTTCCAGCGGACTTCTCTTTTAACCCTTTAAAGGAATGAAAATGTGAAATTAGTGCATAGTCATTTACATTCTTTACACTTCAGGCAGCAGGACCAGAGCTGGGCTGTTTTCAAGAAGTATACACAGTTACATCCTCTCTTATCTGACCAGTGACAGCACCTACCCCTTACTGCAATGCCATGACATTGTGCTGGTGAAAAGGCATTGAACTTCAAGGGGTTGTCTAGGGAGGAGAACACAGCTGAAGCTTTATGCCCCCAGATGCGCACTGGATTTGCAAGATCCTAGCATGTGAGCAGCAACAACATTCAGCTGATGAGAGTAAAGCCTTGATTTACCTTTTATGGACAGTTCAGATCCTCTAGAGAATGGAGAAAGCCTGCTCACAACCCAGGTTTGCTCCCTTTTTCCTTTCCCACCCCTATTCCTTTGTTCTTTTTAGCTGTCTCTCCTACTAGAGAAACGGAATTCTCATAACAACAGGCAGTGAACAGCAGATTACAGAGGAGGGAGACACCTAGTGGCCTAGTGTTCAGAGCTGTTTTTCAGAGGTAAGTAGCGGCCAGTGTAACTTGAGATACCAAGTTTAAATAGAGATGCTTAGTATGGGAAGGATTTTCCACCACATTAACAATTTAACAAGCTATGCCTTCAGGTAATGAGAGAATCTAATACTTGAGTCCCATTGAGATTTGAGCAATGATAGGACATGGTTTGAGCTTAGCGTGACTTGTGTAATCTCATTGAAATATATTGACAAATAGCCTTCTCATTAAAAGTATTCATAGAATGATCATGAAAGGCAGATTAAACCATTATCTGTTGTCAGGTATCACAGCAATGGTCACTTAATTTCCACTGAAAACTTGAAGAAATAGAGAACGTACATCATTTGACCTCAGGCTGCTCCTATCCTGGTCTTTTAGTTGGGTTAATATGCTGTATTACTGTAAGAACAGTACTGTAGCCCTGCCCATGGTGGTTGAAGGATTTTTACTTTCATCTTCTATAAGTAAACTTAAAAAAAAAAGTCTTTGCAATCGAGAATATAGTGATGGCGGCACTCACCAGTATCAGTTAAAAGTTGCTTTATTTGGAGAGTAAAGGCATCAGCAAAAGGTGCTTTCCACAAAAATTAAAGAGCGACGGCCGTTTCACGTGTAAAACGCTTCTTTTCGGCTCACACAAAGCGTTTTACACGTGAAAATGCCGTTGCTCTTTAATTTTTGTGGAAAGCACCTTTTGCTGATGCCTTTACTGCCCCAATAAAGCATCTTTTAACTGATACTGGTGAGTGCCGCCTTCGCTATATTCTCTATTGCCAAGATATTGTTGGAATTGTTTAAGCAGAGCACCACAAGTGGTCGAGTGTTATTGCATATGGGAGTGTCACACTGAGGTCTTCGTGTGGATTCCTGTGCTGAGACGGTGCCAACACTTTGCCTTTTGTAACTATATGGATTTTTTTTTTAAAGTCCATATTATTTTATATATTGACCCTCTTTAAATTGTCCCATTAAAAATTTCATGTAGAAGTCCTTCAAGAAGACTTAAAACTGGTTGGAGTTGGTGTTTATAGAAACAAAAAACATACATTTCATATTATTGTAATCATACTGACCTATAGAACAATTTTTGCTGCACTGGGGAAAAATATGTGCCCCATAAATTACATATTAAAAGGGAACTACTGGCAGGTTAGATGAATCTAACCTGTTGATAGCCCCCAATTGTGCCCTTGGAGCTGAGGATGAAGGTAAGATACATAACTCCATCCTCAGCTCCCTCTGCACAATAGGGAGCTATTAGATTTGTCTAACCTGCTGATAGTTCTCCTTTAATTTTCTCCCCTTAGGGTATGGTCACACAAATTGGAGTTTGATTACAATAATGCAATTAAGGACCGCTGGATGGCAATTAATTGATTATTTACTGCAATGAAATGATGCAGTAATGCAATGAAGATACATGTGTGAACACAGCCTTAGTGTCAGCCCACAAAGCCATCACTGCTTATCTTGCACCATTACCTGATAGGGGACCTATGTAGGGGGCGGCCTTACAAAAAATGGCTGCCTACCCCTGGTCTACAGGATATGTGTATGCGCCTCATGCATAAATATATAGAGTTAATATTATGTATTAAGTTGTAAATGATTTGTGAATTTTTACTAGAATTCTGTATGCAAATATTTCCTACTTATTCAACAAGATAGCTTGCAAATTCTGATATTTGCATGCATGAATATGTTTGGCAAATATAGCACCGGTTCATACATTTATTCAAAGGGAATATAAATAAGAGCTTAGGCATAGCCACAAATGCAGGATTAGATTGCCAAAAGCAGCATCTGGTTGCCAAGATGTGGATTGACAGTACATTATGTGGGGTATGGGCTGTGATCAAACTGAAATTAACAAGTAATATACTTGGAAATTTAGAACCGGAGTAATTGCTGGCTTAGATCAGCCAATATATTTAGAGCCGGTCTGAGAAAATCACGGGGTTACAGATGTTGTGTATTCACCTTCTGATCCGATATAGAAAGGATCAATTATAAGTTTATATCTATCAAGATTTATTTACATGGACAGCTGGAAAAGAATTTTGTTAAATGATCAAAAACTTTAACATGACAAAAACTTTCAGTGTCTATCCAAAAAATTACCAGTTCACTTGAATTTTTGGTGTCTTTTCTGTGAGTTTGGATCTTGTATGTAATTAAAATTTTTGCATATGAAGCCAACGGTAATAAAGTTGAGAATCATACCGGCAGGTAGGAGATAGGATGCAAAATACAATATAACTTTATTGGCTAAATAAATTATAAGTAACTGAGGGGGAATATGTTGGCTTGGTGGATTCCACTGGGTTTTGGACCAAACTAAGGATATCTGCTTTGAGTTTGTACATTCTCCCGGTGTGTGCTTGGTTTTAGAATCCTGATTTCTATTAACACCCCCAAAATACACTTATTGCCTGGAGCAGGTGTGTGCATATTAAAGAAAATTGTATTGTGAATCACATTGGGAGATGCACTGATTAAAATATGAATATGTTAGAGCTTTATAAGTAATGGAAAACTATTGCACTCTAATGTATTTTGATGATACAGTAGCATAGAAATCTCTAAGCCTAAAACTTTTATGAACCGGGCCGCACGTCCGGCTGGCCTCCAAGACATGCCAATGGTGTTCCTGACAACCGGCCCGGTTGCTAGGGGAGCGTTGGCGGCATCCATAGTTACTGTGCCGCGGCCGGGACTTCTCTCCCCGGGACGGCACAGCTGATTCTGCTAAGTACGTGCTGACTGGTGGCCAGCACCACCAGTTTGCTCCATGGTGTGTTCTGGGTGCTGGAGTTTCTGGGGCTGGAACTCCAGCCTTCTTAAAACTATTACCCCCACCATGCTTCCTTGCCTGTGATAGAGCCTCCTTGTGAGAGTAACTAAGCTAGTGTTTGTATCCTAATTGAATCTCCTGGTTTTTCGGATTTCTGGCTTGACCTCTGACTGTTTTCTTGACTTTCGATTTTGTACCACACCGACCGATTGTTACTGACCTGGCTTGTTTACCTTGAGACTATTGTGTTCGTTTGTCTGGTCTGAGTTTTTGTGTTACACTCAAAAATGGTTAGGGACTGTCACCCAGTTACCCGCTGATGCCTAGGGCACTTTGTGGTAAGTAAGCAGGGACAGCCAGCACAAGGGCCTCACCTGTCTAATGTCCTTCTGTCCCCAAACCTAACAAAGACATTAACCTTACACTGGCCATACACATCAGATAATGGTTGGTTGGATACTTGTTCAGCAAACAGTCATTGTTCTTTTTTATGGTGGATTCTAGCCTGTAAACCTTATACCAATGTTGTCCAAACCTGCTGCCACTGGTGTGTTTGGACAATAGTGTTTGGTGACTCTCTAAAAAGTATATAGATATAATTGAGAATCCGGGAATCCGACAATGAAGCAATTTAGGGTCGTTTTAAACGCTCCTATGTCCCAAACAATCCGCGGCCACAAGAGCAAGATCATTTGTAGTGCCTTTAGGTGGCACAACTAATTGAGCAACCAGGCTAACGATCACTGTATCATTTGTGCGGCCATATAAATCTATTGCTATTGGCCGCACATCCTCTGTTTACACAAACAGGTTTGTGAACAATAACAATAGATTTCAAAGCCTGCACCACAGATGTGTTCAGCCGAAGATTGGGCGTTCTCCTGCTCCGCAGCTGATCGCAGTGTTGATCACAGTTTTTAGGAGTCAATACTGGCAGCCTCTAAATCTTTTTTACAGAGAAGTTTAACAAAGTTATTCTCAGTTTGGCAGAGTACAGTGAATCATACTACTTATGTCTATATTGACCCATATAATTGACTATTTAATGCATTTAAATTACATGGGTGCAGAATGCAACTTTTATGTGTCATTTACAGCATGAGTCAGTGTTTTATGTTTAAAAGACAGCTAAGTTGCATATTCTAAGACAAAAGCTTTATGAAAAAGAATATAAAGAAGAGCTTAGAGCTCACACAAAGAAGTAGAGGCACATAAGACCTACACACAGGCAAAGCTGCAAGTGCTTGAGCCTCAATGCCAAATCTGTAGAAGACAGAAAGTGACCTTTGGACCTCCTAGGTGTGACTTTTGGATCTGTCCCCCCCCACCACCACCACTATAGTTACTCTTCTACAGCTCTGGTTGGCTAAGAAAAGGCTATTGGCAATAAACTACAAAATGGGCCAACATTTTTTATACATGTAAAGCTTTGGCTGTCCAGGCATGCTGGGAATTATAATTTTGCAACAGTGTTGAGCGAACTTGCTGAACTGCTCTGGTTTGGCCACGTTCCACAAACCCAAACACATTTCACTCCAGTGGCAGTTGGATGCCATCTTAGTGCTGCCAGGAAAAAATGTATACAGCCTATAGCTATATCCATGTCTTCCCAAACTCCCTAGAGCAGCATCCAACTACTTCAGTCCCCGGGTGTCAAACATTCAGAGGACGTTGCTAAACTGGAACGGTTTGGCAAGTTCACTTAAACCTGGACATTTTTAATCTTCACCCAATGGGTGGAAGATCAGGTAACTATGGATGACAATACGTCGGATGAGTACAATGCATGAGCGGTCCTGAGGGGTCCTGAATGCAACTCACCCAACGTTGTTGTATCCATAGTTACCGACTCTTTCAGTGGCAAGAGGGATTGCATGCCGATTTGGTAATGATGGGTATCTTGTCATGGTGCATGTCAATAATGACATTAATAACTATGTCAGTTCTTTTATATCCAAGAAATTCTTTTTGGACGGCACGTCTGTGTCAAGGGTGGTGCTCGTAGTAGGAAAAAAATTCCTATAGCATCATGAAAGTTCAAATCTCGGCACTCACCATTTTCATGCTTCCAGAAATCTTTTATTATAGAAAATTCATCAGTTTTTTTTTTACAACAGTAAAAAACAGGACGTTTCGGCGTCAAGCCTTCCTCAACTGTCTCAACTGTCCTTGTCCTTGAGGAAGGCTTGACGCCGAAACGTCCTGTTTTTTACCGCTGCAAAAAAATCTGATGAATTTTCTATAATAAAAGATTTCTGGAAGCATGAAAATGGTGAGTGACGAGATTTGTACTTTTAGTTCTTTTATATAGCGCTCCTGAGAGAGCACACTGAAAACCAGCACACCAGAAGGTCCAGAGACTGCTCTGACAATTGCAGATCCAGTATTGATATGGAAGTATAACTACCGTGTTTCCCCCCAAAAAGACGGTGCCTTATATTATTTTCCCCCAAAAAATAGGCACTATGTCTTATTTTCGGGGGATGTCTTAATTCTTTCCCCCATCCCCGTGCAGCGGGACATGTGGAGAACATGGAAGCCATAGACCAGGCTGCCTTTGGTGCCGGTTTCGGAGGTCCATGAGGGTATTAGGTAAGTCCTGGGTGGTGTCAGGGGGTGGCAATGAGCAGAA
Source organism: Dendropsophus ebraccatus (assembly GCF_027789765.1). Lineage (NCBI taxonomy): Eukaryota > Metazoa > Chordata > Amphibia > Anura > Hylidae > Dendropsophus > Dendropsophus ebraccatus. The sequence goes on from NC_091455.1 coordinate 193,252,970, forward strand.
TTACTTTTGGAGGGCACATAACTTTTGGGGGGTGCCCTAGTTTAGAGTAGGGGGTGCCTTACTTTCGGGTGGATGCCTTACTTTACTGTAGGTTAGAGGGTAGAGTAGTTGGGGTGTCCTATTTTGAGGGTGTTTTCTTGAAAAACGATACTTCAAAGTTACATTGTTCTTCCAGATCTTTTTAAAACGTACAAGTGAGAATACATGTCATAAGAACTAATAACCTCCATTGTGAGTTACAGGGAGAACAGTTTGATCTCTTTAAGACATATAATATAAATAGGGACTTGACCATTGAAGTAATTAAACATTGGAGTTATCACGTAGGAATGAGAAGGAGACATGTACAATGTCACTGTGAAAGGCAGGAAACCATTCATTCTCTAACAATAACAGTGCCTTTTGCAACAAAAAGTAGGAATGTCCTTGAGGAAAGCTACAGCCCAAGAGTTCAAACAACTGATCTGTACAAAGACCATTCATTTTCTATCATTTCCAATCAACATAACAACATATTTCTAAGGGTGACTATGTTCACTACAAGTTGACAATTCTAAGGTATATTATCTGATTTGTTTTCTAGAGTAAAGACTATGGGTTGGGGAATTTTACTTCCTGATTCAAAAAGAATAAAAGAGTCAAGCCCCTATTACACGGGGCAACACGAGGAGCAAAAGAGCGCTGTCAGTGCTCATTTGCTCCTCGTTCCCCGCTCGCTGCCTCAGCTATTACACGCAACGGCAGCGAGCGGTTAAGTGCAGGGAAGTCCGCGGGGAGCTGCAGGGGGGCTGCCCAGGTGATCGCTCGATCATCCGAACAGCCCATAGAGGATAGCGGCGGTCTGCTGCCTTTGCTCCTGTTTCACGAAGCTACTGATACTGATTGGCAGACTGCAATCTTGCCACTGGACTGCTGATGGGGTAAGTGATGCTGGCTGATCTGTTACATGTCGTGGTCATGCAACTCGAGCCCCGCACCTCCTTATTACGACCCTGCTGTAAATAATAAGGCCCATTAATTATTTAAATGAAAAATTTTATTGGAGGTCTCCAAGGGGTTAATTTTAAGTATGTTATTATAACATCAAATATATACAAAATATAATTAATATAATTTAACAATATATAAAGATGATTGGGGCCAATTCTGAGAGTTTGTGATCCTCTTAAAGGGGTATTCAGCTCAAACAGAATTTTTCATTAGTTGCTGCCCATGGTGGGACTAACAAATCCTTCCATACTTGTTATTCTCTATCCAGTCTCCTTCCCCCAGTTCTGAGCTGCTGCTTTCTGCTGAAGACACAAAAAATTGTGTGCGAGCTTTTCTCTCCCTATGTGCAACTTTGTAGAAACTTTGTAATGCTGGGAGGATTCATCACAGTGAGTTGACCGCAGATAAAGGCTATGTTCACACTGCGTATGATTCCATCCGTAGATCGTACGCCGCCGTACATGTGCGGCTAAAACTACGGGCGTGGGTAAAAGAGACATGCGGCCGGATGCGTACGAACCGCAAACATACGCCTGTAGCACAGTTATGCTTCCCTAGCTTGATTCGAAGTGATCTGAGGCAGGTCATTTACTTGGAAATCTTTGCCCAGCCCAATAAAACTCACAGAACCTTTTGGATCAAAAAATCAAGTTCAATTTGGCTGAAAAAAGTACTCCGTACGGGACCGCAAGGAAATCCACGGCCATGAGTTGGAACATTTCCGTCCTCAAACAATGGTCTTGTTCATTTTTCACAGCGCTGTATACGATCCGGCTGTAAGCTCATACGTAGTGTGCACTGTGCGGGCGTATATCGTATACTTTCCAGCGTACGCATTAACCTCAAAACTACGGGCGAAAATTCGCGGTTTGCACTACGGCCGGAAACATACGCAGTATGAACATAGCCCAAAGCTACATTCACGCCTCTGTTGTCCTGTGCTCAATCATAGACACGCAATTGTGGACCAATATTGTGTACGAGGCCACGATCTGTGCGGCAATTTGTGGCAAGGATTGAGTTGGAATACCCCTTTAAAATATTCCTGTTTGTATTTACAACGTTCTTTCTGTGATTTCTACCAAATAAATTCCTATAATAGTGGACATGAGCATAGTAGCTTATTAGGATTTCTAGTCCTGCAACCAAGTAACCTTTTTATACAAAATACATACTCATTTTTCAGTTGAACTTCATAGCTAAATCCAATGTATATAGGTAAATTTTTCATTTTTGTTTACATATTTAAATTTCTTTAGGGTGCGTTCACACCTACAGGATCTGCAGCAGATCTGCAGCAGATTTGATGCTGTGTTCAGTTATTTAAATGAAATCTGCTGCAGAAAATCAGCTGCAGATCCTGTAGGTGTGAACGCACCATTAAAGGGATTTTTCCAGATAGTTAACTTTTTTTTTGTTAATACATTGCTTTAAAGGAGAAGTCCGGCAAAATTTTTATACAAATCACCAATATACACTTATTACGGTAAATGCTTATAAACTGTTTTTTCCCTGCACTTACTACTGCATCAAGGCTTCACTTACTCGATAAAAATGGTGATGTCACTTCCTGGATAACATGGTGATGTCACTTCCTGGATAAAATGGTGATGTCACGACCCAACTTCCAAAGCTGTGCGGGCTGTGGCTGCTGGAGAGGATGATGGCAGGGGGACACTGAGGGACACAGGGCACTGGAGGGACACTGAGCATCCCTCTGCCATCATCCTCTCCAGCAGCCATAGTCCGCACAGCTCTGGGAGTCGTGACATCGCCATGTTATCCAGGAAGTGACATCACCATGGTATCCAGGAAGTGAAGCCTTGATGCAGTAGTAAGTGCAGGGAAAAAAAGCACTTTATAAGCATTTCCCATAATAAGTGTATATTGGGGATTTGTATAACTTTTGGGGGGCAATACGATACTTTAATAAAATTTTTTGCCGGACTTCTCCTTTAATAAAGTTATATCACTTTTTGTTAAAATAAATGTATACTTTTTTCTCTACTACTCAACTTTTGTTTAGTTGCAGCAGTAATGGCCACCACAGGCTTGCTCTGGAGAGGCAGCAATGCTGTGGTATAGTGTCTGGCTGCCTCCCCCCAGGGTACTGTAAGAATATACTTCTAAATAGCAGACCTTTCTACAATTTTTTTTAATAACTTTTAAACAACTGGTCTAAGTCATTGGGTTTATAATAAATGCTCCAGGTAGGTAAAATGTCCAAAAAAAAAACAGTTTTTTTTTTATTGTTTGCTATTCCATTTAAAGTAACAGGTCTGAGCTGCAATACCAAACAAAGCCTATGGGCTAAGAGGAGCGCTGTTTCACAAAAAAAATCTGGCTTTTTCCCCCCTAATCTCAGATAACGAAATACAGACACAGCGTCCTATTTCCCGATAATGGGTGCGCTGCTTTTAAACAAATCACCTGTTCCTTATAACCAAGCTTCCTGAGCTCTGCTCCCCGTCCCCAATTACTACACACTGTGCATTACAAACTGCGAGCACGTAAAGGGCTCCCATTAAATATTTATGTATGAGAGGCTCTCTCAGTGATTTTATAAGGTATCTTTCCATAATGAAACTCTATTTCTTCGCTATTCATTGCACCCGTTTTAGTTTCTAATTTAATCATGTAATATTTAGAGATTTTTGTATCGTAACAAAATATTTTATGTCTTTTTATCTTAAATGTAAGTGGCTGAACGTAAATAAATGTGCTTCCGTGGGACTGAACAATGGGACATCTGCCCACTTTTCGTACAAAAATAATAATAAAAAAATTTTAAATTGCTAATTTTTTTTTTTTGCCATTTACAAAGCAATAAATACACAGAGTAATCCTTGACTTTTTTTTTATTGCTTTCATAAAGTGCCTGTTAGAGACATGCAGTTGTGAGGTGTCTTGTTTCTCCTTTTTTTTTTTTCTTTACAATGATTTGTTTTATTTTTGTGATAAAAAAATACGCATACAATTAAATGTAAAAGTGAAATTCCTAATCTACATATATTTCCACCATGACTTTTTAATTATATAAAGGACTCAAGCTGTTTATTGGAAACAGAAGACTGTCAGCAGAAAAAGATCACCTGGTCCATCTAGCCCACCCTTATATAATTTTTTTTTTAATTATTATTATTATTATTATTAGTAGTAGTAGTAGTAGTTTTATCTTAGAATAGATATATATGTATCCCAGGCAGGTTTATATTCAGTTACTATAGATTTATCTACCACATCTGCTGGAAACTTGTTCCAAGCATCTACCACTCTTTGGCTATGTTCACACCACGTCAAAAGTATTAAAAAGGCAGCCGATTTTCATATTTAAAATAACGTCCGTTTTTGCCGAGTTTTAACTGACTGCAATGCAATGCATTGAAGTCAATGGGAAGACAGACGTCCAATGCACACAGCGTCTTGAATAATGGACGTTTTTGCCGCGGGCATCAAAATAATGAACATGATCATTATTTTGGGACGTCTTTTGCAAACAGCAAACGTTTTTTATTTGTAGTTCACACAAAGTTTCCCTTTTGTCACCGTTCTGTCTCCGTTTTTACTATTAAATTCAATGGACTTTTCAATTAAGCCGCACCCAAAGTCCAATTAGTAACCAAACTAGAATAATGTACAAACATCCATCAGGCTGCTAAATAACGTCCGTTATTTTAGACTCAAAATGACGTACGTCATTTTAAACGGAGATGAAAAAACGTTGTGTGAACATAGCCTTTCAGTGATATTGCAAAACAAACAAACAAACAAAAAAATAAAGTTCCAGCGCCATCTTCTTGGCTAATACAGGTTGGTGATTGATCACAGAATATCACTTTCATCCAATGCACCACACTCCATGGTTCTACTCTTTGGTCTACCGTAGCCTTATTTTCTTTTCTCTATAGGTGTTCGGACAAGCATGGTGCTCGATTGAGCATTGGGGTACTCGACTAAGCTCAATGCCCGAGTACCTTGGGTTACAAAAAGCATGCAATCTTTCAACAAGCTTTAAGTCTATGCAAATGCTTAACGTATTTCCACAGCCTTAATCCTATGGAAGGAGGACAGGATTAAAATTATACTTACCGCTCCAGTCATTTAGCTTGTATCTTCACTATTGGCACTCAGCCAATCAGCAGCAATAGTGAAGATAGTGATGGTAGTGAAGATACAAGATAGAAGACCAGAGCGGTAAGTACAATTTAAATCCCTTCCTCACCAACAAAGCACAGTCTGGCCGCCAGGAGGTAATCTTAACCCCCTGGTGGCCAGAATGTGACTTTAGGTTAACCAGGTGCCCTCCACTCTGTGGAGTAGGGGGCATCTGGTTAAATACTCGAGTCTCCCATTGCTTTAAATTTGGCTTGTAACTTAAATAACGAGCACTCGAGTATTTAAGTGCACGATTAACTCTACAAATGATCATATGGCTTATATATATATATATATATATATATATATATATATATATATATATAAATTCTATTTAATTTATTCAATTTCCTACAGTTCTGTCGCAAAGTTCTAGTCCTGACAATTTATTTTTGGTTTTGTTGTACATTTTCCATCCTGATATTTTCCTTCTTTTACCTCGATCTTTCATATCTGCCCTTTTTTTTATTTATGAACTAAACACATTTACTCACAGCTAACTGGGAACAACCAAAATCTTCTACACTCCATGTTGGATTTTAGATTTTTTTTTTCTTAATTGTTTCAATTAACAACTACCTTGTTAAAACCATTTTTTAAACTGCTTTTTACCTAACTTGGAGCATGAATATCCTGTAAATCTCCATACATCTTTCAGAAGCTCTCCTTGATGAGCATTATTACCCGTATGGTTCCACAATGGTAGGTCTCTTAACAGCCAGCCAAACCCTGCTCTGTACTCACAAGGGGTAATAACCCTAACATTGCTGTCTACAGAAGGGTCTTCTTCCATTCTGGAGAGAATTCTGGCTTGGTATATATCCCTAGTAATGTTCCAAGACTCTGACAGTGAAACACTAGCTAGGATGGAAAACTATCTTTAAAGATGTTGTGAGTGGTGCTACTTATATCTTTTCTTAGTTAACTTATGACTTGGCTTTCCCAACTATTGTTTGAATATTTCATTCTACTGCAAACCTGCTTGGCCTACACAACCTGACCCTTGACTATATGATGGTGACTAGAGATGAGCGAACCTCGAGCATGCTCGAGTCGATCCGAACCCGAACGTTCGGCATTTGATTAGCGGTGGCTGCTGAACTTGGATAAAGCCCTAAGGCTATGTGGAAAACATGGATATAGTCATTGGCTGTATCCATGTTTTCCAGACAACCTCAGAGCTTTATCCAAGTTAAGCAGGCCCCGCTAATAAAATGCCGATTGTTCAGGTTCGGATGGACTCGAACCCGAACCTGGTTTGCTCCTCTCTAATGGTTACTTCCTTAATACCACATCTTAGTTTTGCTTGACCTCCTTTTGCACAGACTGACCATATCTACTTAAGGTTCTTTTGCACTAAACGATTATCGGTCTTACCAGGCCAATTACCGTATGTAATAGCGCATAAAACGTATGTTGACAGACAACGATCAGCCGTCATGCACGATGTCGGCTCATTGTGGTCTTTCAACATGATGAAAATCCTGATTATGTCAGCGACGGCCTGCTGCCTGTCACTCCGTGTAATAGAAGAAGACTGATATTGTCTTCAATGGGCAGCCCGAACAATCTAAGGATCATCTAGTCTGCCCCTTCCACTGCTCCCCGCTTGCTGTCTGTGAGAGTGATCAAGGAACGAGGGGGAAGCGAGCGATGAGTTGACAGGTTATTATTGGGCCATGAAATACTCCCGATTCCACAGCCAATCATACTACCCTCACCAGTCAGGCATAATTGAGTGGATGGAACCTAGATTAGCTCAAGGTGCTAAAATCCAGGCCAGAGCTGAGTACCTTGTACCAAACCTCAGGCAGAAAAAAAAAATTAAAAAATTGTGGGTCCTTGAAGTGAATTTTGACATCCGCAATGGAACCAGACCGATGCAAGAGGTCCAAAAATATCAGAGAAACATCTATCCATGTATAACTGGCTTATGAAAATTAGAACCAACCCTAGAGTGCAGATGAAGATGCTTAAACTGCAATGTGACTAAAAGGTCGTGCTGAAATACTAGTTTCTATTGACACAGCAGAGCTCTCACAACTTATGATTATGAACATCTGTGTCTGTGGTTTTCCATAAGAATTGACAGATAAATTCCCCTATATATTCGTTTATATGTGAGGTACCCTGTATAAATTTATGACGGCAGACAGGCAGAAATCCTCTCGAAAAGCATATTTGGGTGGCCATTGGCAAGAAAGTATACGTTTTGTCGATAAAATTAAAAACAAAGAAAAAGTTGATATCCTGAAAGGAACGCATGTGAAACAAATATGTTTTATTGGGTGGAGCATTGTAGAACATTTGCCAAGTTATAACAAATACATTTGGCAATGGTCCGCATGGAAAATTTTGAACAAAAGTTGGACATTTTTGGAATTCAGTTTTCAAGTCATTAAATGTATCAGGAGTTTATAGTTTCTTTTAATGGCCAATTTGGCTACTCGAACATGTAACAGTAAAGGGATAAAACTGTGAAATGAGTTATATTTTGATTTGATGGGGAATTTTTTGGGGGGTCTACTTTATTAAAACAAGATTTATATAGCCCCTTGTTCCTGAACAAATAAGACTTTAACCGGATAAGGTTTGGTTTGGTTATTTTTTTATTTTATTTATAAAGGGTCAAAATATAGTGGATTTTACTATTCTGTATTGTAAAAATATTTAATTGATCTAAAATATTCACTGGAATATGAGGATTTTAAATATATTAGTAATGACTGACAGGTGAATATTACAGGTATGGAGCTTTACAATTCCCTCTTGTTTGCCTATTTAGTTGATGTTAATTAAAGAGGTTATTTACCCTTTTAACGACTGCAGATACGCCTTTTTACGGTGGCCTGGCAATCGTTGTATAAAGCACAGGCTCAGGAGCTTAGCCCTCGGTTTATGAAGTTGGTGTCAGCTGTATGCTACAGCAGACACCTGTCCAAACATCTCTTTTGCTTTATAGAGACTCTGTCAGCAGGTTTAGGATGTCCTATCAGAGGGTAGCATAAAATAGTGACAGAGAAGCTAAACAGAATGATGTATCACTTGCAGTGTTCTGTGCAGCTGATATAGAGATATTCTCCTGAACAATATAGACAATAAGTAGTCCTCTCCTTTATGAGCATGACGCGAGTAGTCCTGGATATTCATGATCACCAGCAAACTCCGCCCACCAGCTGCTGATTGGCAATTATCTATCCATGCTGTGAATTGACAGTCAACTGTCAATCAGCAGATGGAGGGCGGAGGAAGGGGTGTGGCAAGAATCCTATTCTCCTGCATGTTAGGAGAACGGCTGAACAGAATGATGTAATACACCGATCTGTTTAGTATTTCTGCCCTCATTAAAGGCAGCATAAACCTAGTGACAGATTCCCTTTAAAAACTATAGTGAAGTGAAGGAGTTTGATTTGATTGACAGCCAGTGGAGAGATGCATTCTACCCCACAATACCCCATGCTCTATCTCTGGATTGCAGCGGCCTTTGGAGTGTCCAGAAAGCTGACTATAAATGTAAGAGACATGAAATTAGGCAATTAATTCCTTTAGGGGTAGGTCCCTAAAAATCTGAATCTTTACATGTGCTTGGCTATTTTAGGCCTGTTTACATTAAAAACCCAGAACCCCAAGTAAACGACCTGTTTGTAAGAAAGCCAAGCTTTACCCCAATGAATGTAGAAAATTTTCTTCTATCACATAGGAGTCTAAATTGCCGCAATTGTTAAACACTCTTTGGATCACCATGGTAGGGGAAATATCAAGTTGTGTGGCTATCACTAGAATGTTCATGTACAGTACTGTGGTCATTACTTGGCAGACTGCTGGTATAAAACAATTAGTACAAATTTAGAACAACTGTATGAATGTTTGCAATACAGATTGTTGGATTTGCTTCCCAGATATCTAAAGAGATGAGAGAAGCAGCCAGAAATTCATTTTGCGAGCTTCCAAAATTTTCGGTCAAACTCGTTAATATTTGTGAATCGAATCCTAATAAATTTTATCAAAACCACCAAAACTATAGTAGCTACAATACTGGGACTATTATAGAAGGGGAATGTAGAAAGGCAAATCAGCTCACCATGTGTGCAATAGTCAGTGGTGCTGGTCCTCAATTACGTCTGGAGCAGGTGGAAGGAAACAGAGATCCGGGCCATTTTCCGGTGGCAATAGGTAAAAATTGGAAGTCCACAGCTCCAAGTAAAATGTAAAGTCTTTATTTAGAAATCCTCTTAAAATCCAAACATAACAATAAAAAACACTCCGACGCGTTTCAGGACACTGGTCCCTTAATCATGGCAAATTTATACTGAATATTACAAGCTTTTATAAGAGGATATGACCAGTATGTTACAAGAGATACGCCCCCCAAAAGGGAGGAGAAAAACATCACATGATGCTAACAGGTGTGCGCTAATAGTTGAATTAAACACATTTATACAACTTATATACAATATAAATAGATACAAGAGTAAATTACAAATGCAAAAAAAAAAAAATTTCAAAAAGAAAAAAAAATTCAAAAATTATAGAAGGGCGATTTGTGAATTAAAGCATGTTGTAAAAGTGTCAAAAATCGGAAAAATTACAATAAAAAAAAATGTCAATTAGCCAGTCAATCATCCAATTTCCACTATTCCTCTCCTCTCTGTCACTATATCACTCTGTTAGTCTATCCCTGCTCTGCTCTAACTTCCTACATTCATCCTGCTCTCTCCTCCACACACAGCCGACTGGCCGCCTCCGTTACTGAACCAACTTTTATAGAAGGGGAGGGGCTGACATCACAGAGGGGCCTGCAGCTGATTCTCCCTCCCAATGATGCTCCAGTCAATCATCCAATTTCCACCATTCCTCTCCTCTCTGTCACTATATCACTCCGTTAGTCTCTCCCTGCTCTGCTCTAACTGCCTGCTGCCATCCTGCTCTCTCCTCCACACACAGCTGACTGGCTGTCCCATTACCGAACCACCTTTTATAGAAGGGGAGGGGCTGACATCACAGTGAGGCCTGCAGCTGATTCTCCTGCCCAATGATGCTCCAGACAGCATGTGCAGTGGCCATTTTGTTTTTCTTTTTTGCAAATTTCCTTAGGGAATTAGGGAATTCGCTGCGCAGAACGAAGCAAAATGACAGCGCGATTCGCCAGCGAATCTTCATTAGCCAAATTTGCTTCGGTTGGCTCTAATCTTTACATTTGCTTAATCCAGTGTTCATGCCTCCTCTGTTATACAGAGTTATTGTGATATAAGTATCTTTGAATACAAGTTGCATATCCCATACAGCTTTGGGAGTTTACTTACATTTACATCCATTATAAACCAGTTTTTGCACTAGTAATATACTGTATGTTTGTAGTGGGTGTCCATACATCACTATTTAAGTTGTTATATAGCAGAGAGGCCGATATGACTGATAAATGGATCCAGTATGTCAGCAATAAATCTGCTCTTATTTTTCCTTCCCAATTCATTGGAGACCCTCCCTTTAACCGTTGTAAAATATGGTGATATAAATCTGAGCAGAAGATCCCAGAAGTGTTGTTTTTCAGTGGAAGGGATTTATAGTAGCATATTGTTGGCAGATATCAGCATAGGTCATTGTTACGAGACAGAAAGAAGTAAAAGAATGTATATTTTATGAATGTCAGCAGGTATATAATATGATAGATTTGTACAATATTATCCACAGAACATATTGCGCCATAGGGAAGACCCTGGTCACTGGCTGAAGATCTTGTTTTCCTTGCTACACAACAGAAGAATTTATTTTATTGTTAGTTTTATGTTGTGCTTTGTGTTTGTGTTATGATGATTTTTATTCATGTACTATATGATAGACAGCATGTTGCCTGTTAGAGTTCTTTACAACATTGTTCATGGCTTCCAGTGAAGATCTAATTGTGATATCTTCAAATAGCTTTCTCCTGCCTTTTTGCCTACAATGGCATCCCATCCCATTGTTTTGTTTGCATTTATATGCTAAAAATAAATTTGGCATGCTCCATTGTATACAATAGATTGTCTGTGGATTTCATCAAAACGGTAATATCTTCCAATAATTGATTAATATGTATGGTTTGCATCAATCACAGTGGGTCAAAGGGGTACTTTCAGTAAAGAGAGTTGGTCATAAAGACTTATGGAGACTTATAGACAATTGCTGCTCCATTGAGAATTTTGGGAAGAAAGACTATGCAAAATAGCTCTCACACCTCTTGGGCAAAGAGTTGTCCCTTTAACTCAAGTCTCACTCAATGGTCTGTTAGTCTCCATATGTCTTTATGTTGAACTTTCCTTAACGAGAGTCAGTACCCCTTTGACCCACATCGATAGACTTTTCACTAGCCAGCCAACACCCTGCCAGGAACTGATGAGTGGCAAACAACCCGAAACAGCTGTCTGCAAATGGAAATCTTTCCTTGTGGAGCGATTATTTAGCTTGGCAATAAATCTCCAGTCAATGGTCTAAGACTCCTAGATGATTGAGACTTTACTTGAAGGGACATCTCTTTGCGCAAGTGGTGTGAGAGCTATTTTACATATCCTTTTTTTCCCATCAATCACAGTGTAATGTTTAGGAGTAGAACAGAGTAAACTTTGACCATGCTCAAGTTCATCCGAGCCCGAGTGTGCACATTTGATTAGCGGTGGCTGCTGAAGTTGGATAAAGCCCTAAGGGCTCTCTTACATGATTCGATAACGATGAAATGATCAACCACTAATTGTTTCCTTAGGTCTAGACCTAATATCATCAGCCGCTGACCACGCATCGCTACGTGTAATAACGATGTTCAGACGACGGCTACCGATTAAATAAACCATGCATATATTACCTGTCCACAATAACGATGTCAGTGCAGCTGTTGCTAAATGATAATTGAGCCGTGTAACAGGCTCAGTTAAACATCGCCGATCTAGTAGATAGGCGCCAGTCCAGTTTACATTAGTGATCGGCCCGTGTAATAGGACTCTAAGGCTGCCTGAAAAACATGGATACAGCCTAAAGTCCACACACACATCATAACCACCATCAAAATCTGATTAAATATAGTTGTGCTTATTTTATTAATTGCTAGTGAAGAGAAAACATATTTGTAAATGTTCATTTAATCGTACAAACATGACGCTAATTGTTCACGTTCGCCGATTATGAACAATTTGTTCGATGATCTGAATGGTTATAATGATCATTTTTGAACATATTCGAACATGGGGAACGTTTATCTCGCGATGTATGCAACTGCGCAATTTATGCTTTGCACCTGTATGCATGTACGTAAACCAAAAATGTACACTTCTACTGTACATTCGTTATTTGTTCGTGAATGTTCGGCAAACATGAACAGGAACCGATCATGATCATTTCTTTTTGTGTTCGTGTTTGGGATCCAAACATCGCTTATTACTATATATTGCATAAGTAATAAGCCATATATTGCACTCATAATGTTAGATGTACAGTATATGACCCCCATCACAATCACCTCTTTAAAAGTTTGGGTTTCCTCTAGCTAATACAATCGGAGCCAGACAATCTTATAATCATGGGACACAAATCTTTCCAAAAAAGTGCGTATTATAATTCCCTTACTTCCGTGGGAAATGAAATAAAATTTATGGGAAAAAAGTTCCAATTTAATTATTTTGACTCTGGAGAAAATATGTGCTCATCCTCAGTTACAGCTGCATAATCGCTATTAACACCTTTACCTTTTACTTGCAGTGAGCTGAAAATCCTCAATCCAGCTTGAAATGTAAATGCTGATTTTCCGACTGAATCCTTTTTATAGCTGTTAATTTAGATTCTTTTTAAACATTTCAGAGAGTGGTTTGACATGCGTGTGACCTACTTTACATGCTGAAATAATGAGGGAGAACCCTGAATACAAAATATGGATTAATCCATTGATTGTATTTTTAACATTAAAGGAAAATGCTGGGTATGTTTTTATTAATACCATCTCTTCCACATTATTCTCTGTCTGTACTTTAGTCAAAGTGTAAGTATAGTGGTGCAGAGTACATAGTTCTGCACAGTTCTTGGTACCTGTTAGGTTCACCATGGGCTCCTCTTCCAGTTATCAAGGCAGTAGTCTTGGCATTGGTTAAGAGTCCTAGTAAAGATTTTTCACGACTCCATCTAATGTGGTTTTATGAAATTATAAAAAAAAAAAAAAATCGCTTTAACCCATTCATGAACAAAAGTCATTAATGCACAGATGTCCAAGTCACGTTGAAGCAATGTTCCTCCTGGCCATCTAAGAGCCATAACACTGTTATTTTTCCATCTATAGGGCTATTTGGGGGCTTATTTTTTGTGTTGTGATCTATAGCTTTTATTGGTACCATATAGGTGTAAAAGAAAATTTTTGATTGCTTTTTATAAATAAAAATTATGATATATAATCTAAAAATAATCAGCAAACAATGTTTAACAAAGGCATCTCTTGCCAAAGGCTATGTTCACACTACAGCAACAACGGACGTACTTTCACCGCGGTGGAACAATGCCTGTGCGCTCCGGCCGGGATCCCATACGCCGCCGCAAACAACTGACATGTCAGTTTTCTGCGGCCGGAATTCAGTGAATTCCGCCAGCAGAGAGACCTGTCAGTTCACACAGTGAAGCGAGCGGCTCCGGCTTACGTAGTGTGAACATAGCCAAAACGTGTTCTATTGTACCATTGTTTATGATGGTTTACCTTCTATGTGAATAAAACAGTGCTGGGATCTCTTTCTACTATACTCCTGGGACTTTATTTGCCACTTGCACCACTAAACTGTGCTCTGTTGGGGGAATGGGTGTTATTATACTTAAGATCATAAAAATCAGGGATCGTGTCTATTGAATTATTGCCATCAGCTTTTTAACAGTATATTAATGTAAAACAGCATATTTTCGTTTCAGCTTTTGTAAAAGTAAAATAGCAAAATTAGTTAATATACTGTAAAGAAACTTGCAGCTAGAAAGCAATAGAAGTGATCCAATTCTAGTCTATTGCATTACAGCTGCCAGTTTCTTTACTATATATTTACCTAACAGCATATTTCCGTTCTAATTTTGCTACTTAACATTTACAAAAGCAAAATTGAAACAAAAATAGGCTGTTTTAAGTTAATACACCGTTAAGAAGCTGGCAGCTATAATGCAATAGATGTGATCCCCGATCATCCGAGCAAAGGGCACCTGGTTAAAATATTCAAGGTGTGGGGCACCCTAAAGCTTGTTGAAAGGCTTCTCAGCAGCCTTTCAACAAGCTTTTTTTTTTTTTTTTTTTTTTTACAAAGCAGCAAGCAGTACTCGATCGATACTGATATTTGAGCAAATACTATACTCGAACAAAACCGCTTGCTCATCAATAGAAATGACATCTCAACTAGTCCTTATAAATTCTGCAAACATGCTCAGTGAAACAAAACTGATGGAGATGATGGTCATACGATTTATACTTGAATATACTTTGAATTTCTTATACCGTACATCCCATCTTGCCATTCTAAAGACGAATTCTGTTTACACAGAAAGGAAGAGCAGCTTTATTTAATTGTAATAAATCCATAAAGTAGAGAAAAGTTTGTCTCATTTTCTGAAATGGTGAAACACTTAGAGCACCGCATTTTATATCTATTTTGGAAATAACAACCCTTATTATACGCAATCCAATTTTATATAATTTAGCTTGGGCTTTTCATGTGCGGTAATGGTTTGTTTCAGGAAAATGCGATTCTACCTTCTTGAGTAAAATTTACATCTGTGATTGAGGTACATCATAGTTATAGGATTCTCATTCTTTCTTTTTTCCTTTTGGTTGTCACAGTAACAGGTTACGCAATGGGCAGGATGCTCAACAATACCTCAGAGAGGGAAGCCCAGAGACAGGCAATGGCTGCAATATGTATTCCAGCAGGTTTATAGGAATATGAATACATTCCTGCATGTCAGGAAGATGGAATATGATATTTAGCTGTAAACCATCTAGTTTATATGAAGGGATGAAAAGTATATTAAGAACATTTACAGGCGAGAAGCAAAAACATGGAGAGAATCTAGGAATTGACAAGGTTAAGTGAGTTTTTGATATGTCTGCCGGTCTCAGACCCCAGAGGGGAGATAGATGATGTTTCTATTGGATGTCTCCCTTCTTGGTAGATTCAAGCCAAATGAAAAGCACATAATACTAAAATTCAAGATGAAAAATAATTCCTTTAACCCTTTCATGACAATTGGTCATTGATGCATCAATGCCCAGGTCATTTTAGGACATCAGCTTATGGGATCATAATGATCTCAAAAGCTGATGTCCCTATGTCTACCCCCTCTTATGTCCCCTGCCACTGTTACAATCTTGTGACTGCAGCAGGGGAGAGAGGGGAGGGGAAAGAGCTCACAGGCGCGCGCCCCACACGGCCAGCCTTCTCTCCCTCTGCCCGCTGGCCGCCGTAGCCAGGAAACCAGAAGCCTCAAGCTTTCCATGGCTACCATCGGGGCTCAGCGATCACTTTGCAGAGTCCCGATTAACAGCAGACAGAGAATTTTCCCTCTGTAGAAGGAGAATTCTCTGTTAAAAGCCCTATAGATGCTGCGGTCGTGCTGACAGCAGTATCTGTAGGATTAACTCTCAGCACAAGAGCGCATCTCCAGTGCTAACAGTTGCGGCAGGTCTCCGGTTATCACTGATAGCCGGGACCCGCCATGGATAACACAGGCGCGGCTCCTGTGCCTGTGTCATCCTGTGGTGTAAATTAATGTCGCTGCAGCATCAGGCATAGGGAGGAGGTTAAAGGAGAAGCCTGGTGTCCGACATTTATTTTATGAGAGACTGAGAGAAGGTAGCTGAACATAACAGCATGCACCTACTTCCCTGACTCCAGCACAGGGGTCCGCTGTTTCCCACTCTGGTTCCCAGTGCCTCGCCCACTTCGTGCTCTGAACGAGGACCTGGGTCACGATGTGTCCATAGCTGATTGGACACTAGTGGCAGTCCCCCACCCCCAGTGTCATATACAAATACCCCAGTGTCATATACAAATACATGTTTTTATATGGATTATACTCTTAATATTTTGGAAACGGCTCCAAGGATGAAGATAAGAAACCCGTGTGCGATAGGAAGCTATCAGTAGTTTAGATGCTTCTAACCTGCTGATAATTTCCCTTTAACATTTAAATGTCTGACATATATTTGGCTTATTATTAGGCTTAGTGGCCAAACTAAAAACTACAAGATTTCAGGATTCTTTTATAATATAGATACAGATAGAAAATTAGAAAAAACGTAAAAAATCTAAAATTGTTATAAAATGTGCTTAATGTAAAAACTTGATTTAAGCATTTGCTGCTGACACATTCTTTTTAACATAACTTAAGTTACTTACCATGGCTTAACATAATTACAACATAATAATACAATCATCTTTTCCTTTTTCTGGATTTTGTATGGACCGTTTCATGTAAATCGCAGCAACAACAGGTTCAAGTGAAAACAACTAACTATAGGACAGGTGGAATTCTAGCAAGTGTCAAAACTGATCAACGAAAAAAGAATTTAAAGTATTGATCTAACCTGTGAACCACTGACAATGCGGAAATTAACATTTGACCCACACTTCTCAGAATTTTAAATGTCATACTGTATCTACAGTAAATCCAATTTTGATCATATACACATGCCCCTCACAATCTATTATTTTGTCATTTTCACTAGGAAAAATTTGTGGTTTCCAATATTTCATGTCATTGGAGAAATATGTGCTTACGGTTATAATAAGTGTACCATTTTAAAGGTATTTTTTGTTTTTGTTTAGACAATTGATGGTGAATAGTGATGAGCAAATTTAGAGTACAAACAAAGCGAATTGCTTTGTTAGCGCAGCAATCGGCTCATCATCCTGCTGCCTTTGAAGTCCATGCTGATCCACCCCTCTTTCCTGGAAAGGCTGGATCCAGTCTTGGAAGATGTTTCCCAGGACTGGATCCAGCTTTTCCAGGCACCCACAGTGGAGTGTCATGGAGCTGCACAAACTTTAAAGGCAGAAGGCTGTTGTGCCCATTGCCAAGCAAACAAAGCAATTTGCTTCATTTGTACTGTAAATTCACTTATCTCTACTGGGGAACAATGGTCCACATGACCCAAGAACTATCATCACTCCATAGACTTGGTATGGTCAAGCTGATGTGCACCAAGCATTGAATCTCCAGAAACCAAGGACCACCTATTGCGTCACAGTCAATATTCTTTCTATTTTTTCCAAAACATTCTGCGCCACAAAATATAATTAGAAGTATTATGACCGGCAGAAATAAACATTTACCTGATTGGAAAAACATGACATGGTATTTAGTTGATTTCCTGTTCAATAAACCAAAATCATTTTCTTTCATAGCATTTAATACAGAAATGTAATTTTGGGGCATATTCGATTTTGTATCACATTACATAGTTGGTATCAAACACTAACATGAGGCGTAAAATATTGGTTTGTGACACAGAATTTCATTTTCTGCAAGTTGAGTTTAATTTTGGATGTACAGTCTGTTTTTTTTTTTTTGTAATGCGGAGAGTGCTGTTTATGAACAACATCTATAAAGCAAAGCTTTCAGTGTTTTTTTTTTTACATAACTTATATCCTCAGCCTGATTGGCTGAGCTTGCTGGAAGCCATGTGATGCACTCCAGCCAATGAAATCCCATTGACTGCACCCGGACCTGAGGACTGTGGCCAAAGATGGAGTGGATGCGGCCGGCGGGAAATTGGAACAGCAATCGTCACCGGAGGGATGGTAAGTATATATTCTGTCTGTGTTTTTTTTTTGGGGGGGGGAGTAGTCCTTTAACTAAAGCCATGTACAAGGCGGGACAGATTTGCTGAGGCAGGTTGTTACCCCTGGCTTCACTTTTTAGCGGGGGCGGGCGAGGTGCAGCTGATGACATGTAGGAAGGACAGCAGGCAGGAACATAGCAGGAATCTCAGGCAGCACTCACAGACAGGTACCAGGAGACAGGGGCAGAATAGCTGTGACCGCAATGCTAGGTTAGCATATGCAAAGTCTCCAACAAGGAGGTCAGGGCAGGTGAGAACATTTATAGGGGAAGTGTGGATATAAGGAACCAATTAGGGGTGTATTACACCTTTAAGACTGCAAGAGCAAGCGTGCGCCCTAGAAGGCGGGGATGCAAACACCGGTCAGAGCAAGCAGGAGAGTGGCCAGGTAAGGTGCTTGGGAGGGCCAAAAAAATGGTGGTGCAGAACCCCTGCACATAGGCACCGGCATCCACCACATACCCAGCCCAGGGTGAGCAGGTGCATTGACAGCCCATGGCATGGGTCACTGCCGCAGCCGTGACAGGGCCAAATTGTCACAGGTGGCTTTGTTAGAGCATCTTCAATACAGAAAGTCTCGTAGGGTGCTCTTATAGACAGTGGAGAGTACGCATCAAAAGTGGTCCAAGAAGGAACAACTGGTCACATGGTCATGGTGTCAGAACACACAGTGTATCATAGTTTACTGCATAAAGGATCATAAAACTGTGAGGTCAAAGTAAGCAGTTTGTCAATAAAAATGTCTTCAGTAGGCATGTAAGCATCGTCAATGGAATGAGGCAGCCCATCTGATAAATCATATTTTCTTTGTGTTACATGGATAGCCTGGCATGTGTGTTTCACTTACTTGGGGGAAGAGATGGCATCAGTATGCACTATGGGAAGATGACAACCCAGCATAAAACAACCTGAGGATAGTCAGTTGATTAGGTACCAGTTGATTAGAAAAAAATAAAAATGAAAATAAATAAACAAATAACTAAAATTTTGCCAGAGTCAGGTGAATTAGTATCCCTGAGATCGACCAAATTAGCATTATTTAACTTAAAAAAATTATAAAAAAAGTTAATAAATAAAAAAACACAAATAAATACATAAATAAAAAAGGTAAACATTTTGATGAACCTAGTTCTACAGCTAGACTTATTTTTGCTTGTTGTGGCCACAGACAGGAAAATAAACGTATCAATTTGAGTTTAATGACAAAACTTCAGTTTTCCAGATACTTTGGCGAAGATAAATGAGGCCATTTAGATATCCTATCATGTTCATATTAAGTCAATGCACAGAGCTCTTTTGACCTTTGCACGGTAAAAAGAAATGTGACCTGTCAAAGAATGGCAAAGGGAAAGAAAACAAAAAAGGGCATGGACAAAAACAGCAGAAAAATACCAAGAATTACTACAATAAACTACAAATTTTTGAGAAGCAGCTATCAGGGCATGATGGGAGTTGTAGTTCAAGGTTGGGTAGAACTGCCCTACAATAATATGTCTATGACATATAATTATTCCTTATGTCATGGAAAAACAACCATATTTTTGATTCAGTAAAATTCCATTATATTAGCTAAACATTTAAGACCAGTACATTCTTTTTTTTTTTTCTTCCCTTAATAAGCTCCAGCCAGCTGGGTTAAGACTAATAATAGCTCCTCCGAGATGGAAAACACGGCTAAAAGAAAAAAACTAATGATAATGTATTCTATTGTGATATTTAGAATCCCACTAGATTCTTAGAAATGATTCTTAACTTATGTAAACTTATTCTCGATGCACACAATGTGATATTTCTCAAAGAGAGGACACAATGCTTGACATTCATGGCTGCTGTTTATTCTAATGCATTGACATTCGCCCGCATTCGCTATCTCCCTTCTCTACCCGTACTTTTGTAAACCTAATATGATGGCACAAAAGGCAAAAAGGTTTGTGTGATGTGCTGTTTTTTTTGTTTCATTGTATGTTGTTTTAGGTGCGGTGTTGAGTGCGGTTTCATCTTCATCAGAACAAAGGGGACATACAGAAACTTGAAATGTGGAGTTGACTCTGTTGTTTGTATTATGACATATCCTCTACTTTCTGTACTATGTCGCCGAGTTGTCTGCTTTGGCATACATTAAAAGGATATCTCTAAATATTGTGTAGACCATTGATGTGCTTCTCGTAGAGCCCTGCTGTTTCTTCATAGCTAATGTATCATCTGCACAATAAGAAAGCTTCGGTGTACTGATATTTTATTATGTGTGTATTTTACTTGGAGCGTATAGTAAAAAAGAAGTGATAAAAATGGATATTCTACTTTACTTCTTAAAGGAGCATTCAGATTTGAACTTGCTATCCTCTATCCTTTGGAAAAGCTGATCACTGGAGGTCAAATATTCCCTACTGGCCTGCCTCAGTTCTGAAATCACTAAAAAAATCCATTGTTTTTAAGGTCTTAGTTTTGTACTTCCTGGTTGAACAGTTGCTCAGTACTACAAATCCCTGAAGGCATTGCTTTCCCCAGTTCTTTATCACAGCCCTCCCACCCTACCTACTCCCCTCCCACACCACTCCGGACAGTTCCCTGCCCACAGATGTTTCAGAACATCTCATTTCACTGCAGATTATTGCATCAGTGAGGTTGTAGCATCTACTATATTTACTTGGCTCGGAAGTGGAGGCTCTGAAGTCAGTGGGGGACAAACACTGCAACAGGACACCGGGGGAGCGTGGAGAGGTAAGTATAGGATTTTTTGTTTGCGATTCACCATCAGCGATATATTACAAAATTCTGAATGCCAGGCAACCCCTTTAAAAGAAATCAGTCAGTACATATTATGGTTTCGCACAAGTTGTACGGAGTAGTATTAGGCCTATGTGTATGAGACCTAAAATATCTGAAAAAAAGGAGATATAAAATTCAAGTAATAGTATGCTAACTGGAAAATAAAATAGACTGAAAAATCTATATTTGGCCAACACAGAGGAAAGTAACAAATAGCTTGACTCACAGGTTAAATACAAGCTGTTTGCTATCTTTAGCACACGCCTGACCAATTACATGGTGTGACTCTTGAATACCAGCTTTGCTACATGATAAAAAGAATTTACAATGGCCATGAAACACGTTTCACAAACTCCTAGCAAAGTTTAGTGGCATAGTTTTGTTTTTATGTCAGGCGGCATCCTTCCAGTTTATGTATGAGCAAATGCTTTCTACATAGGAAAAAAAAAAAAAGCCAGATATTATTCACAGCGTGATCTGTATTATAAATGAATCTATGATCTTTCTGCAAAAGAGGACAAGCATTAAAAGGAGTAAAGGGTTCAATTCATAACTAAAAGCTCTTGGGATCCCATTAGTTAGATCTCCATATAAATAGCCATGTTTAGTAAGAACTCTTCCAATGCATGCGGAAGTAGACTGGGAACGAAGCCGACAGATGTTGCTGTGACCTCTTGTACTTGTATTTGATTGACAGTTTGGCTCGTGTCTCGAGACTGTTGGTAGGAATCACATGAGAAGTGAAGTTATTCCCAAGACTTTTTACACCACCTGCAACACCAATAGATTGCTCATAATAGAAGAATTAACCCGCCTACAGCCTAAAAGACCTATGACATGTGGCTGGTCAACCTCCGAGTATTTATAGCAGTAGCTGCATATACAGTACTAACCCAGTACCTATACCGAGTCGCAAGGGTCTATATCTACCATATAGGATATTGAGTATTCCAGTCAATGGAGCTTTAAGTGATATTCAAAATTCCCATTCATTTGTCATTCCATTGTATCATCACCTATACCGAGTCGCAAGGGTTTATATCTACCATATAGGATATTGAGTATTCCAGTCAATGGCGCTTTAAGTGATATTCAAAATTCCCATTCATTTGTCATTCCATTGTATCATCAAATATTCATAACTTGTCTCTGTAATACGTCTGATACTTTAGAGGTGTTACACAAAGGACATTGTCAACGTCTCCTGTACCATTAAAGGGCACAAATTTATGCATGACGTGGTGCCAAAAGAGCCTTGAACATGAGCAGGATGGTCTGCATGTGTATACTGAATGAAATGACAATTTCAAAATATTTTAAATATTGAAATTCATGAAGAAATCCCTAAAACCTGTTGGGAAATTTCTTTCTGTGATTAAAGATGTCTGTAAAAGATTTTCTTTTTTATGTTTATCAGATGTCCATAAATTAATCATTGGTGAATATGTTAGTGTATGGCATGTATAACCATCCCTCTAAATATTTTGTGATATTTACAATTGTTTCTTTAAAAAAAAAAGGATCTTTTTTCTTTACATATTTTGAAAACCAAAAATCAAATCATAAAGATTCTATATTACAAAGAGCTATAACTATAGAGAAAAGCTCACAAAAACTTGTTAGACATTGGAACTGATGATGGTTACCAGTTACATCAGAAAAGGTTCCATCCACTGAGTATCTTTTTAGTTACAAGTTAGACAAGATAGCAAAATAATTCATAGAGAGGATGCCCAAGAGCTGAAAAAAGGTACAAAGGCAGCAACTAAGGGGAATGGAGCATCGTAGTTAGGAAAATAGTAATAAAGGAATTGCAGGGAGAGACGTACAAGGGGAGATATGATTAAGTTATATAAGTATATAAATGTACAAATATGGTGCAAAGACATTATAGGTAAAACCTCCTCAAAAGACAAGGGGGCAAATAGTGGAGAGCTTCAAAACAGGCTTAGGCTATGTTCACCCAACGTCAAAAAAAAAAAAAAGCATCTGCTTTTTCTGTTTAAGAAGACATCCATTATTGCCACGATTTATTGACTTCTTGTGCATTTGACACCATTGGTTACATAAAAATAAATAAATAAACAAATAAAGAAGAAGAAAAATATATTTCAGTAATGTATCCAACTTGACAAGCGTCATTGTCTTTATAACTTTTAAAATCTAGATCAACAGCAGATGTGATATAAAAAAAACTTTGCAATATTCATTCATTCTTTTTTTTATCATGCTGTAAAACAAAGCTATACTTACCTGTATCCAGGTCTAGTCTCTGGAAGGCAGTATTTTTGTCTTGTGCTGATTGAAAAAACTGACTAAATACATGAAGTCTGACCAGTACAGAGAGACACAGCTTAATGTGTCTGTCAATCACATGACTGCCTTCTCTGTGACTGCAGATGACCTGGAAACACCGGACTACCTGTTTTTTTGACAGAACACTGGAAGTGCCGTGTTTTCCATGATAACAAAACAAAATTATAATATTAATGAATGTAAATTGCAAACTTGTTTTATATCACATCTATTGTTGATTTTGGTTTTGACAGGTACACTTTGAGGCTGCGTTCACACTACGTATATTTCAGTCAGTATATTTCAGTCAGTATTGCAACCAAAACCAGGAGTGGATTAAAAACACAGATAGGATCTGTTCACACAATGTTGAAATTGAGTGGATGGCCCCCATATAACAGTAAATAACTGCCATTATTTCAATACAACGGCCGTTGTTCTAAAATAACAGCAAATATTTGCCATTAAATGGCGGCCATCCACTCAATTTCAACATTGTGTGACCAGAGCCTTTCTGTGTTTGTAATCCACTCCTGGTTTTGGTTGCAATACTGACTGAAATATACTGACTGAAATATACGTAGTGTGAACGCAGCCTAAAACGAATGTACATTCACTTTAAGTTTGGAACATGTATAGAAAGGCACCGGCGCAGGGAAGCCGATGCCGCGGCCCGGGTTTCCGCACAGGCACTGTTCTATCCATGTGCAAAACTTAAAGTGAATGTACTGATGGTACATTTGCTTTAATAATTTTCTCAGATTTTGGGAAAACATTGCCAAGAGGTTAAGAATTTCTTTAATTTTCTGGACAAATAGATGCTGTGTAAAAGGATTTCTACTGAAGATCCGATCATAGACATCAGTCTAGTCCTGTGGTTGCTGGAATTTTAGATTCTTTCAGTTCCGCAGCTTCTTCCATCTTCCATTTATTGCTTCATATACAGAGGATCGTTCATCATGGATATTTTAGGTGTCTTCTTTTTAATCTATTTAGACATTTCTAGCAGTTCTGCACCATTAATCTGTCCTCAGATAAACTAGAGCAGATTCCCTCCATTGATCATTGCAAATCTACTATATTTAGGCCACTTCCCTGAGATGTGAGGAAGAAGCAAACACTTAATTTCTGTGAGAAATATGCGGCAAAGCTTATGGGATTTTCAGGAAATCCCTTAAGAGATATATTTGGACACATGTATGCATCTCAATGTACTGCAGTAACCGAAATCTTGCTGCACTAAATAGTTCTTTTTAAATCTAGAGGGAGATATAAAATAGGAACCGGACGGATCCTGAGGGAAAGTGAGTCAGCAAAGGAAAAAAGTTTTCCAAAGCAGA
The DNA here is from genome assembly GCF_027789765.1 of Dendropsophus ebraccatus. Taxonomy (NCBI): domain Eukaryota; kingdom Metazoa; phylum Chordata; class Amphibia; order Anura; family Hylidae; genus Dendropsophus; species Dendropsophus ebraccatus. The sequence goes on from NC_091455.1 coordinate 193,277,342, forward strand.
TTTTCCATTCAAAAAGTTACATCACGTAAGTTTGCTTACACGCTGCCTTAAAGTGATTGTCCACTATTAGCAAAACATGTCTGCCTATGAGTTTTGTCTGGTAGTGACACTTGGCTCTACTAAAGTGAATGAGGCTGAGTTTAATACCACACACAACCTGTGTGTGATGTTTTTTTTTGTTTGTTGAGGGAGCACACTTTTTTTTTATATATGGTAATGAAATTAATTGATACTTACTTACCCCATATGTTCCGGGGCGATGTCTTCTGGTTTCCCACTTGTTAGTGCTACTTCCTGCTTCAAAGATTAGCTCTCTCAGCAGGAGTTGCCCCCTCAGCCAATCACAAAGTGTGGTGGGACATGGCTGGGACAGTGATTGGCTGAACAGGCATCCTGGAAGCCGGAAATATTGGGGGACCGGATGACATCAATCTGGTTGCTGCGAGAGACTGGGTAGGTGAGTATCACTTTTTTGTCCTGTATTCTCAGCTGTACACCAAAAAATTGTATGAACTCGGATAACCTGTTCAACGACAGACTCATAATGAACTACAAACCATTTTAGCAGAAAACTAGAAAAGTTTACATAGTATATAGAGATGGTCCGAACCGAGTTCGGTTCTGGTTCGTACGACTCACCGTACGGCTCACCGTGGGCACGGGGAGAGGTAAATGCGGACTTGTTATCAAATTCCCCTCTGCCCCTGCCGGCTACCGGATTTAAAAAATGGATGGACTTCTCCTTAAAGCTTCTAAACCACAATGCAAACTCTATAACAAAGTCCCCTTAACTGAAGTATCCTCTACAGTATTCATCTCCTCATAAGGAACAAAGGGATCTTTTTTGGGAACTCCATGATCTCAGGGGTATGACCACAACCCCTATAACCAGGGCCAGCTCCAGGTTTTTGTGGGCCCTTTGGGCGACAAAGCCTTAGCGGGCCCCTTTGAGGAGCAAATCATGGAGATACAGGCGAGGAAAGATTTGCAGCAGAAGAAACATGCGGCTGCTGCATATCTTTCTCCTTCGGTATCTCCTGAACTCTGTGGGTGTCACATTGCAAAAGCTATATACAGGAGAGAACTAGAAGCCCCAGCATGTCCATGTTGTATTTATCACAGACAGGAGCGGTATACAGGAGAACTAGAAGTCTCAGCATTTCTATGTTGTGTGTGTGTGTGTGTATATTTATACACACACACACACACACATATATATATATATATATATATATCACTGCAGGAGCTGTATACAGGAGAACTAAAGCTATACAGTATATATACACACAACATGGACATGCTGGGGCTTTTAGTTCTCCTGTATACAGCTCCTGGAGTGATATACAGTATATATATATATATATATATATACACAACATGGACATACAACTTTTAGTTCTCTTGTATACAGCTTCTGCAGTGATATACAGTATATATATATATATATATATATATATATATATATATACAACATGGACATGCTGGGGCTTTTAGTTCTCTTGTATACAGCTCCTGTAGTGATATACAGTATATATATATATACACACACACATGGACATGCTGAGCCCTCTGGTCTAGAGGTCTCAGCATGTTCTTGTTATATATACAGTATTACAGCTGGGCCTGTACACAGAAAACTAGAAGCACCAGTACATACAGAACAGTTTACACAGCCTACCTGTCTGATCACATGACCAGTGACATCATTAAAGGTCCTTCATCCACCATAGCTGCTGAAAGGTCCTTCATCCCCCATAGTTGCAGCAGCCACTCTGAAGTTTTGTGCAAAGAGACAAGTGCCTGGGACTCTAGTATGTACGGACGCCCCCCTTACTGTCCCATGCGACCTCTAGGGGCCCAGTCCCCTCTGTTACTACACTTTATTTTCCCTGACAGAGAAAAAAAAAAGTCGCAACAGACGGGACTGGGCCCCTAGAGGCGCTGTGGGCCCCGGCACTTGCCCTAGTTGGCCGGGTGCTGACGCCGGCCCTGCCAGGGGCGGGTAACTTTACCATAGGCCACGGGCTGTTCACCAAGCCTGGGCCCCCCAACCCACTGTAACTATGGCAGCACTGGCACTAGTTCATAATACAGGACAGATAATGTCATGATGCCCTGAATTGTGCAAAATTGCTGTAAAAAAAAGCAGCATTTTTTTTGCAAATTATGGCAGAATTGAAACCAGGAGACATTGCACCACTAAAATATAAGTCTTTTTGGGTGGCTATGGGCCCCCCAGGAGCTCAGGGACCCGGGCTACCGAACAAAACGGACCTATTATAATCCGCTACTGCCCCTGACCACGGCTTATTTGTTGCCCCTTATGTACCCCCCCCCCCCATGCATAGTTAGTCAGAGACTAAAGTAATTACATGCATGATTCATAAAAGTAAGAATACAGGTGACATACAAATAACTTCTATTTTAAGAAGAAAAATCTATGCGTAGGGCTTTTTTTCCCCTTGGAAATGTCTACATTATTACTTGGCAGTAACCCACAAAGTTATTTCTATTTTTCTGTATTCTAGATTTATAAAATCTGTGTCTCCACAAAGTCCATAAACACAGTGGTAAGTTAATTGGATTTTTGACAAAACTGCCCCTAGTGTGTGAAGGGATGACAGCGGCGGCGAGATTAGATTGTAAGTTTCACTGAACAGAATAATTAAAGTGAAGAATGAATAATTAACCTGGAGGAGAGCGTTATTTAAGGAATAAGATCAGGTTTTAATGGTTCAGGTTCTAGGTGACGTCTCCACACTTGGTGACACTGAAATATAATACACGATCATTCCTCTTTATTATTTTATAGCATTTTTCTATAGTCATTTTGCTTTTTATAGGAATCCCTTTACAAGAAATGTATCTTGAGCTAAAAGCCATATAGAAGTGATCTCATCCTTAAAGTAACATTATATGTTCACAAGGTCGTCCAGAATGTCAGAATGTCAAATTTGATCGTTAATAGTTTTTTCTCTAAGAATATTAAATATAATGATAAATTATAAAAGTATGAATAAAAGTTTATATGAAATATAAGTAAAAGAATGTAACCCAAAATTTGAGAGTTCAAAGTGTCCTACCAAGTACTGTGTTGACCTACAAAAGCCCTGCTGTCTGCCGAGGCTGGTTGTACATTGTGGAAAATGTAATCTCAAGAACTAATAGGATGTTGGATCGGCCATTTAGTATGAGCTCATCTGATAATCAGATATGAGATTCTGATTTGACCAAGTCATGGCTCCACCATATCTTGGCTGCTCAGCCAATCACTGGCCAAGACGGGACAGCCCGCGGCCAGTGATTGGTTGCACGGCCTGTCAGTACAGATACAGGCACACAAAAAATACAACAGCTCAACGCTATTGGCAAGATAAAGACCAAACACAGTTATTAAAATCGCTAAAAGCAGCCCCATTAATGCTAAAAAGCACTCCATAAAAATACTGAGGCTCTTGGTTACCGTTTGCAAATAGTGTAAATCATTCGACCACGATGGAGTGGGCTCATGCCGGGATGTACCTACACTGTACTTTGGCCTCTCCATGACATATAACAAGCCTGTACTCTGGACATGCAGGATCCAACTAATACTGGCAAAAATAATAACCACTTGGGTGGGATGGGCAGAGTGCATGACCAAGTAAAGGCAAGATACAGGGCCAGAAGTGTCAGAGGCAGCTGCGGGCAGAAAGGAAACATGGGAGAAAGGCAGCAGGTTACCGGGGGACACGCCTAGACACGTAAGTATAAATTCTTTTGCCGTGATCAAGGGTTCATCCCGAAACACGTAGGGATACGTTTTTATCCTGTATTGAATTTTTTATATGCCAAAATAAAAGTTGAAAAGTTTTACGGAAGCTGCGGATTTCCTCTTCTATATTACATAAATTCTATTATTTCCCTTACACTGTCATCAGCTATCGGCAAACCATGTTATAGGACCTTTACTCTTTGGGGGACATAAATGAAGACCGGCACACTCGTAAGCCTGTCTTAAATTAGGCCCCGCCCCCGACTGCCCCGCCAGATTCACTAAAATGCCTCTTAATTAAACTGGCCTGACCTGCACCTGCTGTATGACGGATGCAGAAACCTACACCTTCTCCTGAGCAAGTGTAGATTCCTGCCATGATTTACACCTATGAGCATGTGTAAATCATCGTGAGTCAGGCGCAGGAGGAGGCCACACCTCAACCCTGTCTTGCCAGGCCTGCTTATCTGGTAAGCAGGGGATACAAGGAGAAGGCGTAAATCTAAGCCTTTCCACTGGTGCATGCCTCTGTGCAGTTTTTTATGTCCCCCATTCTTTTTGTCTACTTTTGAATGACATTTTTAGCAAAGTGGCCCCACTAGAATCCAACATTCCCAGTTACCGCATTATAGAGTTATAATTATTGTTTTATAAAAAGTATGGAAATAATAATAAATATAATAGTTATTATTCTTGCTGTTATCATTACTATAATGAATAACATTATTAATGTGAGGTCTCCACCATGACAGAGCGCTATAAATGCTGCCTAATTTTTTCTAATTAATTAAATATTATATTATCTATTTTTTGTAGTCAAATGAAAGCATAAAAAAAAGAAGCGTGCAGGGGACATCTTAAAAATATTGCCAATATTGCACTGAGAAATACCAGCCTCTAAACTGTACATCATATGTTATCGTACCGAGACACCAACACAACAAATGTTCACACAACGTCCCTTATCTAATTATACTGAACTAATAGTTAAAATGGAACGGGAACGCATGTAAGGAAATGTATCAGGACGTCAAATTGCCATCTTAGTGCTCGCACAATGAATTTACAACCATGATTAAATATTGCAATTACGGAAAAGAGAAGCAAAAGCATTCTAAAAGCCAAAGCAAAGAATTATTGGAATGTTTATTTGGCACCTTCTTCTTCTTCAGACTTTAAAGGGAATCTGTCACTAGGTTTATGTGGTCTTAAATGAGGGCAGTGTAAACTAGTGACAGAAATGCCGAACAGATGGGTGCATTACTTACATCATTTTGTTCAGCCATTCTCCTAATATGCAGGAGAATAGGTTTCTTGCCACACCCCTTCCCGCCCTTCAGCTGCTGATTGACAGTTGACTGCCTATACACAGCATGGATAGATAACTGCCAATCAGCAGCTGGTGGGTGATGTTTTCTGCTTCTCATGAATATCCAGGACTACTGGGCTCATGCACATAATGGAGATGACTACTTATTGTCCATGTTATTCAGGGGTTTATCTCTGGATCAGCTGCACAGAACAATGTAAGTGATACATCATTCTGTTCAGCGTCTCTGTCACTACTTTATGCTACCCTTAGATAGGACAGCCTAAACCTGCTGGCAGAGTTTCTTTAAGAACCAGAAAACTTGTCTTTTAATAGCAGTGAACCTGTTATAACCAGCCTTTCATCTCATTTTCGGTCTTTTGGTAGATGTTGTGCCTGGAAAATGACAAACTTTTTCCCCCTTTTCTTTTCTCCTTTTGCATTTGGCCTACATGGCTCTGCAGGGTGTATTGATCCTTCCATGGTACGTGCAGAGCAAGAGTTATAAAACTTCCCAGTGATACTTCAGAAAGTAAAACAGTGTTGTTTCAGCGCCTTGTTTTTTTTTTTTTATTTAATTTTGTTATTAAGGTTTTTCATTGATTTCCCACTAGACAGAAGTATATCAATAGCTCTATTCCCCAAATACAAGAAGGAAAAGACTTCATGTCTTTAAAGATGAAACAACAAAAGCTGGGGAAGGAGACAATGTTATGTGCTTATAATAGAGGTGAAGCTCTAGCCGAATAGGAAGACTTGGAGACTCTTTTCTGGAGTAATTCTATATACAGTGCCTGTTTATGCCATGTTAAAGGGGTCTTATGCTATGTTAAAGAGGTCTTCCATCATGTTAAAGGAGACCTATGATATGTTAAAGGGGTCTTACAAGATAGGTGATTAATGTTAGGATGCCAAAGGTATCTGCCTGACTATTCTTTATTGTGTTTGTCCGTCCTTACTCGTTCTGTGTTTCACTTAGGCTGGGTTCACACTACGTTTTTGCAATCCATTTTTTTATTCTTTCAAAAAGCATATGAAAAAAAAAAAAACGATGCATTTGTGTGCATCTGTTTTGATTTGTTTTTTCCCATTGACTCAAAGTCACAAAAATAAGGGCCGACTACGTTTTTTGTGTACGTTAAAAAGAATGGATCCGCTTTAATCTTTTTTTTTTTAAATAATGAAAGTCAATGGAAAACGGACCAAAACAGATGCACACAAATTCATTGTTTAAAAAAAAAAAAAACAAACAGATGAAAAAAATAGATTGCAAAAAAACTGTGTGAACCCAATCCAGGCTTTCCTAGTATAGGGAACATTGCTTAGCCTAGCACTAGAGCTCACACTGCCTATCTGTCCCTGTCTTCCATCCAGGTCCCTGATTCACTTACACACTGCTAACGCTTACCTCAATGATCATGGTGAAGAAGAGTTTGGATACCACACTGCTGTACAGTTTAAGGCATATGTCAGTGAAGAATAAATATATATATATATATATATATATATATATATATATATATACACACATACTTGTTTTAGTAACATTGTAATAAAATCTTAAAGGGGCCTAGGTCACTCTTAAAGTGGCAGCATTAAGGGGTGACCTGGCCCTCCTGTCTGCCAATTACTTTATTGAGAGCTTCAAGGCTGCTCAAGCCCTGCACCCAGCACAGTTACACAACTACATGTAGTGCTAGTGATACCTGTTGCTCCCCTGTTGTCTATTCAACTTTCAACTGAACTGCTTTTTAGAAATCTCAAGTCTTGCAGGAAGTCATGTATCCTTTCCAATCTGACATAGTGCTCTCTGCTGCCACCTCTGTCCATTAGAGAAACTGTCCAGAACATAGGTTTTCTATGGGGATTTGCTGCTACTCCGGACAGTTCCTGACATGTGCAGAGGTGGAAGCAGAGAGCACTGTGTCAGATTGGAAATAATACACCACTTCCTGCAGGACATACAGCAACTGATAAGTACTAGAGATAGGAGACAGGAGAATAGGGTGATGTGAAAACATCTCTGCCCCTACCTATACAGCAACTTTTCAGAAGGGAAGCCCTTACAGGTCTATTTAACAAAAATCTGCTAGATTTAAAAAAAAAAAAAAAAAAAGTAGTCTCTATCTTGCATGTAACATCCTCAATATACAAAAACATTGACCTCTTTGATTACTGGTTAAATAAATAAATTAATTAATTAATAAAAAAATAAAAAAATAAAATTTAAAAAAACATATGTATATATAAATATATATATATATATATATATATATATATATATATATTAGTGATGAGCGAATACTAATACGATCGAATAGTAAGGTATTTGATCTATCGAATATTATCGAATAGTTCGCCGAATATTCGATAAATATTCTATATGCGTTCAAATCCCCCAGCTTCCGTTTTTTACCTCCAAGTGGTTAAATAGATGTCTTTCAATAATCGAATACTTGTTCCCATTAACTGTAATGGGATCGAATTGTCGATTGAATATTCGAATATTCGGGTGATATTCGTCCGAATATTCGAATATCTCACTATTTTCTCATCACTAATATATATATATATATATATATATATATATATATATATATATATATATATATATATATAAGAAATAGAAGGATCTGACCAAATCCGGTTATATATGTAGTCAATGGGCTGTGGATGGAGCTTTAATAAAATTATGTGGTATAAATATCCTTAAAGAGGTGAATCTAAAAGCTTAAAGCGGCAGCTTTTAGAAACAAGTCTAATGGTCCAAGGCAAAGAATCCCATTAGATGGGTCTAATGCTGGAGAAGTAATAGTGGTGAGACTGAGAGGAGGCAATGAGGTAGGATGATATCTGTGGGTCATTTGTCTAATCATGGGAATATGGGAGTGCTGATGGAGGTGAGAGCAGAAAAGTGGAAAGGTGTAATTTCCTTTTGAATATCTTCTTATTCATATGTACTGGCAGCTCTGGAGATACAGTTTCTTTCTATAGAAGATGTGTTTTGCTTACGATTCTCAGGGAGTATTGTCTTAAATCAGGAATGGGGAACCTTTAGCTCTACAGTTGTGACAATACTATAATTCCCATCATGCCTGGACAGCTATTCATCACAATCCTTCCACTCTGTCTACTAGCCTCCCCCAGCACTCATGCCAGTTTCTGCCCAAAGCTGTTGCAGAACATCTCATTACACTGCATACTATCACTCAATCAGTGAGGCTGCAACACCTGCTGCATTTATTCCCTGTCTGCTCATGTCTGTAGCATCATTCAGCACAAGGCAGCGTGCTGTAATCGCACCTCATTCCCCCAATTAAGATATATACTGTATGTATATTTGTAAATGACAGGGAGATGGTAATGTAGTCTAAAAAGGTTGGTCAGAGATGGTGACATCTCATTACACTGCATACTTTAAGAGCCAGTTCACACGGAGTAAAACTGTCGGAACTCTCCGCGTGGAATCCCGCCATCCACCGTGTCAATACAGGCAATCTATGGGAGGTCTTGTGCCTCCTCTCTCCACCCGGAAGAATTGACATGTCAAATATTCCAAGTGGAGAGGCACAGAGAGAGGAAGTGCGCAAGCCCTCCTGTTAACTGCCTGTACTGACATGGAGGCTGGCGGCATTCCATGTGGAGAGTTCCTCAGCGGAATTCTGCCAGTTTTACTCCACTTGAACTGGCCCTAACACTATAACTGGCCCTAACTCTATTTCCTGTCTGAGGTAAGGCATGCAAAAGTCACTGAAGCCAGGACTATTAGTCGTACCACTATATTAAAAAGTTAAGCCTCTTGGGGTGATAGTTTTATTTAAAGAAAATTATTTGATACAGGCAGTGGCGTAGCTACCATAGAGGCAAGGCAGGCAGCTGCTATGTGGCCCGTGCAGGAGGGGGGCCTGGGGATGCACAGGGAAGATAAGAGCCGTCCTGTGTCCTTCTGCTTAACCCCTTATATACTGAGGTGTGTAAGTGACCCAATATTCACTAACATGCTGCTATACAAAAAAAGGTTAAAAAGCACAGGACAAGGAGATCTCTGCTTCACTGCTCTGATAACCCCTGATCTCTGTTCTCTGGCTACTGCAATCAAGTAGGAAAATGTGCAGAGCTCAATGCAAAGGTCAGGGGTTATCAGTGCAAGAGCAGTGAAGCAGAGCGCTCCTTCTGCTCTTTAACTCCTTTTTGTGTTGCAGCATGTAAGTGAACATTGGGTCACTTACACACTGCAGTACATAAGGGGTTAAGTAGAAGGTAGTCTGGTACTGCACCTATGTATTTAAAGGGAATCTGTCAGCCCCCAGGCATCGGACTCATCTCTGGTGAGTGCGCGCACGGCTTCGGATGGGATTTTCCCTGCGGCGGGACCGGGTCCAGGAGCAGGACTTTGTGGAAACGGTAAGTATATGGGTCTGCACCGGGGTGTCGGTCGGGCTCTGCCCCGGCACGGGGGGGGGGATAAAGGTTCTCTTTAACCATAAGGACTCCTAAAGGGCCCTTATAGTTAAAATAGAGTGGACTTACAAAGCAAGCAGCCATTGGCTCTCTGCTCTGCCAGTCACTTTTGTAGCTGCAGGCAGGATTCTGCCTCTGGCTACAGGAGATTTTATTTTTTGGCCACATTACTGAGCCTATATATAGTTTTTTGCTATGGGGTTCCATGAATCCTAGCTACATCCCTGAATACTGGAGTACCCCTTTAAAAGCACATGATTAAAATAAATAAATATGCACGAAGATCCAAAGTAGTCATCTGCTTTGTCTGGTGTCAGTTGCTAGGCAACCGTCTGAACCTATTTAAATACAGCTAAACTAAGCCTTTAAATATTAAATATACTGATAATAACAATTAGTAAAGTCCAGGATCTGGCCTGTATTTACATCCTGCACGGACAGCCATAATGGGGGCCAGTATATGACTTATAGCCACATTTACTCCTAATGGACTAGATTTACATGAATGCAAAATGTTTGTCTCTCTAACTTGCATTAGCCATTCTCGAATGATCCTGAAATTTAATAACCACGAATTTCAGTGTAATCTATGTCAACACAATCCTATTACTTTTTATAACACTGAGCACTTTATATAAAGTGGCATAATCTACATTTATAGAGATAGAGTTAAATGCTTCAGAATCAATCTACTTCCCTTTAATTTACTGCAGTACACTACATTTAATGGGGTTTATTACATTATTCAGATGCTCAGCCATCTCCTTAGCCTAGGGTCCATAGCTGACATAGCAAAATTACTTTTCAACACCTTATCTTACCAGCACTATACTATAAAGCAATGTTTCTCAATCATAGTTTCCTGGAATCCCGAGGTTCATTGAAACTGGTCAGGGTCATCGTATTGGATGGCAGAATATATATATATATATATATATATATATATATATATATATATATATATATAGGCAAGTAAAGTAGTTAAAGAGGTATTTCAATCTCAGCTAATATAGTTATACGTCATACATTATAGTTATACATTTATTTAGCAAACTTGTCTCCCACTCATTGTTGACATGTCGTTGTCTGGTTTACAGACCACTTCCTGACTCTAGAAGTACTGGTCTGCTAAATTAATCTATTGGCAAAATTTTTTATCTTGCTGAGCCCTACAGGTGTAACTATGTTAGCTGAGATGGGAATTCCCCTTTAAGAGCCTTCAAAATCCCTAATGTAAGTTCAGTAAAGCAAATAACTAGAGACGAGCAAGCTTTTCAAAAGATCCGTTCAGTAGGTTCAGAAAACCTTGACGTAAAGTTTAGGTTCATCCAAACCGTACCTATGAATCTAACCTGCTGATAGCCCCCTAATGTGCACAAGGCGACGACGAGGAAGGTACATCTCTTACTTTCCTCCTCAGCGCCGCTCCCATGAAGTTAGTAGTTGAATCCACGGCCCGGAGCACTGTTAGAAGCACTGCCCCGTCCCCATTGCGCCAATCTGGTCCCTCCACTGAATTGATTATCATTAGAAGGAGCAGGCCGGCTTGGCGCAATGGGGGCGGGACAGTGCTCCTAATGGTGCTCTGTGCCGTGAATTCAACTACTAACTTCACAGGAACGGTGGCGAGGAGGAAGGTGAGAGAAATACCTTCCTCCATGGCGCTCTGTGCATATTAGGGGGCTATCAGCAGGTTATATTTGTCTAACCTGCTGATAGTTGCCCTTTAAACGAACTGCACTAAAAACGATTGCAGTCATTTAGTTGTTTTAGCGCTATTCACAAAGTTCGGTCATCTTTACTTACCTGTTCAGGCTCCCTCAGTGTTCTCTTTCTCCTGTCTCTGGTGTCCTCTGTAGCCACCAAAATGGCACTCAGCCAATCACTAAAGGAGATGGGGCAGTGCTGCAGCAAGTGATTGGCTGAGAGGGCTGTCACTCTTGTCTCTATATCATTTGGTACTGAACCAAATTTTTTGCAAAGTTTGAAACAAATCTTGGTTCAGAAGATTTAGTTCCCTCCTCTCTAGAAATAACCCTTACATTTATATTGTGCCTTGCTCACCAAGAACATTCCTTCTGCAATGTTATTGGTTCTCAATGGGCTTTATATCCCTACTTATCTCCAGTTCTTGGCAGCTGAGCTTTATTTTTTTCCCCTTTGCCTCTACTGGGTCCCCAGTGTCTGCCTCCAACTAGAGATGAGCGAACCGGCTGAGGTTCGGGTTCGTATGAACCTGAACTCTGGGCTTCTGATTCACGCTGTCTGCCTGCTCCGTGAAGAGGGTGGATACAGCCTGAGGACCTCCTAGAAAACTGGGATACAGCCTATGGCTATGGTTGTATCTCAGTTTTCAAGGCGGTCCTCAGGCTTTATCCACCTGCTGCACGGAACGGGCAGACAGCGGGAATCAGAAGCCGAGAGTTCAGGTTCATACGAACCCAAACTTCGGCCGGTTCGCTCATTTCTACCTCCAACATGATGACCCTGAGTTCTAGTAGAGCCATCACACACTGATCCCTCAGTCCTTCAACTCATCCCTTTTGTCACAGATGAGATAAGGAGCCAGACTTGTTTGTATTTTGTAAGGTGTATTTTTCTACACCTAGCTTTGTTCTTGACTAGAGATGAGCGAACTTTTCAAAAGTTCGGTCCGACCGGACTTTCGGATATTTTCGGAAAGTTCGGTTCGACCGAATTTCGGATTTCTTCAGATTTCATATTTTAAAGCATCTATATGATACGGGGGTAGTGTATTTGGTTGAATTTAGGGCTCTACATGTCAGTAACATCATTATCTTTTTGATATCTCAAAGTCATTTTTTTTTTTTTACTTCAATATTCACCATTACAGGGTCTATGCAGGAAATTCACCGTTACAGGGTCTATGCAGGAAAAAGGTGACAAATGCAGTGAAGGAGCAGCAGTAGTCATTGGAGGTCAGTGGAGGTCCAGCAATAGTCATTTGAGGCCAGTACAGGAGCAGCAGTAGCCAACATGGAGGCCAGACAGGAGCAGCAGTAGCCAACATGGAGGACAGGCAGGAGCAACAGTAGCCAACATGGAGGGCAGGCAGAATCAGCATTAGCCAACATGGAGGCCAGGCAGGATCAGCAGTAGCCAACATGGAGGCCAGGCAGGAACAACAGTAGTCAACATGGAGGGCAGGCAGGATCAGCAGTAGCCAACATGGAGGCCAGGCAGGAGCAGCAATAGCCAACATGGAGGCCAGGCAGGAGCAACAGTAGTCAACATGGAGGGCAGGCAGGATCAGCAGTAGCCAACATGGAGGCCAGGCAGGAGCAGCAGTAGCCAACATGGAGGCCAAGCAGGATCAGCAGTAGCAGCAGTAGCCAATATGGAGGCCAGGCAGGATCAGCAGTAGCCAACAAGGTAGGGCAGGCAGTATCAGCAGTAGCCAACATGGAGGCCAGGCAGGAGCAGCAGTAGCCATCATGGAGGACAGGCAAGAGCAACAGTAGCCAACATGGAGGCCAGGCAGGAGCAGCAGGAGCCAACATAAAGGCCAGGAAGGAGCAACAGTAGTCAACATGGAGGGCAGGCAGGATCAGCAGTAGCCAACATGAAGACCAAGCAGGAGCAGCAGGAGCCAACATGGATGCCAGTTAAGTCCCAGCAGTAGTCAACATGGAGGCAAGGGCAGGCACAGCAGTAGTCAACCTGGACTAGGTATTTTTGTCTCTCAGGGTAAGATGGATGTGATATACACACTTTCAATCAGAAGGGTCCAAGTATAGAAATTGTGTGTATATATATAGCACTTTTTTAAAGATATAATGCTTACACCTGCACCAGGTATTTTTGTCTCTCAGGATAAGACGGATGTGATATACACACTTTCAATCAGAAGGGTCCAAGTATAGAAATTGTGTGTGTGTGTGTATATATATATATATATATATATATATATATATATATATATATATATATATATAGCACTTTTTTAAAGATATAATGCTTACACCTGCACCAGGTATTTTAGTCTTTCAGGATAAGACGGATGTGATATACACACTATCAGAAGTATAGGACTTGTATATCTGTACTGCACGTTTTGGTTCCGTGCACCCTTTGCTGTCCTATGCCTAATCTATCTGTCTTTCACCCTCTTTATATTTCTCTCTCAATCACTAGATGTTTCTCCTCTCCGCTGTCCTAATCTTTCCTTTCCCACAATATCTTCTCAGTAGTCTGTAGTACACAACAGCAGCTTGCTTCCCCTCTCTCTCTCTCTTTCTCTCTCTCTCTACACACTGTGTGGTGCGGTCATGTGACCACTCCTTTTAAAGCAATACCGACGTCACACAGTGGGTGGGCTAGTGCAAGATCCCTGCTGATTGGATGTGTTCCGGGCATCATGGGAAAGCGCTTTTCCCGCCCGGAACACTTCCTGCTTTCTAGAATGGCGTCTGCCATTTTAGAAAGCAAGGGGGGGAAAAAAAAATCAGAGCGGATTTAAAAAAAATCCGAATCCGATCGGACTCGGATTTTTGGGAAAATCCGAACTGGATCCCATACTGGCTGCAGGTTGTGCGAGAGACGGTAGCCTATCCTCATTTTATCCTTATGTGCTGCACAAACTAGGCCTGTCCTGACCACAGCCTGTTTGCCTACAAATTTTCTCTTTTGCTTAATTTAGTGATATCAATATGAAAAATGGAAATTACATTAGGGATTGTGACCTGTTGCACTCCCTGTAGGAAAGTCCACTTTTGCTTGTAGAAGTTAAAGGAATATTCTGCCCAACGTAAACTTTTTATATGTCACTGTCCCTGGTGAGAACATAACAAATCGCCTATTATTACCTTTCCGTGCTCCCCCGGTGTCCTCCTACATTATCTTATAGTTCCGATCCCACCTCCACTTTCGAGACCCATCTTGGTATTGACAGCGTGGTAAGCCTACCACTGGCCGTTTCACTGTCTCATCTCGGCCAGTGATTGGCTGAGCAGGCTATCAACAAGAAACTAGTCAGTTTCAGAAATGGAGGCAGGATCACTCAGCCGGAAACCCGAAGATGACTTAGGAGAACACTGCGGGAGCATGGAAAGATAAGAATAGACTGTTTGTTACGTTTTCACCAGAGGCAGCAACATACGAAAAGTTTACTTTGGGCAAAATACCCCTTTAGGCTATGTTCACACTCTGTATCTGTGCGGCTGTATTTTTTATGCAGCTGGAAATGTGCGGCTGAAACTACGGCTGTGGGAAAAAATAGACAGGCGGCTGAAAACATACAGACATTTACTTGGAAATCTGGTTCAACTAAAAATAACAAATAAAATCTTTAGAAAGTGATGCAAACACCTCTGGATGCATTTGGGAAAGCATGGAAACAGTTAACAGGAATCGCTATTACCGGGGTTTGCGATCCTCTGCAGTAATGCCGATGCCTCTCATGGTTAATTTATTTAATTAATAAAACACATTTTCGTTGTAATAAAGTCCCTTTCGTTGTTCGATAATTAAATTTAAACGAATCCATCATTTTGCAATTAAATATACTGTTAAAATAAATATATATATAAATAAATGTATATTTATATATTTATTTTTTGACAGTATATTTAATTGCACAATGATGGATTAATTTAAATTAAATTATTGAATAACGAAACTGATTTTATTACAACAAAAATGTGTTTTATTAATTAAATATTAATTAGTACAGGAAGCTCCATTAAGCCTTTAATTCATATTCCCGGTAATAGAGCATTCTGTACTAATCAACACTTTACTTTAATTAAAACATAAAATGTTTCTTTTAATTATGTTATCACAATAGCATTATTAGAAGAAACATTTTTAATTATATGTGCGCTCAGCTGATTGGCTGATCGGCTGAGCGCACATATAAAGAGCCAGTCCGCAGTACAGTGACTTTATTGTGCTGCGGACCAGTGAAGAGGACACATCGGGGTGAGTATAGAGCTCTCCCCACCCCCTCCCCTGCACTGCACCCCTCCCAGCAAGGAAGGGGGGTCACTTAACCCCTTACTTGCTGGGATGGGTGCAGTCTGACATCAGTCTGGCCCCCAAGGGGTAAAGGGGGATGCAATACATCCTCCCTTAACCCCTTGGGGGCCAGACTGTTAGCAGCGATCTGTAAAGATGCTGCATACTGTAAGGTGCACAACACCGCTCACAATGATGGGTGTTGTGCTCCTGTTTGTGTGTTTCTCCCTTTTTGTTTTTCAGATATCGGTATCCTGTGGATTACGTCGGATTCGGTGGACTACGTTGATGACCAGCGGTTGTTTGGTGTTTTTTTTTTATAAAATGGTCAATGAGGGGTGTGGGGGTGTTTTTATTTGAATAAAAATTTTTTTTAACTTGTATCTTGTCTTTATTTCTTTACTTTATAGACTTAGTAGTGGAAGCCGTCTAATAGACGGAATCCATTACTAAGTCGGGGCCTAGTGTTAGCCGGTATAAAATGGCTAACGCTAACCCCCCATTATTACCCCAGTACCCAATGCCACCAGGGGTACTGGGAAGAGCCAGGTGCCAGTGGTCCCGGAGCGTCAAAATTGGCGCTCCTGGACTGGGCAGCAGCAGGCTGGTAAGATTTAGGCTGGGGAGGGCCTAAACCAATGGCTCTTCCCACCCTGGTGTTATCAGGCTGCTGTCGTTTGGTTTTTAACCCGGCTGGTTATAAAAATAGGGGGGACCCTATGCGTTTTTTTTTATTATTTATTTATTTTTAAAAAAAAAACGCATAGGGTCCCCCCTATTTTTATAACCAGCCGGGTTAAAAACCAAATGACAGCAGCCTGGTAACACCAGGGTGGGAAGAGCCATTGGTTTAGGCCCTCCCCAGCCTAAATCTTACCAGCTTACTCCGATGTGTCCTCTTCGCTGGTCCGCAGCACAATGAAGTCACTGTACTGCGGACCGGCTCTTTATATGTGCGCTCAGCCAATCAGCCAATCAGCTGAGCGCACATATAATTCTATATGTTTCTTCTAATAATGCTATTGTGATAACATAATTAGAAGAAACATTTGATGTTTTAATTAAAGTAAAGTGATGATTAGTACAGAATGCTCTATTGCCGGCAATATGAATTAAAGGCTTAAAGGAGCTTCCTGTACTAATTAATATTTAATTAATAAAACACATTTTCGTTGTAATAAAATCAGTTTCATTGTTCAATAATTTAATTTAAACGAATCCATCATTGTGCAATTAAATATACTGTCAAAAAATAAATATATATATAAATATACATTTATTTATATATATATTTATTTTAACAGTATATTTAATTGCAAAATGATGGAATCGTTTAAATTAAATTATTGAACAATGAAAGGGACTTTATTACAACGAAAATGTGTTTTATTCAACCATGAGAGGCATCGGCATCGGCATACTGCAGAGGATCGCAAACCCCGGTAATAGCATATCATGTAAACTGTTTCCCTGCTTTCCCAGAGGTGTTTGCATCACTTTCTTAAGTTTTTATTTGTTATTTTTAGTTGAACCAGATTTCCAAGTAAATGACTTCCAAGTATTTTTTCCCACGGCCGTAGTTTCAGCCGCACATTTACAGCCGCATAAAAAATACAGCGGCACACATACATAGTGTGAACATAGCCTAAAGGGGGAAGAATCACACAATGCCTTAGCCTAATGCCTAAACCACAGCAACCCAGAGGGTCCACATTTCTATTACATTACATCATAGTAAAATTTGCTCAAACGTACGTAAAAGACCAAACATGATGCATGGTCTTTGGTCGATGAGCTATAAAGAAAAATCACTATATAGATAATAGTAAAACACATTTTCTAAGAGCTTTTGAAGTCTTTGTTTATCGCTTGAGAATAAATTTTCTACAAATGCATTCCCACATTTACTTTCATATCGGAGCTTTACGCGGCAGTTACTGGAGATCAGCCTCCATTATCTCATTGTCCGTCTTAGTACTACCTAATAAAGTCGGCACTTTATCTTGTTGTGGAGCATTACACAATCTGTTGCCTCTCTACAAATGGCAATAATAAGATATTGTATATGAGTAGCCTTTCCTGCTTTCTTGTTCATATCATCTGGGCGATTGCTTCTGCATTGACCTAATTCAATGCCTAATGT
Organism: Dendropsophus ebraccatus; assembly: GCF_027789765.1. Lineage (NCBI taxonomy): Eukaryota > Metazoa > Chordata > Amphibia > Anura > Hylidae > Dendropsophus > Dendropsophus ebraccatus. The sequence goes on from NC_091455.1 coordinate 193,294,985, forward strand.
TGTCCATGAGGTTTACTGGTGCATGATGGCATCAGTCCTTTCACTGGAAACATGTGTCACTATATCAAAACTATATCCGCTTTCATCTATCCATTACAAATAAACGACTGAACATTTACATCAAACTCTAGATTGAAGGATTTCTCAATTCGGTAGTTTATAGAAACTGGTGGAGCTTGTGATCTGGGAATGTGTTTGTCTTAGCAGGATGCTGTGCACTGGGGCAAGAGATTCTCTCCTCAATTTGGATTAGGACAATCATAGAACAATCACGGCTCAAACATCTGAGAAAATCAGTAAATATTCCATGTCTACTTGATTACATTCCCAAATTACGCTCCCCCCAAACACACACACACATTTATTCATAGACTCTATTGAGGGTTATATAACTTTCTATGGCTTTTGTTCTATTCTTTTTCCCCTGCATGAACAAGTAATTTTCTTTGTCACCTTTAAAGAGAATCTGTTAGCTCCTGGGCCCTTCCTAAGGTGCTATTGAGCATGATGCCTTTTTGGTAATTTTCTGTGCAGCGGATTATATACAATCTCACGTCTCCTACTGTACTGAAGAGGCAAAGAGGAGTTGTTCGTGGCACATCTTACCCCTCCTTCCTCCTCCCACTTCTTCATGAGTAATCAGTGGTGTCCGGCCTCCTGCTCGGTCATCTGTCAGCCAGTGTCTCTGATTGCAGATCAGTCCTCTGTAGGCAGTTATGTCGGAAAAAAAAACCACTCAGATATAGTTAAATCTCTTATCTCAAGTGTTTTGGAGCTGTGGTCTAGGGGAACTCACATGTGTATAGACCTGCTAGCAGTTCATTTTCTGGCTTGAATACCCTATTGGAAGTTAAATGGAGCGCTTTTTTAAAATTTTCATTATTGTATCATTTTTAAGGCTATGTTAACACACAGTATTTTGCAACCAAAACCAGGAGTGGATGAAAACACAGAAAGGCTATGTTCAGACACTGTTGAAATTGAGCTGATGGCCATCATTTAATGGCAAATATCGGACGTTGTTTTAAAATAACACTAATTATTTGCCATTAACCCCTAGACGACCCAGGGCGTATAGTTACGCCATGGAAGTCTGTCCCCAGACGACCTAGGGCGTAACTGTACGCCCTGGGTGTTTCTCCCGCTATGAAGCGTGCTCCGGAGCGGAGCGCGCTTCATAGCAGGTGGGGGCCGGCTGCAGTGAGCAGCCGGGACCTCACCGGTAATGACACGCTGCAGCGATCGCGCTGCCGCGTGCCATTAACCCCTTAAATGCCGCGATCGCGGCGTTTAAGTGTAAGTGACAGGGGGAGTCCCCTGTCACTTACCGATCGGGACCCCCGCAGTGTGACTGCGGGGGTCCCGATCGGTAAAACGGACTGCAGGAGGTCTCTCACCTGCCTCCATGCGGTCCGATCGGCGATCTGCTACTCTAAGCCTGCACAGGCAGGCTCAATGAGCAGATCGCCGATAACACTGATCAATGCTATGCCTATGGCATAGCATTCATCAGTGTAGAAATCAGACTAATGTATGTACAAGTCCCCCAAAGGGACTTCAAATGTGTAAAAAAAAAAAAGTTAAAAACAATAACACACAACCCCAAAACCCCTCCCCCAATAAAAGTTGAAATCACCCCCCTTTCCCATTATATAAATAAAACATATAAAAATAAATAAATAGATAAACATATAATATACCGTAGCGTGCGTAATTGTCCGATCTATTAAAATATAACAAGCGTCATTGCGAATGGTAAACGACGTACACGAAAAGAGGGAAAAAAGTGCGCGGATTACCGATTTTATGTTACATTATATATATAAAAAAATTAATAAAAAGTGATCAAAACGTCCGATCTTCACAAATATGGTATTAATAAAAACTAGAGATCATGGCGGAAAAAAATGACACCCCATACAGCCCCGTAGGTGAAAAAATAAAACTGTTATAAGCGTCACAATAGTCCCATTTTATTTATAATTAATTGCCAAAAAAAAGGATTTCATTTAAAAAAAATATATAACATTAGAGAATCTGTGTAACCTGCATATGGTTGTGTTCGGGCTAACCTATAGAATAATGGTGTCATGTCGCTTTTACCATATAGTGCATTACGTAGACACAGGAACCCCCCAAACGTTACCATATTGCATTCTTTTTTACGATTTCACCTATTTATATCTTCATAAATAATATATTTGGGATTCCATCATACATGTTATGGTAAAATGAATGAGGCCATTACACAGTACAACTATTCCTGTAACAAATAAGCCCTTACATGGCCTGTAGATAAAAAACTGAAAGTGCTGGAGCTCTTAGAAGGGGAGGAGGGAAAAACGGAAACACTAAGATCAAAATTTGCGCGGTCCACTGGGTCATTTTGGGCCTGGTCCTCAAAGGGTTAAATGACGGCCATCCACTCAATTTCAACAGTGTTTGAACATAGCCTTTCTGTGTTTTCAATCCATTTGGTTTTCAATCCATTTAGTTGCAAAATACTGATTTAAATACTGAACAAAAATACTGTGTGTGAACATAGCCTTAAAAATGATACAATAATAATAATAATAATAATAATAATAATAATAATAATAATAATAATAATAATAATAATAATAATAATGCTGGAAGGTCTCTAGACAGGAGAGCTACCCCTAGACCATAGCTCCAACTATAGCTGAGTGTTTCTTTCAGACATAACCTGCCTACAGAGGACTGATCTGCAATCAGAGACAATGGCTGACAGCTGAGCGAGCAGGAGGCCGGGCAGCATTGATTATTCATGAAGAAGGGGGAGGAGGAAGAAGTGGAGGGGAGTTCCTGAGTGTGGCACAAACAACTCCTCTTCACCTCTTTAGAAAAGTAGTAGATATGAAATTGTGAATAACCCACTGCACGGAAAATTACCAAAAAGCACCATGCTCACTAGGGGACTGCCAATTACAGCACACTGCAAGCACCTTAGGTAGGGTCTGGGAGCTGACAGATTCCCTTAACCCCTTCAGGACCAGGCTAATTTTCATTTTTGCGTTTTCGTTTTTTCCTCCTTGTGCTTAAAAGGCCATAGCAGTTGCATTTTTACACCAACAGACCCACATGTGTCCTTATTTTTTGCGTCATTAATTGTACTTTGCAATGACAGGCTGAATTTTTGCATAAAATATGCTGCGAAACCAGAAAAAATTCAATGTGCGGTGAAATTTCCTATGGAAAAACTGACATGTTATGCATGTTCCTCAAGTCGTTACAATTACAACAATATATAACATGTATAACTTTTATTGTATCTGATGGCTTAACAAATATATGTTCCTTAAAATTGCTTTTTTCCCAGGCTTATAGCGCTTTTATCCTTTGGTCTATGGGGCTGTGTGAGGTGTCATTTTTTGCGCCATGATGTGTTCTTTCTATTGGTACCTTAATTGTGCATATGCAACTTTTTGATCGCTTTTTATTACAATTTTCCAGGATTTGATGCGACCAAAAATGAACAATTTTGCACTTTGGTATTTTTTTGCGCTTATGCCCTTTATTGTGCGAGATCAGGAATGTGATTAATTAATAGTTCGGGCAATTACGCACACGGTGATAGCAAACATGTTTGTTTATTTATTTATTTTTATTTATAAAATGGGAAAAGGGGGATGATTCTGAGTTTTATTAGGGGAGGGGGCTTTTTATTAATAACAACACTTTATTTTTAACTTTTACACTTATACTAGAAGCCCCCCTGGAGTTAGGGTTATTCCCCCTGGGGTTAGGGTTATTCCCCCTGGGGGACTTCTAGTATAAGTACACTGATCTCTCATCCAGATCTATGCTGCATAGATATGCAGCATAGATCGATGAGATAGGCACTCGATTGCTTCCGGCTGCTGCAGCCAGAAGCAACCGAATGCCGAGTCGGGATCAGCGCCATTACGGTGCAGACCCCGGCCGGCACCAGTCACGGAGATTGCTCCTCTGTGACAACGTCACAGGGGAGCGATCTCCCCACTAGACAGCAGGGAAGAGCTGCTCTGAAGTCTTCAGATGCAGCTGTAAACTTTGACAGCTGCATTTGAAGACTTAATTAGCGGGCACGGTGATCGGACCATGCCCGCTAATAGCCGCGGCCCCGGGCTACATGCGGCACCCGGGACTGCGGCGGTTCAGAGTGGGATCGCTGCGCGATCCGCTCTGAACGCCCCCTATAGTTACGTCCTTGTGTGGGAAGGGTTAAATCCCTTAAAAGTTCCATAACCTTTACATTTTTATATCATTACTGTAATAGCTGATTCAGTAGCAGTTCCAGAGAGTTTAGTGAGCATGCTCTATGACATGTGGAGATCTCCATGTGCAGAAGGAAAGGAGCGATTAGGAAAAAAGATGTTCTCATGATCTAGTGTAATGCTTCCCAATCCAGGGGAAAGGCTGTCAGGTCAAAATGATAGAAAACATGGCGGGACCCTATTATGTTAAAAAGGTCAACTGGCATCCTTAAATAGTAACTATCAGCAGGTTAGACAAATCTAACCTGCTGATAGTTCCCTATTATGCATGGGGTGCTGAAGATGACGATAAGTTTCTTACCTTCATCCTTGGCATTCTTCCTCTGCAGTTTTTAGTGTAATTGGGTGTCTGGTAAGGCCATTTGAAGCCCTGGGGGTGGGGCTACCCCCTCCAGAGTGCCCCCCTCCTACTAATGGATATCATTGGAGTGAGCCACCCCCAGTGCTCCATGCCTCCTTACTGGGCACCCAATTACACTGCACACTGCTCGGGAATGGTGCTAAGGATGAAGGTAAGAGACATACTGTCATCCACAGCACCCCGTGCGCAGTAGGGAGCAGTGAGAAGTTTAGTTTAGTTTAACCTGTTAGTTCCTCTTTAAGATTTTGTTAGGACAGATCTGGTGTTGACCCAGAAGGCTATTTGACAACATGTAAAATCAATAGTTGCTTTCGTTCTACAACTGGGTAGCATGCTATACTTATGAGACAATAAATTTGGATTCATACTATGGAGATGTTGGCAGTCTTTGTGCCGCCATATTGCGCTATGTACATTGCTCTATAGGAGAAATATTCTTGGCGTACCTTTATTTTTTACCTTTCATTACTGCTTTGTTTTGTCTCCATTGACTGACTGTGCACTGTATAGGCTGGATGTATGTTATCTCAGCTCTTTCAGAGAATTTTTCATTAGACTCATAGCAGTCTCTGGAATAAATATGTTAAATATCACAAAGGTTCCGCTTGTCAGTCAAGAATGAAATGTGACATATTACCCTCTGTTATAATAGCGGCTTTCTGGTTCACCTTATATTCCCTTTAATGAGAGCATTGTGTAGGCTGCAAGGAAGCTGCAGATCTCGGAGGCGACATTCACAACTGATTCGATGGAATATAATTGAGAAATGCTACAGAACTGTTATATCTATGGCTTTAAAGGGGTTTTAAAGCAAGTGATTGGGATGTTAGAGGCAAAATAGTGACTTACCGTACTAGCACCAACTCCCTGGATGTCCAATGTAGCAATATATATGACATAAGGCAGAATTTAAAGTGTACCTGTTGATTTAAAATTTTGTTAAAAACCTTCATAGTTTGGATAGATTAACCCCCTCAGGGTAAGGATACAGAGACTTTAGTGACCTCACTGAAGGTATTGAGCCCCTGAGGGTCCCTTTTATTTCTCATTCTTTACATTTCAGAGTGCAGAACCAGAGCTGGACTGGGTGCGAGCAGTACATGGGCAACCTCTTACCTTACTTCTGTGGCCAATGACTGCGCAGCACATACTCCTCTCTGCTATACCATGACATAGTGCAGAAGGCAGCAGGCTGATAAGCAGATTGCTGAGCTAACAAAGCAATTTGCTTCATTTGTACTGTAAATCTAATAGCTAAACCAGGGAACAAAGCTTTACCCCATGCACCTACCTTTCTCTAGGTTTCACTCGGTTTCCCTAGGCTATCCATAATGGCTGGCCTTCTGTATATGTGTCTATGTACATTGGTTAAAAAAAATACATATATGTATTATATATATATATACAGTGGTGCCTTGGATTACGAGCATAATTCGTTCCGGGACCGTGCTTGTAATCCAAATCTGCTCTTAAACCAAAGCAAATTTTCCCATAAGAAATTATAGAAGTGCAGACAATTGGTTCCACACCCCAAAAATAATGATTTATTATTCTGAATAACATGTAAAACAGATGAAACAAACATTCAGAAACAGCAGAATATGTGATATTATAAGTTACTGTACAGTAATGGAGAGGATGGGAAACACAAGGACTGAGAGAGACTGCAGGGAGTATGAAGGAATGAGCAGGACAGATGTGAGCACATACATGCAGCACTCTGTCCCGGGAGAGAGGGGTTACAGCTATGGAGAGATTACCTCCACAGTCCTGTCCCCTGATGTAAGCCCCAGCCTGAAGTGGATCTGCTATGATTTGGAAGGTGATGGAGACTTCCTGGGTCAGAGTACAGTGCTGTAGACCCCGCTATGCAGACCATGCCCCTCCTCCACTCGCGCTCCCACCCAGAACATGGAGCCCTTAAACCAAAGCAATGCTCTTAAACCAAGTCACAATTTTGAAAAACTGTGAGCTCTTAAACCAAAACGCTCTTAAACCAAGGTACCACTGTATATATATATATATATATATATATATATATATATATATATATATATATACAGTGGCGGATTAAATGTACCCTGGGCCCCGGGCTGTCCACCCAACCTGGGCCCCCCCATCCGCCCAAACCACCCACATTATAAACCGCTACCCCCCCCACGATGTCCGCAATAAACATAATGTTTGGTCCCCTGCTTCTGCCCACAGTAAGCATTGTCCCCCCACCTCCACTGCCCCCAATAAACATATTGCCACTTGTTCACCCGCTGTTGCCCCCAATAAACATATTGCCACCTGGTTTCCTGCTGATGCCCCCCCCCCCCAAAAGGTCACAGCTGCACAGAGGTTGTCAGGAGACGAGGGGGCTGATCTTATAGGGGAGGTCACAGGGTCACAGCAGCACAGAGGATGTCAGGAGACGAGGAAGCTGATCTTATAGGGGAGGTCACAGGGTCACAGCAGCACAGAGGATGTCAGGAGACGAGGAAGCTGATCTTATAGGGGAGGTCACAGGGTCACAGCAGCACAGAGGATGTCAGGAGAGGAGGGTGCTGATCTTATAGGGGAGGTCACAGCAGCACAGAGGATGTCAGGAGAGGAGGGTGCTAATCCTATAGGAGAGGTCACAGCAGCACAGAGGATATCAGGAGAGGAGGGGGCTGATCTTATAGGGGAGGACACAGCAGCACAGAGGATGTCAGGAGAGGAGGGTGCTGATCTTATAGGGGAGGACACAGCAGCACAGAGGATGTCAGCAGAGGAGGGGGCTGATCTTATAGGGGTGGTCCGAGCAGCACAGAGGATGTCAGGAGGGGAGGGGCTGATCTTATAGGGGAGGTCACAGCAGCACAGAGGATGTCAGGAGAGGAGGGTGCTAATCCTATAGGGGAGGTCACAGCAGCACAGAGGATGTCAGGAGAGGAGGGGCTGATCTTATAGGGGAGGTCACAGGGTCACAGCAGCACCGAGGATGTCAGGAGAGGAGGGGCTGATCTTACAGGGGAAGTCGCAGTGTCCCAGCAGCACAGAGGCTGTCAAGAGAGGAGGGGGCTGATCTTATAGGGGAAGTCACAGTGTCCCCGCAGCACAGAGGATGTCAGGAGAGGAGGGTGCTGATTTATAGGGGAGGTCACAGCAGCACAGAGGATATCAGCTGGCCGCCTCTATAGATGGTCCCCCTCTGCACCCCCTTATAGATGGTCCCCCTCTTCCCCCCTATAGATGGTCCCCCTCTTCCCCCCCTTATAGATGGTCCCCCTCTGCCCCCCCTTATAGATGGTCCCCCTCTTCCCCCCTATAGATGGTCCCCCTCTGCCCCCCCCCTTATAGATGGTCATCCTCTGCACCCCCTTATAGATGGTCCCCCTCCGTCGAGCCTCTTGCCTCCTGGACTGGTCCACGGCTGATGTGCGTATGCTGGGGGTGTCCCATCCTGTCCCCGGCAGCGCGCGCATCAGAGAGCTCCCCGTGCGCCGGAAGTTACAGCCACAGGCGCACAAGGAGCTCTCTGATGCGCGCGCTGCCGGGGACAGGATGGGACACCCCCGGCAGCCGCACATCAGCCGTGGCAGTCAGCAGTGGCGGATTATAATGTGGGCGGCGCGGCATGGGCCCCCCCGGAGCCTCGGGCCCCGGGCGGCTGCACAAACCACCCATATTATAATCCGCCACTGTATATATATATATATATATATATATATATATATATATATATATATATATACATATACATACACAGTGGTGCCTTGGTTTAAGAGTGTTTTGGTTTAAGAGCTCACAGTTTTTCAAAATTGGGACTTGGTTTAAGAGCATTGCTTTGGTTTAAGAGCTCCCTGTACTGGGTGGGAGAAGGAGTGGGGGAGGGGCATGGCCTGCATAGTGGGGTCTACAGCCCTGTACTCTGACCCAGGAAGTCTCCCTCACCTTCCAAATCATAGCAGATCCACTTCAGGCTGGGGCTTACATCAGGGGACAGGACTGTGGAGGTAATCTCTTCATAGCTGTAACCCCTCTCTCCCCGGACAGAGAGTGCTGCATGTATGTGCCCACATCTGTCCTGCTCATTCCTTCATACTCCCTGCAGTCTCTGTCAGCCCTTGTGTGCCCCATCCTTTTCATTACTGTACAGTAACTTATAATATCACATATTCTGCTGCTTCTCAATGTTTTTTTCATCTGTTCTACATGTTATTCAGAATAATAAATCATTATTTTTGGGGTGTGGAACCAATTGTCTGCATTTCTATGATTTCTTATGGGAAAATTTGCTTTGATTTAAGAGTGGATTTGGATTACAAGCTCAGCCCCGGAACGAATTATGCCCGTAATCCAAGGCACCACAGTATATATATATATATACAATTAGAAGATTGTCTGCAGAAAAAGACCACAGGGTCAATCTAGTCTGTATATAGTTTGTCCATATTTAGTTTGCTAAAAGCAATGCCACCATATACCAGCTAAATACATGGCGATCTTACTTGTTGGGTTAGCTGGCCATAGTGTTGGGTAGCAGGGAAACCTAGGAGCTTCTAATTACACTATTTCTTTTACTCAGTATCTCACTTATTCTTTTCTGTTGGGCATGAAATCTAATAAAGTATCCTGCTATTAGGCCTGAATGACATGACTTGTATTGGTGGCTAGTCCGCTCCTCTTATCTCACCTCACTATCAGCCTAATGAGCGCTCTTTATAAATTATGTACATGTTAATCAGGTTAGCCGCTGTGAATGGAGCGATGGTGCCGCCGTGGCAAACACAGCTTAATTGCAATAAACAGTAAACAAGGGAGGTGCAGCCGAGCTTAATAGTCCTCACCACTGTTACTCGGCTTATTGTGGACAAACTGAAAAACAAAATAACTATAAAGGATGTTGTCTTATTCCCATTGCTGGAATATGCCGTCCATCGGAAGGGATCGGGGAAACCTTTGGGGACCCAACGAATCAACTAAATAGGGTTTTGCTGCAATGTTCTGCAGAATCAGTGGTAAGGAATAGTGCTGTGCAGTAAAGATTAGATGGGGGTGCAGTACTGATCCAGAGGTTGCGCCCTGACCAGTCATAAAGGGGTGAAGAAAAGTCCATAGCACTCTCTCTAGTTGATGCTTTTTGGTTTAAAATATGCATATATTTTACCCAAGGGAAAAAGTCACATATGCCGCCTGTAGATGATTATGACCCTTTCTGCTAGGTATGCCCCCTGCAGCCAGACTTGCCCCTAGCCAGGTATGCCCACTGCAGCCAGATATGCCCCTAGCCAGGTATGCCCACTGCAGCTTAATATGCCTCTTGCAGACAGGTATGCCCAACGGAGTTGGATATGTCCCTAGCCAGGCATGCCCCCTTGCAGCCAGATATGTTCCCCTTTAGCCAGCTACCTCCCCCTTGAGTTTATCTGAACCCGATCGTTCGGCATTTGATTAGCGGTGGCTGCTGAAGTTGGATAAAGCCCTAAGGCTATGTGGAAATCATGGATATAGTCATTGGCTGTATCCATGTTTTCCAGACAACCTTAGAGCTTTATCCAACTTCAGCAGCCCCAGCTAATCAAATGCCGAACGATCGGGTTCGGATGGACTCAAGCATGCTCCAGGTTAGCTCATCTCTAATAGCTACCAATCACATCTGAGCACTAATGTCCTTTGTTATCCATAGCAACCAATTACAGAATTACAGCTGAGCACTATTTTCTTTTTTACCCATAGCAGCCAATCACAGCTGGCTATTAATGTCCTTTATTATCCATAGCAACTAATCACAGCTGAGCACTTATTATTGATTGTGAGCTTGATACATAAACAACATTGGCAGTTATGATGACATCACAAGCACAAGGCTAATGATGTCACACATGGTGCGGAATATACAGCTGTAGCTGAGGATTCTGCTGTTATTTACAGGTTGGCAGCTTGAAGAAGATGCGTCCAGGTAGGGAGCTCATCGCTGAGGCCTCGTTCACACATGGAGCTAAAATGAGTTTAATAAACACCATGGGGGAGATTTATCAAACATGGTATAAGGTGAAACTGGCTCAGTTGCCCCTAGCAACCAATCAGATTCCACCTTTCATTTCCCAAAGAGTCTGTGAGGAATGAAAGGTGGAATCTGATTGGTTGCTAGGGGCAACTGAGCCAGTTTCACTTTACACCGTGTTTGATAAATCCCCCCCCCCCCCCCCATGTGTGAACTTGACCTTAAAGTGGTTTTCTAGGGAAAGGGGTTTTCCAGGGAAAGTTGAGTTTTGGTCTATGCACAGGAATGGACACCATTCCCTGGAAAACCCTTTAAAAATGGCTGTTCTTATGTAGACAGCTCCCTCTCTGTTGTATGTATGTTGTGTGGTAGGTTGTATATTAGATTGTAAGCTCCTGCGGGGAGCAGGGCCTCTACACATGTAGCTGGTGTTACCATGAAATGCTTTGTCATGTTCATGTTACCACTGGCGACATCTGTATCGTACATTGCAGTGTAAGCTCTTAGGAGTGGGGTACTGTAGTGTACATTAGATTGTAAGCTCTTCGGGGCAGACATGTAGTCATGTATTATATATCAGCCTGTAAGCTCTTAAGAGGAGGGCCTGTATTACTTTGTAAGCTCCTAGGAGCAGAGATTGTATTATATATTAGATTGTAAGCTCTGCGGGCAGAATATGTACTGTATATTAGATTGTAAGCTCTGTGAGCAGGACATGTATTGTATATTAGATTGTAAGCTCTGTGGGCAGGATATGCTCTGTATATTAGATAATAAGCTCTGCGAGCAGGACATGTATTGTGAATATTAGCTTGTAACCAGGGGCGTAGCTAAAGGCTGATGGGCCCTGGTGCAAAATTTTAGCTTGGGGCCCCCCATCTCCCCCCGATCAGGCAAAGTCCTATCTAACGTTATATCCAATTACTCTAATGTGCCACCATGTTCTAATGCCCTGTCACTGCCTCCACCTCATGTACTGCACTACTGCCCCCTATAGATAATGGACTGTACTGTGTCATTGTCTAATCATTGTATTCCAATCTTTGACTCTACAGCTGAAAAACTACAACTCTCATCATGAACTGCCAGTTGGAAACGATGGGGGTTGTAGTGCTGCAACCTGAAGAGCCACATGCTGCAAAACTACAACTCCCATTATAAACTGTCAGCAGGGCATGATGAAGTTTGAACTTCTGAAACCTGGAGAAGTCACCTGATATCACCTGCAGTCCTATGTAACACCACAGATAACAGTGATATCCCTCTGAGTACAGATAATGTTGTAGTCATCTGCAGTCCTATGTAACACCACAGATAACCCAGTGATATCTCTGAGTACAGATAATGTAGTAGATGTCACCTGCAGTCCTATGTAACACCACAGATAACGCAGTGATATCTCTGAGTACAGATTATGTAGTAGATGTCACCTGCAGTCCTATGTAACACCACAGATAACACAGTGATATCTCTGAGTACAGATAATGTAGATGCAGCACAAGCTGGAGCTCAACGTGGTAAAGATACGGCCATAGGACATAGCTTGGGCCGCCAAGGCAGATGTCTGGAGGAGGGGGCGCTGGTACTTGCTGTCATCTGATTAGGTAAGAGGCCCAATCAGGTGACAACATGTGCCAGCGGGCGCAGCGGGACAGATTAGCGCAGTGATTCCCAACCTTTTCCACCTCGGGGCACCCCTACTAAATGATGTTCTACAAAATAAGAAAACCGTCATACAGTGACTCACAGGTGATGTCTTCTTTGATCTGAGGCGTCACTTTCCCTTTTCCTCTTCATCCGGCCCAGTCCTCCAAGATGAGTCCTTCCAGATACGTTTAATCCCCTTAGAACCTACGAGACAAACAATTTAGGCTCCGCACATTTCTAGCAACTTCCTTCCCTTCCTCCCTCCTGTAGGCTCCTATAGTAACTGCACTGTTTGGTGTAATGTGCAGTAAAGTGAGTAGGAATGTGGGATGCCCCCTGTATGTAGGATTCCCTGCTGTGCCCCCATGAGCTAATAATGCCCCCAGAGGTGCCCCCATACAATAATAATGCCCCCAGAGGTGCCCTCATGAGCTAATTATGCCCCCAGAGGTGCCCCCATGAACAAATAATGGCCCCAGAGGTGCCCTCATGAGCTAATAATGCCCCCAGAGGTGCCCTCATGAGCTAATAATGCCCCCAGAGGTGCCCCCATGGACTAATAATGCCCCCAGAGGTGCCCCCATGAACTAATAATGCCCCCAGAGGTGCCCTCATGAGCTAATAATGCCCCCAGAGGTGCCCACATGGACTAATAATGCCCCCAGAGGTGCCCCCATGAACTAATAATGCCCCCAGAGGTGCCCCCATCAACTAATAATGTCCCCAGAGGTGCCCCCATGAGCTAATAGTGCCCCAAGAGGTGCCCCCATGAACTAATAATGCCCCCAGAGGTGCCCCCATGAACTAATAATGCCCCCAGAGGTGCCCCCATGAGCTAATAGTGCCCCCATGAACTAATAATGCCCCCAGAGGTGCCCCCATATACTAATAATGCCCCCAGAGGTGCCCCCATATACTAATAATGCCCCCAGAGGTGCCCCCATATACTAATAATGCCCCCAGAGGTGCCCCCATGAACTAACGCCCACAGAGTTGCCCCCATGAACTAATAATGCCCCCAGAGGTGCCCCCATACAATAATAATGCCCCCAGAGGTGCCCCCATATACTAATAATGCCCCCAGAGGTGCCCCCATACAATAATGATGCCCCCAGAGGTGCCCACATGAGCTAATAGTGCCCCCAGAGGTGCCCCCATACAATAATAATGCCCCCAGAGGTGCCCCCAAGAACTAATAATGCCCCCAGAGTTGCCCCCATATACTAATAATGCCCCCAGAGGTGCCCCCATAGAATAATGATGCCCCCAGAGGTGCCCCCATGAGCTAATAGTGCTCCCAGAGGTGCCCCCAAGAACTAATAATGCCCCCAGAGGTGCCCCCATACAATAATAATGCCCCCAGAGGTGCCCCCAAGAACTAATAATGCCCTCAGAGGTGCCCCCATATACTAATAATGCCCCCAGAGGTGCCCCCATATACTAATAATGCCCCCAGAGGTGCCCCTAAAAAAACAAACATCCTACTCACCTAATCGGCGCTGTGTAGCTGCAGGCAGCAGCTCTCCTCCTCCTCTTCGGGCTCCATCTTACGAGCCGCAGGGACGGGACTTCCGGCAGACGTGATGACGTCACATCCTCACGCCTGCCGGAGAGGTCACGGCCCGGCCTCTCATAGGCTGCTGGTATGAAGTGCCGGCAGCCTATGGGAGAGAATACAGGAGGAGGACGCTGACAGGTCCTTCTCCTGTATTCTGATCGCTTTAATGTTCCGCCCGCTCACTGTGCGGGCGGAACATCAAAGCGATCTGTGCATCCCGAGAAGCTGCGCGGCCGCAGCTTCTCGGGATGCTTAAAGTGACAGTGTCACAAGTGGCAAGGGGGGACCGTGCGGGCCCCCCTAGCGTAGGGGCCCGGTCGCCATGGCGACCCCGGCGACCCCTATAGCTACGCCACTGCTTGTAACCTCTTAAGGGCAGGTCTCCCATACCATATAGATTGTAAGCTCTTAGGAGCAGGACAAGTATTGTATATGATAGATGTATATGTAGTAATAATAGTTATTTCTATAGGGTTAACATATTGTGCATCATCTATGTCTCTCTCTTTCGCTACAGGATGAAGCCTCCGGATCCTATATACTCAATAAATATATACAGCTGTATGCGGCAGGCTATTGGTGATCCAGGGAGATCAGATCCGATCGCCACTTATGGGGTCAGGAAGGAATTTTTTTCCCCCTTGAGGTAGAAGTCTCCGGGGGGTTTCTTCGCCTTCCTCTGGATCTTTAGGTCCAGTGAGTCTCAGATCAGGATAATAGAGGACGGGTGGGAAAGACTGCAGCACATTCTGTGATCTCCCCCAGACCTGATCTGAGAGTCATCGGATCAACTATTCATTAAAGGGCCGGTAATATTTCATTACAATGTCGCATATCACTTTTTTTTTTTTTTAAGAATAAAAATTTGAACTTATGTTGGTGTTGCTTCATTCTTGTCTGTATTTCTGTTTACCTTATTGACCATGATCTGAGAAATCGCTGCTGCTCGGCTTCAGAAAAAGTAGAATGAACTGTATTTAGATTATTATTAATAATAAATCAGGGAATATTTTTACAGTTTTTAGGGGTTTTACATGTACAGATATTACAGAATATTTTCATGTACAGATTAAGGCCGGGTTCACACATCTTAAAACATCGTCCGTTCTTTGACACGGCCGGGTCACAGAACGACCGGTGTTAGTGAAGTTTATCTCGGCCGGTACTGCAGTACCAGCCACATAAACTTTTTTTCTGGTTAATTGGGATGCGGGCACATCCATGTGTGCCCGCATCCCAATTCACCATTGCACACAATGCCACATTCTCCATTGTGTGAACCGTCAGTTCTGTGTGGCCGCTATTCAATGAATAGCAGCCGCACAAAACTGACATGTCAGTTTTCGCTGCGGCTGCTAAGGATCCCGGCCGGAGCGTATACTGTGTGTATACACTCCGGCTTGGATCCCATTTATTTTCAATTGAAAGTATCTTTTGAATTAATCACAGCCGTTGTTGCAAATTGCTAAAGCTAAAGAAGCCTTAGTGGCTGCCATAAAAATACTTATAGATAAGTCCCTAATGGGTTAAACTTTATAGGCCCATCAGGGAGTACCAGTGTACCAGTGTACCTTTAAGCCAGGCTTGTGGTAGTACACTGGGGACACACAAGGGGTGAAGAGGGTCAAAAATATAAACCTTGTACAAAACTTGTGGGGACACTTACAATGTGGGAGGGTTGGGCCTGCCTGAACTGGTGGTGTGAGCTCCTGAGGCCATGCACCTGCTCTCTTTCCATTATCCAGCAGAACCACCAAGCCCCACCCCCTGTATAGAACTTTGGTGACCTGCTGCATTGCTGTAGGACATTACTGAATGATGGCAATGTCCTGGTGCCAAAAGCGAAACCTGTGCCGTGTACTCCCCGTGATACACATACTGCAGGTTGAGAAACACTGCTCTAGGCCACTCATCCATGTGAAGGCACCCTCAGAGATCACATACATCTGTATATGCCAACTATCTTTCCTTGGGCAGACAGGGTCTTTCAGCAAGACAATAATACATGTCACATGGTAAGAAATGTCTGTCATGCCCATGCCTGTTCGGAACTTGGTTTAGTCCTCAGCTTGCGGTATACGGCCAAAAGTGTGCCTATAGTCATGTTTTATTTCCGTTTGTCTGGCCTTTGAGCACTGTTCTACTCCTTCTGCTTTGCTCATTGATTTATCTGCCACACCCGTCTCTTCCCTGATGATTTCCCTCTGGCCACTTCACAGTAAGAGTATGTTCACACTGAGAAATAGGCGAGTATTCAACAAGGAATTGAAGAGGAAAGTTTTCTGCTTGAAAAGGAGTAAGAGCAGAATTTGAGTGGAATTTGAGCGGAATGCAAGCAGAATTTAGGGTGGGTTCATACTGAGGAATTCTCACGGATAATTTCCACGGAATTCTGTCGGCTTCCCGCGTACATGGGCGCGTGCCTTTCTGCGGCTCCATAGACACCATTCTATGGGCCGGCGTATTCCGCTATCCGCTGAAAGAAGTGACAGACGGAATTCCGCGGATATTGTCCGCGAGAATTCCGTAGTATGAACCCACCCTTAAGAAGAATTTCAAGCAGAATTCAAGCCCCATTGACTTCTATAGGATTCCTCTGGTGGAATCTGCCCAAAGAATCAACATGTCAATTCTTCAGGCGGAAAGCGGATCCGCAGCGAAATTTTCGGCCTGGAAATTCCGCTATGTGAACAACAGTGTGGAAATCCTATGAAAATTAATCGGACAGTGCTAGCTTCATATTTTATGAGAGGAATTTGAAGCAGATTCCATGGCAAATTTGCCACAGATTTCACACACATTCCTTAGTGTGAACATACCCTTAGGGTTCTATTAGACAAAGTGATTTTTAGTTTTCTCTGATTAACGATAAACAATCGCAAATGAGCGCTTTTGTGAGCGACCTGAAATCATTCACCATAATACACAGAATGATAGTCATTAGTTATTATTACAATTACTGTCGTAATTACCATCATTCGTATACTCTAGCATATGAACAATTGTAATAATGAACGAATGAATGATGTGTACATACACCGAAAGATTTCTTTCCAATTCACAACTATTTTAAGGTTGGCTCAAAAGATGCAATCAACGACCCCTGACCTCCAATATATACTTCACCAGTCTGTTAAACCTTTGCCAGATATTAGTCTTTCTTTGTGAAGCATACTAGTATATCTTGTTTTTTCTCTCTCTGCTATTTGTGGTCACCTGACTTATTGTACCTTCACCTCACTACTTGGATTCTGATTCTGTACCACGTTGCTCGTTTGGTTTTGACCTCGACCTGTTTGACCATCCCTGTGTTTGTTTGTCTTCTCTCTGTTTCATGTTTGACATTGTCGCAGGTAAAGGACTGCCTCTGTAGTTGTCCGCACGCAGTCAATTAGGATGGCTCAAGGCAAATAGGGTACACTGTCTAAGTCCACCCTATCCCATCCCTGGAAAAACTCTACCTATGTTTGTGACAGTCCAACATTAGTTGAAAGAGCAACAAGACTTCCAAATACTACCCTGGCCCCCTAAGTTCTTAAAATCGAATGAATTTAATGTATTGTACATCTTCTATCTGTAGAGGAAAAATGCGGAAATGTGCGAGAGGGAAAGTCAGCAGGCACTAACCTCGTCTTTATTCATACAGACGCTAACAAGCCTTGCGAGCCCCGGACCCCCTGTAATGAGAGCTAACTTTCATGAATTCTCAGGCAGTCACCCTGAATGCCCTCATAATCTGCCCTGATCAAGAATTGTTTTAATCAGTAACATCATGTTTAAAGAGGAGGGAAACATGCTAGAAGATATAGGTAAGTTACATATATTAGTAAGGAGAGTAATGACAGAGATGAGGGGTAAAGAAATAGTGTCGGCAATTCTGTAGTAGGATGGGAAGGAGAGATGAGAACTTCATCTTGTGCTATTGCGGCAAATTCGGAAAGTAAAGAAGAGCATGTGTTTTGTGAAGAGGACTAATGTTATTCGAGTATGGAAAAAAAAATAGGCAGCCAGGTATTTGCCACTGAGGTATAGCAACTACCACCAAAGGGACCTAATCTGTCTATGCCTGGAGAGATCAAATTCTACAACAGTTATCTTCAGGAAGTCCTTGAACTGTCTGGACTATCCTCAGTGGTTTGCAAAGAGCAGTTAAAGCCGAAGTACCCCACTGAACTTTTGCTTGATCTCTTTGTGTAATCTTGAAGGATAAGCAATGCCCTTCCTCCATTGTGTGGATAAGGAAGGTGAAATGTGCTTATTTGGCAAGATAAACTGTAGAATTGTAGGTTTTGAGCATGAACTTGTAACAGAGGAGTTTTCCTCCACATGTGTTCAGAGCACCACTGAAGAAGAAGAGTTTGAGGTGTGTGCCATGGTTACTACTTTGATGTTGGGAATTTCTTAGTGTAGGTATGCTGCATCAGTCAGGATAGTTTTGAGACTTTCATTGGAATGGAAGGCAGCCAGATCAGGACAGGTGAGGACAGAGTTTGGGTAGAAGGCTGTAGAGTGCTGAAAAGTTGCTGAGAGCAAAGAGAACTTGCCATCATATTGTTGCTGCCTGAACCATGAGTTATTGGGGCGATACTTGGCAGATTTTCTCCACCCCACCATCCCAATTGGATGACTCTTGGATCGGGCAGCATGACAGTAATGGAAAATTCCCTTTAATGACTTGTACTAGGGATTTCTGTAAGTGTAATAGGTAGAAGAGTTCTGAGAAGGCCAAGAATTGATATAAGAGAAGAGAAGGTTGTGATCAAAGAACTGGAGGGGAATGGGATAAAAACAATAATGGGCGAATAAGCAAATTGAAAAGACCAGATCACAAAGTTTTGACTAGTCTAGCTAGAAGGTTAAAGGTAGAAACTGTAAAGTAGATGAGAATATTGTTTTAACAATGGGAATGTTGAGGTCACCCACAGAATAGCAATTGTTTGCATTTGTTACTTCAGAACAATAAGGTTTGCACGTTGAAAAGATAGAAAAGTACAAGCACCAATATATACTGTGTTCCCACACCTCTTATAATATAAAACAAGAACACAGTATATAGTCTGTATGCTCACACTCTTCTACCTTTTCAACTTGCGAATCTTATTGTGAAAAAAACAAACGCATTGCTATTGTATTTACAGAGTCTATAGTCTATGTCCTTGAGGAGATCAGAAGAGGAATCTACTCACCAGGAGAAATAATAAAAGAAACACTGCCAAACACCTGCATGAAGAAAACTGCACAATGATCTATTATACATTTAAGGCTAATTGATATTAAAGAGGGTATTCTGGTGAATAAAAGTTACTTTTTTTCTTTAATAAAGTTATTTAACTTTGAGTGTATAACAAAGATTAAAGGTTTTTTTTTTTTTTTTACATTTTTACATTGAGTGATAGCAAAAACAGGTGACACATGACACATTCCCCAATGACTGTGTAGGTAACCGCAGGACTGCACAAGCCCTGGTCCCAACACAGTTAGAAATATATGGAGCATCTATTCTGTTAGCATTAGATATTATTGTTGGGGGACGGGGCAGCCTGTATCAGAGCAAGCAGTGATTGATGCTTATCCCTGCCACACTGTGTAGCACCTGCGGCACTAGTGAAATAGAGAGCTTCCCCAAATAGAGAGCTTCCCCGGGTCCTGCATTGCGGTGCTCCGGTCCCCAGTTCCCGGCTGCTTCCTGGTGTCTGACGTGGGCCTGAGACGTGACGTCTCAGGTCCACTCAGCCAGTCAGTGACGGAGGCGGGATCCGTTTCAAGTCCGCTCAGATCCTGCCTCTGTCACTGACTGGGTGAACAGACCTGAGACGTATCAGACGTCAGACACCAGGAAGCGTCCGGGAACCGGGGACCGGAGCGCCGCAATACAGGACCCGCCACTGGAAACGGGGAGGTGAGTAGACGTTGTTTCCCTCAGCCACCTCCTCTCCGGTCCCAGGAAAAAAATGCCCCCCCCCCCCCGCTGGAGTACCCCTTTAAGCATCCCTGCAGTTGCCAACACAACTGTATCGCCCCTTACTGCTGCCAATAATGGCTGCGTTAGGAACTGCAGGGTTGCATAAGCCCTAATTCAGTTACATAACACTAATGCTAGAACTGGTACTGGTATTTCAGAGCTGAATAGTATTGTTGGTAAGAGTTCACATTCTGCAACATTCAGCTATACCCGAAATATTCCTGGTGAACTTTGATCCCGCGCTAGGGAGTCCTGGAAAATATGGAAACAGCCATGGGCTATAGGCTGTATCCATGTTTTTTTGGACTGCATCCAACTTTCCTAGATGCCGGGGGTCAAATGTCTAGCGTTCGCATTGCCGAATCCTAACTTTTGGCAAGTTCACTCAACACTACTGAACAGCCATGGTGGACTCCACACATAACATATAGGACACACAATATACAATGAATGTAATTGGAAAGTTTTCCACTTTTCCATTAGTCCTTGTTAGTTTCACATGTTCTACGACAACAGGAAGAGACGGCAATAATTCAGACCTCCATTATAGTTTTACCGGTTCCTATAAGCTTGATGGACATATTCCCCTGCAGCCTCCTATAATAAGGATGCTTCCCATTACATACCCTGCAATATCTCTGTGGTTTTATCAGCCATATTCCGGGCTGGGCATGGTTCTTCTCCATTAAATAGGTATTTCTCTCTATTTGCACAATGCAAACATCAGACTGGAAGTTATCTTATTATAGGAAGAATCTTATTATTCCCAGGCTATGTTGGAATATTACTAACTCACTCAGTGCCCTTCAGGCAACATGATGATCCATGATTGACATGGTATAATCTCTCATATCCTATGCTATTAAAATAGAGTGGGATGTATGCCTAGTGTTATCGTAGTCACTATAAGGTGAGGTAATGATTATAAGGGACCACGGGAAGAATGATTTCCACATCTCATAAGCCATTCCGGCATGCATACTCTTTATCTACAGGAGCAATGACTGGCTGCCTAAGGATATAGATGGTACATTTTATAGTATGTGTGCTGCAAGACGTAACAAAACAGTTGTAGTCCATGTATTATTAATGCATCTATGTCCTAGAGGTACAACAGAGATATTTAACCCATTGTTATTCAACTCTTAAGGGACTAAAAGTCTCAGTATGGCCCAGCTGTTACACGTGTATATAGACGTGAGGTATAAACTATAGGGCTCGACAAAGAATTCATGTAGTGTGGTCAAATTGATATATTTTTTCATTGAAATAAACTTTAGCAGAAGATGTAGTCTTTAAAGGAGCTCTCACCACCCCCAACCCCCCTTATAATACACACTCACCTATGCTAGTTCTGCAGTATAATCTGTTTCATTCCAGCTCAGCTGCATCAATGTGTTTCATTACTGTAACTGGGTCATGTGATCACCGGACTGACCCATAGAAAATGACAGTGTCTGTGCTAGGTAAGCTCACTTACTGTGAACTACAGACATTTTAAATGTACAAACATTACTGTTTTAGGCTATGTTCACACCTTGTAAGAAACCGGCCGTTCCGTGGCCCGGCCGGTTCACAGAATGGCCGGTCTCAGAGAAGATCATCCCGGCTGGTACTGCAGTACCGGACGGATGATCTTTAGCGCTGCTGATTTCTGATGCAGGTGCATCCGTGCGCGTCCGCATCAGAACTCCCTACTGCACACAATGTAGTGTGCGGCCGGAGCCGCACGCTCCATAGCGTGCACTGACATGTCAGTTTCTTGCGGCTCCGATAGGGATCTCGGCCGGAGTGTATACTATGTGTATACACTCCGGCCGGGATTCCTCAGAAGGCAGCACAATGTAAGGTTCATATAAATCACGGCCATTGTTCAACGGCCGTGATCAATAGGAAATTTACGTTGTGTGAACATAGCCTTACCCTGTTGCCCATGGTTATGACCTACTTAGGGCATAAACTCAGATGGTCAAGCATGCTCAGTATAGCTGCATATTGCTTATTAGGCTCTACTGGGTATTGAAGCAACGGGAATTGTAGGAAAGTATACGCTCTTTTGCATGGCAACCGCAGGGTCATACAGTAGTTCAGAGAGGAAACTAGGAAGTAATCAGACCCATGGGGGAGAAGAAGAGTACAGGGATGTAGGTCATTTACCATTAAAAGCAGCATATTTGTTCTCCTTTACATATATGTATATAGTACACATCTGATTTTACCAGCTTTCTGGGAATACCCTTTCAATGTTTAGGATTATCAGCCATTCGGACATTATTCTTTTCAAGCATCCAAAGTATAAAAAAATATATACAGGTATAAAGTTCTCAAAAAAAAAAAAGAGGAAATATTTTATGGCACATAAATCATTATTTTAACACTTGAGGAAGGACAAGAAGGAGCCAGGAAACCCACAGAATTTCATAATAAGTCAGGTATTTAAAGTACACTTCACATATCTCATCATAAGAGATATAAAAATAGGGCAAGTGTATGGAGAGTAAATTATAGTCTGGGCTAAGACGTCTAATTTGGTGTACGTTCCATGTGCTAATATACATGGAGGGAATGACCTGCATATCCATATATTTATTTTGATCTTTATTTTTACTTATTTTAACCCCTTAAAGAGAAACTGACATCAGGTTAGATTGCCTCTAAACTGCTGTTATGCTTCAATTGTACATAATTTTCTTCATCCTCAGCGACATTTTTGCTGAATCTTCACTTTAATCTTTTAACATGTAAATTAGGCGTTTTTTTTGCACTGGGGCTGGGAGTACCGCCAAGGTGCTCTGCAATGATGGGGGCCAGAGTAACGTCACTGCAGAGCACTGCCTCTATAGTCATGGGGAGGGGGCAGTGTGGATCCGTTCACTAAGGGTGGTAGTCTGGTACTGAGGATGAAGGTAACAAAATTACCTTCCTTCTTAGTGTTCCATGTGCTATGGAACTACAGTATAAAAGCAGGTTATGGTCTTCAAACCTGCTGTTGGTTTCCCTTTAAGGCAAATATACCATTAGGTAGATTGCTTTTTTTTTTTTTTTTTTTTTTTTTTTTTACAGTAGCAGATCGGCACCAGTTCAAGGATCCTGGTGGCATGGTCCTTTTTTTTGAAACACCGTCTGGTTTCCGCCCTTTGGCCATGCACTGTCCCGACTCTCTGATGTAGCACCAGGGAGCCACATCAGAGAGTGGAAGGGATATGGTTACACTGGGGGGGGGGGGGTGGATGCGGGTCTACCCTCATTGCTCCGATCCAGGCTGGTGCACGGCCAAAAAAATGGTGCTGAACAGAGGAACCACACGTTGTTTAAAAAAAAAGGGCGCATGCCACCAGAATCCCTGCCTCGGTGCCGATCTGCTAATGAAAAAAAAAAAAAAACAGTTCCAACTGTTTTTTATTTAATTTATTTTTTCTTTTTACACTTTTTACGTCCTCATAGAGAAGTATTATAAGTATCAGCAAGATTGCTTTGTTGCCCATCTTCTTGCAATGAGAGGGAGTCATTGCCAAGCTGAGGAGTAAAGTCAAACCAGAATCTCCTACCAAAACAAAGAGAGTTCATCTGTTGACACCTGTTTTTTGCTTCTTACCCCTCATCAGTACAGGGTGCTGGCTGGATAGGAGACAAGCCCTAGACATGTGTCTGAGAGCAGTAATATGTCTCCTTGGGGAAAACACCAAGTGGCATTGTTGTCACGGCCGCGGCGGCGTCCCGTGTTCCGGGCCGCGACCTCCTCCTGCCCCATGCAGCCGCCGGGGTCCTTGTGCAGGGACCCGGCGCTGCTGCTAGTTCGGCCCCTGGGGAAGCCTCACCTCTCCTCCGCTCCTGTCTCCGTCTGTGCCGGCCGGCGCGCATGTCCCCGCCTCCTAGGGCGCGCGCGCGCCGGCTGTCTCAGATTTAAAGGGCCAGTTCCCCCCTAATTGGTAGTTGCACCCAATCACTTCCTATAAATCCCAGCGTGCCCTGTCCCTCGCGTTGGAGCCTCTACATGCTTCCCATAGCGTTTGGCCCAGCCCCCTGTTGTTCCTGACCTTAGTCCCTGTTCCTTGTTCCTGTCTCCAGTCCTTGTCCCTAGTCCTTGCCCGCTGCCTTCCCGTTCTTCCTGATTCCTATCCGCTACCTGGTCCCTAGTCCTTGTTCCTGGTTCCTGCTCCCCTGTTACACCACTGCTCCTGTGTTCAGCCTGTCACCTGCGGTTACGCCTACAGACCTCTGCCAGCACCATCTCCCGCCTACTGCTCCTGCCACGCCTCGCCTGCCGTCACTAGCAACCAAGCCAGGGGTAGCGACCTGGGGGTCGCCTGCCGCAGCAAGTCCATCCCGCCTTGCGGCGGGCTCTAGTGAAAACCAGCGGCCCCTTAGACTCCGCTCCCTGGTGAGGTTAGTGCCATCGCTGGTGATGGTCCAGTGGATCCACTACTCCAGGCGTTACAGTAGGCTCCAACCATGGATCCCGGCAAGGTGCCTGATATCCGTGACATAGCCCGAGTGGTCGCCCAACAGGCGCAACAAATCCAGCAACAGTCGCAGCAGATCCAGCAACTCACTGCCGCCTTACAGCAGCATACTACAGCCCAGCGCTCACCACCTCCTGCTGCTTTTTCTACACTTCGACTGGCTCTCCCAAGTAAATACTCTGGTGACTCCAAGTTGTGCAGAGGATTCCTGACCCAATGCACCATGCATATCGAACTTCTAAGCAGTCAGTTTGCCACCGAGCGCTCTAAAGTGGCTTTCATCATCAGCCTATTGGAAGATAGAGCTTTGGCCTGGGCCACACCACTGTGGGACCGTGATGATCCTGTGGCTGCTAATCTCCGAATTTTCCTGGCCGAGTTCCACTCTGTCTTTGGGGAACCTGCCCGTGCGTCTTCGGCTGAGACTGCTCTCCTCAACCTATCCCAAGGAACTTCCTCTGTTTGTGACTACGCCATCCAGTTCCGCACCCTGGCGGCAGAATTAGACTGGAATGAGGCCGCTCTAATAGCCACCTTCAAGAAGGGCCTGTCCAGTCGGGTGAGAGACGTGCTTTCCGCCCGAGACCTACCTACCTCCCTGAACGAACTCATCCTACTGGCCACCAGGGCCGATACTCTATTTTCTGAGAGAGAGGAGGAGGTCTGGCATGAACGGCGACTAGGCCTGTCCTGTCGCCATCACCAGCTGGCGCCGGTCTTCCAGAATCCTGACGTTCCGGAGTCCCAGTCACTCCTGAGATTCCTATGCAGGTGGAACGGGCTCACCTGACACCTGATGAAAGAATTCGTCGTCTGGAGCTGAATCTCTGCCTCTACTGCGGTGGTTCGGATCACTTTCGGCTGAGATGTCCCCAACGTCCTCAAGCGTCCGGGAAACTCCAGCACCTAGGTCCGGTGGGAGAGGTCTCCCTGAGTGTGAATGCCACCTCTCCAAAGTTGTCAGTGCCAGTTTCCATCCAGACACCCTCAGGACAAACTCTCCAGACTACTGCCTTTCTCGATTCTGGGTCAGCAGGCAATTTTATTGCAGCTACATTGGTCCAGAGATGGCAGCTACCCGTGACCCCACTAGCCAGACCCCTGACTATCTCCTCGGTCACGGGCGAGATTCTTACCGATCATGTGCACTACCAGACCGCACCTCTAGTCCTCCAGGTGGGCACTTCACATCTGGAAAAGATCTCCTTCTACGTCCTGCCCCATTCTTCTTCCACCATCCTCCTGGGACTCCCTTGGCTGCAATTACATGCCCCTAAGCTGGACTGGAGAACCGGGAAGATTCTCAGTTGTGGTCAGGACTGTTCCAACCAGTGTCTGAGGTCACCTCAGCCCAAGTACTCTATGTTGTCACCCGAGCCCGCCAAGCCTTTGTCCGGCCTACCGGCGGAATACCAAGATTTGCCTGATGCCTCCATCTGCAGGCAAGAAAGAGGGGGAGGCCAAAGGGGGGGGGGGTACTGTCACGGCCGCGGCGGCGTCCCGTGTTCCGGGCCGCCGCCGCGACCTCCTCCTGCCCCATGCAGCCGCCGGGGTCCTTGTGCAGGGACCCGGCGCTGCTGCTAGTTCGGCCCCTGGGAGCGCCTCACTTCTCCTCCGCTCCTGTCCCCGTCTGTGCCGGCCGGCGCGTGCGTCCCCGCCTCCTAGGGCGCGCGCGCGCCGGCTGTCTCAGATTTAAGGGGCCAGTCCGCCCCTAATTGGTAGTTGCACCCAATCACTTCCTATAAATCCCAGCGTGCCCTGTCCCTCGCGTTGGAGCCTTTACATGCTTCCCATAGCGTTTGGCCCAGCCCCCTGTTGTTCCTGACCTTAGTCCCTGTTCCTTGTTCCTGTCTCCAGTCCTTGTCCCTAGTCCTTGCCCGCTGCCTTCCCGTTCTTCCTGATTCCTATCCGCTACCTGGTCCCTAGTCCTTGTTCCTGGTTCCTGCTCCCCTGTTACACCACTGCTCCTGTGTTCAGCCTGTCACCTGCGGTTATGCCTACAGACCTCTGCCAGCACCATCTCCCGCCTACTGCTCCTGCCACGCCTCACCTGCCGTCACTAGCAACCAAGCCAGGGGTAGTGACCTGGGGGTCGCCTGCCACAGCAAGTCCATCCCGCCTTGCGGCGGGCTCTGGTGAGAACCAGCGGCCCCTTAGACTCCGCTCCCTGGTGAGGTTAGTGCCATCGCTGGTGACGGTCCAGTGGATCCACTACTCCAGGCGTTACAATTGTACAGTTTCTTCCTTCTGGAGGAGAGATCATTTGCATACTGTTTTCCCAAGAAACTTTGCCTGGTCTTTAAGACTCCCTATGCTAGCTTGGCGGTCTCCCCAAGATGGTACATTACTCCCTCAGAAGTGAGGGAAAGCCTTGCTAAAGTTTTAGGAAAGAGAATAAATTGCCCTTTAAAGAAAGACATCATTCTGTGATACACCTTAATAAGCTACTGTACATTGCCGTGGACATACTCCCATGCATGGTTAATGCAGGCTAATAGGATCTTAGTAGATAGTTCTATCAATTTTTCAACCCAATTTTTCCTCTAATAAATGCTTTAAAGTACAGGTGTCAAGCAAGAGGCTCTCCAGCTGTTGCAAAACTACAATACCCATCATGTCTGGACAGCCAAAGATAAAGCTTTGTCTGTCCAGGCATGATGGGAATTGTAGTTTTGCAACAGCTGGAAGGCTGCCAGTTTGACACCCCAGCTCTGGGATATATTTACTAGAGAGTTATCCCTACTTGTAATATAGAATGATATAATTGACTATTTCCTGTGTCCATTGCTTTTAGATATGTTTGTGCTATATAAATAATTGAGAAATTAGATTTAAAAAAAAAAATCTTCTCAGAGCAAATTATAGATGATCCAATCCAAATTCTATTTACAGTTCTCGGCTTATCTCATTTCGATTGATACATATTAGAATTTCATCTCGTCTAATGACATCAGCCCATTAAACCACGTGCATAATATTATTTGTAAGGAATTTAACACACAGAGTAATAACCTCATTACACAAGTCATTCCATGATTCATCATAACTAGATTTCTACTAACTGCTTTCAAAAGGAACAAAAAAAAAAATAAAAAAAATTCAATAGGATTGCAGATTTTTTTTTTACGATGCATCCTGTCCTAAAAATGCTTATGCCTGTCATAAATTAGCGGATTATTTTATAGTAATTGAAAATTAGTTAAACGTCTAAACTCAAAAATCTATGCCAGGAAAGCCATTATTAAACCGATACCTTGATCGATTGCATACCCTCCGCAAAACGAATAGCAGCGCGCCTGTGTTTTACTTTTACCTAGTGAGACCGAAAGAGCTTTAAATAGTTTATCAATACTTGTTTAAATAAGAGACATGAATCTGCATAATTAGATTTTGTTTAATGCTGTCGTCATTGCGCTATTGAATGTGTGGAAAAGAGCTTGCCGTGGCGGAACAGAGAAGATGACTGACGCGTACGAGCAGGGATAGGGAGATAGGGATATAAGTGTTTATATTAATTAGGGATATATATATATATATATATATATATATATATATATATATATGCATGTATATACATTTTTTTTAAATACTGGGGCAACTAAAATAAAATAAAGTGATAAAAATATGTAGAAAAAAAAAAAAAGGAACTTTGTGGCGCTGGATAACCCTTTATAGTGGTTACCCAGGTTTAGAAAAGCAGGGTCGCTTTCTTCAAGAAACAGCACTACTCTTGTCCTACAAAATAGATTGATTTTGCAGCTCAACTCTATTGAAGTGAATAGAGCTGAGATGAAATACCACACACCAGGGGCAGATTAACTTTACTATGGGCCTGGGGCTGTTCAGTAGGCCTGGGTCCCCCATCCCACTGTAACTATGGCAGCACTAGCATGGTGTTCATAGTACAGGATAAATTATGTCATGATGCCCTGATTTGTGCAACATTGCTGTAAAAAGCAGCATTTTTTTTTTTTGCAAATCATGGCAGAACTGTAGACAGGAGGCACTATACTACTGAAAGTAAAAATCTTTTTGGGTGGCCATGGGCCCCCCAAGAGCTCAGGGCCCCAGGCTACCGCCCGAAAAGGACCTATTTTAATCCATTACTGCCACACACAGCCTGAGGACAGCATTGGAGCTGAAAGTAGCCATGCTTTTTCTAATTCTGGGTAACCCCTTAAAAGCAAAGGTGGTCCAGTTTCCCTATAGGGAGGGGAGGGTTAAGCTGCAGTCAAATAGCTGTGGCTGCGGCTTATCTCTCCCAGAATAAAGGGGTCGGGAGGTGATTTTCCATCTTGCTGACTCCACTCCACTTTCACTACTGACATTATCTATGGGGGGTCGTTCTAGAGCGCCTCATACACTTTATGCTTATGGCGGCGGGTACAAACAAAAATATAAAGAATATGGGGACCTAAGGGTGCGTTTACTCAGAAAAATTTATCTGACAGATTTTGGAAGCCAAAGCCAGGAATGGATTTGAAAAGAGGATAGATCCCAGTCTTTCCTTTATGACCTGATCCCTGTTTATAGTCTGTTCCTGGCTTTGGCTTCAAAGATCTGTCAGATAAATCTGTCTGTGTAAACGCACCATAAGTTTAACCTATCTGTTTTAGTAAATAATTGTATTTCCCATAAAATTCTTTAGCATCATTTGTTACAGCTGTGTGCTGTGCTGTTCCTGCGTTATTCTTACCAGAAATCCATGACTGAATAACCAAATGGGGATTACCAGTTTAGGGAGTACCCTCATACATTCTATATACAATAGAATATATACAGTTTGTTTACTATACCAGGCAGGTCAGAAGAGGTGACAGGTAGTCTATGAAGGAAATCTAAAACCAGGACACATAGGAGAACACTTTTCCTCCTACTAATGATGTGCACATGCTCAGTAGTCCCGGATATTTATGAGCAGGTGCTCCCCCTGTTAACCAACCACTAGCTGACAGCTTTCTGTATATACTGCGCAGTCCTCCATCTATCTCCTATTTACCACATAACAACCAATCAGACAACAAACAAGAGAAACTGTTTCTTGACAACGCAAATGGCCAATATTCCTCATTTCCTCCTGATATTTCTTGCACATTGCAGTCACACTCCTTTAACCTCTCTAAAGGAATGTAGAAGTGCGTCTAAAACGTGTTAAAACTCCACTGATACAGTGGATAAAGTGAGCAGACAAGCAGAAACTCTCTAAACTACTCTCATAGATGACCTGTCCTTAAAAGCTTTATGTGCTGTTATCGCAGGGCTACAAGCCAGATGTGATGCAATCCATTCTCCATATACCATGAGAATTGAGCCTGGGCTGTGAATTAAAAAAAATGGACAAGTAGAAAACATAGATGCAGCTGTTCTTCAGGAAAACTTTTATACTAGGACGTAGAATTAAAGGGGTTAACAAGCGGAAATCTTTTTCTTCCAAATCAACTAATTTGAGAAAGTTATAAAGATTTGTAATTTACTTATATTTAAAAATCTCAAGTCCTCCCATACTTATCAGCTGCTGTATGTCCTGCAGGAAATGTTGTTTTCTTTTCAGTCTGACTCAGAGCTCTCTGCTGCCACCTCTGTCCATGTCAGGAACTGTCCAGAGCAGGAAAGGTTATCTATGGGAATTTGGACAGTTCCTGACATGGACAAAGGTAGCAGCAGGGAGCACTGTGTCAGACTGAAAAGAAAACAACATTTCCTGCAGGACATACAGCAGCTGAAAAGTATGAAAAGAATTGAGATTTTTAAATAGAAGTAAATTACAAATCTATATAACTTTCTGAAACCAGTTGATTTGAAAGAAAAAGATTTTCGCTGGACAACCCCTTTAACTGATAATGGCATGTAGTGACCATATATTCTTCCCACATAATAGTCACATAATATAACAATGACATTCAACAGATTGCAATGACTACCACTATCTGCACCCTGATCATCCCAGATCTCATACAATGTCAGTCATCTTTGGGTCTGGCGGTAGATATAGAGATGTAGTGTTATTGAGATATAGAATATGGTATACAGCAGGGTGGAATGCATGGAGCTGTCAGTGACAGGCATGTGACAGGTCTGGGCCCTTGTGTTCTTTTAAGTGCTATGACAAGAGACATTGTAGTTTCCTGTAAGATTACTATGGGAATGCTCACATCTGTCAGCTGCATATTATGATAGCTATATATACTGTGCACAAAGCCTACTTTCTTCTATTACCCCACCCCCTGTCTTTTGTACAGAGGGTAATATATTATACGGTAGATGGATTCGATTTTCTATTGTTGCCAGCCATGTCACCTATAATGTTACAGAAAGTAAAATGAATAATAATAAACCAAAGTATTAGCAAAGCTACAATCCTAGACACTATGGAAAGAGGCTCATTGTCTTGTTAGGCACTACATTGGCAATAGAAAATGTTATGGTAGTATTACATGGGTTGATGGGGACCTGATAATAACTGTAAACAAGAGCCGATCTGCTAGATCGGCGCTGGTTTACTGGGACTATTATACGGCCTGATAATCGTTTAACAAGGGCTGCATGGACATCGTTACCGATGTCCTTGCAGCCCTTGCTTGAACTGCCTACATTACCTGTCCATGGTCAAGGGCTTCTCTTGTCGTCCGCTTCTCCCCGGGTCCCTCGTGCTGCAGCTTCAGAGCGGCCTGTCTTAGCTGACAGGCCGCTCAGACAATCACTGGCAGTGGCGGTCCTGGCCAGTGATTGGCTGAGCGGTCTGTCAGCCAAGACAGGCCGCTCTGAAGCTGAAGCGCGCGGGACCCGGGGAGAAGCGGAGCGCAGGAGGTGCCCTGCACCATGGATAGGTAATGTATGCACTTTGCATAACGTCAGCTGCCGGCCGTGCACCGCTATTACACGTAGCGATGCAGGTCCAAACCTGTATCAACGATCAGATTGTTACGTTTTACATAGTCATATATGTTTTCCCACTTGGAACATTATAAGTGACCATCCTAGGTCGTTGAAATGTGTAAAGACACTTTGTAAAGTTGGCATTCTTTACATGGACATATATCTCACCATGGTTTGGAGGTCCTGGTTTTACTCCCTACATTCTTATCTTTCTTGGCTCCTGTTTCCTGTTCCTTATCTCGTCTTATCTTGGAATGTCTTGTTGATAGTGTACACAAATCCAATTACTATATAAATGTCTTGTAGAGATAACACCCAGGAGGCAGGGAAACCTCACTTTATCTCACACTGTATAGATACATTATTCCAAAGTTCTGTAATCAATATAATTGCCCAATCTGATTTTTTTTTCTCTTTGTTCCAAAAACATCTACAATGTATTGAGAAATACGATGTCATCTCTCCCGGCCTCCATGTTTACTTTATTGTCCCACTGGCTTCATTACAATTTCGAAACAGTTCACAGGCCTCCGTGCCTGCCATGCCTCAAGATTAGAAGCCTTTCACATAGTATTCGGAATTAGGTAGGCCGAGCAGTATTTTACCAAGATAGGGAAAAAAAAAAAAAGTTTTATCTCCCATAGGAAGTGGAGCTGTAGAAAGTGTCATTGGCCTGGAGGTAAATAGAAAAAGCTGTAGTTTAAATGGAAAAATAGCTATGGAGAGAT